>NC_092630.1:79318809-79947976 GCF_039555335.1 Amphiura filiformis | reverse complement strand
GTTTGAGAATATTTGCAGTACGTTATCAAAAAATGTTTTTGAATGTTATTAATAAGTTTTATTCCCTTTATATAACCTAATATAATATAACCCGACATTTAAACATTTTCTACTAGCCTTTTCTAACCTTTTGCGAATGATGTCGAAAACTTGAAAACATTTTGTGTTCGCTGAGATAATTGAACATAATTCAAAATTGAATAACACAATATAATAAATAATAACAAAAATAATATTGCAAAACTATAATACTAATAAATACGTATTAGGCCTAATCAAAAGACTTATTCTTATTTGTATTAACAATATGAGAATTATTAAATTGCTTAGTTTTAACCAAATAAAAAATCACAAAGTGCATTTTAATATAACATTTCTCTGGTATAACGTTACGAATTCATATTTACGCCTATTATGATAAAAAAATGTTTAATTTCTTGAATAAAAGAAATCTTATATACCGGTACCTTATATTCTTATAATATTATCATTATTTTGTTTATATATTTATTATTGTTTTTGTTTTTTTTAATCGTAATCATAAAGAATAAATTAAGTCATAACATCTTGTTATTGAGTGCTGAATCCAGGTACCTGGCTGAATCACCTCGTAAAGTATTAAAGCGCGCCGCCATGGCTTAATTCCATGATCTTGATCTTATTTTTATCGATATACATCGATCACTTATCGGATCAAGTATTGGACACAATAGATGAAGTATTTGATTGACAAGGTTACCCCTGTGTCCCCTAGCCGCTTGTTAAACTGTAGCTAGTTGCATGTTTGTCATAATTAGAGTCACGCGGTAGCGTGACCAGCAAGTTTTAAAAGAAACGACTGATAAAGAAGAATAAACAGATGCACCGCGGGACTATATTTACACGAAACAAAACGCTATTGTTCTATGATATTTTTCGCTGGGTACAAAATATATCTAAAACCATGCTAAATCTTATTTACTGTCCAAAGTGTAATATTTTAATAACTCATTAATTCAAAATGTTACACCAATCTTACAGTCAATCCGATTGTTTGATAATAAACAAACATTCTTGCTTCATTTCACGCGGTATTTTATAGCCAGAATTAGTGGCAAATCATAGCTAATCATACTGATATCCAGAATCTTTCGACACTGCTACAGCCATACATGGCTGTCACTGTCGCACTACCTTTTGAGATTCACTTCCAAATATACCCTAGCATTTTCCTGGATACCCTCCATACAAATTCTGGATCCCATTCGCCAAAAAATCAAGTTTTTCACAATTCTTTTATTCTTTCTGGACCACAGCATACATTCATATTAATAAATACTCCACTTTTACACGTCGTTATATCGAGACGTCCCCGTGGTGAAGCGGTTAAGGCCATAGACTTCTAATCCATTTAAGACTTTTTGCTCAAGTTCGAAACTTCCCACCACCTTTTTTTTTCAATGTTTTATTAACCAATTTATTGTCATCAATCAAGAATAACACCATTTTGAACACCCATTGCTATGGTGATATTATTTTTTTCATCAAACAAAGAATTTATCAGTGGCTCTGTTCACAGCTCAGACTAAAATTATATTTGGAATAAATATTATAAATTGTCACAAATTAAAATCACAAACCGCAAAAGATCGCCAACAACTGCCGCTAAATATTGATGTCCAACTAGATTTCCCCACAGGGCTATAAAGAACCACAAACCGCGAAATTTGGATATCCAACTCCATTGCCCCGCAGGGCTACAAAGAATCACACACCACGAAATATGGATATATCCAACATGCTTACATTATATTAAATTAGCTCCCGATAGAGGACAGGGCTTGATAAGGGAAATTCAAATCACAATCCGCGAAAGATCACCGACAACCGACTTTTAATAGGGATATGCAACTAGATTGCCCCGAATGCCCCGCAGGGCTAAAAAGAACCACAAACCGCGAAATTTGGATATCCAACCAGATTGCCCGTAGGCCTATCGATTATAAAGAACCACAAACCGCGAAATATGGATATCCAACAAATTAAGAACACAAACCGCGAAAGATCGCCAACAACTGCCGCTCAATATTGATATCCAACTAGATTGCCCGCAGGGCTATAAAGAACCACAAACCGCGAAATTTGGATATGCAACTATTGCCCCACAGTGCTTCAAAGAACCACAAACCACGAAATATGGATATCCAACAAGCTTAAACTATAAATTAGCTCCCGATAGAGGGCAGGGCTTGATGAGGTAAATTAAAACCACAAACCACAAAAGATCGCCGATAACAGCCGCTTAATAGGGATATCCAACTAGATTGCCCCGCAGGGCTACAAAGAACCTCAAACAGCGAAATTTGGATATCCAACTAGATTGCCCGCAGGCCTATCGATTATAAAGAACCACAAGCCGTGAAATATGGATATCCAACAAATTAAGACCACAAACCGCGAAAGATCAACAATTGCCGCTCAATATTGATATCCAACTAGATTGCCCGCAGGGCTATAAAGAACCACAAACCGCGAAAGTTGGATATGCAACTAGATTGCCACGCAGGGCTACAAAGAACCACAAACCGCGAAATTTGGATATCCAACAAGCTTAAACTACAAATTAGCTCCCGATAGAGGGCAGGGCTTGCTGAAAACAACAACCCACGAAAGATCGCCGACAACCGCCGCTTAATAGGAATATCCAACTAGGTTGCCCCGAAGGTCTATACAAAGAACCACAAACCACGAAATTCGGATAGCCAAGTAAATTGCCCCGCAGGGCTACAAAGAACCACTAACATTAAAACACGATTATCTTGCCTAGTCGGGGCATTTAGACGCTTCGGTATTATATGCTTAATATATGCGCATTAACCAGTTCCGACTTGAAGTAGGCCTAAATCGGACTTACTCTCTGTGTCTCTCTGGCATTGTCAACATTGGGTGTGTGTTGTTCATATTTACATTTTCTTTACATATTTACGTGTATTAAAATGTATATTAACATTACAGTCACGCGTGACGAGCAAGTTTTAAAAATAAACGACTGATAAAGTTTTGTTTAATTTATTTTTTATTGTCATGAATCAAGAATAGGAATCTCAAACATCTATTTTTTGTTTTATTCGTTTTATGGAGCACTTCGTAACTTGATGACTTTCCAAGCTTGGAGCTGATTGGCTACATTCATAAAAAGAAAAGAAATCTACCAAAAAAGCGTTGACAACGTAAAGAAATCAGCAAGTTTAAAAAACCCACCTCGGCTCACTTTTTGAAACTTGGTCCCATTTTGAACACCAACACCAAATCTCTGTTTTTATTTTATTTCAACAGAATACAGCGTTTCCAACAAGATTACAAGCCTACTTGTTATTCGTTTAATTCAATCATTAATCATGATTATTATAAAACAAAACACAATAGGATATTGGTTTACCATGCAAGAACAAGATAATAACCTTTCAGGTCGTTTCAGAAAGCTTACAAATTAATATCGCATTTGCACATTAAAGATACATATAACACTTCTGGAAATGTTTTAAATTTATATAAATATGATAAAGTTTAAATCAGTATCTTTTACAAATGGGACCAAGTTTCAAAAAGTGAGCGAGGTGGGTTTTTTAAACTTGCTGATTTCTTTACGTTGTCAACGTTTTTTGGTAGATATTAATTACACAGCTTCTTGTCTTGCCTAAACACCTATGTTTGAAATTGTAATTATTACTTCATTATTTATCCAGAATAAATAACTTAATAAGAATTCAATAGCACATGATGCACATCTGAGATGGCACTTCAGTGCAAACTTAAATAGGGCAGCGCCAATACGAAAATGTCATACCGATAAAATGATGTGTCTGTTTAGCCCGTTTTTTTAAGTTTGCGTTGCGAACTATGAAATGATACCAGCGAATGAAGCGTTTCTAGATCTTCTTGATCTTGATCTTGATGTGGATACTGTCCAACACTCCTTGCGGAGTCACACGGATAGGTTGATATGCGCATGTAAATTAGTCTCTATTTGCTTCTTGATTTCTTGTAGGTGTTTTGTTACGCTGGTTTTAAATTGAGTGGGGTCTCACGGGTCTGGAATGTCAACCAAATGATTTGGTAGCTCGTTCCACTCTCTTACAGTTCTGGATAGGAAGGCGTATTTGTAGACGTCTTTGTTGGCGTGGAGTTGTTGATATGCTGAATGGTTGTGGAGCCGTGATTGGCGCAGAGGAGGCTGAAGCAGATTTCCGACGGGTAGTGATAGGTGACCGGATGCAGCTTTATGGAGAACTGTGAGATGATGACTGGTTCTTCTGGTTTCAAGTGAAGTGAGATTAAGGTCATCTGTCATTTTTGTGACACATCCCTTAGAGCGTGAGTGGTAATCACTCTGAATGAACCTCACTGCCCTCTTTTGAATCATTTTAATTTGATTTTTGGCTTTCTTAGTGTGTGGATCCCAACATGATGGAGCATATTCTACCAGTGGTCTGACAATGGTCTTATATGCCAGCTCTTTGGTGCTTTTAGGACAAGAGTGTAAGTTCCTTTTAATGAATCCAAGCGACCTGTTTGCTGATGCTGTGATGTTATTTATATGCTTGGACCATGTTAGGTTGTTGGTAAATTCCACACCTAAGCATGAATGACTAGTTGTTTCCTTTAGCACTGATTCACCTAGCTTGTAGCTAAATATTTTGGGTGAACGTGCGTGTGTGAGTCTCATAAGGAAACATTTGCTTGGGTTGAAATGCATCTGCCATTTTGATTCCCAGCTCATGAGTGTGTTTAAATCATTTTGGAGTTCTGATGCATCAAAATCATTTTTGACTTCTCTATATAAAACGCAATCATCTGCGAATAGATGAACTGTGGATGATATGTTATTGGGGAGGTCGTTAATGTAAGCAAGGAATAATAGCGGCCCAAGTACCGTGCCCTGGGGCACACCAGAGATAACTTTACTCCAGCTTGAGTGCTCACCATTAACCACTACCCGCTGGTCACGGCACTTGAGAAAGCTAGAAATCCAAGCATGAGTTTTGTTTTTGATACCATAGTTGTCAAGTTTAAGTAATAATCTGTTATGTGGGACAGTGTCAAATGCCTTGCTAAAATCCATGATGATCATGTCAACTTGTGACCGATCATCAAGGCTTTTAGCAAGGTCATTTTCTGTCAAAATAAGTTGCGATTCACATGAATGATTGCGCCTAAAACCATGTTGTTTATCTGAAAGGACTGAAAATCTGTCAAAATGAGCCATAATATTGGAGTGAATGATATGCTCCAGTGTCTTACAACAAATAGAGGTGAGGGACACAGGGCGATAATTAGCAGCATCAGCTCTATCTCCCTTTTTGAAAATGGGAGAAATATTTGCATGTAACCAGTCTGATTGGAGAATCCCTGAATCAAGGGATTTTTGAAAAATTTTGGACAAAGCCGGAGCCAGATCGTCGGCTGCAAGGTGTAAAATTTTGGCCGGTATCTCATCCGGACCTGAAGCCTTATTTTGCTTAAGCTCTTTTAACAATTTTGCAACCCCTTCGACAGATATCGTAATATCTGGCATTGTTGGAATACCTGACTTTGACACCTCGGGTAATATATCGTTTTCATTTGTGAAAACAGAACTGAATTGGTTGGAAAGGATTTCAGCTTTCACTTTGTTGTCTGACTCAAGATTTCCATCTTTTTTAAGGGTGGAAATCCCCATGGTGTCAACTTTCAAGCTCTTTTTGAATGACCAAAAACGCTTGGGTGAGTCAGCACAAACTGAGGAAATATATTTCCTATATGAGGTTCTTGTCACCTTGTATGTGTCCTTTCTGATTTGGCTAAATTTTTCATAACTCACAGGATCTCTATGTTTGCTATATTGATTATAGGCTCTTTGTTTTGAAATAAAACTCAAAACTTCCCGTGTTATTCCTCAAAACAACATGTAACTTCATTTAAATTGAAATCCTAGACTAGTAGACCTGTTATCGATTGTAGAATCATCTCAATGAAAGAATAACAAAATAAACATGTATTTGCTGGATTTCATTTTTTACTATGTAAAGTATGGCTTTAAGAGATAAAATCAGGGATACTTGTGCATAATGTTTGACATCGCTATATATTTATTTGTCTGTAGGAGAGGTTAGATGGGACGGAGTATAAATCCTTTGCTTCAGGATTGTCTACACACCCCATGAGTAATGGAGGTAAGTCATTGTCTACACACCCCATGAGTAATGGAGGTAAGTCATTGTCTACACACCCCATGAGTCATGGAGGTAAAGTCATTGTTATAATTGCACCTTCTGTACTTTGTTAAATTGCATCAGGTGATACATATTGTATAATATAGGTTGACAATTGACTTTTTGGCAGGAGATGTCCCCCACCTTCTGGCGAAATGACCCATTTTGTGTTCTTTTCATCCACTTCTTGACAGTTCAGACCAAATGCCCCTCCCCCACATGTCAAGATGGATTGATGCTAATGGCTGTGGCACTGACATTAACCTTTAGTGGTGGGTTCCAGTAGTGAGTGGTAGGCTCTACCAGCCATCATAGCTACAACCCTTCATGGAAATACTACTCAATACTCATAATGTGATAGGGGCACGTTGTGTTGTGTATGACACGTCTTATGCCTTGCCACATTGTCAGCCTTAAAATAATAAAAGACACTAGGCAAATTGCCTCAATCTATTGATGCCTTGTATGTAATATCACTTTGTTTGATAATCATTGATTGATAATATTCCATTAATTACTTTCTTTGTTGTATAGGGCTTAAATACTCCACTCCTACCAAGCCACTACCAAGCAGCACTAGCGGCATAACCGGCCTCATGTATGACACATATCAACCATCAGGCTACCAGGGGATACGCACTCATTCAGCAATGCAAGAGGATTACAGAGGAACAGATACTGTTAGTGATCATTCACCAGCTCTGGTTGCCATGTTGAGTCAAAAGGTTGACACTCAAAATAAGGTAATGTTTATGTCCTAGCATCCTCTTTTTAGAGCATGGCTCATCTATTTCCAATTAATTATGGATGTTAAAAATCTAGTGGTATGACAACAAGAACCTGCATACTCCAGATACTTTTGATATCAGCATTGTAGCACTTTGTTGTTTTCCTAATGTAATACATAATTAATGACAATTTTAACTCTACAGTTTGTCCTCTCTGAAGTACAAAGTGACAACGCGCTGGTATACAGCGTGTAAACAGTGCGTAGTGCTGCGTCTCTGCTGCAGGTATGCGTGCCTTCAAAGTTGGCACAATGCGTACGTCCGCGTCGGTACTTTGTACTTCAGAGTAGACTGACTGTAGTCTATCCATCATGCACATTCATTCCTCCACAGGGTCTATGATTCTTCACATAGAAAATGTCTGATCAGACATAGAGTGTAGTACAATAAGAAGGTCAATGACGTGTTTGTTAAAAACTTGTTACGTTTGTTTTTTAATCCTTATTTACTACCATGCTTACTATACTTACTTGCTCAACCTAAAACAGCACACCATACTCTTGTGTCCTGCATGGCCATTTCCAAATCCTTAATCCATTATTTCCTTTGACATTTCATTTCTTCTGAATAGCTTATTGAAGACCTGGTGCGTCAAGTCAAATCCTTGGAGAGAGATCGTGAGCAAACCTCAACAAGATTACGTAATATGGAACGTGAGATGATGGCAGTGAGCAGAAGATTGGAAGAAAGCGGTGTACATCTGGAAACGGAGAGAAAGATGGAACGCACACAACAGGAGTTACGTATGCATATGAATGAGATTGAAAACCAAGTGCGCTTACAAAAACACAGTGGGGTCTCAGAATCCGTGTACAGTGATGATGTGTTGACATCTATGACTAGAGAACTTCATGACTTGTAAGTAGCCCTATACTAATTATCAGAGAAGTTCAGCCTTTTCTGGCCACTGCATGTGGAAGTGGGGTTATGATTGACTGACTGAGCTATGAAACATCAACATCGCTGCTGACCAATGATGATTCTGGCTTGGGCCATTCTTTTTACACAATAAACAGTGTTGGTGTAGACCATCAAACTTCACTGGTAAACAATATAGTTTTGTAGTTTAGCAGAGCAATTTAGAATTCCCTAATTTATTCAAAATATCAACAAGTTTCCAAAATCTCAATAGCTTTAGATATATAATCAACAATGTGATCCAATTACGTGAACTTGAGATGAGTTTCTTAGAATTACATGCCCTATACAAAATATGTTGCACCACAATGGGCACATTATTGACACTGCCAGTGTTGCCTATCATAATTTGAATTATAGTATCAGCTTTACCGCACCAAGTAGCCATCTTTTTAATAAGCATAGTATAAAGGTGGACTTTGAGCACCTACTGACCCATTTGTCTGCATGACATGTGTTTATATATTTCCAGCAAACGTCAAACTCATGAGGAATGTGATTCATTGCACAGAGAGGTAGAGAGTCTAAGGACAAGGATGGTGAAGACTGAGGTTGAGGTATCTGGTCAACAGGCTGATAGCAGGGAAGTTAACAGAAGACTGGATAGACTAGACAGGGTAAATATACAAGCATACAAACACATAAGCACCCCACATGCAAACACACACCAATGATGAAGACTGAGGTTGAGGTATCTGGTCAACAGGCTGATACCAGGGAAGTCAACAGAAGACTGGATAGACTAGACAGGGTAAATATACAAACATACAAACACATAAGCACCCCACATGCAAACACACACCAATGGTGAAGACCGAGGTTGAGGTATCTGGTCAACAGGCTGATAGCAGGGAAGTTAACAGAAGACTGGATAGACTAGACAGGGTAAATATACAAACATACACACACATAAGCACCCCACATGCAAACACACACCAATGATAAAGACTGAGGTTGAGGTATCTGGTCAACAGGCTGATAGCAGGGAAGTTAACAGAAGGCTGGATAGACTAGACAGGGTAAATATACAAACATACACACACTCCAGCACCCCACATGCAAACACACACCAATGGTGAAGACTGGGGTTTAGGTATCTGGTCAACAGGCTGATAGCAGGGAAGTCATCAGAAGACTGGATAGACTAGACAGGGTAAATATACAAACATACACACACATAAGCACCCCACATGCAAACACACACCAATGGTGAAGACAGAGGTTGAGGTATCTGGCCAACAGGCTGATAGCAGGGAAGTTAACAGAAGGCTGGATAGACTAGACAGGGTAAATATACAAACATACAAACACATAAGCATCCCACATGCAAACACACACCAATGGTGAAGACAGAGGTTGAGGTATCTGGCCAACAGGCTGATAGCAGGGAAGTTAACAGAAGGCTGGATAGACTAGACAGGGTAAATATACAAACATACACACACCCCTGTCTGTGTTTGCCTCCAAACGTGGACATTGTGTTTTGCTATCTAACCAAGGACATGTGTATGATGTTTTCATCGCCTAACCGTGGACTGAAATGGCGGATTTTTTTTGTGTATAATACGAAACGGAATTTTAGCCATTACCCTGCGGACGGTAGTTTTTACACGTGTGGTCCTCAGTTTCAGGCAAGTAGCGTTTAAAGCATCTAGCATGCATTTGAGGTCTTTTGCAGCAGTTTGAGACCGAGGACAGTCCTCGGTTGGAAGTAGGTCCACAGTTTAGGGTGAAAAATCTTGTGTGTGTCCTCGTTTGTCGGCAAACACGTACGCACATAAGCACCCCACATGCAAACACACACCAATGGTGAAGACAGAGGTTGAGGTATCTGGCCAACAGGCTGATAGCAGGGAAGTCAACAGAAGGCTGGATAGACTAGACAGGGTAAATATACAAACATACACACACATAAGCATCCCACATGCAAACACACACCAATGGTGAAGACTGAGGTTGAGGTATCTGGTCAACAGGCTGATAGCAGGGAAGTCAACAGAAGACTGGATAGACTAGACAGGGTAAATATACAAACATACAAACACATAAGCACCCCACATGCAAACACACACCAATGGTGAAGACTGAGGTTGAGGTATCTGGTCAACAGGCTGATACCAGGGAAGTTAACAGAAGACTGGATAGACTAGACAGGCTAAATAGAAACTTGTTCTGTGCACACACACTCCCCTACACAATTATCAAGCCTTTCCGAGGACAACAAACTTGAAACATAGATTTTCCAATGATGATTTGTTGTCAAAATTGTTCTTAGAATGACTGTGTGTTTAACACTTGGTCCTCGGAAGAATAGAACAGGAAGGTGTATGTATGGTACAAGTCCATATATGATTATAGCCGTATGTAATGTATAAATATGAGTGAGGTCGTCAGACAGGGGGTACCGGCCCTTGAAAACCGTTGTGGTTTCAAGTTAGATCCTCAGACATATGTGACCCATCACATCGAAACACGGCAGTTGTCGGAAACCCACATTTAAATATAATAAAGAAAATGTGCCCCGAAAAATAAAGGAAATAATAAGGAATTTGAATTCTATTTGTCTCATAAAATCAACATTCTACATGCGACATCAATGGATGAGGTGTCATTTTAAAGCTTCAAAGCAGTCCTTTAGTCTGGTAAAGAAACCTGTAAGTTCACTTTTGACGACAACTGCCGTGTTTCGATGTGATGGGTCACATATATGGTAAAGATGTTGATAATAAAGGGAAACAGATATACATGCTTGTACCTGCACAGATGGGTAAATATTTATGGTTTAGATTCTGATAGGATAAATCTTGTGATTACATGATTTATTTTTTGTGTAGTATTAAACACAAACAGGATCAATTGATTTTTATTCGGGTGCGCCGTCGGATATCACAGTACCGCTGCAGCCGGTCAATGTGTGAAAACTACAGTACTTGTGCAGCTAGTCACTGTGTGAAAATTGGTCAAGCTTTCATCAGATGTGGCTCTGACTTCATCAGGACTTCCTTGCACCAGTACTGTAGTTTTCACACATTGACCGGCTGCACCGGTAATGTGATATCCGACGGCACACCCGAATAAAATCAATTGTTATGGAATCCCGCCGTGAAAGCCTATCTACTTACAAACAAGATCATCTTACATTTGTTTGCAAAATTAGTTCTGTTTCCATTTCTATGCATTTTCCAGACTGTGACTTCTGTCAGTGACTCTCAGAGGGTACAGTGCAAGGATATCAACCAGTCACTCAGGCAGAAACACAGCACTGATAAAGAACTCGACCATCTCAGGTATGTAATATGTTTGAGGAGGGGCTGTTTTGTGTAGGGGTTTGCGTTTGTGTACAGTGCCAAACAAAGGACATACACCTGATTCTTAACTATCATTGTCCTCGATTTTTATAGCTGCATTTACCCTATAGACAGCTATACTAATGTTCAACAGTTCGCTGCAGTTTGATCAAGTGTATCCACGGTCAGATAGTGAAAGTTACGTCCTTAGTGTAAGGGTTTTTACCAACATTTGATAGCAGGAACATTTAGGGATGTGGTGCGTGTGGGGGTGCATATGTATTTGCCGCCAAACGCGGTCACACACAATATTGTTCACCTTCTAATTTGGACATTCCTACGATCAAACTGCTGCAATAGACTGCAAATGCATGCTAAATAGTAAATACTTTGAGCGATACTTGCTCAAAACTGCGGACCATACATGCAAAAAATATGGTAAGCAGTTGATGTGGAAAATTCCATTTCGTATCATACAGATAAAAAATTCGCCATTTAAGTCCATGGATAGGCGAAGAAAACACCATACACATGTCCATGGTTGGATAGCAATACACAATGTCCGCAGTTGGTGGTGATCACACAGGGAGTGTTTATGTGGGTATAATTATTCATAAAGAAGTGCTTCATAACTATTTATACATATTCAATGTGTTTATTATCCAGGACAAATATGGGTAGATTGATGCATACTGTGGATCGTTTAGAGCATGACAGTGCCGTTACACTTCCTACCAGTAATCTTATGTCAGCTGGACAGGCTGCTGCAATTGTACATGGTACTCAAACAAACACAGGTATGTCAACCCACTCACCTTATTGGACTATTCCAGCATAACAGTGCCGTTACACTTCCTACCAGTAATCTTATGTCAGCTGGACAGGCTGCTGCAATTGTACATGGTACTCAAACAAACACAGGTATGTCAACCCACTCACCTCATTGGACTATTCCAGCATGACAGTGCCGTTACACTTCCTACCAGTAATCTTATGTCAGCTGGACAGGCTGCTGCAATTGTACATGGTACTCAAACAAACACAGGTATGTCAACCCACTCACCTTATTGGACTATTCCAGCATAACAGTGCCGTTACACTTCCTACCAGTAATCTTATGTCAGCTGGACAGGCTGCTGCAATTGTACATGGTACTCAAACAAACACAGGTATGTCAACCCACTCACTTCATTGGACTATTCCAGTCCAGTTAAAATCCATTCACCCCCTATGGAAGATGTGTCACACAGGGAGCGTGAATTTCAAATGGAATTACCTAAATGGGTGACTCTATTTGAAATTTGCATCGGAGATACTGAAGGGATGCTGCAGCCAAACAAAATTGTTTTGCTTGCCCAAGATCGCAATAGTTGGAGAAAGCTTGTAGTCGCCTTTGGCAGCCAACTGATGATGATGATGACCTCATGTGTGAGAAATTAAGGTCATGTCTTCCACAGGGGTGGATGGATTTCAACTGGAATAGCTCATTTCAGAATTGATAAGAAATGGGGTCTACTTGCCTTTCCAGCGATTCATTATTCTGAAAGTTCATAAGAAATTCATTTTCAGTATTCAGAAGGTTCATAATTTATTCCAATTATAAAGGAGCTGGATTATTCTGAAGTCTCATACTTCATAAATAAAAACCATATGCTTGATTATGAACGTAAAGGCTTCTATTTAGTAAACATCCAAGAAACACTGTTTTATATTTGAAATATGGAGCCTTGTGAGTAATGAACCTTACTTTTTGATTCAGAAGAACAATCTTCCTTATACTGATGTTGGAACAAGTCAAGTGTAGTGGAAAATATTTGTCTCTTTGATCAATGGAATATTCTGATTTTGATAGATGGCAAAACACATTTCACTCATCCAACATCGAAACATTTTGTTTGATCTTAACAAAACTTATGAGCAGCCATTTGAACTGTTTACTTACAGAATCAAGACCCAAAAGAAAGCCTCACAGACGAGACCATGGCCACGTCAAATTGAAACCATTACCTGCTGGCATCACAACACTAGACAGTAGCAGTGAAGATGATACCAATCAATATGACATCAGTACTACACTAAGTCTGGATACCTCTAGTAGTGATGATGATATATCAGCTATGAGGCAGCACGTGGGGAGTCGCTTACCAACTGGTGCTACTATTGGGATTCCAGGTAAATAGCTTCATGTTAGGTAAAAGCTGCCATATGTGGTTTGTAAAGGAGAATGCTGTTTATGAATGAGTTAGATTGTATCCAATTGTATTCTGGGTGGGGCACTCAACTTTAATTTTGGTAAGGGTGTGTGCAGATCTTGATCCTGCAGAAGACTTCCTCATTTGTCATCTTCTGTCTTCTGCAAAACATATTAAATCTTCTGCATTTGCAGCCATCTGGCTAAATCTTCTGCATTTACAGCCATCTGGCTAAAAAATCAAAACAAAATCAATTATACGCCCACTGTCCTGTCCTTTTGCAAAAAAAAAAAAAAAGGTTGAGTAGCCTTGGAAAGGCATTTTTAAGGGTCTCAAAAGCTAATATCCAGGAGCTTTTAGGGGCACTGATCCCATGCAAGGGTTGCTGCCCTTGGCGCGAGAACGCCACATCCTAAGCTTTTTTTACACTTCGCAGAAATCTTCTGCATTTACATATTCCAATGATGGCAGCTCTGGTGTGGAGCACGGAACTGAGAACTGAATATCAGGTAAAATGAGGACTTCTTACCTGAAATTTTTAACATATTTTTTGCACCTAGTGAACTAAAGTTAGGCCAAATGATAGACTGTGGAGCTGGGAAATTCCAAATTTTCCCAGTTTGAACTAAAGAGCTACAATTGTGGGCATTTTCTCCAGGTGAGGCCAAGAACTGGAGCATGATCCCCAAATGTGGGTCTTTGGAAATGCCAGAGAGCCTGAATATGGGACCCTTGACCACCGCACATACCCATACCACTGTTACATGTGAGTGCCCCCTCCAGGATTCTGGGAATCTAAAGGAGTGCCAAATATTATTTTTATAATTTTTATTTCCTTCAAGATACAGCGAATTTGAGATTGAAAAGTTATATCTTTTATAATCTGTTTACCGTCAAGAATTCTGCTTCGGATACTTTCAATATATTTCATTTCATTCATTCATATTTTATTTTCATCAATCATCAACATCAATATACAAGTGATACTAATAGCTCAACAAAGTAATAAAGTTAAACGTAAACAAGAGTCATTGGTATAAATAAATATCAATACATTTAGGTAGTAACAATTAAATCAATATAATTAAATTAGAATAGCATTACTATGTATGATTGACCAAAATACACTTTAAATGCATAATGATATTACGAAAGTGCATGTAGTAGTTTATCACGGAAATACAACACTGCAATGGCAATTGATTTTGAAGTACTTCTACGATGATAAGCGCCTAACAACGGATAAGCTGGCTCTCTACAAACACGCTCAGTGAATAATACATACTATCAAAATATAACATAGTAATACATGATAATAAATATAAAATTTTTAATGTTCTAATATAATATTATAAGAACATAATAATGTAATGATAATAAAGTAATATTATAATATAATAATATATAACATAATGATATTTGGAAGCATGGAAATCTAAATTGCTTCAAGTTTACAATCAAGCTTTTGCATAATCATATTAATTTTATCTTGTATTTCTTTCAATCGCAGGTGAAGATGTGAATGAGTTGCTATCTGATCTAGATGACAATTTTGAAGGACAGGATGAACCTTTGGGTATAGCAGACTTGTCTGATACACCTTCTATAAGCTCAGTGGAATTGGATTCAGATCTCTTTTGATAAAATTACAACTTTGTTATAGGTTTTGCTTCCTGGATTCAATGCCTACACACCTTTGACATCAGACAACCTCATACCTAATGGTTGCCTTTGTGTGCAACAGGCTATTCCAGTTGAAATCCATACACCCCATATGGAAGACATGTGCTTGTTTCAATTGTGGTACCATTGACAATGTGTAGTGCATTTAGCTAATGGGCAAAAATGCATAAACAATTCCCACCATTGCACGATAGACACCCATATGCTAAAGGATGCCGCAGTGGGATGTTTCACACTAGCTACAGCCAGAGACAAGTAAAAAACCCTTTTTCTCAGGGTGAAAGTCAAGCTACAGATCGCAGCACAATCATAATGCAATAACATTCCACTAATAATCTTGGAAAGGGAAGCAAATTTTGACAAATTTTGCACATTGGGATATAAGAATCATGGTGAAAATTATGGAAAAGGAATCAAAATTAAAAAATAAGGTTAATTATTTTGGAAGTCTCATAATTCTGAATATCAGAATGATGAATTTTCACACTAAGATGCTTATTAAGAATAGGCACCTTTAAACATGAAAAAATGAAATAACAATAAAGAGTGGCATATGAGTTGGCCAGTAAGACACTCGAGAGGAAGTGATCATAAATATAGCATTACTCTTGGCAAGTCAGTGACTTCATTCTGTTGATGCAGCTGTTTCATGCACAAATCTATAGACCTTCTTTAAATGTGTGCATGTGTATTCCAGCAATATGAAGATGCGACCAATGAAATATGTACTCTCATCACTGACTCGCCAAGAGTTTTTGAAAGTCCTATAGTCAAAAGGATTCATTCTGTGGATAATCATTTTAATATGTTAGCAATATGACCCAAGTATTCATGTACAGTTTTGTAAGTTCATACATGCAGGTAGCAAACAAGAAGTAGAAAGATTAAAACATTCAACTGCACTCACCAGATTTTCCCAGATAATTTTGGTTCCTCAGTGGGTGTGTGAGAAGCTGATATCAGTGTTTCTAGAAGATCTTCTCACATGCCATTATCCACTGAGGAAGGAACCAGTTGTTTCTGCAATTATCTGGGAAAATTCCCAGAAAAATAGCCTGGTGAGTGCAGTTGAATGTATTACTCTTTCTACTTCCAAGTGTTCATGGTTATGTCAATGTAGGTGTACAATGTTTTCATGTATTCACCGTAGCTAGGTTTTAGATACATGTACTGTGTAAAAACACATCCTTGTGGGAGTAAGCAATGTAAATGACACCATGTGTTAATTCTTTGAGTGAAACTGAGTATTTCCAAATATATGTAAACAGGTTGTATGTAGATTCTATTAATCTATGAATGATCTGGTTCATTGAAGCCACTATCAGTGATCCCCACAGATAGAGTTGGGCGACTATCACTTTTTTCCTAGTCGACTAGTCGGCAGCAAATAGTCGCGACTACGACCATAGTCGCGACTTTCTGTGGTTAAAATTGGACTGAAAAATCGGGTGAAAGATTGGTGGCAATTTAGTATTTATAATGCATGATTACAGGACCCGTGATTGCCGGTATCACATCACAGTTTGCTACACAAACCAGCACTGTTGCGATACAAATTGCTACACTGTATCGCACGTTTGCGATGCAAATATTTGACTGTAAAATGCTGTAATATAGGCCTAACTTTTCTGTTCAATTAAATTCACTTGCCACTTTCCAGCAACAGCACAAGAAACTTCATATAATTTCTCAAACCTTCAATATTCCAATAGCGATCTTCGTTCGTTTCCATGTTTTGCTGTGCATGAAAATATGTAAACAGTGCATATTTTCCATGGTATGCTCATGAACGTGTTGCATCGTGCATGTACGATTAACTTTCACCTCCGACCTACGTCACCTGACCTCATCTAGACTACTGCATTTGTCGCTACAGGGGTGGCATTGCAACATTACGACTGTTTGCTTTCTAAATATTCTGTTACCACAATAAGCATAGCTTTTTGAAATTACGTGAAAAGTACTTCTAATCTAATAACATTTTCCTAAATTTTCCCTTTTGGAAAACACTTCTCGGAAGTTCTCGCTGTTTCTTTCCAAAGTTAAAATAATCTCATACCTTCAGTAGTTGGTACAAACACCCAACCTGGGTCTGTACATGCACGCTATGATGCTGCTACACCTGTTATCGCTGCATAAATTATAATCATAATGAGATGTTTGACAGTTCTAAGTAATTTGAGTTTTTTGACGGCTCTTATCTTGTGGGAAAGTAGTTCGACAACAAGTCAATAACACCAATTTAATGATGATTTATGGACTTTATGATTACTTGTTGGTTAGTGTTACTATTGGTAGGACAATGACTAACATTTTTTCACATTTTTCGCAGTTTATATGTTAGTATTTGGTTGGTTTTGGTGCGAATAACTGGCACTTTAAAGTAATTTTTAACACAAAAATATACTTGCATTAGTCGACTTTTGGTTTTCAATAGTCGTAGTCGCGACTATCAGTAATAGTCGCGACTAACGACTATTGGCGACTTAGTCGCCCAACTCTACCCACAGAGGATAAATATTTATATATAATTGTCAACAGGTACATTCCTTAGAAAACAAATATTGGGGGGAAAGGAAGAACACAGCAGTGTTGAATAATATGATGCTCCATTCACTTGTATGTAGCTACAAGTGTCCATACAGACAGACTCCTCCAACACTTAAATGCTGATTGTGTCCTTTCCCCCTTACTAGCTCATTTTCAGTGTTATAACTTACAGGTTATGTTAATGATGCTCCAACTCACCTATACGTGGCTACAAGTGTCCTTTGTTAGCACAAAATCAGATTTTTAAATATTTTTACGATTTTCTTAGTCGGCAAATCACTGATAGTGTCTGTAAGTAGAAAACTGACAAGTGGAACAGTTTTGGGAGATTTGTAGTAAATGTTGTGTAACAACAAGTTCAATGTGTGTAGTACAAAAGTGCATTTCATCTAGTTTTAAAAGAACCTTAAATCAGTTCGGGCGCTGTGAATTCACAGACTCCTCTGAATTCAGAGACCCATTCTGTGAAATCACATACTCGGGTCTGTGATTTCACATACTTTTCACCTGTTTAAATTTTGCCAGCAAATAAAACATTTAGGCAGTCTTTTGGTACATTAGATAGTTAATTCACATTTTTGCTTCAGATTCATTTGTGCAAATTAAAATTATATCTGTGCAATTTTTTTTAAGTAGAGCAAAATGACATGATGAAGCAGAAATATCCTAATAACTTGCAGCATAACTTTGTTCACTGCAAGAAAATTTGAAGTCACAAATGGTCTTTGAATTCGAAGGAGTCTTTGAATTCACAGTGCCCCCGAACTGAAATTATGTAAATTTGTGCAATTGTTCATCCATTTGTCTAGGAAGTTTGCATTAATATATTTGTGTCCATTGACCATGATACTGCATAATGCCGCAGCAGTTCTATGAGTATTCAGGGAACAAAAAGATCAATGAAGCCCATATAGTTTTGTTACAAAACTGACTCCCTCACTCCACATCAGAAAAAAATGGAAGTGGGTCAATAATATCTTAAGAGTAAATTATGAGAAGCAATCAACATTTTAACCCCTTCCAAATTAGCAAAGTTACTTTAGCGCATAGGCTTTGTTGATATTTTGGTTTGTTCCCTAATCAATTGGCAATGTTATGTGCATTCACTGCCATTCAGGTTAGTATTAATAGCATGGTGTTGGACCATGTGTTTGTATTTGTGATAGTAGTGTGTTCCAGCTCCTGTAGTGTACTTGCTGATAAGAAGACATTTCATACTCATAACCAATTCTTATACAGATCAACAATATATTTTTTATGTACTCGCCCAGAAATGCCGTTCTTTGGTTAACCTGAAGGTAGTGACGTCAATGCTTTTTTGTGGTTGCACTGCAAGCATGCTGATAAATTGCCCTTTGCATGCGTGTATGCTCTGTGCGATTTACATTATGCGCACAATTGAACCCAGGAATTCGAATCAGTGAAATACTCACCTTATATCACTATTAACTTGAAGCAAACCATAGTTATAGTTTTCTTATATTTCAGTTTTCAGGCTACACAATCATCCTCAGTTTCAGTTTTCCACTTTGCTAATTCGGCTTGATTGGAGTTAGCCGAGTCTAAACGACATCAACGTCTGGAAAGGGCCAATTATAAGAAACATAATGCGGAATCATGGCATGTTGCCTATGGTGATCGATGCTACGTCAGGTACCCTGTGAGCAAACTAAAAAATAGCGCAAATAGCGTGAGCGACTGAGCGTACACAAAAGAAACTTTGCGCGATAATAAGCGATGTCGCCAGGTCTGAAAACTGTACCGGCGTCTGCTGAATTCAAGTACGCTTGGAGGGCACAGGCATGGAAAATTCCAATCTGTGTGTTTATTAATCTAAGATAAGAAACTCCATAAGACTGTTTTTTATTCGGGTTTTTAGTGTTTCTAGATGTTGGTTTCATCAGATTTTTTGTCTAGACACATAAACAGACACGTAGTCAGCCTCATGTTCACCTTGTGGAAAACAGCACATTCATCTCATTCAGATTCAATTATACGAAAATGCCAAGACATGGCGTATCAGGATTCAGTTGTAAGAGGTGTAAAGATAAATTTTACCCTTTGCATCCCATGGCTATAGGGCACTTTCTCAAAAGTGGTAATAAATGTCCAAGTCGTAAATTTGTTACCTACGAGTTTGGCGATATCATCAAATCCAGACAATGGGTTCACCAAAACTAACATCTTGAAACACCAGACCAGACTGAACAAGGTGATAGGAGGAATGGAAGTATTTATGAGCGAGTACCAAAAATGTTTTATTGAATCTGTACAAGAACTGTGAAGAAAAATGATCCTGATGTACTTGCTTCAAATGTTAAGGAAGAACCTTGTGCCTTCGTATTTAACTGAAATATATGTGTGTGATTTAGAAAGTACTGCCACTGAAAATGATAAGGAATTACAGGGTGAATCTAGATTGAATTTGTATATCAGAAACTGATGTCTTATTTGTAGCTTACATGTTCCACATATTTGAGTACATATTTTTATGTGTATAATTATAATAAGTGTGTGCAGAAGAATCAGTGTCTAAAAGTTGCTTTATTTGTTGTTGTCTTGATTCTATGCCTTTATAACATTATAGGTCTAAGGCCTGCAAGGGTGACATTTTTTATTTAAATATATGCAAATTATTACGTAATATTAAACACACAAAGTACCCATACTAAATGTAAAAAGTGTGTTTTTATTTCACATTAATACCACATAACTGCAGATGAACATATTTGACAACCGTTGATTTCAAATTGGTAAAAAAGCTGCTTTTTATTTGATAGTTCTTATTTAACAACTCATAAAAACAGTACTAGTGAAATATCTGGCACCTTTGATTTTGTGAGTACAAATTGTTGAAAAGTTACAGCTTTGATAATTACAAGTGCTAGCTTACTATAGTCCATTTTGCTTCCTCAAGAGAGTGATGTTAGTCGGAATTGCCTGTGTAAACAAGCTAGTTCTTTGAGTCAATATGCAAGATTTAATATACTATGTGCACTGAAACACACCGATATCGCTCTCTCAAGATGAATTATAGTCATGAGTAAGACACACACTCGGAACATTTTGCTTGAATTTTTGGTCTATGTCAACCTGTTTTAAAAGTGCTATCAAAATGGTGATCAATTTCATGGTTCAGTTGAATGTAAAAAATCCAAAATGTTGCAGAAGATACATTGGTAAATAGTTAAACAATTAAAAGTTGCAAATATTATTGCTATTACTGGATCAACAAATTTGCTCATTCTAACATTTAAAATAATTTAAAAACCTGATTTCACAAACTTGTAAGAAGTTCAATGTTAATGTACAAAATGTTGCATCAAATGCAAACAATTCAATTTTGTTTTTATATGAAATTGGTCAATATATAAATTTCTTAACTATATACAATTATACATATTTAATTACATAACCAACATTGCTAAACAGGGGTTTTCCACCTGAATATCAATCTACTAGTTGTTGACTTCTGTTTGGTTCCATAAAAGACTCCTAAATGTGCAAAGTTTACCAAAAACTTTAATAATATGCTCAAATGGCTGCCAAATTTGGATTTGGCTCTTTGTTAAATTCATGTTACGCATGAATTCTCATGAATTCGGCAAATAGGTGATCAGCCAGCATATCAATTATCAAATGGTGATTCAGTGGGATAGGGGAGCGTCGATCCACTGTTCACTAATTCAAGAGAATTTGTATGTAACATGAATTTAACAGCTCTAATTTAACTCTAAACGATACATTATATTAGAGGATATCCAGCTTGTGTATTTGTCAACACTCATTTTTGAAGTTGATTTTTGCAACTATTTGGGGTGATTAGTTGTCTTCAATAAATGTGGTAGTTGAGCGCATCTTAAATTTGCACATATATAACTTATTTATTAATGCCTCCGAGTAATGTAACTTAGATACAATTCACTTTTGTATAAATACATTTATATATATATACAAGTTCAAATAATATTCACATGTTAAAATGATATGCTTCTGTGTATCATATCTTAGATGTTAAATAATATTTAAGTAAGCTTAAATAATATTTATAGTAAGCCCAGCTTAAAGTTTCCCAGTTAAAAAATGCAAGTTAAGTTTACACTCAATTACATATTTATATTATTTTCAAAGTTCAAATTTACAAGAGCCTTCATTACTGTATTTAACTTTCATATTATATAGGGTACAATTAAAAATATGGTTAAAAGACTTTATTCACAGAATGCAGTCAACATTTTCCTCCTGCATAATCTTCAACAATCAATGAATTTTAGGATAACATACATAACACTAGTAGTAGAACTTTTGAATGCAACTAGTCTGATGAAAGACAACTGCTTTTGTTTTAACACTTTAAATAAGTTACAGAAGCAATACCAAGCTCGACCAATAAATATGGGCTCAATCGATCCAATTTTATATCATAGTTGGGAAGATGTTTTGTCATATTTTACACAATAAGAGCACAAGATCTTGAACCTACTAGTAAAATCCGTTTTCTGTTGCAACATTGTGTATGTGTGTTTGTGTACATATTTGCCATCAATTGCAGATGGTTATATGGAAACATACTTGCACTTAGTACAGGGAATGGTCCTCAGATCCAAACTTATGTAATATACTAAAAACACCTTATTTAATGGTAAGTCCCCTTATTGGTTAGTACTAGGCTCGTCTCATCCACAGTTACCCTGTACATTGCATATAATTTGTTTTCATCAAATGGAAAAAGTCCTCTTTGTGGTGATTGAAATCCCAGGCACACAGTCCATTTAGATTATTGTGTGCATAGTCCTAATTTGATGGCAAACGTATGGGGGGTCTGTGCGGATGTTAGGTGTGTGTAAGGGAGGTAGTTTAGGTTGATTCGTTGTGATCATGTCAATTTGCTTCACAAATTTGCAAGTACACAAAGTCCTCAAAAATCAGTCCACCTATTTGGAAAGTTGACATTTCCTCTTGGGTTTCCTTACAGATGTTACTACCAGCAGTCTAGATGTCCGCATCAGTGAATGTCTTGCCTCGTTGGATGTAGATGGTCTGTCTAGATGTCCGCATCAGTGAATGTCTTGCCTCTTTGGATGTAGATGGTGCCAAATGGCTCATCTTGTTGCAAATCAATCAACTGCAGTCTGCCATATTCTGTGATAAAATGAACATATAATTAGCACTTGTGGTCCTGTATTAATGGAGCGATTTACGAACAGGGTGCAACTCTACTAGTCTTATTACAAGACTGCCCTACCCCAACCGTAAATGAGGACTGGACTCAAGTCTAGCAAGTTGCACCCTATTCGGTAATTATACCCTCAAACTTGTTATAGATTGGGGTTAACCTGCTCAAAGTTGCATTCGATTTAAGTAAATATGTTATACCATAGACTCTTAGGGCCAGTTTCTCTAAGCATGGCTAGTGGTCAGATTTCCTAAGCCATCAGGCTTAAGCTCAATTAGTCCTATACTACAACAGTCGATACACGAACATTGCATTGGTTGTTGTTTCATATGTCATGTTTATGTAAAAATGTGTACGGTAACTTTTCATCTACATAATTATTCTCTACCTGCTTTTATTTAATCACAGAAGCCTCAAAATACCTGGTGTTGGGGGCAGGGGGCCTGAGATACAAACATTTGGTCGGGGAATTATTTTTCACACAGGCCTATTAAGTAACTTACGTATGCACACATGGAATATCTTGGCAGCAAGTTCCCTGTATGTTCCAGCTGGTACCAGGTCTTCAAATGTTATATAATCATCAGAGTTCTCAAGCAGCTCACAGATTTGTCTGAAAAGATTACCATATGAATGACCACATTATTCAGTCACTTTCTTTTTTCATTTCATTCTGATAATTTCATCTAATTTTCATTAGAGTGCAAACCCATTTCCTTCCCACACAGACACACACACTCTATCTCTCACCCTTCTCTCTCTTACATATACCATCAGTGAGGGTCCCTCATCCAACATGCACATGTTCTAAGAACATTACCGTCACCTCTATGCTGATGTTCTAAAAACATTACCGTCACCTCTATGCTGATATTTATGGTTTAAAAAAAAATCTTGCCTGCTTAGATTTATTTACCTGGAACCTTGTTTGTTATTGACATGCGGAAGAAAATCCACAGATCCTAAACTCACCTGAAGACACTTTGGTTTGGTATTCCTCCTTCTTTCAATGTTTCCTCTTCAGATGTACTAACTTCTGGTGATTTTGATCCCCAAGAGAGGCGCTGTGTTTCCATCAAATCATGAAGTGATTTCAACCCAGGCACTTCATCTGGCTCCTGAAAAGTAAGGGATCAAAACCGTGCAAGAGTTAAGTGTACACATATTCTCTGAAGTTGTCTCTTGCGCATCTTTGAGAAATATCAGGAGCTATCATGCAAGAGATATAATTTTGTCCTTTCCATACATTCCTGACATAGGCCTGCTCCATATACTGTCAAATTTAATGGTTCTCACACATGCCTGAATTTTGACCTGTATAATGATTTTATTCCGAGCGATCTCAATCGTGCAATATTATTAACTAGAAATTGATTTCTCCCTTAGACCGATATCTTACAGTGCTATAGATTTGATGTATATTACCTGTTGTGGTACTGGTTCATCCCCTAGTAGCCCAGCATCCTCCAATAGTAACTCTCCCATATCTAGAATCACCTGGTGACAAATATCTTA
This sequence comes from Amphiura filiformis, assembly GCF_039555335.1. Taxonomy (NCBI): domain Eukaryota; kingdom Metazoa; phylum Echinodermata; class Ophiuroidea; order Amphilepidida; family Amphiuridae; genus Amphiura; species Amphiura filiformis. Next base: position 79,923,637 of record NC_092630.1, on the reverse strand, counting down.
GACAGTGCTATAGATTTGATGTATATTACCTGTTGTGGTACTGGTTCATCTCCTAGTAGCCCAGCATCCTCCAATAGTAACTCTCCCATATCTAGAATCACCTGATGACAAATATCTTAGACAGTGCTATAGATTTGATGTATATTACCTGTTGTGGTACTGGTTCATCCCCTAGTAGCCCAGCATCCTCTAATAGTAACTCTCCCATATCTAGAATCACCTGATGACAAATATCTTAGACAGTGCTATAGATTTGATGTATATTACCTGTTGTGGTACTGGTTCATCTCCTAGTAGCCCAGCACCCTCCAGTAGTAACTCTCCCATATCTAGTATCACCTGGTCTTCCTCTGGGATATCCTCTACAGGTCGGGCTCTCTTGGGTCTGCACAGAAAACACAAGTTGTTTAAAAATTGGGAGTGGACATTTATTTGATCAACCAGAAAAGTAGGTGATTATAATAATGATGGGTATCTAACCCAGACATGTACTTTCCCTCGCCCATTGTTTGGTGTCAGCTATTTGGCTTGTAAATTTCATATCTAAAATGTGACTTAAGGGGTTGTTTGGAATGACAGGTGAGTCAGGGGTCAAAAACAAAATGTTTACCTTTTTGACCTCAGCACATGTGTATGTATGATCTGCCATACAAAAATTAAAAAACAATACCTCAAAGTATCATTTTTAATGTTTTTTGTCATAATCACGCTTTTCTACAAATTTCATCTGTTTGTACCGGGGCGTGTCTGTTGCCAGGTAGGCCTACATGACAGCATAGACACACGTTACAACCTTGAATAATAATACAGAATTGTGACGTTATATTCTTCTTAACCTATCTTAGAACTGCCTATTATTTCAATTGTTATACTGTTCTGGTTGGTTTATTGCATATACTGTATAGAAATTATGCAATATGACGTCGAGCATGACAGAGTCATCTTCATTCAAATAAAATGCAGGTACCCGTAAGGTACCACGGAGCAATTCGCACGATAATACAATAAAACAGATGAAAGGTATGAATGGTTGTGGAATCGAATTGCAGACCTGTCCCTCTGTCACCTTAGAACTGCATCTCGTAGGCAATGGTAGGTAATAAACCAACCGGAACGGTATAACAATTGAAATAACAGCATGTCTTGGTCTCAATTCAAGATGTGCAATTTGGACACACCTACTCGTTGGCTGATTTATACTTCAACAGTTCCTCAAAGCTATATCAGAAAAGCCACTATCTCATTGTTCATTGGCCCGCAGTATGCGGTCGCCCCGGGGCACTCAACTTTAGAATTGATGGGTATATGTGCCTACAAGCGTCGCTAAGTAGGCGCATATCAATACAAAACGTTGGGGTTTTTTTATTAAAAAAAGGGTCATTATGTACAATGAAAATGAAAAAGGGTCATTGGGTATAATATTTTGAAAACTGAAGGTGCCTGGTCATCGGGTATAGTCGGCTTCAAAAGAGGGGCATAACAGGCACATACCGTCACCTCTAAAGTGGATGCCCCCCCCGGGTGCTCGCATTATATTTTGTTCATGGCTCGGCTTTTAAAACTCCCACACGTCACAATAAGGCTATTGAAAAGTGTATAGAATAGCTAATGATAGACCGGTCCCTGCGATTAGTCGCGGACCCGAGCGACAATATAGTAAACACATCGAGTTTATAACACAAGTGACAGAAGTCGTGAATTATGGAGGTTTCATTGAACTTCTACCAGCAAAATATGGAATAATACTAACACAAGACACCAATCGAGATGATGATACCAGCCATAATGGAAGGCTTGTATTTGACCTTCTTATGAATCCAATTTCGTGGCGAGAAGTTAAAAAGGTAATGTATATTTCAAGAAAATTTGGGTTCAAAAATTCCGTATCAGCTCGTATCATCAATTCCGTAAATATGGCGTATAGAGGCACAACTTGACAATAAACTGAACTATTTAAACGTAAAGGACGCACTGGATACACATAAATTTGTGTTTCCTTGCTGGCGGAATAGTTGCAAAACTCTTTTTTGTCAAAAAATTTGGACAATTTATGAATTATGATTGGCAAAATAGCGAAAGGAAATAGACTTTTCCAACCATGTAAAACTACACTGGGTTGTTGACATGGTTTACATACATTAAGGCATATGCATGTTCCTAAAGTAGGAGGTAAGTACTATAATTAATTGTTTAAAGTGCTCAACATACCAGCAAAAGGTCATAGGGTCATCAGAGTACAGGGACTTTGTGAAATACTGGGTACAAAAAAAAAAAGAGCGTGAGCCGCGCCGATATGCAACATCAAATATAAAAGCCGATTTACATAATTTCCCATGACCTTACAGAAGTGATCGTGCTCAACTATAAAACTATAGGGTTTGGTCCTTGATATGCACCATCAATTGTGTACTTGTGATCAATATTGCTAGGCAAACAATCACAGCAAACATGCCAAAATCCTCCCATTTCTCCTCCATTTACACACATATAAACCCATCCCTTAACAAAGTAGAATGAGAGAGATGGATGTTGACCATTATTTATTGCCACTTTTCATCATCAAATCAAATAAGGCATTCACATTGCAAACAAAAATTACAAACAAAACTCAACTGCATGGTTGTTTTGGTTGCATATAAAAAATATAAATAATAAATGATAGAAAAAAAAACATTCACAATAGCCTACTCATTTTCCTTAAAATTACACACGATTTCAAGTTTTTGATATCTCAAGGACCACAAGCTATAGGCCCTATAATATTACTAAAATCAAGTTGGTTACCTAAATTCCAGTAGAGGGTTTTCAACAGGCCTATCATTGATAACGACATATCACTTCATCAAGTTGTCAATTTGGTCCAGTTTGTGTGACACATATTTTACACTAATGAAGTATTTCTATTCCTGCTTAAAATTAAATGTTCAATTTCTGTATTGATTTCAATAATTAGAAACCATTTGTAATTTATTACTCACTAGCGGGGGTCCCTGCGGGTCCCCGCTAGATGAGTAAATGGGAGCGTTCACTATAACAGGAAGAATTACTGAACAGGTAGAATCATTGAAAAGGTACATTTTATCTTACTATTTCCTGATTAGTTTCTTAAATTTTTCTTACATTTCCTTATTAGTTTCTTTCCTTCATTGTTTCGTGCCCATTTCATTTAGTTACTTTAACCGTTGGCCTATTACTCGTACTTCTTTTGTCACTTTAATTTCATTTTTCTTTATAGTACCGCTTCATGTTGTTTATTCAACACACATTTTTTCCCGTATTTATTACGTCCTCTCATAGCGTGTATGCGGACGTGTTCATCCGTTATCATAATCCTGTGACCCGTCCATGTACCTTTGTGTCCTTTATTTTCTATTTATTTTTCCTTCTTTCTATATTATCATGTCCACTGGTCTCTGGCTCATAAGTCGCGTGGCTCTGCGCCGTTCTGGCGCATTGGCGTAGTGTGCATTACGCACGCGGCGCTGATGCGCTGCCTACCAGCTGCAGTTTTTCATAACAAAAACCCTGTTTTTACCCATATTTTCACTGTTTTTGCAGCCAATTCTTGACCGATTTCAACCAAATAAAGTCCAGGCAATTTCCCGTATATTCCTCGATCTCCTGTATGAATTTGGCGACATTTGGATCGAAACTGACAGAGCCTTTTACATAAACCACACACATACATACAACATTAGCCTATTTATAGTAAGATAATTGGAGTACAAATCTTTTCAATAAATGTAAGTTCTAAGGGAGAAATACAAGTCATACCTCTGTATCTTTAGTCCAGATATACTACCACTGCCTCTTGATGATCTGTCGTCAGATAAATTGCTGATATCTGAAATCAAACAACAAATATGTTGAAATTAATATTTCACAATAATTCAAACATAGCGTTAACATTTTAATAGTTTTATAGTGTATGGTTATGGCTTATGCTCAATGTTACACTTGGTTTGAAAAAAATGAATAAACAAACAAACAAAAAACCACTTTCTGCAATTCCTATGTTGATAATGATCAACATGCATGAAGTATGCCAGACTAACAAAGGCTACAGTGTGATATGTGTTGTCCTGTCCCATTATCAATTACATAAAGTTCAACTTTCATTTTAATTGATTTCCCCAACAGACACATTCTGGCAAATTGTCCTAAGATGCAGCAACCTCGTGGAAGTAGCACCCAGGTAATTGACATAATTATGACACATTATTTTCACTGTTTTCCTTTTGACTTATTCCTCTATTACCCATATTTGAATATTTGAACAAACCTGTGAGTTTAATAGATGAAGGTGTGTCTTCAAATGGTGCTCTGCTGATGGTTGACAAATCAGCTGATGCATCTGGACCTCGAAGGAGTTCTGAACTGGTATCCTTGGAAATGGAAATGCCTCTTGCTAGCTGGATAGATGACAGCTGTTAATTAAAAAGCAAAAGATATCTGAAATGCCTCTTGCTAACTGGATAGATGACAGCTATTAATGAACAAGCAAAAGATGCTCGAAGTAAGTAGGCTTTCATTTGCCAATATCAAACCTCTCTCTCCCCTTTCCTCATGAGGGTAAAACATTAGTTACAAATGTATGCTTGTCTTGTCCACCACCAACTTAAAGTATCATTATATAACTTGCTATATCATATGTCTGTTTGACTTTCAAATTTCATTAACATTTCACTCTTTTACAAAAGTTTCCAAAAATAGAATATGCAAGAAGATTATTCAGCATTTCACTAATTAATAGGTGATATCTTTACTGTTTTAGATCAAATTTTACCTAATACATGGGAAACCAGCTCAATTTTTATCATGCTATACTCCTACACATGTTGGTAGCTTGCGGGTTGTAATCAGTTTCCCAGTCTGTAACACAGACTACTTCTAGTGTAGAAGGATTTTATGCATACTGATTCTAGTATATTGCTATGTACACCACTATTGTTGCACGTACCTCTGGTGATTTCTCCTGTGATCCTGGACTATCACTAGATATATCTTTAGGTGTCCTCTCCCTGAGATATTCTATACTCCATACAGGTCTCATCTCCTCATCAGAATAAGATGCTTCAGAAGGTACATAGGGTTTGGCTTGCTTGTTCCATACTCCCATCATTGTAGGATTCACTCTCATTGCTGCAGTGTTCAAGATCATCACAATTGAATATTAGTGTGTTTAAAGAGCAAAGGTTTTCAGCGCAGAAATTTTCAAATAATACTAGTACATTGTGATAAGATTGCAAGGAAAATAATGAAAGTGCTAAGATTTGTGTGAAAAATGTCAACAAATTGTGTGGCATGGATATCTGAGAACAGTGAAACCAGACAATACATTTTCAATAACTCTATCTAAAGTTAGGGACTTGCAAATACCTTCCATTTTATTTCACTGATTAAACTGATTGAATTTTGTACTGCTAAAACCAGTAAGTCCTGTGATGGGTTAAAAGGTTCCTGACAATCCCTTGGACAACATTGACAAAGCGCAACATGTACATTGTAGATCACAGGTTATTGTTTTAAAATGGAAGTGCATGGTACTTTGAAAGATAAGATGTAAAATTTGCTCTTTGAATTTGAAAATTAATTTTCGAGTCGAGTCACAAAAAAGTTAAAACACACAAAATACTCCAGTGAAAAAATGCTTCAAGAACGAAATCTTTATAAAAGCTATATTCACCAGCAATATTTTTATGACTTGAACACATATTATGAGGGCATTGTTTGACTTATATTATTTTTCACAGTTGGGTGACATCAATATAGTTACCTTTTCTTGCAGGTTGTTGAAACATCTCTTTGACTGTCGCCTCAACATATGTAGATGCCACTGCATATCTCTGCAGAAAAAAAAACCAAAAAAAAAACCAGGGATCTTTAATAAAAACATGACTGTAACAAGCATCATAAATGAGATGTGACACAAAATAACAACAGATAGGAAAACGTCCAGTCGTTTTGTCTTTTTCAACTAAGAGGGAACCCCCCCCCCCCTGCAGTACACAAGTTTTTCATGATGACTGAAATTCTATATATTATGTTTATAGTAATAAACATCTACAACAATGATTTACCCATCTACCTCCACATCTTTTGATGTTGGAACACTTTGGAAAACTGCTGAAGACATTTAGATGGCAAGAGTCAACATTGAACAGGGAGAAGGGTGTCAGTTATCCGTTCTTGAAACAAAAACGTTCAAAGACATTTTGTGAAGATGTTAGTTGAAGGGGAAAGGGATAGAAGTGTTATAGTGGACATCATCATGGTTTAACATACAGTCAGACAGACATACCTCTTCTTCAGGTAGTGTCAAGTCACCAACACTAGACATATTATGTCTGATGTCATCTTTGCTCAGCTTGAGTACTTCATCTGCAAATACAAGTCTGCGTTTCTTGCCCCTGCGTCTTGGTGAGGGCGTTTCAGCTTCATCAAGCGGTGCCAATCTCAATATTGGAATCACCTGGAAGAAAAAAATGTACAGAACTTGAAGAAAACCAAAACATACCGGTCTTTAAGAGGCGTATCCAAGAGCAGTATGCTTCCGCAGCATGCATCATGATGTGAAGTCATGATTTACTGGATCATAAGGCACCAGAAACAAATTTGTTCGATCTTTGGATCAACTGTTGATGCTGCTTTGATGCTTGTTATTTATGAACTCATAACTAATTAATCAGAATGCTAAATTTATACTTTTCAATACGAGTACTGACAAAGATTTATATGTTATCACGATAATAATAATGGTCAATTAATTGATTTATAAATAATAAGGATCCATTAAGCATCAATGGTCAATCGGAAGATCAAATGAACTAATTTGTTTCTATTGCCTAAACAAAACTGATATGTTCAGAAGAATGTAACATAAACATTGTATAAATCTGCACAATGAGGCATTGGTGATTAATGGTGAACACAAATCTGGTTTCAGAAATTTCACAGCAATTTTTACCTTTTACAAAATGTGATGATTTTTCTGTAGTTTATAAAATTTAAATAAATGGAAAATGCAAATTAATTTGCATTGAACATATTGAAAGAAGTATAAAGTATGTGAGATTCTGTTGGTGGCAGAATTTTGGGGAAAATGTGTCATTGGATGGGAAAAATAGTGTTTATTATAGGTGGGGTGATTGGATGACAAGGTCCTAAAAAGGGTTACAAAAGGTTCTTGAAATCTTGCACCCTGCATCCATATTAAGATTCTTACCGCTGGAGCTTTAGGTGTGTGCATTTCCGGTCTGTCTTCTATTGGTAACTCCTCTGCACCTGATGACACCTGTACACCCTGATCTGACACCTGTACGCCTTGATCTGACACCAATGGAGATATATCACCTACTACATCTGGTACAGCTCCTTTCTGTTCTTTCCTTGGCCCTCGTTTGGCGCCTGGTTTGCGAAGCTTTGGTCTGTCTGGAGAGAGGAGGACTTCTCCTGTTGTCTCATCCATGAGCCATGTCTGATCTGGTCTGTATTGGATTTGAGTAGATACAATACTATATGATACAACACTTTGTCTTTGGTTGTTGGCAGGATATGAACCGGCATTAAACTTGATTTAGCCAACTAGCATATGGTTGATTTAAAACAAACACAGAAACTAATCAACCTCAATTGCTTAGCTTTGGATGTATTACGCAGATACTAGAAGAGTACCTATATCTGCAAAACACTGTTTTGCAGATCTGAAGCAAGAGACAATCTATCTTACATAAATTGTATTCTGGTGGCAATTTACACATCTTCATGGAGATCATTGATGCAAACTTCAATTTTGTTTTGCAAACTCATAGACAATTGTGTTGCAAACTCATAGACAATTGTGTGCTTTCTGCAAATGAAAGTTATTACATAACTGGAACATCAGTGTGATAAGGCATCACACAAGATAGCAAACAGGATATAGTATACCTGACGGGTGATGTGATAAGTGGCTGCTCTTCTTGTACCTCCAGAAGCTGCTCATCTTGGATTAGTTGATCTACAAATGGAATGTCACCTTCCACCATGTCCACAGTGGGCAGATCCTGCTCTCCAGGAACGGTAATCTAGAGTGGAGTAATAACCGTTACTTGAATCTGATGACTTTGTCTTCTCCAGACTTTGATAGCCTATATATTTTATATAATTAGCTATTAGCCTAAGCTGGTAAAAATTTGGTGAAATGATATCAGGACATGCGTTTTCGAGCAAACAAGGTGCAACTATATTGAATTCTAGAATTAAAGATTCATAATCTTCCTGACATTTTCTAAGTTCTCCCTCTCTGGGATCTTCAACTGGCTTGATATTAATTTCAAACTCCAATCAACAGATCACTGGAAAAAATTGTTTTCCTTTTTTTTCATTTCATTATTATTATGTGTGGTGTAGCAGGGGAGGAGGAAATGTGATTAACATGGTACAGGAAAAAGGGAGACCCAAGCTAGGTTTAGAAATGAAAAGGAGCTGAGTAGTATACGTGGCACTATAGCACAATTGTGACCTATGACGTCATAACGTGACCTTTGACATGACCTTTGACCCGTAAGTGACCCGTGACCCCCATGACCCTTGACCTTTGACACGGTCATGACCTTTGACCCGAAATCGACCTTTGAACCGGAAGTGGCGCCATTTTGGGCGTAAGAGGTATCTAGAGGGCGTTTTTGGTCGCCATTTTGAATCTGATGTAATAACGTTTAAAAATGATGTAATATAACCGGTAGTTTGGCAATAACACGTGCTTGCACGTGATCGGTGGTACTATTAACGATGACATAATGCATAGAATGACGTGGACCAATCAAAATGTATCGTAAGATGACGAGTAACCAATCAGCGATGATCCTAAACACATTGACATAAAACGAATGATGTAACATAAACATTCGTTGCGCAATAACATGTGATTCCACGTGATTCTGGCATTATCAACGATGACATCGTACATATTATGACGTGGACCAATCAAAAGGTAACGTAAGATAATCATAACCAATCAGGTATAAGCCTAATCACAAATATCCTTCCGCGTAGCATATATAATTCATCGCATCGTCGTTACAATCAGTTTGAACCTCTTCCCAGATGATGAAATTAATGACAACATTTAGAGCCATGTAAAATGGATAAGACAGGTATCCTGCAATATATCTACCATGCCGTTATCAAAATAACTTCTTCTAAATGCCATTAAATATTCATGATGAAGTTCTGCTCCTGACACAAGATATGTTATGTGAATTCCAATAAGGTATTGATCTTAAAAAAGGACTGTTTTCCTCATCAAATAACTTCTTCCAAAACATCATTAAATATTCATGATATAATAGGCCTGACACGAGATATTATAGGTGAATATCAATATTGCATTGACCTTAAGAAGGACGTTTGACCCCATCGAAGTTCTCCCGAAACTTCATTAAATATTCATGGTATATATACTAGGCATATAAGAAGCTAGGCAGGCTTCCTCAAATAGATTTGTTGAAGCGCCACATGAAATTAAAAAAAACTGCAAAGCGCCACTCAATGGCTGCGAATTCGCGGGGGGAGTCAGAGGGGGGTTTCCCCCCTGTGAAGCTATCGATTTTTTTTAATTTGAGGTGCAAATGACGCCATTTGGTGCAACATTTTGTACTATTTTAGCCTGTCTTTACAAGGATAACATGGGTATCGCATTGTTTATTTATTTATTTTTAAATCTAAACGGGCGCGCGCCACCACTCGTGAAGCCACGGGCAAGGCCACATGATGCCAAGCAAGCGCCGCTATTTGGCGGAGCCTTGAGCTAGAGTATAAGATATGATCGGTGAATATCAATATTGCATCGATATTGCATCATCCGGGACAATAATAACAATTCTATCAAATTATAAGTGTGCAAGGGTCTGCATTGGGGTTTTTTAAAGTTTTTAATTTCCTTTGATGTTTTCTATTTAATTTGCTCGCTGTTTGTGATTTATTGAATGTTTATAAAAAATATAAGTTTAGGTATGTTACGGTAGAAAGGAATGTAAAGAGTGAACAAATTAACACATTTTAAAGCAGTTTTTATACCACAATATTGACAGATATTTTCTTACCTTTTTACCTTAATAAACTCAATTATAAATTTAATCCATGAACTACAAAATAGTAGAAATAGTAACAGATTAATGGGATGTGTTCCATCGTATGTAAATTGTTTTGTGTCTATTTGTGTCAAAAAGGTGCCGCTCTTGCCATTCTTAACGACCATGATCGAGATGCAAAAATTGTGTGTATTTAGTTTAATATGCATGAGAAGGGGATTTGTTTGTTTTTGTACAAGTTGTTTTTCCACAATGAAAACCAATATATAATCAATGTGATGGTATGTATCTTCTATTCAGGCTTATTGACATTTGTTGGGTACCATTTAACTAGTACATGTATATTATATTGATTTTAATTCAATATCGACATTCCAACAGTTAATGCCCAATAAAAACATAATTATCAGGATCAACAAATCGAATGGGATGCATGCAATATTTAATCAAATAAATAAACCCTAAAATTGATTTCAAAGATAATGTCATGGATTGCGTCAAGTGCGTCGTGAAATGCGTTACGCAAATGTTACGCGATATAAGATGATCATTTTACCGTACAAGCTACAATAATTGCAAGCTTGCAAGCTGACTCCAGATCTGAAGGTCACGTGTTATGTCACGCCTGCAGGTTTATTTTTCTGTTCAAAATATAGAGATTTGCGAAATATAAAATATAATGGAATGTTTAAAGAAATTAATTATTTATGCAAACAACATATTCTGAACCATGCATTTTAAAACTGGTTTAATCCGGCTGAATTCAGTTTAGTTTACCATTTAAAATCTGGTTTTTAATCAGACCTAATGGCTTTTTCTACGTATATAGCAATCCATTTTGGAGTAAAGGTGGGGGCAAACCCAATTCCGTATTGAAGTGGAGGGCAAAAATGTAGTTTGACGTCATGAAGGTGGTGGAGAAAAGGTCGGTGTGTGGTTAATGTGCCGTTTACACCATGAAATGAGTTGATCGCATCGCCAAAGGCGTCATTGCGTAACATAATGTGTCAATTGCGTAACGAAATGTGGACGGCCTGTTCCACGTGCAGTAGCATAGACATACCTCATTTGTCTGGGGTGGGTACGGTGTGTAGCTAATGCGTTGTTTGCGCCATGAAATGCGTTGTTTGCGCCATGAAATGCGTTGATTGCGCCATGAAATGCGTCGATTGCGTTGTGAAATGCATCGAGTGCGTCAAATACGGCGTCAAAATGCGTCGATTGTGTAATAAAATGTGGTTGGTTTGATATACCACGTGCAGGGTGATGGAGAAGAGTTGCGGGCACGGTGTGTGGCTAATGCGTTGATTGCGCCATTAAATGCGTTGATTGCATTGCCAAATGCATTGATTGCGTAACATAATGCGTCAATAGCGTTGATTGCGTCGCTAAATGCGTTGCTTGCGTAACATAATGCGTCAATTGCGGCGTCAGTATGCGTCGATTGCGTAACAAAATGCGTCGATTGCGTGACAAATGCGTCGTTTGCGGCGTCAGTATGCGTCGATTGCGTAACAAAATGCGTCGTTTGCGTCGTCAAATGCGTTACGCAAATGTTACCCGATAGAGCATATAATGCGAGTTTGACCCGTATCTCGTCATTTGGACGTGAACCTCGAAACGGTCAACATGAATGTAGCAAAGCCCCACGCTTGTCTCCTGTGCGATAAATCATTCGGGCGAAAGTACGACCTGAAGAGGCACGAGAACGCCGTACACGCTGAAGAGGAATTTGACGAAGATGAAAATTCCGAGATGGATGATTCTGATGTTGGAGATTCCGAGATTAATGAAACCGAAACCGAGGTTGAGGATTCTGAAGAAGAAGATGCGTCATCGGATGAAGATGCGTCTAGCGATGTCGAGCTCGAGGACAACACTGCGTATCAAGAATGGTACGAGCAGGCCAAACGAGCTAATCGCGCGATGTGGGATGAAAAATTCGAAAAGTACATCAACGAAGGTATGGACGAAGAGCGGGCTAAAGTAAAGGCAGATATGAAAACCATGTGGGCGGTTAAACGTTTCTTTTTCGACCGCTACACGACGTTTTTGTCACGCGACGTACATCTGAAAGACGATGGCACTCATCAGGATATCGTGGCTGACCTCAAGAGAAGATGGATAAGGGCATGAATATCCGCAAAGCGCTCAAAAGAGTGATGGTTAAACATGAAGCCAAATTTGACGGACTCTTTCAACAAGAGGAACCTGAAGATGAGGAACATGCTGAAGAGAGCGATGATTAATTCTGCGTAGCATCGATGACATTATAGAATAGATATAAAATGTGTTACATTGAAAAAAAGCGGATCGAGTGAAAACAAATTTTCAGGGTATAAACCAAAGTACAGATAGAGTCTCTAACCGACTGGACAAACAGTGGTATCGATTGGTCCGAGATGCTCGTATTGCCGAACTATTGCATCAGATTGGCCGATAAAAAAAAAAATATGAGTTACCTAAGGAGCATCTATAAATAACCATTCGTCAAAAGGTTACGTGTCAATATAGTTTTTAGAAATGAAAAAAAAAAATCCAGAATTACGATTGGTCGAGTCATCCATGACGTATACTAGAGATCGGGATATAAAGTCTTCACGCATGTGTCTATCGACATAACAACGGGCTTCATCGCGTCTTCAGCTTGTATAATTTATCATTCATAGCCTGAGATGGATACTTTCAATATCAGCGACGTTTCACCTAAATCGAGGGAAGATTGGGACGCATCGATCGAAGAAATAGAGACGGAGAGAAAACGACATCTACTTCATCAATTTTCGCATTATATAATCGGGGATGAGTTGGAATGTCGTGCGAGGGAAATCATGAAGACGCATTGTGATGGATGTCTCTTTGATTATCCTAACGGACATCCTAGCCAGGTGAAACACATTTGCGTGTATCTGGATGAAGATCGCGACGATCCATTGTGGGACATCGTTTACGAAAAAGCGATTTCCGAATTGGATATGAACTACGTTAATGCTGTATGGCTGGAGGTTGCTAATATTCAAAGCTTAGACGCCAACTTGGTCGATTTTGCGGAAAGTACGACGACATCCATTGCAAAATGGAAAAATAAAGATTATCGGAATGGAAATGGCGGCAAAAACGGGCCTTTTCTAATGCGGTGTTTTAGAAAGATTAATTATTGCTCCCTCGTAGATGGAATCATCTGGACAAAAGCGGAAGTAGTAAACCAAGCTAGGGAAAAGGTGGAGAATCAGCTGCAATCAGCAATAGACTATGTAGAAAGGAAATGAACATTTCCAAAAAACTTTATATCACAAATTTTACACTTAGTTGGAATGTTTTGGGCTGAGGTGAAGGGTATTGATAGCATGAAATGTAACTTATTGTACCGAATAAAATAGAAAGAAACTTATAATACATCTGCGCAATTGTCATTTCTTAATGAGTGTTTGATTTTTAAATCCCTCTTGTTGTGTCAACAAGTAAACATGTTATTGTATTGTCCCAGATGATGAAAATCGATGTAATATTGAATTTCATCAATCATATCTCATACAGGCCTATTATATCATGAATATTTAATGACGTTTATTTCATTTCAAAAGAAGTTATTTGATAATGGTATGGTAGATATAATACAGAATACATAATAATACTAAATAATATGCTGTCAATTTATTTCATCATCTTGGAAGACTTGGAAGTTCAAACTGATTGTACTCTGCAACGCGGAAGGATATGTGTGATTATGCTCATTCCTGATTGGTTATGATTATCTCACGTTACCTTTTGATTGGTCCACGTCATAATATGCACGATGTCATCGTTGATCATACCCGAATCACGTGGAATCACGTGCTATTGCGCAACTAATGGTTATGTTACATCATCCGTTTTATGTCAATGTGATTAGGGTCATCACTGATTGGCTACTCGTCATCTTACGTTACATTTTGATTGGTCCACGTCATTCTATGCATTATGTCATCGTTAATAGTACCACCGATCATGTGAAAGCACGTGGTATTGCGCAATGGTTATATTACATCATTTTTTAACATTATTGCATCATTTTATTTTTTAAACGCCCTCTATGCACTTCAGAGACAAAATGGCGACCAAAAAACGCCCTCTAGGTACCTCTAACGCCCAACATGACGCCACTTCCGGTTCAAAGGTCGATCCCGGGTCAAAGGTCATGACCGTGTCAAAGGTCAAGGGTCATGGGTCACTTCCGGGTCAAAGGTCAGGTCAAAGGTCACGTTATGACGTCATAGGTCACAATTGTGCTATAGTGCCACGTATACTACTGAGCTGCTGTTTAATCCTTACCTCTTGAGCCAAGGGTGATAACAAGATAGCATCATTATCTTTCAAACGGATCTCATCTGCACTAGATACTGTATGCGGACTCCTCATAATAGCCTCAGACACATCTAGAAATAATCATCAATACATGCAATCAATAATAACATTAACTAGTTATTCTTTTCCATTTTACAGTAAATCACTAAAAAAAAAAAAAAGTAATTGCGTAAGATTACTTTTAACAATTCACATTTGACATTTTAGAAGCTTTTTGTTTCAAAAGGATTAATTTCACATCACAAATGACCCATGTTCTGTTGCTCATCAACATGAAAAACATTTTGTTAACCTATAAGTTGATTGTGGCAATCACTGCTTTTACATCAATATTCATACATACTTTTGAAATCTATACTGTTTTCCCACAAACTATTCATGAAAAGCTAACAGTAAATCATTTGTGTTTTCAACATTTGTGATCACATGATCTGTGAAAACCCTTCACAAGTCGCATTCACAGGGTCTATTCTATTTTGTTTTAAACAAGATAATAAATCAATACTTTGCTCATAACATTTTTTGTTGAAGTCACAGGTACAAAATGAAAAAAGTTTCATATTTTTTGTCTACAAAACTCAAAAATTCAAAATGTCACCATGTGAAGGGTTTTCACAAATCACATCACAAGTAGGCTAATACTAATAGTTGCATACCTTGATTACCTTCCAACTTGAGCCTCTTGTATGGGCTTGGTTGTGGGCTTGAGCTGGAGCCAGTAGGTTGTCCAGATTGAGATGGACTCAAAGAGAACATTTCCTGTAGATTGACAGAGGGAAAGGTGACAAATTATTTGAAATAAGGTACATAATTGATATAGGATTCATGGATTTCATAGCAAAGCTTAGCCATTTGTAGGTACACTTGCCAAATTGGATATCAAAATTGCTTGCTAAACTTTAATAAGCATGGTGATAATGTCCATGAAATTCATGTTAACTCATGTTTCAAGGCCACTAGCACCCATGAAATCATTTGCTCTCCTGAGACTGCAAGATCTAGAGATTTTGATACCAAAAGATCTCAGGACATCTCAGTCCTACTCACAATAGTTGGTAGCAGAAATGGTTCCAAAGCACCCTCTTGAAGTCTAAGCATACCAAATTCTGATTCATATTCTTCTAAGTTTGGTTCAGGCAATGTGCATGCATCTACAGGTCTGTGGAGAAAGCAGAAAATCTACACAAACTGGGATTTTGTTTTTGGTACGGTACCATTATGTGTAATTTTATTTTACAGCAAATCAGCAATGGTAAAATGCTCAGCTCTGATTTATAACAATGGAGAGGAAGCTGTACATTACACCTGGCCAGGAGAACTGAGCTAAGAGTTTTTAAACCATTTTCTCTCCAATTTGACCTCCATTGGGGATATCAGTTTGGAAAATCAACTTCTTGGCTCCCTATTTGTGACATCCTGCACCAACTGATGGGAAATCTCAGTTCAGAAGTTAGTCCAGAAAGATGTTAACAAAAACACCTCAACCAATCACACTCATCACAGTGTGTTCAATCATGTGGCACGGTATGATTGGTTTACAACAGCCATGTATCATCAAGAATAGGTTAACTGCTACACATCTAATGATCTTAAGATCTTCCCTAAGACAGCTCTGGATCTATGCAGACTCTTTCCTTCCCCTATTTGTTTAGGTTTCCTCATGGAGGCAACATTCAGCACCTGTCATTAATATATCTTTAAATCATTTTTTGCCATGGATAAAAACTAAACCTTTAGTAAATCTGATACTATTTGTGAGTGCTCACCTAACGGGTCTTCTTGGCAACTCTATATCTGCTGCAGACATTCCTTGAAATACACGGGCAGTCAGCTTGGAAGCACTGAAACGCTGATGTAAACTATGAACCTCAACTATCAAGAAAAAAGAAGAACAAAAAAATGAGAAAAAAATGTTATTTTATTTGACAAGAATAAAAACAATAGCAAAGATGGTTTCAAATTGAATTGATTAAATTTGAAATGTATTTTTCTGGGGTGGGTTCTCACTGGATAAATGCTAGAGCTTCAAGGTTAAGCGGTAAATATATTATGTGGGGTTTTTTTTCAATCAGTTTTCCCCATGATTTCACCTTAAAATATACACAAATGACAGAAATGGTAAATTCTGGCATTAACACTTTCTGCACACAACCTATAAATGGGAATATTCTCTTCCCTGTGCGTTCCAAGATGCCAACCATGGCATCAGTGGCAATCTTGGATGTGCAGTAAAGGTGAATTAAAAAATTGTTTATGACAGAGGGGAACAGTGCAGTGTCGTAGCCAAGGGGGCAACTAGAAGTCTTTTTGGATTCTGTATTATTTTTGAGTGAACCATCACCTTTGAAAGGCCTTCAACAATGTAGGAAAACAAAAGTTAACAATAATTAGTTTTAAAAAACTTAGCCAGTTTTTATAAGTTGTAAAAACAACATACCAACAAGATAGTCATACTGCTTCTGGAAGACTCGGGTAACTCCAAACATAAGCTGTGAGCTGAGGTAGAGGGAAAGACGGGGTCCTTTGGTGCCACCACCTTGACGAGTCAGATATAACATGATATCTTCACTGCAATTGCATACAGATTGGAAATGAGGCAAGGCAATTAATCTTTGTATAGAGATTGGTTTTAGGCAAGCTCAGGACAATGGTGAGGACTGAGGAGTAATTCAGGTCTGAGAATTCTAGGACAGGTATAGTTGTAGCACAGGAATAAGAATCAGGACCACGCATTAAAAGATAATATGAGTTGAAAATTGGGATCATGGTGGACCTTTTGTGCCACAAAGTTGTTTAGAAATTATGATTTTTTCTCTTCTCAATAATTCTGTTACTTAGCTGTGCCCTTGATGCTATACAAAACAAAGAGTGTGTAGGGCCTAAGGTTATCTGTTGTTATTAAATGTTAATTCGGAAATAAAATGCTAGTCCCTTACCATGTTTTGACTATACTGACACTGAAGTAGTCTCGTTTTGACAACGATGCAGCCTTTGTAGCAGCTATCCTGCAATGATAACATGAAGACTTTAAGTAATTTAAAACCTAGACAGACAATGGTGTCTATCCATAAAACCTGGAATCTCAGAGATTTATAAAGTAAAACATTAAACAAGGAATAAAGATTGATCAAGATCGTATTTTGAGCACGCCCATCGCTATATGTTACACGATCAAGGGAAATGAGCCGGATGTCACTAATATTGATTTTGAGATATTGGCAAAGAAAGTGTTAAAATTCTTTTGTTTTATTATGGGGTTTTCAGTTTCAGAAAGCTCTAAATGTCCTCTTTAAAAATATTATGTAAAACTCATTTTTGACCAGGGTCGACATGTGACTCATTGCCCTTGATCATGTCACATATAAAACCAATTCCCGTTGTTGGCTGTTACTTACACGCGCGCGCGCAACATACATCATGTGGCCCGGGTGGATACGGGCTTGAATCAAGACTAGAAATGCTATTGGTATTCACCACCTGCATCATCTGCATGCACGGTATAAGAACAGGCCTGTGTACCTGCATATAACCTGGTAACAAAGAGACTGGCAACATATTTTCATCTTTATCTTCACTATTTAATATATGCTCATAGACATGACCATGTGACAGACACATTTTAGAGGAAAATGCCTTCCATCTTACATTTGGACTAAAAACTTTTATGCATACAAATGTCTGGCAAGACCACCTGACCCCCAAATCTTAATGTTCACTATAAATATTCTATCCTACCATACGTCAACAAACAAGAACTCACATCCTGGATTCCTGGAACTAGTTTCATTGGTTTAAGATCTTTCCGCAGACCCCAGGGAACCACCAAAGCCTGGAATGACTTGCCCATGGCATATTGGACCTAAACTATAGCATTCGGCAAGATCGGTCAGTCAGTGGTGTCCAACTGCCCTTCCAGATTATCGCGTAAAACTAACTTGAATTTGTATTACTTCCGCGGTTCAAGTAAGCACTGGTGATCGGCGATTGCGTAGAAGTGGTGAGGTCTCCTCCCTTTCTACGCGTCGTCGTCGATGACCAATGGGCCAAAAGTCTTGTTGTCAAGACAGTTGATCAGCCAATCAGCGCGATTGTTTATCACTTAGCCTGCGTTTATGCTCCATTAGACTTACATGCTTATGTACGCTCGGCGAAGAGCTCAGCCCACGGAAGTAATAAAAAATTAACTTTTTAGGTCACACATTGCTATGCAGCTTGATCGATGAATGAGTCGCTGATACCCCACTTCTGAGTGTATGACGCTGTAAACCATTAAACAGCACCAAATTGGGAGACCACTGAAGAACTTTGCCAAAAATTATAACCAGAAGACAGAACTCATCAAACTCTAGCATAAAATAAAGCATCAGCATGCTCATCACTGATGACTCATGTCATGCATGTGCTAGTCTTTTACAATCAACTCTCATGACTCTCCCTCAAACTCAATGCTCAAAAAGCCATTCGGGCTAGGCCTAACCTCTATGAACATAAAATAATCTGTGCAACTGTCATGACTGTACATGAGCATGATGATTACATCCCGGAATTACATGTACATGTGTACAGTGTTGTACACATGATGATGATTATGACTGCACATGTGTATGCATGGTATGACTATGAGCTTTATTTATAGTAAATCATGAAATGACTATTGTGTAACTGCATGTACATGATCATGATGTAAGCTTACCAAATGACTCCAAACTTTCCACCTCGTCTTTGAAGAATATCGTGCGAATAAAACATGTCTCTGCTACTTTAATACGAACTACAAAAATTACGAAATCCTAGCCTAATAATATGTTATGATATCACTGATATAGAGAGCAATGGTCTCTAGCAAAATGGTATCGTAATGTTTCGCTGCTTTTACACCTTGTGTGCCTGTGAATCAAAACATAAAATTTAAAGGTAAACAAGGTCAAACCGCGGGAAAATTAGCGTTCATACGCCAAACTTTCAACCAATCAGCGATTCCAATGATCCTCATTTGCATAAGGATGAATGAAGAATATGTAGTACGGAAGACCAAACGTGCCACACCGTGTCTGAGAGTGCTAAATTGACCGTGTGTGCAGAATCAGATAGTCATGGGGAACCCGCCGCGCCGGGGGGGCAGTGCAAGGGCACACTTTTTCGACCTAGGGGCAGTGGCCCTCACTTTAATCAAACCCATAATGTGCTGTGAGTCACTCTGGATCATGAATAATCAATAATATTCTCTGTTCTAGACCCTATAAAGTGTAAAAATGATGCGCCAAATTTTCCAAACCCCCTGTGTATGGATTTCGCTTCCCAACATTTGTTTAAAGCAATAATTTAAACAATAATAGTGAAAACTTGTCCAAGAATGGCTTCAATTTGGGCCTTCATTTAATCAACTTTCGGCTTTTCAAGCTAAAATTGTATACAATAATAGTGCCAAAAGGGTCCACATTGGGCCTTCAGTTTGCAAAATTTTGTCACTTCTCAGCATGGCGTAGATTTCTTTTTGACATTGGGGCCTGGGGGGATGGAGGTGCAAAAAATTTCTTGACCTTTCGGGCGACAGAATTAAGTTTATGGTACAAATCGCGCTGGAAGCCAGAAATTTTTGCAATATTGAAGCTAAACTGATGAAATATGGTGCAAAAAGTGGAACAAAATCGTGCGAAGCAAGCGCGCAAAAATTATTGGCGCTTTGGGGGCTAAAATGGCCAAATATGAGGTTAATTTGGTCACCCACATACAGGCGTCAACATTGGGGGACCACCCCCCTGACAAATTACATATGGAAAACTTTTGCCCTGATTTGTGCATTAGCTATTTGTTTGCAACACTCCGTGTGTGTGGCCTTTTTGTACACGACGACCTAATTGCACGGCTCATGAGCACTGCTCAGATAAGTGGACCATTCCACTTTACCAAATGAATCCTAAACATTAGCGTAACAGAGTGAGTTAGGCCTATAGCAGGAAGTATAGCGTCGACAAACACATCCCCGTATCGTAAAGTGTTGTGGCCCGAATCGCGGGTCAAATAATCGAAAAGTCGCCCAATTTTTCTCTTTACCATTGGTTTCTATGGGACAGGAAACTATCGGAAGTCGCGGGAGACAATGTTGAAAAGTCGTCCAAATTTTTTCTTAACCATTGGTTTCTATGGGACAGGAAATTGTCAAAAGTCGCGGGAAAATTTTTCAAAAGTCGCCCAATTGGGCTACCAAATCGCGGGTTTGGCAACCCTGGAGACACGGTCCTCGTGATTGGACAAGTTTTGCCCACCTCTTCCCATGAACCAATCACGAAGTGTGTTATATCACTGGAAAGAGAATATTATGTAGATTTTGATTCCGTCCGACGACCTCACATTTGACAGATAGTTTAATTTTGCTGATGAATTTAGCGCTGGCAACCCGCAGAAAATCGTCAAAAACAGGCACTGTCCTCATTGAAGCTTGAAAAAAATGACCAAACGAAATCAAAATTGCCCACCGGTTCCCGTCATTGGATATAGTCGAATTTAGGCTTATTTGAAAGAAGAAGTGTTATATTTTATGAAACCGTCCGACGATTATAAGAAAGTTTATTTTAAAAGCCATCAACAGCAAAAGTTTTGTCAAAAACGAAAAATGGGCCGACGGAATCCCGTGCTTAATGAACCAATTAAGCCTGTGTTGAGCAGATGCGCGCAAGTTTTGCATATGTGGGGGGGGCCGGGGGCTAAGGATTTATCCCCATCCCCCGGATAGTACGCCTATATGCTTCTCAGGGGGCACATCCCCCCTCAGACACTTCCTGCATTCGCCCTTTTCGTTTCATTGTACTCAGCAATAGTACCAAAATGGACCACCACTAAATGGCTTCAACTGGGCCTTCATTTTGCAAATGTATCTGCATGGGGGGGGGGGGTGTCGGTGACTATGGGTTTGGCCTGTTTATGCCTACCTAGCAAGTATGAGGCCTGAGGTTCTACCGTCCTTAAAGCCATATTATAACATTTGCTGAGGAAGACGCCCTCACTGAATTTTTAAAATTCCTTTTTTTTACACGATTAAATTGTACTTTATTAAACCAATATACCCTGCAAAAATCAAGACTCTAGGTGCTGTAGTTTTCTCAAAATCCGAGATTTTGAATAAAACGCCGAATCCGGCGCTTTATTATTACGATGGAATTATTAGTCGAACGCATACACGATGTTCACAACACACACATGACACAGTACATACACGGCGTTCGAGACGGTGATATACACAACAAAGGGTCGTACCACAACATGACTGAAGGAGTGGTACGTATTGGCGACATGTGCGCTGGTAGTAAATTCCAATTTTCTTTGCTCTGCCGTAGTTGTTCGGCTCAAAAATAAAAAGAGATATATCTGACAGTAAAGGCTAACATTTTATGGCAAAGAAATGCTAATCTATTTTGTTTGAAAATGTTATAATATGGCTTTAAGTTAGCACCTCCGGGCCCGGTTAAAAAGTGACATTTTCGACTCCATATCAAAAATATGAAAATGCTCCACTTAAAAGTGTCAAAAGTTTTTCATGTAACAATTAAATAAAATATTATAATTAAATACCAAACTACAATGTTCATACCGCCTGATTGACCGACAAAGCTAATAAGTCAGGGGGCTGTTTTATTTTTCCGAAAAACATAAAAACATAGCCAAACAAAGTTAAATAAAAAGTAAAAATAAAAGAAAGTAAAATAAATAAATAAATAAATAAATAAATAAATAAATAAATAAATAAATAAATAAATAAATAAATAAATAAATAAATAAATAAATAAATAAATAAATAAATAAATAAATAAATAAATAAATAAATAAATAAACAAATAAATAATAAAAATCTGGAAAATCACCCTGCAGTGCATAGTCTGATCTTTGATCGTTTTTCTTTTTATGCACGTCCCTTTTTAAAGGGATTTTATTCGATCTCTCCTGCTCCAGCCTGCTCCAGGAGCGCTTTGTGTTGACGCAATCTCAAACAAGCGAATTTGGCTTGGGTGCAAAATTCTGCACGGTTTCGCGATTTATGATCGCATATTCGTGTCCTGTTTCGGTGATGATTTTAAAATAAACCTGTTCCACAAGGTCCCGGGCACAAGGTAAGACAAGAATTATGGTAACCAGTTTGTGAGATTTATTCATTCACAAGTTACATAGATCCATTTAATATTATTTTGCAAGCTGCAGTTATTTTGAATTAAAGAAAGCTTAAATTTGTAAATAAATGAACAAGTTTAAGCTTACAATTTTTTTAATCAGTATTCTTTTGTAGTACAGGGAACCCATACCGAAGTAGCTCTGCACATTCATCCTTAGATAGGGCAGCACCAATAACGAAAATGTCATACCGATAAATGATGTGTCTGCCCGTTTTTTTAAGTTTGCATTGCGAACTCTGAACTAATCTGTAGGTATCCTAGGTGAATTCAAATTTGCCATCAAACTGCATCATTTTATATATCAAATTAAAGCCCTTGAGTAAACAAAGCCAAAACTGAAAACCTTTTTTTTCATAGCACTTTCCGTAGCAAAGTTACATCTTGTCAAAGCCTGACTTTCATCAAAAAGATTCATCTAGCAAAATTCCCCAAAACGGCATTTCGGTGTGTTTCTAGATCTTAGTCTCATGGCGATAGCAGCTTTTTTTAATGGAACTGCTATCAAAATCCCTCTGAAATTCCATGTGCGGGTGACTTATCACCATAAAAAATTACATATTTGGGTCAAGTGAAGTATAGAAAACATATTTATGTAGGTTTCTTTCTTCGGGCACAAGTTTTAAATTTCTATGTAAAAATGCATTGACATTGTCGGCGAATTTGGCTGACCAGCAAATGTGTTAACTAAGGTTTGCCTGGGTTACCTATAATCTGTAATCATGCTAATTCTTTTGTTATACAGGAAGTCCCGCCTTGACCAGTTCTCCACAGAAGAACTGACAATACACCTGAATACTTTGATGACAGACAGAACAGAATTGATGGATAAATTTAAACATTGACTAATTAATTCCCCAAGGAACTTAAACCAAAAAAAAGACATGAAAGATGAAAAGTGGGGCTTTCAGTTTCACTTCCGTATCGGCTATCCTGACTTTTAGACCACCCACGCTATATAGGATAATAGGGCTCAAATATTACTATTTCATCAAGGTTTAATATTCTAACAAGCTTAAACTAAAAGTTTCATCTAAGGAATCAAGCTATAAACTATTAAGCAAAAATATCCAACAAGCTAAAAACGATTTTTACCCGTTTTTTAACAAGCTAAAACCAATTTTTGAAAAGAAGCTTAAAACATCAATTTTTTTCATCGCAAAAATCATCTAAAAAAACATAAAAAAATACAGTGACCTACCAAATATTTATACTAATCTATATTTCCAAGAAGCTAAAAATATAGGTATGCTAGGTGAATTCAAATTTGCCATCAAACTGCATCATTTTATATATCAAATCAAAGCCCTTGAGTAAACAAAGCCAAAACTGAAAGCCATTTTTTTCGTAGCACTTTCCGTAGCAAAGTTACATCTTGTCAAAGATTGACTTTCATCAAAAAGTTTCAGCTAGCAAAATTCCCCAAAACGGCATTTCGGGGTGTTTCTAGATCTTAGTCTCATTATGATAGCAGCTTTTTTAATGGAACTGCTATCCAAATCCTCTAAAATTCCATGTGCGAAAGCAGTGACTTATCACCATAAAAAATCATATATTTGGGTCAAGTGAAGTATAGAAAACATATTTATGTACGTTTCCTTCTTCGGCCAGTTGTTTTAAATTTCTATGTAAATATGCATTGACATTGTCGGCGACTTTGGCTGACTAGCAAATGTGTTAACTAAGGTTTGCCTGGGTTACCTATAAAATATTGTAAAAGAGGGCAGGGCTTAAGGGCGTACTACACCCATGTATTGGTTTGATTGGTCTAAAAAAATATTTTTCCATTTATAGCTAGGCGATATATGCACGGATCATGTGAAATAAAAAAGATTATGAAAACACATCGTGAAAGTGTAATATTTCACCTATTTGTCTTAAAGTTGACAGGTTGTTAAGAACGCTTATTTTTGTAGCGATCCACGTAGTCTTCTTCACAACCGGTTTCTGCCGTTACTCACACGTATTAGACTCGCTCCCAGTCCTATAATACGTCTATGTCAATCTCCATAGTGATGGGCGATACCAGCTTTTGTTACCGATTGTCGATCCAGAGCAGTCAGGGAGTGGGGCCAAATTTTTAGAAAAAATAAAATAAAATGAAAAAAATAATGGTCATGGAGCGCTTTGGCTTGTGACGCAGGGGTTGTCTGAGGGGGATGTTCCCCCTCAGAAGTAAGAAACTTGTGCAAAATGAAGATCTAATTGAAGCGATTTGGTGGACAATTTTAGCAATTGTTTTAAACATAAATCGTGAAAAGCCCCTTTCTCTTCTCTTGGGCCAGTCGGCGCTCCCCTGAATCCGCGCCTGAAATGAGTCGGGATGTGCTTGTTCAGGGATGCGGGTACGTGTGGCTGTAGGCCTACCACATTAACGAACTAAACTTACTCTTCGTGGGATTACGATAATCGTAAACACAAACAACACAGGTGATAATAAAACCAGTATAGCAAACATCACTTTAATCAACTAGATGCAACAAGTTTACAACTTTCTTTTTAATTAAAGCCTTAATGTACGATCGTTTTAAATTTTTAGATTTTTCTTTTTTTCTTCCAAAATGATAAAATAGTTAAAAGGCCCATTCAGTGATTTGCTCATCCAGACGATCGTAAAAATCATCAAAATTCAGATTTCGGTACCTCACGGTCATATATATGCGGTGCTAAACATAGCCTATGCAGTGGTTCAGCCGAAAGACATTTTACCGAATCTGTAATTTAGATAATGATAGTATCTAAATTAGCTGCTGTGTATTTGAATGGGGCTTCAACCAGTGGCGTAGCTGGGATTTTTTTCCAGGGGGGGGGGGCCCAAATCCACCAAACAAAAATTTAGCCGCCCCTTCCTCAACAGCCCGAAAAGGTTGACCCAATTTTTTCCGGTGGTTTGAGAAAGTGAAGAGAGAGAGAGAGAGAGAAAAAAAGCAACACATTTTGATATTATATAGTACCATTCCCCCCCCCCTCCTCTCCCTTTTTTCCTCTCTCTCTCTCTTTCTCTCTCTCTCTCTCTCTCTCTCCTTTTTCCTCTTTTTTCCTTGAGCTAGGGGGCGAGGGCCCAAATAGCGCCAGGGGCGGGGCCCAAACAGGCAATTTTGGCAGCTACGCCACTGGCTTCAACTTCGTCAGTACTGCTGAGTTTTTTTTTTTCGTTTTTTGCCAAATTTGTCATTTCAAAATACCAAATGACAATTTGAATGACTTATCCTTCAAACAATTTAATTTTTTTACACTTGCGCTGGGATCACTGAATGGGTCTTTAATATGCAATCATTATGAAAGTTCCCAATACATTTGGAGGCGAAAAACATTGGAAATTTGCAAAAAAACAACATCATAAACTCCACCTCTATCACTCGAAATATCTCGCACATATCACGCATGGTATGCCGCTGAGTATATCCCATAGACAATCCCGGGGACAATCCATTGGAATTAAATCACTATACCACACAATTTATTCGCTTCCTGATGTTTCGGTGGGCACTTCAATATGAAATGGATTATAGGTGTAGGGCTGGCACTTTCGCACTATAAGGGGCATTCGGTGAGAGCAAAATGTAAAAAATATGGGGTCATTGGGTGAGAACATGACCTTATTTTTAAATGGAATATTTGGGTGAGAGCGAAACAGCGCTGCAAAAACCTCGAAAATCAATTTCTAGTTCTAAATGGCTTCAAATTTCATTGTTTGTTTTTTTCAAAATAAGTAACAAAATCAGTGATAAATGAAAGTTGCTGTTCAAATTGAACTTGTAAGGGTCTTTGGGTGACAGATCAAATGGAAAAATCAGGTGGTGGTCGCATTGCATTCTCTAAATTCAGTAAATTTTCATCTTCAACCGTGTAATTGAATGGGATTATTTTGAAATTTTAAAACGATTGAAATATCACAAACAAATAGGCCTATGTTAATAAATAATATAAATACAAGCTAAACCGTTGGGGTTCGATAATGAACCCCACAAAACTAACCAAGTAGCGGTATATAGAAAATGCCATACGGCCGGGCGGTTTCACAAGTTGCCGGCTCGATCATGCCATTCGCCGCCTGGGGAAAATAGGGGTCTTCGGGTGACAGAGCATGTGTTTGTAAAAAATATGGGGTCTTTGGGTGACAGCGATGCTGAAAAAGGGGTCTTATCCAGCCCTACATACGCGTCACCTCCCAAAGTTGCCGAGTGCCCCCCCCCCCACGGCGTGAAGTCGAGAATGAAAGATTAGAATATTTGCTTATAATTATTTGTTTTCAATTTTGAATATTTTTGTTTTCAATACGTTTTATAATAATACATTTTATTTTTTCTATATTCTGTCAAAAGTATAGCCTCATCGGTATCGTATGGCGATACCAATTAATCGTGTCGACCCACAGTACCGATCGGCGGTATCAAAGTGTCAAGTATCGCCCAACCCCAAAATACAAAATTATAATGGCGACCTCCACAAACTCGGAAATATAATCTGGCCGGAATTGTTTCAAGTGAAATTGTCAGGATTGTCTTCTCTGATGTAAGTAAAAATGGTGGCATATTAATTATGCTCCAACATACATTGTGAACGTTCCCACTTTAGTTGATTTTGTGCAACAAGTTGCGACAAATTAACATTTTTGTGCCAAACACATGTACTTGTGATAGCGTTTACATTGTATTCAGTGTTTGTCTTTTACTGAGATGGCGACCCTAAAAATCGCCTAGAACTAAAAAACAAGAATTATCTTATCATTAAGATTTTACTGTTTCAAACCTGAAACAGATGTGCTGGCTAGCGAACACAAATTTTGCATATCATTGTCAACTGGAAGGGGAAAAAGAAGTTTATTTTCTTTAATAATGATAAGTGATGCCAAGCATGTGTTTTCAAAGCTGTGCATAATTAATGCATTTCAAAAAATATATATTTTGGTACTTTTAGGGTCTGACATTTATGCTTAATTTGTGCGTGTGACTGGTTTCACTGTAGCAATTCTGAAATTTTAGATATACTCCAATTTGTAAAAGTGCCCCCATGTACCGCTTTTGGGCATGTACCTTTAAAAGCATGTAAGCTACATCGATACCGATGCCACCAATAGAACGAGAAGATTTGCCCCTTCATTTTGCATACCACTTTGACCAATTTTTTTTCTCATTTCTTCACAAAATGCAAAAACCATAAAAAAAAATGCGATGGGTGTAGTACCCCCTTAATGAGGGAAATTACGGGGTAAATTACTAAATTACAAATTTTTCGAGAAATTAGCCATCTTGAATAAATGTAGAATTGCGTCATGCAGAAAAAAGGTGTCAAACGCGCTTGAAAATGCATGACACGCTAGCGTAAAATGAGTATTTGTTAGGGAATAACCCAAAAGTTCGATGAAGCCCTATAAACGAAAGTCCTTTCGTTAGTGGGGGAGGGGGTCAAAAAGTCCGATTACGTTTGTAAAAAAGTAGTCAAAACATCGGTCAAAGTTGATCTTTTTTAAGGATTTAATATATTATTTTAGAATTTTCCAAAGTACGATAATGACATTTTACAATGGTTTCTTCAAAATGATCATGATGATTTCAAATCAGTACTCAGTCAGTACTCGCAACCTGCAACGTCATGTAAGTTCATTTTTAAAGCAGCTGTCCCAGCAAACACAAAACGTTTTTAAAACGTTTTAAATATGTTATATTTTGGGGTTTTGGTTTTGGTAAAAACGTTTTAATAACATTAAAATGTCGGGTTATATCAGACAAAAATCTCTGGATACCGGGGTAGAAAATGATGAATATCGCCCGTAAATGATTTCCTCTGAAGAATCCAGATGTGGTTCCTTGCACTTGAACATACGTTTTGAACATATAATGGTAGTCGTTAGCTAGCGTCTTGAGAAAGAAGCTTGCGTCTTGACTCAAAAACTGACCAAAATTCTGATTTTATATTGCGTAGTAGGCTATATAGCTGCACTCGCTACTCCCGTGGAGGCAGTATAAAAGTCAATGACCATTGACCTCAATGGCGTATATACAAGCTTACTCACGCACAGAGAAATCAATTACCCGGCTATTGTGAGTAGCCTTAGTCATGTCCCTCGGCTAATTATGCGTCTCAAAGGGCGGAACAAATGACCATGCGTGGCTGTGGATTCAACCTGAACCTACCATGGCGATTTCTGCCATGAAGATCGGGGCGATGACACTGTGAGGCGTGGCTTTTTACTTCCGCAAATGGCCGTAGTGGTATATCATCTCTTCTCAAATTGTGACCTAGGTCCCGACATTTAACCTGACTTCAGCAGTCTCATGCTCCTGGTTATATAAAGGTCACGAAAACGTTTTAAAACGTTTTGTATGAAAACACAAATACAAAACTATTTCTAAAATGTTTTCAAAATGTTATTGTAAAATATTTTTAAAGAACATTATATTAGAATATTTGCAGGAAGTTTTTAAATGTTTAATATGTAAACAATTTTTTCCCTTTATATACCCTTTATATAACCCGACATTTAAACGTTTTCTGGCAACCTTTTCTAACCTTTGGCGAATGATGTCGAAAACGTTTTGTGTTTGATACCACATTCTTTTTTATTTGAAAATCAAGCAAGTCGTATTTTTTCCGTGCCAAAAAAGATAATGAAGATAAATATTTTAAAATAGAATACAACATTTCGTTTCTTCCTAAATCGTGATCAATGATCCTAGCATCCCCCTCCACACCCCTCCCCAACCCCATGCACCATAGCGACGGCCCCTGTTTATCTGAATACGGATTGGAATTTTCGATATTTGTCACTTACGTTAGAGGGGAGAGGGTTAGCCTTCTAACGAAAGGACTTTCGTTTATAGGGCTTCATCGAACTTTTGGGTTGTTCCCTTACCAGCTCTTTTACGTCAAAAATAGCTATAAAAATGTGAATTTTGGAACAAAATAAAGCTTGTTCGATGGAATAAATGGTATGTTTGTACAGTTGAAAACATGTTTAACCTTGTTGCGAAAGTATAATATGATAAATTTGCAATTTGTACCTTAGCTCGGGTGGTCTAAAAGTCAGGATCGCCTCAGTATCAGTAGAGCCAATCCATGTCAGCTTCAGGGATGTGCACCGCAGCACCTCTTCAATTTTTTTCTTTTTCTGTGTGGTGGTAGATATTGATGAGAAAGCAAAATCCTGAAAATTTGAGCTTCATAAACTCCATTTCGTTTTCCCGTGGCATCAATTCGAAATTTAGGGGGGTCAGCGTAAAAAATGTGTCGCAACACGAAAGACGACGTTTGGAGGTCCATAAATGTATAAAGGGAACCCCTTACAACTTTGAAAAGTATAGATAAATTCATCAAGTCTATGCCATACAATTATATGTACGGTACTTTAGACCAACAATTTAACAGTTACATGTATGAGGCCCGAAACTTTTCCATAATTCCAGGGTTAAGACCACTCTTAACTTAATGTTTATAAAATTGGTACCCACCCATCCGATCATGTCTTCATTGTACGGTACTGCTTTTGTATGGCTTTCGCATATTTTGGGTTGCAAAAAAGAAGGGGTGGCAGAAGGCAAAGGGGTGGCAAGAAGAATTATTTAAAAAATTTAGGGCGGGGCAGAAGGGGCAGCAAGAAGAATTATTAACGAAACAAGTGCAGAAAAATTATGGAAAATGTTTAAATAATTGTGCAACAAATGAAACTATACCTCAACCTATCCCGAGGTACTCACACCTTTGCTCATATTTCCACTGACATCTCTGTATACTGCGCCAATAAAGTATCCTTACATTTGGAAAAATAATCACAATTTCCAAACTGAACAATATTGGAGTAAATTTGGTTTTTTAATAGATGCACTGTCTAATCCTGCACATTATGACACCACATTGAATGCAATGTGAAGTAAAGTTACAAGCATTTGATTAGACGAAGGTCCAGTTTCAAAAGTGACAAACTGGCCTATTCAAAACTCCACAGACCACAAATCTGGTTTGAGAGTGGTGAATGGCTAACTCATATATTTGGCTTTAATTTAAAACAAAAAGAACAAAAGAAAACTGAAACAAAAGAACTGACAAATAAAGTGGAAGTTATGAAAAGTAAAAACTGAAATAAAAACTGCTTTAAGGTTAGCCGAAAGGTTTTTCATGCGCTTGATTTCAGAGGGGCGTAAGTTCATAACAGAAACAGCCATGCAGAAAATGAACAAGCATACCGGGAGGTATAAGCCTACTTTAATAATTATAATAGAATATCGATCCACGGTCAAGACATGACACTTGGCTCAGCTCGTGCCCGGAGCTCGTTATGCGGAGGGGGGGGCACAAGCCGTTTTCGGCAATTTTCATGAGGATTTTATCAATTTTAAAATCGATTGGGGGCACTTCCTCTGGCCCCTATGCCCGCCTCATGAAGATACGCCACCGTCTAGAAAATGTGTTGATATTAAATTTATAGAGCCTTGATATATTTGATGAAATAAATAAATAAAATAAGAAAAAGAGAAAGAAAGAAAAAAGAAATGAAAAAAAGAAAAGGAGAAAGAAAAGAGGGAAGAACAGAAGTAAAATGAGAAAAGAGGAAAAAACTGAAATTTCAGCCACACGGGACTCGAACCCACAAAAATTAATCATAATAGATTCAAAGTCCAACGCTCTATCCGCTCGCCACACATCACCTTACGCAATTGATTGGCGAAAGGGATATCTAATTATAATTCGACGCAATGGCGTGATTACAATTGCGTCCGCATAATGGCTCTTAGAATAAACATGCATGTCACCGCTGAAATTTTGGACAAACCCGATGGAGAAAAACCTTGTTTTTTGCAAAACTAGCTTCAATTTGGAGTGAAAATCAAATGGAATAGCAATTGGCAGAATGTTGAGAAATAATGTAGGTATTCAGATGTCTAAATTAACGTCCCGTAATCAAGATATCGATAATTTCACAAACCAGCTTTTTCTCAAGCAAATTCTCCAAAATTTTCCCCAAAACGGGCTTTTAAAATTTAATCGGTACTGTATTTGGTTCTTCCCCATGGCAACATTATTTCTTTGATCGATTTGTAGTACAATACTGAAAAAGAAAAAACAATCACTCGGCGTGGATTTATACGGGCGCACATTTGAAAAAAAACGTCATGGAGCGTGTTTTTGATCTTGTGAACATGGTGCGTAAAAATGCTTTAAACGAAGGATTTTCAAATTTATTCTAAAATTTGTATATAACACACACAAAAATGTTAAGCTACATCCAATGCACCAACATTTCACTCGCTGCGACATTTGATTACTGAGAAAACTCTGTTTTAGAGAACAACTTTATACGTCTTTTATCGTTTTTATCGTCTCTTCGTGTAACCTTAAATAACGCTTCATTGAAGAAACTATGTTGTCTCTTTGTTGCGCTTGTCGGAATCTTTTTGCGCCTTGTATAGACCAGTTTGTCACTTTTAAAACTGGACCTTCGTCTATTCAACTGCTTGTAACTTTACTTCTTGAGGTCACATTGGATTCAATGTGGTGTCATAATGTGCAGGATTAGATAGTGCATCTATTAAAAAAACAAATTTACCCAAATATTGTTCAGTTTTGAAATTGTGATTATTTTTCCAAGTGTAAGGATACTTTATTGGCGCAGTATAGTTGTAATTGTATGCTCCATGATCACTAGACTTCTACCCCAGGTTCTAATCTCATCACCCATAATATATTCAAGCTGGAGCACCAATAACTGCCGGCAAAAACACCCCTTCAAACACACTGCAGTGCCAATCGCAAGCAATGTCCCCCCCCAAAAAAAATTTTTCCCTGACATAGAACTAGTCAAAACAGACTAAAAGCAGCCAAAATATAGTAAACCATATTGCAATCAGACATTTTAATGTTCCCTTACCACAAACTGAACATTATTGTTGAATTTACCTAACGCTTCACATTACAGATTCATGTGCAGTTATAAAAATAGCAGAAATTGTTGGTTTTGTGATTATGTGTGGCTGACATTTTGGTATTTATTTTGTTCATTTTCCAATTTTTGTGTAGATCCTCAGTTAGTATCTATAAGAAGCAGTGTTCACTCCAAGACTGCAGGTTGTGATTTGGGTGTAGTGAAGTAACAGAATCAGACATGTCATCAAAGAGAAAAGCAGCACAGGCAGCGAGGCAGAATATCAGAGAACAACTAATAGATGGACCACATATAACAGAATACTCAGAGAAAACTTCCTTTAACTTACATCGGGTAAGCACAACTTTATTTTGTTTCATTTTTTACCAATTTTACCCCACTGGTATTTATGTTGATGTCTGGATTATAATATTACATGGGACCCTAGGTGATCTGGATGCACAAATTTAGTCTTTCCTAGAATGGCAGGCAGAGGCAAATCCAGGTTTTTGAAAGGGGGCATTGTTTGATCCGTGAGCACGTGGCTGTACGCCATGTCATTTCGAAAAATCTGTATATGTGCCTTAACCACCTCTAGTAATGTCATTTGATCTGCGTGCACGTCAAATCATATGAGAAAGCTCTGCCACTCCTCAAAAATCAGTGAAGCTTGGTGGTAAAGAAATTGCAGGTAAATATCCCTTCACCAACTCACTCCAATAGCTTCGCTTGGAAGCAAACACAAAAACTGGTTGGAGGACTTGCTTTCTTTAAATTTTTTGTATTACCTAGAACACATGTTTCAGAATATAATGTTGTCTCCTGAATACATTTGATACAGGTTAAAGTAGAGCCCGAATATGACGATGAAGAACCCCAGTTCTCATGGCGGCACAGTCCCATTCCAGATGAGGAAGAAGTGGAAGAAAACACAGCAGAAACAGGTAAGGAAAAGATGAATGGAATCTCTAAACCAAGATTGAAACACTTCATCAGCCTATTTGATCCTAACCATCCCTGACCATGCTGCCTACATATGTGACCTGCTCCCACAAAACCAGACATAAGTCACTATAGTCAAATGCAGTAAACCTTTGACGAGCACATATTGTAAGTATACATCACGTATTTACTGCGTTGGACGCACTTGTCTCTGATTGGCTGCTGAGGCGATCTGCTGTTGCCGAGTGGAAATTTATGAATGAACTGTGTGCCGTACGCATTGTTAGCGCCGAATTTGCAACATCACGGTAGTCGCGCTCGTCAAAGGTTTGCTGCATTTGACTATAATTTTGAAAATTGAGTTTTTGATGTCATCAGTTAGTATAGGTCTTCAGCTTTCATTTCATACCAAAATTATGTTTCTGGGACATATGGTCCTCATTCTGCGGTCTTTCAATGGGGAGGGGAGAAGCGACACTTAAAAAAAAGGAAAAGGCAAGAAAAATGGCTTTAAAGTTGTAAAAATATGGCATGTTTAAGTACTTGCTTTGGCTCAGAAAATGCTAGATTTGGGTGCTTTAGACGTAAAAAAGAATATTTTGTTTTCAATGGTAGGTTAAAGTAAACATATTAAGGAATCAAAAAATAATAAAAACTGAAAAACGAAATCTGCAAGTTTTCACCCCTTTACCAACTTTGACTCACCGTATCTCGAAATGGCTGAGTGGGACCTATGGTGGGTTTCGTCAGAGCAGGTCACATATATGTACTGACATCATAGCTTTATAGTTGTATGATTCCACAGCAGTCACTATCAGCCAACACACTAACTAGAGTGTTTTTGTTAAATGAGATGCAAGTTGGTTAACTATTGCCATGTTTTGATGAATTACGTTTGGGATTAGGTTATTGTGCAAGACATATACCAAGGTATGACATTGCGTATGCACTCTAGTGTCTTATTATAAGCAGTAAAGTTAGCTCAATCAATAAGGCATTTGACTATGGTGGGAGAGTTCGCTCTTGTGTAAAAATGATTAACTTGAAATTCCCCTGGACAAGGAACTTACTGCCAATCTTGTTGTAACCCATACGAAACTAGGGGAGTTGATCCTGGCTGTGATGGTGTATTGTGGAATGTCTAGGGTGTAAACTTCTTAGCTGCAAGTCCCTGTATAGTTGTTTAATGGTTTATTGAATGATATGGGCCGTAGTGGTCAGCGACCACCTGTAAAGTGTGCTGAGGCTTAATTTTGTAGATCAACGTCTAGGCGTTGTGTCTGTGCATAGTGCACTATAAATCACTGCACTTTTTTGTTTATACTTGTATTCATTTGTCTTTATCTTTTGATTAACAGGTGATGTAGGAGATGGCATTAAAGATTCAGAAGCAACAGGTGTTTGCTCAACAAAACCTACAAGTTCCACTTCTGCTATTCAGAAGTCATACACTCCAATTGTACCAGTGAAAATAAAACAACCATCATCATCACCTGCACTTCAAAAAGCAGGCTTAGCATCTGTGCCAACTAAGTCCCCTGATAAGACAGTAAATCCTCCAAAGAAGCAAAAAACCAATATACCTATAGCTCCAGCCAACATGAAGGTTAAAGTGATTCGGGCATGTCCTAAATGTACGCCAATAGTGATGGAGCTAGCTGAACAAGCCAACAAAGCTAGTAAGAACAGTCAGGAGTTGAAAAGACTTATGGAGGATGCTACACAAAATGTAGAGAAAGTCAAAGTGATACTTGAGGATACATTCAAGAAAAATCGAGGCCTGGAGGAGAGGTTGGCTGAATGTCAAGATTCATCATTCTCATTTCCTAAAAGAGTTCTGACTTGTGATACCCTCATGCACAAGTTTAGTGGTGTGCACATGTGTAATCAGTTCAAGTGGCTTGTTGATAAAGCAAGTCAGAGGTTAACTAGAGCAGATACTACCACATTGAAGGTAATCAAACTTAATTATACAGAGCAAGTTTTAGCAGTACTGATGTTCTTGCGAACCAACCAATCCCTTGATGAGCTGTCCTTCAGTTTTTCGTACCTATTCACTGAAGACAGTTTTTGGGAAATGCTTTCTGTATGGCTGGTAGCCCTTGTTGCAGAATTAAAACCAAGGATCTCCAAGCCACCTAATTGTATATTAAACACCAACTTTCCAATGTGTTTCCAATCTATGGGTCGCAATCTTCAAGCTATTATCCATAAGTTTGATATCGTAAGAGAAAAACCTGCAATCTTTGATGCATGGCAGACAAGCCACTGTCTAAAGTGTATTGTTACTATGTCACCTAAAGGGTCTGTAATGGGGGTGTCACAAGTTGTGGATCAGACGGTGCCGGACACAGATTTATTCACCTTCTCAGAGCAAGACAAGCTGTTTTGTGTGTCAAACATTGTGATTGACACTCAAGCTCTTGGTTTGACACAAGTTCTGCCGTTTGGTGTCAAAGTAGTGGAGCCTCCCTTTGACAAGGAGCTGGAGGAGGAAGCAGTCCATCATATTGAAAGAATAATGAAAAAGCTGTTAGAATTCCGTATCTTACAGGGGCCTATTGCAAGAACAATAACCAAATCTATGATGGATATGATAGTTATTGTGTGCTGTGGAGTGCTCAATATGCATGAGGAAGCAAATTCGTATGAGCCAAGTAAAATTCCTGCCAGTAGTACACCATTCTGGCCTGGCCATAACTTGGAACTCAATCATGACTACAAAATTGCAACAGGTCTCATCTCATAGAGAGTGTCAGGGAAACATGAAGAAAAATATTGATTCCTTATTAAATTATGGAAAATATAAAAATTAATTTCTGGAAATAGACATATTTTTGTTACACAGGCAAGGATCATGAGTGATGTCACAGGAAGTTAAAATAATAATAATAATAACACACTTTTATTAAGCGCACTTCACGGAGCGTCACAGTGCGCTTTACAAAATAATTATATGAAAAGCCTTAAAATACCTTAATTACAAAAAAAAGTTTTGTAGATAAGTGAAAAGTTTATCATTATTTTGCTGTATCCGCATATATCATTCTAGATAAGGGTCATGCAGTGACATATATCACACATGTAATGGCTTTGTTAAATTTGCATTAAATGCACAAATTTTGTTTTCGGACTTTTCCTGCATGAAAATGTGAGTAATGTTGAAAACAAGGCATTAGCCAGAGGGGTGTCCAGGTGTCATTTGGGCACCCTGTTTTCAATTGGACACCCTAAAATTCTGATTTTTATAATGGAGTGAATAGGAAGTGGACACCCTCATTTTGTAGAATAAGGTATTTTGGACCATTTTGAACACCCTAAAGTCACCCCTCTGGCTAATGCCTTGGTTGAAAACATCATCAGGAAGATTTACAATATGGTGGTTTTATTTGAAAGTTTACAACTCATGATATTCATATTATTTTCACTGAATTTACTTAAAACTTACTTACTGTAATCTTATGATGTGTTAACATATCAAGACATTTTAGTAATGAGTTTACCTCTCCCCAATATAGTTTGCTCTTATGTAATTTTCAACTCAACTTAAGCCATCATGTATATTTCCATCAAATTTGAATTGTATTATTCTTCACACAAAATACTGAAATAATATAAATACTTGCTGGGAATGGTTTCTGTCCATTTTATGCTATGGGGACTAATAAATGTGCTTGTTACGACATGTCGAAATGCTCTGTTGACCGGACAAACACAACAAATTTGGCTGATTCCGTTTAGGTGTGAGTTGGGACATGTGTAAACCAGAGAAGATGAGAAGAAAGCAAATATGCCAAATAAAAAACAGGACTAAATGTCATATTTTCTGTTTCCATCAAGATTTTTGGAATTAGAAAAGTATTTTTAAAATCTATGATGAAATAAATGAAAACCCAGGTAGAGCAAATAAAATATGGTAACAATAAATACCAAATGCATGGGGAAGATTGACAACCACCAGAACCTTTGATAATTTTAGGTAAAGAAACAGTAATACACCCAAGTGAATTAAAACTTGGGTATTGATTATGCTATTAAATATAGTGTTTGCTGTATCATGTATTTGGACATGATGATACAAGAGTCATATGAACGCAATTATACAGGGTGTGTCAAAATGAAAAACAAAATCACTAGATTAGAAAGGTATCAGGTATTTGGTCAAAATACTTTAGTTGATAGCTGAATCAACATTTTGTCCTCCCACAACTGTAAAATCACTGGCATGTGACCATTAAAAAGGACCCAGTGGCTATTTTTGTGAGCTTTGTAAAAATGCAGTTGTGCGAAGTCAATTAAAATTACATGAACATCACAGTTTGGCCACTTTCTTTACAGTAATTGACCGAACACCTTGCAGAATTGTTTGGCAATCATGTGATCGCTTTGAAGCACCAAGTGGAATGGCCCCTACCATCTCCTGATCTTACACCTCTTGATTTCTTCTTGGGCTATTTGAAATCAAAGGTTTTCACAAGTTCTCCTGTAGACTTTGATGAACTCCAGAGACACATAATTGCACAAGTTGACTACCCCAGACTGGACAGACCTTGGTGTGAATGCCATGTGGAGAAGAGCTGTTATCTGCATTCCGAGGAATGGTGACCATGCCCTGGTGGCCATGTGGAAGTCTAAGACAGTAGAAAGTGGTTAAACTTGTGATTTTCATGTTACTTTGGTTTTAATTGACTATGCGCAACTGCATTTTTACTTGGGCAGCCCTCGAATTAAGGATCTGAAGGGGCACGGCAACTTTTTTAGGGCAAATTGAAAATTGCCTCAGATTTTCACTGAAAAGGCAAGGCAGCACGGCAGTTTGTAATATTTCAAGAGGGCATCATGGCAACTGTTGAAAATTTGAGAAGGGCACCAAGGTGAAGTGAAGAAAACACACACAAACATAGATAGATGATTTTATAATGAAGGGGCAGGGCTGGGGCACCGATGGCAACTTCATTAGAGGGCAAGGCAAGTGACTGCCTTGGGTAAAGGACATATTTTGAGGGCATTACGGCAGTGGGGATGGGCACCCACAGCAAAATGCCGTGGGTTAATTCGAGGCCTGTACTTGGGTCACAAAAATCACAGAGTCCTTATTGGTGGTCACGCGCCATTGAATTTACAGTTTGTGGGAGGAAAGATGTTGATTCAGCTGTCAACTATAGCATTTTGACCAAATACTTTTTAATCTAGTGGCAGTTTTCAAACTATATTTGATACACCCTGTATACTACCAGGTGTCCCATAAAAGGGTTACATGTAGAAAATGAACCGCATTTTGTGATGGTAATCATGGTACAACAAAACAATGTCATTTTTTTTCAGTTATTGTTTGTTTATCCTTCTTGTAATTGTCTGCTAAGTTTCTTAAAAGCAACTTAAATTATGGGCAAATGGCTAACTATCAAAATATCGCACAACTAAAGTTGAACACAAGCACACCTGTTTTCATTTATGCTCTTTATAACTTTTAATTTTCTTATTT
This sequence comes from Amphiura filiformis, assembly GCF_039555335.1. NCBI lineage: Eukaryota > Metazoa > Echinodermata > Ophiuroidea > Amphilepidida > Amphiuridae > Amphiura > Amphiura filiformis. The sequence goes on along the minus strand of NC_092630.1, from coordinate 79,884,772 downwards.
TTTTTCATGGTTTAACTAATTGCACAAAATAAATGGTGGCTGTGACAATGGTAATGATGAACCTAGTGTTTCATTATGTCACATAACAGCTTGCTCAGGAATGTGTGGAATGTGGGCTATAAAGTATGTAGGTTGTGAACTTAAAGGTCCACCGTTGACCTGGTCAACTGGCAGGTTTATGCAGAAACTAAATACCAACAATTACTAAATGTTTATATTAGGATTTGGGCAGGTAACCTTGTCCTTACATATCACAATGTTCTTTTAGATGGTCAGGACCTTGGCGAGTTGGAAAATTTTATTATCATGGATTATGTTATGCCATTAAATTAACACTTTTATGAATAAATCCAGATGTGCTGTTAACCCTTTACCATTTACAGGTTTTTTTTTTTATTTGTTCGGATTTTTTGACAACCCTGGATAACCCAAGAAAGCCTCTATTGAAGCTTATTTCCATTGGGGTCCATTTGAACACCGGGACAGATTGGGAACAGTCAGGGGTTAACACCCTACTCTTTTCGAAACTGGCTGCGAAATACATGTACAGGTGTGGCTCTCTGGACACGGAACCGACAGCTTAACGTCCCCTCCGAAGGACGGAGTACTTTCATGATCCATTTCCCCAATTCTAAATGAACCATGGGGAGAGCGGAAGTCTGAATTTAATCTACAGAATTTGCCAATTAATTTCAGACTTTTTTCCAAGTCAATATCCCAGCAAATCGCCACCGCCGGGAATTGAACCCGGGACCTCATGCACTAAAGGCAAGTACCCTAACCATTGCACCACGCTTTCCCTCTAGAGGGTACTAAAAGAGGGTACATAGATTATGTCATGAAAAGTACATTATATAATTTGTTAAGAGTTACTTAGATTATTTTCAAAATCAGCATTTAACCTTTTTGGGGGACACCAGTACATTGGTATATATGTCGATATTTTCATAAAAATAATGCCTACTACTTAGGAAGTGTATTGGACTGTATGAATGAGAGCCTCTTGTCATCATTTTATTCATAATTTCTCAAATCTATATGTACATGTAAAACAACTTGTGGATAGATGAAAGGCTTTGGCTTATATTTTTGATGGTTGATATAATGTTCATTTTGTATGTTTGTAGCTTTTCATATTGCAATTTGTTATGAAAAGGCATAATTATAGTGGGCATTGGAGTATTTTAATAATTGATTCATGGTGCATTTTACACACTTGACGCAAAACTGACAGTACGCAACATGAATAGCATACAATGGATTTGAGAGGGGGGGGTGGATACGACCATGCTTTCGAATAATGTTATATGTAGCACAGCCCTTGTTCCCTAGTCTATATCCCACAAAGCCCAGTTTCAGAGGCTACTGCTCCCATAAGGGCATATCAATATCTGACTGCATGGCATGTTTTAATTTGCACAAAAATTAGAGAAAATTGTACCTTGGGACGGATGAAGGGTCAAAGGTCCATTTAAGCTGCATTTTCATGGAATTAGCCTTTGTGTATGATTGTAATGCTTATACTTGCATTCAAAAGGTATAGTCTTATGATGTGTTGTCTGATATTAAAACCATTCAACTATTATATTCATTAGTGCTTTACCATACATGACAATTTATGAGCTGAGGGGGTGCCATGTATCACATCTTAATGATTTGATGTAGTCATTCTGTAGTCATACTTATACATGTATGTCATGTTTTGTTCACATTTAGTGGTGGCGAAGAGTTTTGCATAAACTTAGCCACGATTTCTCCGTGTTACAAAATTAAAATTCTGTGTTACAAATTGGACGATTTCCATGATTTTCTGCTTTCCAATGTAAAGGACTGAAAAGTGAAAACAAGCATGTTTTATAAGTGTATTTTGTATTACCTTTTACTGTAGTAGACCTAGAATTAATGCTGAAATGGATTGTTTAATGGTTGATTACTGCTAAATAATCACTTTTCTTTGTTTTATTTTGCAAATCAACACAAAAGTTAGACATTTTACACAGTTTTTTACTATATTGTGGCATTTTCAAATTTGCGTGGGCAAACCCTGAATTCCGTGAATTTTTCTGTTTTTCCGTATCACAGAAAAATTGTGGCTTTAATTTTGCATTGTTTGCCGTCAATGTATATAACACACTTACCAATGAATTTGTTGTAACCAATACCAATTTTATGATTTTAATGTGCAATGTGGGAAATGAGTGAATAGCAAAGTAGAAAAGTACACGTTTTGATGTAGATTTACATGTATACAGTACTTCATTAATAAAATACATTATCATGTTATGTTTACATATTGTTAATGACGTAGTAAATAAAACATTTGTGTCAATGTTTTAAACAGATATCTGTATCAGTTTGAGTTGAGTGTCATGTCTTAACATTGTACAGTTATTTGCAGGCAAAGTAACGTAATAATAATCAAATTAACAACATGTACGCTAGCAATAGGTGAAATTTTTTTTTTATTATACCTTGCTGCACTAGCAGGTTCACTCAGTACCTCAGCATTGAACCATATGCTGCTCACTCGCACCTGTAAGATTAGTATCTTTGAAAAGAGCGGTATTGTATTCAATCTATGATTGCAGAAATACACAGGTGATGAGTGCAACCTGCTTGTAGCGTGATATATTCAAAATAAATTTTTCACCTATTGCTATGGTAGTTAATCGGATTATTACATCACTTCGGAGGCGAATTGTCCATTTTATTATAAAACTGTTGCTCTGTATGGAGACACACTTGGGTCCTGATGGGTCCAGGCTCAAACAAAAGATAGTTAGCATATATGCTTACTAACTCAACAGTTAGCATATATGCTTACTATCAAGTGCTTTTAAAACATGCAAACATGAAGAGCTCCATCCACAAAAGTGTAAAAGGTTTTAAGCAAATCATTGATACACATAGTTATGCGAAGAATTAAACCTGCAAATGTGTGTCTCAGCCCCATTAGCTCAGTTGGTAAAGCGCCAGACTTTTCAATTTCATGTTTTCAAAAGCGCTCGATAGTAATACTGTGGTAAATAATTTGTTACCATTCTGTAATAATTACCCACTAATTATAGCATATTACAGCATATCTAAATATAGCTCATTACAGCAAAACAAGCCTCCTTAATCTGTATAGATTGTTACTGTAATCATGGTAATTGCGGCACCACTTAATTTCCAGAAATCTAACTAAATATGAATTTCTTGTTCACTTTACTGATTCGCATTTTCCATTGAATTTCTAGAATATTCCAAGTACAAACAAATAGAGATAAATATTAGAACAAGTGAAAACTAATGTCTGATGACAAAAACCAGAATATTTTGGGTTCTGAAAGGTGAAGCAGGCAACATACTTACAGAAGAGGAGGAGATCAAACAAGATGGAAACAGCACTTGAAGTAGAATATGATCAGTAGGAATCAAATGCAGACCCAGACATCTTGATGCGTTGAGCAAAAATAAAAAGACTCGGGAATGGTAAATCACCCGAAATTGATCACATCCAGGCAGAATTGTTGAAAGGAAGTGATGCTGAAGGAGTCACCATCATCCGCAGACTCTGGAAAAGAGCAATGTTTCTTCTGTTAACCAAAGAAAGGGGGCACAAAGAAATGTGCTAATAATCGTACCATATCTCATGTCAGCAAGATGCTGCTCCATATCATTGCTGAAAGAAATAGGGGTCATCTGGAAAATGAGTTACCACAGAACAGGCAAGAGAGGAGGGGGAACTAGAAATTAGATTGGAAACTTGAGAAACCTAATGGAGAAAAACATGGAATCCCAACAACCTTTATTTTTGTGCTTCATTGATTACTCCAAGGCGTTTGATTGTGTCCAGCATGGAAAGTTATGGACCGTCATGAAAGATATGGGCTTCTCTGCACATGTGGTGGATTTGATTAGATCTCTGTACAAAGTTCAGGATGCCACAGTAAGAACAGAATGTGGAGAGAGCGAACGTTTTATAATTGGCCAAGGAGTATGTCAGGGATACATTTTGTCACCATACCTGTTCAACATATACGCCGAGCATATCATGCGGAATGCACTTGATGGCTACTCGGGTATGATTTTAATTGGAGAACGACAAATAAGCAACTTCTGGTATGCTGACGATACCACCCTCATTGCAAGAACAGCATCTGATCTTCAAGATCCCATTAACCGAGTTAAGAAGGGCAGCGATGCATATGGATTGTTTTTCAATTTCAATAGACAAAGGTCATTATTTGTGGTGGAAATGCAGATCAGCAAGTGAATGCAGACGGAGAGGACATAGAGCTCGTTATTACTTTCAACTTCCTTGGATCCCTCATTGTAGATTAAGGATGTAGCTCTCAGGAATTCAAAAGACGCTTGGCCATGGCAAGAACATCTGCTATTGCTGGGGTTACTCGCGGACATAGATATATATATATATGGAAAGATAGAGGAATCCCTAGAACAACAAAGGTGAACATCATGGATGCCCTGGTTTTCCCGATTGCCACATATGGGTCCGAAACATGGGCTATTGGAAGAGCAGATATATTTTAATAGAATCCAAGCTTTGGAACAGTAGTGATGGCGGAAAATGTTGAGAATTTCTTGAAAAGAACACAAAACAAATGAATTTGTCAGAAGCCAGATAGGAGATCACACCTCATTATGCCAGAAGATTGACCGCAACAAACTTCAATATTTTTGCCATATTTAGAAGAAATTGAGATTGCATGGAGAAGATCATTGTTCAAGGTCATAATGTTGAGGGGCATTGTAGAAGAGGTAAACAGAGGACACGATGGACACTTGTGTCGACGTTTAAATATCTACAGTTAAGAATACAATGAACATATTGCACTAAAACCGTTACCGTCTTAAATCAAAATAAGTTTCTCAAAGACCCTGCAAATTATTTTCATTAAAAAGATCGCTGTAATTGTTTGGTATTGGATATCCAAACATTCTAAAATCGTCATTATATACTTGTGTCAACTTTGTTATCATTCTTTTTGGAATATTGCTAAAATATTGCCTCAGTAAATTATCATCACCGCTACCAGTATGATTATATGCACCTCGATACGAGACTAAGCCGTCAACTCCCAGCAGTTTAAATAGATAGGAGGTATCGTCTGATATTGTTTCAAGTTTTCCAATAAAATCGTACTGAATTTGACACACGGGGTATTTAGAATTGATTGGCCGCCAATGAGGATCGCTAGTCTGACCTCCTGTAGTAACCCACGTTATAAATTCTAAAAACGTTACATTTGCTGCTTGAATATTCGCAGCAGTAGCCCCCTTACGAACTTTTCGCAACATCTCTCTGTTTTTATTCCGATAAAATTCAATCTTTGTTCCGTTGACTTTGTCACGATATGCGGACACTAATCTTGCAAATGGATGACGAACAAATATGACTTTGAAATAATTGGTGAGCTTTTCGTTGAAATCCTGCATTTTGCTCATTGGCTTATGAGGATCCGGTTGTCTTTTCGAAATTCCACGGAACCGTTGTCGTGGAGAATCCGGAAAACCTTCTTCCAATGGCTCGCTCCTATTTTCCATACGGTGGTAACAAGAAATTTATAATCATCGTTTGAGTAAGCTAAATCAAAACGTCCTCTTGATGATAGTAGAGAGTTTCTCATTAGACGTGATCGTTCCTTACATACAGTGTCTTTACACTTTAGACGGTTATTTCGAATTGCTTCCATTTTGTCCATCCATGCCTTGTTATTGCCAACGGGAGTGCTTGCTATTGTTGATGTCGGTAACTGAAATTATAAAGAGTGACATGAAAAACAGTAATAGCGGAAAAAATTAATGACCAATAAGTAGGCCTAGTACACATACATTAAGCCTTCAAATGTATACTTCTGGTTTTTCTATCCAATTGACGCACTGACATTATTTGAGGCATAAAGATTACATGAGTAATTGTTATGTTACCGTGTTATATCATATGTGGCCGTGTGTTTTGAACTCGCCACCCTTAGCGTTACATCACAAATATTACACCAATCAAGTTTCAAATTAGAATATCTCCACAACTATCAACCCTAAACCAGCAAAAGTATACATTTTTGGAAAGCTGAAGGCAAAAGCAATTTAAATATACACATTTCAACTAATTGTACTGGGTGACCTTGAAGTTATACAGGGTGGAATAAAACAATTCCAAATAAAAAATGGGTCACTTAATGCATTGCTAATTACTAACTTGCAGATATAAACTTAAAGTAAACAACATTGATTTGGTTAGAGGTTAGGGGGAGCCTACTGACTTTGGAAGAAAAAAAATCACAGCTGTTTGGTAATCTCGGAATACAGGGTGTCCCAAAATATGTTCAAATTTTTTTTTACAATTCAACATATTTTGAACTGAAACATTTTACCCGTAACCAACACAGAAAAAGTAAGTCCATATTTAGATTCCTCGTCAAATTTCCTCTCAGAAAATGTTTGCTTTGACTATGATAGGGTAAGTAATGAAAAATTTACAGCAACATACAACGGCATTTATATAGCGCAATTTCAAAGAAATGATCATTGCACTTTACAGAAAAACTTACCCTACTACTAAAGACTACAAGTGAACAAAAATATGCAAAAGAAACAACATAAAATTAGCAATGGTTAAAAAGATGGGTTTTCAGGCTACGTTTGAAAGTAGTAACTGTGGGAGATGACCTAATGGAAGAAGGAAGATTGTTCCAGATTCTGGGTCCAAAGACACTGAACGATCCATCGCCTATCAGTCTGTTTGTCTTAGGAATTATAAGGCGCGTAAGATCTTGATTTGAACGAAGACCTTCCCTAGTTGGAACACGGATGGTCAGACAATCAGAGAGGTAGGACATCGTTCAATGTCTTGTAAATGTAAAGTAACACTTTGAAGCAAATTCTCTTGTCTATTGGATATGGAAGCCAGTGTAACGAATTTAAAAGAGGGGAAGATGAGTGACGTGACGGCGTGGAACTTGGAAGATTATGCGGGCAGCACAGTTTTGTAGTCTTTGTAAGCGAGCAACGTCTTTGCTTCTACATCCAGACAGAAGGGCGTTGGCATAATCAATCTTGGATAACACTAGTGCCCGCATGGCATTACTGGATGCATCTTCGGTGACAAACCTACGAATTCTGGACAATTTCCACAAGAGAAAGTTAACTGTTTTACAAATAGATGTTATATGGTTAGACATGTTCATCGTAGCATCAAAAACAACTCCCAGATTCCTGATGGTAGCAGATGGAATTACTTCAGCATCACCAATCTTTATATTGATGTTGGAAAGACTGGGCATATTGTGTGGAGGGCAGCAATGAAAAACTCAGTTTTGGAGTCATTTAACTTGAGCATATTACAAAGCATCCAATCACGAACTTCCTCGACACACATGGATAGCTTGAAGATGGCACATGCTGAATCACCAGGAATCTTGGGATTGAAAAACATATAGATTTGAACATCATCGGCATATATGTGAAGATGTAAACCATGACGACGGATTATGTTAGCAATATACTGAGAATATTTTGTAAACACTCTTGGCCCAATAATAGAGCCTTGCGGTACGCCAAACTCAAGAACATGCCTATCAGACATCACCCCTCCAACAGATACTCTAAACTGACGACCACTTATGTAAGACTTGAACCAGGACTGTGCCTTTGATACCAAAGCCATGCTCTAAACGAGAGAATAAAATGTCATGCATGGTCAATGGTATCAAAGGCAGCAGAAAGATCAAGCATAATTAAGAAGACTGCCTTGTTATCATCAATGGCCCTAGCAATATCATTGGTCACCTTGAGCAGTGCTGTCTCAGTGGAATGCTTTTCTTTATAGGCAGACTGACATAATTCATCAAGCTCATTAGCACGCATATGGTCATTGATCTGGATAATTGCAGCCTTCTCAATTAGCTTCCCTATAAAGGCGATGTTTGAGACGGGTCTGTAGTTCTGTAAGTTGTTCCAATCTAGATTGGGGTGTTGGGGATAGGTGTGACAATTGCTTGTTTAAGATCACCTGGGAAAATACCATTTGTTAAAGAAGAGTTAATAATGTCAGTTACACATGGAAGAACAATATCAATATTCTCCTTTAGCAGCCAGGTGGGAAGGCTGTCAAGACTACATGTTTTGTTGGCACATTTCATAATAATAGCACGAACATCATCTTCAGTCAATTCTCTGAAATGATCAAGATGATTTTGAATAACAACATCACTATGTAGTGAGGACACCGAGTCATTACCTAGAGGAATATCAATTACATTACTACTACTGTCCTTAACACTACTATCCTTAACACTACTATCCTTAACACTACACTTTATACTAATTCTAATTTTTTCAACTTTTTCATTAAAAGACATCCACATTGCTTACTACAGTGTTTAATATGAAAACGGGTAGTTTTGTACGTAGAAGTTTGTATTTTATAGACTAAACCAATCATAAAGAGTTCAAAATGATTAAAAACAATTAGCAGAATTAATAATCTTTCAAAAGAGCTCTTAACCGTGTCTGCAGCCCATATGGATGCAAAGATATGATCAGTTGATTCAACGCGCACACACAAAATCTTTATTTCCCATAGACTTTGTTCATACCGCCACCGCCTCAACAACCACCTCCGCCATTCTGAACTCAAACAACTGTAACTCCACTATCTAAGCTGATAAACCACACCACTCCACGCCATACATAAATTCTGCCAGTCACATTTCCCCAATATGAAATTTTTTTAAAGTAAAATTTTAATTTCAATATAACTTCATTAAAGTTTGGCGGAGGCGGGGTTCGAACTCACGGCGGCGGACTGCTTTGGATACACTATGAACCCAGCGCCTTAGACCACTCGGCCACTTGTCTTCTTGTAATTCATTTGAAACTTATTTGAACATATAATCGCAACTTCAACATAGGCCTACCACGTGACAAGCAAAGGCAGAAAACGTACCATATTTTGGAATTTTATTTGCCTAAAAACATTTATGTGTATTATTAGCGCTCAATTATTGTTATCTGTGTGTTTTATACAAAAAAAAATCCAATAATAAACATAACTGGGCGTCTGTATGGACAATACATTATATCGATTTTGACACGTGCTTGTGTCTCAGTACATTTCCATGGTCAGTAAAATACTATAGAGGAAAACCTACCATTTTCTTGTATACACGTTCGATGTTTTTATCAATTACATAAAAAGTCCATTTTAGACCCCAAATGTTTTTTCAGGAAATAAAAGATTAGATTACCATAAAAACGAAACAGTAATCTTTTGCCGGGTCTAATGTAATATTCACATAGGATAATTTTCAACGTTTTTTCTATCCTTATTCTTGCTCAATTAAAAAATATTTTGGCGTATATAAAATTGAAATAAAATTCTCTGCTTCTTAAACGACATCAAATGTGCCACAATTGGGTATCATGAATCGTTATATATGATGTGCAGTTAATATTCATATTTTCTTTTATACAGAGGATGCTTCAGTTTTGACAGGAAAAATATTTTCTTGAAAACCCTCTCACTCGGTTATTTTAAAAAGGTAACCACGCTTCCCTAGAATGTGCAATAAATTAGCATTAAAATTTTTCTTATTCTAACAGCAAGCGTTTCTAGAATGTTTTATGGCGAAATGTGGTGTACTGATAAACAATTCTCCTTTGGAGGTTTGTTAGGGCACTCATTTAGCTACAAACTGACACCAAACACACTACAATACCTTTTGTTTAAGCAGAGATATAACAATTTGAACGAGTCTCGATTTGGAAAACCGTAACAAAACCACCATTTTTGGGTGGCGAGTTCAAAACGCGTGGCCATGTGCATGCCTTTAATAATATTGCTTAAGGGCTAAAATGCATATGTTATGAGTACATATGATTGGCGTCATTAATGGACTGAAGCTTTTATTCATCTATTGTGCCCGTGTTGGGTGCTGACATTATTGGAAAATGCGAAAATGTTGCCAACCAATTCATGAGGTCGTGCAATCGACACTTATAGTTTTACAATTAGGCAACTTTATTCTTTTAATTCACACATTGCTCAAGTAATTCTTGGGCTGTGTATGGTACCACTTTCTCAAGTGGTGCGCTTACGCATGACTTTGTTGTGGTCACTTATTGATACTCGCCTGATGTGTAAAGTGTTAATACGCTGTCGGGTCAGTTACCAATTTAATGGCGATGGGGAAGCCTTTTGTTTGACCACTTTTATAAGTAGTCTGTCGGCAAATCAAATAGGCATCAAAGCAACAATAGCTTACGTTTATATACCGGTATTTACTCCTCATGTTTATCGTTACAACATGTCAACAATTTTGCAAACTATTTAAATTTAACCATAAAAGCTGGAAAGCAGTTCATACACATCGTCAATACGTAGGCATGTATTAGGGACCGTTCACAAACACTTGTAAGAGGGGTCTGATGCAAAAAGGGGGGGCGTGAAAAATGTAGACCCTCCTAAGGGGGGCCCTGAAAAAAAACGACTACAAATTTTCCTGGGAAAATTGAGTTTACATGCTTTTCTATGGGTTTGACCCATAATTTTCATGGGGGGGCTGAAATTTTTGAGATCTGTAAAGAGAGGGGCCCGAAAATTTTTCGCGGTAATTTTTTTCCATCAGGCCCCCCCTTACAAGTGTTTGTGAACGGTCCCTTATACAGATAAATATTTATAGATAAAGAGTAATATTTGTACCCGAGATTGTTGCAGCGATGTAACGTTGGTACTTGATTGTCTATTTTGCAGGCTCATGTCTTGTCCATTTACAATCGTAGCTCTATCCTTAGGATGGGTATCTACATACAGACATAATAGAAAACGGAGATGAACTCACAGTCACATAAAAATACCTCAGTTTTAGTCGGTTATAATATTGGTTATGCTTTAATGTTGTATAACTTTGCATCGCATCGGTTGGATATTCAGGAGTGGGACGCACCAAATTTATAATAGGACATCTTTCAAGAGATGTTGCGCTACATTTGGAGCGTAAGTTACAAATAACTTGGCTGCCGCCGGCGCCACAGCCATATTGATATACATTGGTTGAAGCTATGCTCTAGTTTATGCTATAGTTGTTAGGGCAGGATGGGTTCGAGTCTGGTAATAACGCAAAAAGTTTATACGGAAATTCTGACGATTGGTTGGTTTGCTTGCTCGTTTTAAAATGATTTTCCGTAGGAACTTGATTATACAAGCATAGACCCTAGGGTCTATGATACAAGCAGGAGAGGGTTATAGCACTACCCTTAATTGACGCCTGTATGTGGGTTTCTGACAAAATAACCTCACATTTGGTCATTTTAGTATCAAAAGTGCAATGTTTTTCCCATTTTGCACCATATCTCCACAGTTTAGCTTCAAAATGACACAATTTTCGCGCGCTTCGCGTGCATTTGTACCGTAAACGTATTATGTCGCCCGGTGCTCAATTCACTATACTTCAAGAAATATTTTCCAACCCCATCCCCCTAATGTCAAAAAGAAAATCTACGCCACTGAGGAAAACGGTCGTGGGCAGTATACACATAGGTCAAAAACTGGTGAGTTTTGAAGGGGGTACCCCCTTAACACTTTATTGGTATGCTTTGGTTGGGTGGCCGGGAGAGGCTTTGCCTAGGGCGGCAAAACGGCCCTGATAACATACATAATGGAGCCCTCGCTATCCTATTTTTAGGATTGCGCGGGTGGGATTGGCGTTGCTTACATGCTTAAAGCACAGACCCTTGAAGGCATATATTGGAATGTCATCTTTCCCTGGGTAAGATCTGGCACCAGGCCAGCCCATGGCCAGAGGGAAGGATAGTCTTGCAAATATGTACTATAACTTTCCCCCAGGCCATCCAATATGCCATAAATTAATAGGACTACAACTGGTATCCACTGGTCAGTTTATACTTCTATTTCCACATCAGTTGTTTTTATATGCTCCTTTAACATGCTTAATGCGAGTGATGTCCTCGAACTGTAATGGCTTTCCAAAACTTCTTGTCCTCCATGCTGTCCTGAAGTCAGCTGCGTCCTGCCCAATGTCATCTTTCAGAATGTTTATGTATGGGTCAGTGCATGTCTTCCAGATTCCCACCTCCCGATCCCGTGCTTGGATATCCAACATTTTGTGTCCAATGAACCATTTTTGATGAGGGCTCCTCACTTCTGGAACAATCATGGCCAGCAAGCCGGATTCATCTTTCACTGATCTTCTGACTTATTTTTGGAATATCTACATATAAGTCTGCGTTTGTCATATGTTCATTCCAATGTACATTCAGAACAGTTCTTAACATGCAGGTATAACAGCCATCCACCTCTTTCGCAAGTTTAGGGGTTCATACTTCACATCCATAAAGCAGGATTTGTATAGCAAAAGTGCGAAGCGGGGAAGTTTGAAACTCTTCCAGATTTTCTTAAATTTGCTGCACGCCCTCCATGCTGCTGCTTTACATAATTTCACATCCCATATATCCAAGCTCCTACGTATTTGAAATCATCGGCCTCCTACTACACCCTCATTTGTTGTGCATGTGATGCTTTCTCTCATGTTTAGGACATACTTTGTTTTACTTCCGTTCATCTTCAGGCCCACTTTTGCAGTTGAGGTCTCAACTCTGTGAAGCCGTTTTTGTGCTTGTTTTTATTGTGTTGTATTCCCTCAGACAACAGTGCTACATCGTAGGCAAAATCAAAGTCGGTCACCACCACTGGTGGAATCCTAGCTCCTCTTCACTTCCATCTCAGTGAAAGTCGAGGACAATCATAGGTATGGGGCAAGGGTACCTCCATTAAGGGATCTAAAATGAGCGTTTATTGCGTTTCGACAGTATTTTTGTGGGACATGAGAGCACCTCAGACCTATCGAATTGCATTCTCAATACGAAGCATGTCTTTCTGATATCAAATAATTTTCATTTTTTGAAAATCACAATGTAATACAAATTTTATGACAAATTATAAAAATTTGATATTTTTCAAATTTTGATATATAACAGTCCTCGAAGTAAATTATATAAATCTAATGATATATTCTTAAAGTGTATGTAGCAGGAAGGAAAAAGCCGACAGTCAATTGAAAATTTTGACCTTTCATATTGAAGATATGGATTTTTTCCCAAAAAGACCTAATTTTTTTTGGTGTTTTGGGTAATAAAATCCATATCTTCAATACGAATGGTCAAAATTTTCAATTGATCGTCGGCTTTTCATCCCACCTACATACACTTTAAGTATAAATCATCAGATTTATAAAGTTTACTTCAAGTACTGTTAAATATCAAAAATATCAATATTTAATGATTTGCCATAAAATGTGTATTAAATTGCGAATGACATTCTTCGTATTCAGAATGCAATTCGATATGTCTGATGTGCTCTGATGTCCCAAAATAAATACTGTCCAAACGTTCATACCCCAGCCCTTAAGCTTAATAAGGCCCATATGTTTTGGCTATGGTGGAATCCTAGCTCCTCTTCACTTCCATCATCAGTGAAAGTCGAGGACAATCATAAAGAGGTATGGGGCAAGGGTACCTCCATTAAGTATCCCTGTTAAGATTTCAAATAATTCTGTCTCCAAATCTTGTGATTTACTTTGGCTTTGGTGTTTTGGTACAATTTGCCAATACCGTATCTACAACAATGAGTTTTGGAATACCGTCAGCATCTTGCCCCTTTGGGTGGTATCGAAAGCTTTCTTGTTAGAAAGGGTTTGCGTTAGGGTTTGGGATTATTGTTATAGCGTTAGCGTTAACTAGAGCAAGTCAAGTAAAGGGTTATGCAAGTTTTGGGTTAGGATTTGAGTCGGGTTTAGGACTAGTTTGGGCGAAAACATTTAAACCCCTAAACTTTTATGAACATGTATGTAGCCTATAACAGCTTATAACCTCTGCGATACACGCATGTTCATGATACCAAAATGATTACTAATAATATCCCACATTTAGTCGAAATATCGTTATAAAAAATCATAAACTTACTTGAATCTATGAAAGATATCTTCCTTTGGCGACAAATAATCCAGCAAATTAGGAGAAATGAGCAGATTGAGCATGTTAAGAAACCTTTCTTTACCAAAGATAGAACACGGGAACCCATTGCATTCTTCGCAGTCACTGCCTCCCATATGATTCTGCAACTCATGCAACTTTCGCAAGACCTTGTGTATTAAAGGATATAATAAGTATGTGCTTGTGATCATATTAAGTATTGTGGTATATTACCAGTAAACACAAAAATGTTTTTAAATGTTTTATACCTTTTTGTACTCTTTATATAACCTGCAAAACGATCTGTGTTTAAGTTTCTGAAGCATTTTGAGGACGATGTAGTGTTACTATTTATTGCAAGACATAGCTATGTTGGAAACACATATTGTGGAATTTTTTTTTTTAACCGCTCGTTTTACTATACAAACCTAAAACCCAATGGAATCTGTTTTTCAAACAAGGGGTGTGTCATGCAATAGTTCACTAAGAGCTTGTCACGAATGTCCGCTTGAAACAACGGTTAATTCTAGTGATGTAGACCTACCCTTAAATCCGTTATACAGTCCATACAGTCATACAGTCGCTGTGTAGTACTAGTAGTAGTGCTATTGATAAGCCGCTGTACATGCTTAATGCTATATCTTATAGGCCTATTGTTACATGTCAGTTGAACTTGAACTACTTTGGGTCATTAAACAGCAACATTTTGTGAAACATAATTGCCATGATATGAGCCTTCATCCATAACTACTTTAGTTAAATACGTATACAGGGTGTCACAGAAACAATTACCGGGTGAATGGATTTGGACATAAGTCGAGAAATGGGCCCCGCCGGCCTAGGGGCTCTCCCTGGTTAAAGGTATACGGGGATGTGCCACGGTTTTGGGGTTCCTTTTCAGCAATTTTGGTGTATCGATGGGTGGGTTTTCAGTGGAGACTAATGCGCCCAATTGGGCGAATTTGGGCAAAAGTGCCCCTAAAAGAGCCCAATTAGGGCAAATCTGGGTGCTTTTTGTGAAAAAACATATGCTCTATTGGCTTTAATTATTAAGCCAATAGAGCATATGTTGGTGGCCTTATCTCAAAGTTTGAAAATGGTGTTATTGGTTTTCAGATCTGAATTCTTGAAATAAAATGTTTACCGCAGGACAATTTACAGCATTTTGGTATTCTATTTGCTATCAAACAAACAACAATGGTCCTGAAACTATGCATAACAACGCTATATGTATAGATTGAGGAAGTGCAACTTAAACCTAAAGCCAGATACTTGTTACAAGATATATTAAAGATCTATAGCGGTTAAAGTCCCCGGTTCGATCCCCGGTGGACGCAAAATCTATATTCAATCATCCGGTCTCTCGATTAGGCCTACTGCATTTGAATTGTAGGGCAGATACAGGTGATTACAAAGACAAAAAAGCCAATTCCGATCAGGGGAACGTATGGCTGCTCTTTTGCATTGGCTCCTCTGTATTATGAGTATTATGTGAGGGAGCGATCAGGAGAACGAATGGCTGCTCGTTTGCATTGGCTCCTCTGTATTATGTGAGGGAACGATCAGGGGAACATATGGCTGCTCGTTTGCATTGACTCCTCTGTATTATGTGCGAGAACGATCAGGGGAACGTATGGCTGCTCGTTTGCATTGGCTCCTCTGTATTATATGAGGGAACCATCAGGGGAACGTATATCTGCTCGTTTGCATTGGCTCCTCTGCAGTATGTAAGAGAACGACCAGGAGAACGTATGGCTGCTCGTTTGCATTGGCTCCTCTGCAGTATGTAAGAGAACGACCAGGAGAACGTATGGCTGCTCGTTTGCATTGGCTCATCTGCCGTATGTAAGAGAACGACCAGGAGAACGTATGGCTGCTCGTTTGCATTGGCTCTTCTGCCGTATGTGAGAGAACGACCAGGAGAACGTATGGCTGCTCGTTTGCATTGGCTCCTCTGTATTATGTGAGGGAACGATCAGGGGAACGTATTGCATTGGCTCCTCTGAAGTATGTGAGAGAACGACCAGGAGAACCCGCAGGAGAACGTATGGCTGCTCGTTTGCATTTATATGAGAGAACGATCAGGGGAACGTATGGCTGCTCGTTTGCATTGGCTCCTCTGCAGTATGTGAGGGAACCATCAGGGGAACGTACGTTCTCCTGATGGTTCCCTCACATACTGCAGAGGAGCAGAGGAGCCAATGCAAACTAGCCATACGTTCCCCTGATGGTTCCCTCACATACTGCAGAGGAGCCAATGCAAACGAGCAGCCATATGTTCCTTTGATCGTTCCCTCACATATACAGAGGAGCCAATGCAAACGAGCAGCCATACGTTCCCTTGATCGTTCCCTCACATACTGCAGAGGAGCCAATGCAAACGAGTAGCCAACAATCAAATCTAGACTCTATGAATTTACCAACACGAAAGACGGGCGATCTCCCACAGTAGGTTTAAATACACACAGTTAAGAATTACAATGAGCATATTGCTCTAAAACCGTTGCAATATAGTCTTAAACTAAAATAGGTTTCTCAAAGACCCTGCAAATTATTTTCATTAAAAAGATCGCTGTAATTTTTTGGTATTGGATATCCAAACACTCTAAAATCGTCATTATATACTTGTGTCAACTTTGTTATCATTGTTGTTGGAATATTGCTGAAATATTGCTTCAGTAAATCGCCATCACCGCTACCAGTATGATTATATGCACCTCGATACGAGACTAAGCCGTCAACTCCCAGCAGTTTAAATAGATAGGAGGTATCGTCTGATATTGTTTCAAGTTTTCCAATAAAATTGTATTGAATTTGACACACGGGGTATTTAGTATTGATTGGCCGCCAATGAGGATCGCTAGTCTGACCTCCTGTAGTAACCCACGTTATAAATTCTAAAAACGTTACATTTGCTGCTTGAATATTCGCAGCAGTAGCCCCCTTACGTACTTTTCGCAACATCTCTCTATTTTTATTCCGATAAAATTCAATCTTTGTTCCGTTGACTTTGTCACGATATGCGGACACTAATCTTGCAAATGGATGACGAACAAATATGACTTTGAAATAATTTGCGAGTTTTTCGTTGAAATCCTGCATTTTGCTCATTGGCTTATGAGGGTCCGGTTGTCTTTTTCGAAATTCCACAGAACCATTGTCGTGGAGAATCCGGAAAACCTTCTTCCAATGACTCGCTCCTATTTTCCATACGGTAGTAACAAGAAATTTATAATCATCGTTTGAGTAAGCTAAATCGAAACGTCCTCTTGATGATAGTAGAGAGTTTCTCATTAGACGTGATCGTTCCTTACATACAGTGTCTTTACACTTTAAACGTTCATTTCGAATTGCTTCCATTTTGTCCATCCATGTCTTGTTATTGCCAACGAGAGTGCTTGCTATTGTTGATGTCGGTAACTGAAATTATATAAAGTCATATAGAAAACAGTCATAGCAAAGAAAGAAATGATCATCGTCAAGCAAACATTGGGCATTTTCAAATATTCCGTTTTGGTTTCTATCCAATTGACGCACTGATGTTGCTTGAGGCATATCGACAATTACCATGATTACTAAAGATTACATCAGTCAATTAACCAGTAACGTTATTGTTACCGAGTTATATATACATGTGTCTTTAATTGCCTAAGGGTAAGACAGGGTTGGCGTTACAACATAACAACATATTGCATTTAAGATTTACCAAATCCTCACTCTCGAAGCTGGAAAGCAGTTCGTGCATATCGTATATACATGACCGTGGAGGATAATGAGTATACTGTACCTGAGATTGTTGCAGCGATGTAACATTGGTACTTAATTGTCTGTTTTGCAGGCTTGTGTCTGCATTGACAATCGGAGCTCTAATATGCAATATAATTGGATCCTCAGGATGGGTATTATCTATGGACAAAACAAAGATGAACTCACAGTCACATATTAAAATACCTCCGTTTTAGTCGGTTATAATTGGCTTATTAATGTTGTATAACTACGACTGTCAATCCATTCTGGAACACCGCCACGACTTCCGTCGATGCGATGCTATATATAGTTGTTAGGGTAAGGTCCCAACATACGTACGTATGTTTTTTTTATTTAACCATGTTAACGGAGAAATAAAGTTTAATCTATGTGGTAAATTAAATATGAGCAAGGTTTTTAAGTCAAGTCAACACATACATTATGTATGTGTTGACTTGACTTAAAAACCTTGCTCATAACCATGTTAACGCAAAAAGAAAACCGAAGAAAACACAGAAATTCTGTCGATTTGGTGCACAGGCCATTCCATGATTTACCATCTCGAACTTTACCTGAGATTTCAAAAAGTTTAATTCTACATGTACTCTCACATCCCTGAATTGAACAAAGTTCTCAAATGTCAAATACTTATTTTATGGACTTTCAGTATTTAGTTGGCGATAGGGTACATCGTCCACACCCGGTAAAGAATTATTTTGTATAGGAGCTTATAGGCAGTAATCGAACCAATAGAAATTCGACTTGCATCATACCACGTGTCTTTATAAACTGTCCGCCGGCTGCTGAGAGTATGTTATTACAATACTCGCGCTCGGTGAGCGATTGGTTAAAAACTAATCATTTGCTTAAAACCAATCGCTAATAGCTCAACGATTAATTCAGCTATGAGTTGTCTTTCAAAAAAATCAGGCTAAATCCTATTGTTGAACGTCGAGTGTCTCACTGTCTGTATAGAATAGAAACCTCATTGACAATAATCACATACAAGTTTATTGCATATTGAGATGAATTGATTTTATTCCTATCCTAGCTATCATAATGAAAAAATACTACATGTCATGCATGTGTTGGCATGGTCTGGTGGTGTATATTCTTTTGATATTCAATGTATGATTATATCTCAAATCCTTGAATATATGCCGTGATTTTTGGTATTTGTAAAAACATATTGCTTGATTTGCAGTTGTATATATGTGTTAAAAGAATATGGTAAGCTCCTATCTGCGCTTTCCAGTCTGTGCCTTGAAAACAAAAACTGACAAAAGAAAATCGAATTTTCTTAAGTTGGCAACGTTGAAGATTTGTAATTAGCTTGCGCAGATCGTTATAATGGTTGATTTCAACTGATGAATGGCAACGCCGATTTCGTAGTGGGAAAGAAACGAATCTTTTTATCGTACAGGTGGTGTAGACCCGAGTGTATGCATCTTAGCCTGAGTCGCTCGGCCTATCTCGAACAAAATCGCCATGCGTGGCTGTTGGAGAACTAGTGGATTCGCCCTACTATCACGACGATTTCTGACACGAAGATATAGAGCTATATATAGGGATGATGACGCTGTGTAAGGTATACGATTAGGGTTTACTTTAGAGCTAGGCATCAGAGGTGAGGTTAGGATTATGGTTTGGTGTTAGAGAAAACATTTGGGTCACGTTTAGGGTTAGCGTTTGGGCGAAAAAATTGAAGCCCTCTAATATTGGGATCATGAACATGCATGCATCTCAGAGGTATTATATGCACGATTCCGAATATATTACAAACGTAGCAGAACTATCTCTAGAAATAAAAGCATTCATAAACTTACCTGAATCTTTGAAAACCGTCTTCCATTGATAAAAAACAATGCCACATATCATGAGAAATAAGCAGAATAAGAAACCTCTCTTTGCTAACGTTAGAACACGGTACGCCATTGCGGTCTTCGCTTAGAAAAAGTCTCAGCAATCACTGCATGGAGCCTCCCATATGATTCTGCGACTCATGACCTAAAAATGCATCTCGTCGATGCTGAAGGTATGATGGAAAAATGCAAATTACTAGACCGAAACTACTTAAAAGTCGCGGGGTCAAACTATCTCTATTGCAATGAGGACATTTGATAATTAGGTGGCATCGCAACATGTCTCTGAACATCGCTCCCGATTTGGGTCAAAATTTTCCATGGATTTTGTCAGAATTTGCCTTCCACTCATGATCAGTTGTTTGGAGTTTTTCTCAAGGTCTTATCTGGTTGGAAATCGCCGGAAGATGTGTTGTTGATTTGGATATTTATTTGAAGAAACTTCACAGCTTGACTGAACTGGGTGAGTTCGATCCAAAATGGTGGATTCCCGCCGTATGTATGCATTGTTTACATTGGTTACATTGTTTACATCGCGATCATCATCAAGACTATGTAACACCAAACAGTTTGGCTGCTTGCCTGAAGTCACTAATTGCTTCTACCTATGGCTGATGTTCCTTCTCATCCTGCTAAGTGGGGATATTGAAGAAAATCCTGGCCCTACCAAATTCCCTTGTGGCTTGTGTAATAAACCAGTGGCAAATACCCACAGAGGAGTTGAATGTGATGGCTGTTTTCAATGGTTCCATATTAAATGTGGTGGAGTGTCTGGTAAATTGTACAAAGAATTCATGAACAGTCAACAGGGGTTCAGTTGGATTTGCCCACATTGTGCCATGCCAAGCTTTAGTAGTAGCCTATTTGGTGACTTGATGACAGACACAGAAAACTCATTCAGCTTATTAGAATCTGACTCTGATTCTGATGATCCACCCAACAAAGATATTGATCCTGACCCCGGCCCGCTCACTTCTAGTCCTGCACCTGCATCGAATCAGGGCAAACCAAACACAGCTCGTAAACGTCCCCAACGCAAGTTTAAGCTCATGACTGTCAATTGTGCTGGTCTGAAGGGTACAGGGAAAAGAAACCAACTTGCTTCCTTGATCAACCTTGAACAACCTGATATTGTTATGGGAACTGAGTCCCATATTGACAGCTCCTTCAGTAACGCTGAAGTATTTCCTGCCAACTACAAAGTCCAACGCAAGGATAGAGATAGAAATGGTGGCGGAGTTTTTGTTGCGTACAAGGACGATATTGTTGCTAGTGAGGTGACCGGAGTTGGGAAGAAGTGTGAGCTAACCATGATCAAAGTCAAATCTGGGAAATCACCACCAGTTTACTTTGGAAGTTTCTACAGAGTTCCAAATAGAGACAACTCCAGCCTGTTAAGTCTTCATAGTGATCTTGAGAAGCTGTTCAAAGGTCGTACCATCCCCAGAGTTATTCTCATGGGTGACTTTAACCTGCCATCAATTGATTGGGAAACCAACACAATCTGTCCAAATCCACAGTATGGCTACCTAGTTAATGAGACAATGCTTGATGTGACAAATGACTACTTCTTGGATCAACTTGTGACGGAGTCTACACGACTGGATAATACTCTAGATCTGCTGCTTACCAACACACCAGATAGCGTGGCCAGAGTTAGAGCCATTCCAGGTATTAGTGACCATGAAGCTGTCACAGCCGACTGTAACATCGACATCACAAGGAACAAGAAAAAACCCAGAACCATCTACTTGCACAATAAAGCTGACAATGAGACTATGGAGAAAGATCTTACCTCATTCAGCACTGACTTCTGCGAGACTTGGAAATCAAGATCTGCATCAGCCAATTGGTCTTACTTCAAGCAAGAAGTGAAGAACATAATGGATAAGAATGTTCCTACTAAGCATCTCAAAGCTAGTGGAGATCTTCCCTGGATGACATCTGAGATCAAACGACTGATGAAGTGGAGGAAGCGGCGGTACACCACCTATAAGAAATACAAGACTAAGAAGAACTGGGATAAGTACACAAGGCTTCAAACCCTCATCAAGCAAAAGTTGAATGAAGCACATACTGATTACATCAATGGCATATTTGAAGAGCCTGACAGTGGCTCCAAGAATCTTTGGAAGTATGTTAAGTCTTTGAAAAGAGATAGTATGGGAATAGCGTCCTTTGTCTCCATGAATCAGGTCGTCACCTCTGCTAAAGAGAAAGCCGAAGCCCTGTCCAGACAGTACAGCTCAGTCTTCACCACGGAAGATACTTCTTCTATACCATCAAAAGGTCCAAGTCCATTTCCGACAATGCCTGACATCACTATTACTGTAGCTGGAGTTGAGAAGCTGCTTGCTTCTCAAAGCCCTCGGAAAGCATCAGGACCAGACCAGGTTCCAACGAGAATCTTGAAGGAACATGCTTCCATCCTTGCACCTGTATTACAAATCATATTCCAGCAATCTCTTGACACCGGGGATATTCCTGAAGATTGGAGGCAAGCCAATGTGGCAGCAGTCTTCAAGAAGGGTGATAGGACCCAGCCAGCCAACTATAGACCCGTCTCCCTAACTTGTATTGCATGTAAGGTGCTAGAGCACATCATCTCCAGTAACATCAGAGCTCATCTAGATCAGCACAACATCTTGAATGAATTTCAGCATGGGTTTAGGAAACACCATAGTTGCGAGACTCAGCTGATAGCAACACTGGAGGATCTAAGTAGTGGCATTGACCAGAAACAACAGATTGACTGCCTGATACTGGATTTCTCCAAGGCCTTCGATGTTGTAGCTCACAGAAGACTCATGTACAAGTTAGGATGGTATGGTATACAAGGCACTACCAACACTTGGATTGAAAGCTGGCTAACATCTCGCACTCAGGCTGTTGTTGTTGACGGTGAGAGGTCGACGGATGCAACCGTGGATTCAGGAGTACCCCAGGGTACTGTGTTAGGACCACTCCTCTTCTTATTGTACATCAATGATATTGCTGACAACATCTCATCCTCCATCCGATTGTTTGCTGATGACTGTCTCCTCTATCGACAAATCAACACCAAGAAGGATGCTGCACTTCTTCAAAAGGATCTTGACACCTTGACACAGTGGTCCAATGAATGGCAGATGAAATTTAACCCTGCAAAGTGCTCCCTTCTTCGCATCACAAACAAGAGGAAACACATTGTCAAGTCGATCTACAATATGATGGGGACTGACCTACAACAAGTCGAACACCATCCGTACCTGGGTGTGGAACTCTCGTCAAAGCTAGACTGGGGTCCACACATAAACAACATCACAGGCAAAGCCAGGAAATCACTCAACTTCCTTCAACGCAACCTCCACAAATGTCCAGAGAATATCAAGCAGCAGGCATACACTTCTCTAGTAAGACCGATCTTGGAGTATTCGTGTTCAGCATGGGACCCCTATCACAAGAAGCACATTTCAGCCCTTGAATCAGTCCAGAGGAAAGCGGCCCGCTTTGTGAAAGGGAATTACCAACGGAAGGCCAGCGTGTCCGATATGCTTCAGGAGCTGAATTGGCCTTCACTTCAAGACAGAAGAACAGCAACACGTCTGACCATGCTGCACAAGATTAACTCAGGTGATCTTCCACTCTCCATCCCCGAGAAGTTTATATCTGTTGATGATATTCCTGACAGGGCAGAAACCCGTAGCCAAAGACCAAACCAATACATCAACCACGGTGCCAGAACCATGACTCACAAGTATAGCTTCTACCCCCGTACCATCACCCAGTGGAACATACTTCCTGCATCCATCATCCATGAGTCAACATCAAGCAAATTGTTCAACACCAAGATCTGGAGCTACATACAGACACACTCAGCTCAGCTGTACACAGGCGAGCCAGTGGATTCGACCCCAGCCTCATCAAACTAAGCCACTCTGCACCAGTCACTGTTTTTATGCGCACCTTTGGATTATGCACCCTCAGTTGAGTTGTTTTTAGACATTTGTGATGCCACCAGAGTCTGGACGTCGATACCGATTGGTCCTGTCCAGTATTTCTTTAGATGTAGATGAGGTATGATGTCATGGTTCAATAGAGCATTCATCCAATATATAAGAATAGACACTCACTGATCGATTCGCTTGACTGGTCAAGTGGCTATTGTAAAGCATTGTATTGTTAACTGATTTTGGCTCGATGTTTCGATCAACTTGCAGATCGGTCAAAATTTATGAATATTGGATGGGTACGGTAGGTAAAATTTTGTTAATGATACCGAAATTAAGCTCGAAAATAGGAGATGGTCGACTGAAATATTAGAACCAGGTTTTTTTTATGAATGAACATCGTATAGCTGAATAACAAAAGAATCCACACATCCAGGGTTTGTGCAACCTCGGAATAGGATCGATGAAAAGTCTATGGTCAGTGTGCACACCACATTTCGCCAAAATACATTCTAGAAACGCTTGCTGTTAGAATAAGAAAAAATTTAATGCTAATTTATTGCACATTCTAGGGAAGCGTGGTTACCTTTTTAAAATAACCGAGTGAGAGGGTTTTCAAGAAAATATTTTTCCTGTCAAAACTGAAGCATCCTCTGCATAAAAGAAAATATGAATATTAACTGCACATCATATATAACGATTCGTGATACCCAATTGTGGCACATTTGATGTCGTTTAAGAAGCAGAGAATTTTATTTCAATTTTATATACGCCAAAATATTTTTTTAATTGAGCAAAAATAAGGATAGAAAAAACGTTGAAAATCCTATGTGAATATTACATTAGACCCGGCAAAAGATTACTGTTTCGTTTTTATGGTAATCTAATCTTTTATTTCCTGAAAAAACATTTGGGGTCTAAAATGGAATTTTTATGTAATTGATAAAAACATCGAACGTGATACAAGAAAATGGTAGGTTTTCCTCTATAGTATTTTACTGACCATGGAAATGTACTGAGAAACAAGCACGTGTCAAAATCGATATAATGTATTGTCCATACAGACGCCCAGTTATCACTGTTTATTATTGGATTTTTTTTTGTATAAAACACGCAGTTAACTTAATTGAGCGCTAATAATACACATAAATGTTTTTAGGCAAATAAAATTCCAAAATATGGTACGTTTTCTGCCTTTGCTTGTCACGTGGTAGGCCTATGTTGAAGTTGCGATTATACTTTCAAATAAGTTTCAAATGAATTCCAAGAAGACAAATGGCCGAGTGGTCTAAGGCGCTGGGTTCATAGTGTATCCAAAGCAGTCCGCCGCCGCCGTGAGTTCGAACCCCGCCTCCGCCAAACTTTAATGAAGTAAAATTAAAATTGAAATTTTACTTTTAAAAAATTTCATATTGGGGAAATGTGACTGGCAGAATTTATGTATGGCGTGGAGTGGTGTGGTCAGTGTGTGACCTTGTAGTAAACAGAGCATTCGATCAAGTAAAGTGTGGTCTATATAAACAGAAAAATGGTTAGGTACGGTGGTAAAAAGTTCAGTTTTTCTATAAAATGTTGTATGGTTGTTGAGAAAAGGCATTACAGATTTTGGAAATCCAGGTTTTTTTGCACAACTTTGCTTGTGGAGCTCTCTACGAGTTGACAAAAACATGCTATGTACAATTTCCCTATACTAAAAATACAATGCATGAGTGGTCTATTATAAAGTTGACTGCGTCTATATTAAAGCCAAGAATTCTCCGCGTTGCGGAAATTCCGCGAAAATCGCGGAATTCGGAGGTAAAGCGAAAAACGCATTTCTGAGAAAAAAAATAAAAAAATAAGCAAAAATGACCTAGAAAAAGAAAAAAAATACGATTGAAAAGAAATAAATAAAATACTAAATGAAATGGGTCTTCAAAATTCATCAAAATAAAGTAAAATCCGTCATAGGTTTACCGTACAACGCCTGTCCTACCTCCCATAGCAGGCATGATACCCAATCACCCATCCCAACTTTGAAATTTTATTGTGCCAGAAATGTGCTAAAATTACAAAGCGGAGAAAAGCGGAATTAAGCATTTGTAAAGCAGAAAATTCTTGGCTTTAGTCTATATGGAGTTTGTCCTCTGATAGGTTGCCAAAAATTCTAGATATGGCATAACGGTAGTGGCGTGCGCAAAGCGGTGGGGCAGGGGGGCACATCCCACTTTTGTTGCGGTCATTCGGGGGAAATTGGAAGGTCCCGTGGAAGGAAAAATCTCTGAGAAAAAAGAGTCCGTCACTTTTGACGGTGCAAAAACGGCAAAATTTGCCCCCTCAAAATAGGATTCCTTGGCCTTTTAAAACACTAAAACCCCAGAGCTTCCAGGGGCGCTGCCCACTGGACCCTCGCCAGAGGCTCTTCCCTCTCGGCCCTAAGGCGGGCCCCTGGACCCCACCCGCTCGCAGTGCTCGCACCTTACACTCCTATTCAGACTCCATTCGGGGGAACTGAACAACCTGTCCGAGTGCTGCGCACACCACTGCACAACGGTCGTGATTGCCAGAGACTTCCTTTAATCTTTGGAACATTTCACATGCATTCATGAATTTTCTCAACATGCTCAATGCCTTCTCG
Source organism: Amphiura filiformis (assembly GCF_039555335.1). Classification (NCBI taxonomy): domain Eukaryota; kingdom Metazoa; phylum Echinodermata; class Ophiuroidea; order Amphilepidida; family Amphiuridae; genus Amphiura; species Amphiura filiformis. The sequence goes on along the minus strand of NC_092630.1, from coordinate 79,858,622 downwards.
GACTAGGGGTTAACAAAATACTGGATAAACCGTATATAGAACGATCTGTCGGTCAACATAGATATTTGAATAAAATTGAATTCCATCACATCAATTCATAAAGCTATCTCTTTTTGAAATACTGGTTAGGAGCGACTTAAAATGTATGTAGGCCTACTATTATCATGATTATAGGCCTATATATGTTTGTGTTGTTACGGTTCCACGCAGGATCACTCAAAATGGACAATTTTAGATATTGTTTTGTATTGTACCTTTAAAAATCATGATGATACGTGCATAAAAGTATACATTTTGAGAAAGGAAATGATGCAAGAAATCCAACTACATTGGAGTGTAACCATTGTCTCCATGCATCGTACGTGGGCAAGCAAAGTCTGCAATACGATGATCATGTTGATAGTCTTTTTCATTTATGATTCACAACTTACCGTACCTGATGTTGACTGACTAGTCCTGATGTATGAACCAGAAGATCTTTGATATCTTTTTGCAGCAGCATCTGGTGAACGTTGTAAAATGGCAAATGCGTCACTATAGTCGCAGGGATCACCAAGCATTTACAAATATAATAATAGGGGCACGGTGATCAATATATAATATTGAATTTAATATAAGACTTGAGCTAGCTTATCCTAGCACCTCAGTCTGTATTGCTATTCAATATAATATTCGATCAGTAGCCCAGTCGATAACATGAGTTGTTTTGTACGATCTGTGAAACATCATTTTAATAGACAACTAGGGGCTGTGCAATAATATGTGTACCCCCGGGGTGGTGAATTCTTTAAGGGTTTCCATATATCTCTAAATACTAAATAATCGTGATCATGAAACTAAATTAATTAAGTCTAATTAATTCCAAATGATATCATTAAATATGACAATAGTATTGATTATCAACTAATTGTCAAAACATAATATATATGCAAGTCAAGTAATTTAGGATGTTATAATTAATTATGCATTCGAATTTTTGAATCAAAACAATAAACTTGAATATGAAATTTGTATTAATTGCTCATTATTAATGCTAAATCCATGAAAATAAACATGAAATTTATCAAAGGAGTTTGTAACTTTAAGTATCTTAATCTTTGAAATGTAACTACTAAATATTTATGCTTCTTGTTTACTTAATAATACTTAGTTTCTTGTTACTAATTTTATATAAAGTTATATTCACTATCTAGATATAATAATTAATATAATAGCATCAACTACTATACTTGTTGGCCTATCTAAGTTATCATACATGTATTCTGTTACTATGACATCATCCCTTATCATAATATGACAATTTAACAAAAGACTAAATTCCACTTTTTAACCATCTTCAAATAAACTACCTAGCCTTTTATTTGCAAATCTTATTGAATTAGCTTATTGAACTACAGTATGTAGTTCTTGTTGTTTGCTTTATATTTTGTTGTCTGTCCCTGAAGAAGAGCAGTTTATCTGCTCGAAACGTCGGTTGTTTTTTGTCTGTTTAGTGTTTGAGTGATTTTCATCACTTCCAGTGTACTGTTTTCCTGACACTTTTGTGGGCTCTGTCCCAACTTACACCTAAATGGAATTGGCCAAATGGTCTCAACTGTGGTATATCACGTTTTTGACTAATTCAACAGTTTTTTGATGATATCTTCCGGAAAACCTTCTTGTAAAAGCATGCAATTCTGAGAAATATTTTGAAGAAAATTTATTTGATCTGGAATTGGCAATTTTTGGCCATCGACATCACTTGTTCTAGTGCAGTTTTGTATTACCATTGATCCTTGTTGTTTTTGAAGGTTCAGCACTTAGGGTACCTGCAGGTAATATGGGACCATTAAGGACGTTTAGCTTATGTGCATAAAAACTATAGAAGATATGCCCAAAAGAGATTGTTATGATGAACAACCTGTCCTTTAAGATTAATAAAACAGGCAATGTTATCTTGTTTTTATGTTTGTTTGGACGCTATGACGTCAAAGTCAAAAGTGTCCCATATTACCTGCATGTGCAGGTAATATGGGACACTGTGTTATCTCTATGGTGAAAATCAAAATGTTCAGAAAATCACTCTTTTGTTCTAAAAACATTTTTGTTACATGATTTTGAATGTTAAATGCAAATTTCAACAAGAAAATTCAATTTTCTAAATAGTTTTGCTTTTCGCATTGACAATGCACACAATTTCCTATGTGTCCCATATTACCTGCACCCATTCAGTTGAAAATCAGAGAAAATAATCATTTATAAAAGGAACGTGCCACTTTTCTGTGGAATTTTACCTGCTGATATAAAGCTTAACCCATCACCTAAAGATCATAAAAAGTGACAAATGCACCCTCAGTACCAGAGTATTTGGATACACAATCATAAAATGTGGCGTCATTGATTTTATATCAGGCCAAAAAAACGACGTAAATTTTTGGGCAATTTCACTCTTTTTGGCATTGATTTCCAAGAGTTTGATACACAGACTCCAAAACTGCATTTCTAGAAGCACATTGATGTCTCTAAACACTTAACAAATCAACTTAAAGTGTGTACCTTCTCTAAGATACTTTTTGTTAAAATGAAAACAGGTGTCCCATATTACCTGCCGTGCTGTCCCATATTACCTGCAGCTACCCTACTTCTGTTGGCCTTGGAACTGGTAATTTTTGGCTATCGAACTTTGCCTATACTTCTCCTGCCTACGTTTGCTGTTTTTGTCCCCCTGCATACTGTCTATAAGTATGTCCAAATAACTTAGACACCCGGTTTTTAGGATATATTTCGAAAAGTTTTTACTTTGGCAAAAAGTCATGAAAGAAAAGTTGCTAAACACGGTCAGACCTAACAGAAATTATTAGTAAAGCTATGAAAAAATATTCTTCCTTGTCTACTTTTATTCAATTTTGACCGATTTACAGCAAGATATCTGGGTCCAGCCGAATATTCCTAATGACTTGAAACTTTTGATGGGATAATCTATTTACAGTAAGGGGTGTTTGAACATTGTAATCATGCATATTGATCAGTGATGCCACCCTTTTTCTTTTGATCCTTTTACTAATTCACAATAATGGCGGTCTACTCAAATGCATTCAACAAAAGCATGTTTGCAATCTACCGCGAGAGGTCGTCTCACATGCATAACAAATACACTACGATCAAATAGGTTGATGACAATATTTGATTGAATGGACTGCACTGTGCCATGATTTAGGACACCGGTTCAAATCCTTTGTTTGGAGCCAATCAATAATTTCATGCACAACCTCTATAACTCAAAAGATGTCAGTTGGTGCATTATAACAAATGATAGGGCAAGTTACTATGCGTCTGGAGTGTATTGTGAATTATACTCCTCACCAATAACATCAGAACATTCATAGGGCATTGTATTTTCTTGGAATTGGGCCAAGCCAAAAGCATGCACAGAACAAGATTCAAATACCGCGCCGAATTGTTGTAATTGGTTGAGGGACAGCTGGGATCACTGAGTTTATGCCAATTAGAAACACTGTCTGCATTTTATGAACTGAATTATATTTTTCATTTTTATAAAATATTTTTGGTGAGGAGTATAATTAATTTACTATTCATCCATTCACTATCCAAAATCACAATACCTACAAATCTGTATAATGAGACCTTCCAAAATAGTGGTACCCAATTTCTACCGGATTATTTTTAAAGTGTTGAGAAAAACCTTCCAATTTCAATAGAATTTCTGGTAAACTCTCACTCAATGCTTTGGAAACACACAAATCCCGTTAGGTCTCAGCGAATGTTAACACTTTTCTTTCATGACTTTCTTTGAAAGTGGGTATTTTTTCAAATAAGTAACAAAAACTGGGTGTCATAAGCTGTGTTCACACATGCACTTATTACCGGTAATATTTTATCTAGGCTTATGTCCGATCGAATTAAATATTTCCGCTAATCCGTTAGTGCGTCCACATATTTTGTCGGCAATAGCGCTATACGCTGGCGAAGTTACGTAATAATCGGATTAACTACCATAGCAATAGGTGAATCATGCTGATTAGTTGCACCTGTAAGATTAGTATCTTTGAAAAGACCGGTATTGTATTCAATCTATGATTGCAGACATACAGGTGATGAGTGCAACCTGCTTGTAGTACAGCGCGAAATGTTCAAAATTGTTTTCACCTATTGCTATGGTAATTAATCCGATAAATGACGTAACTTCGCCAGCGTATGCCCGACGTGTTATGTCCGTTAAAGCCTATTACCGGTCATAAATCTCTTCTTTCTACATGAGCATCATCAGAAAATTTAACCCGATTTTAAATGTTTTCACTGAAAATTCACTTTCAATAAACGCCCCTCTTTAGAACAAATTACAGACAATGCGGTAGGTATGTCATGTAAGAAAAATGCAAATTCAAAAGTTCCAAAATTTAAAAGACCAATTTTGTATTTATGTAGGTTCTATTATTATTATTATTATTATTATTATTATTGTTATTATTATTATTATTATTATTATTATTATTATTATTATTATTATTATTATTATTATTATTATTATTATTATTTTAGTTTGACAAAGTAGTCCCATTTTACAGTAGACTTAGCTCTATATCGCATTTTATACATGTAGGCCCTACTATGGTGGACATCTTTGAAAAAATGACAAAAATAAAAAAAATTACACTGACTCCCATCATCATGCTATTTTTTTCTTGGGGGTCCCAAATTTACAAAAAGTCGGCTTCAATAAAATTACGACCTCCCCTATTTCGGCAGCAAATATTTTATGACCCCCCACACCGTTTACACCCCCCCCACAAAAAAAAACAGGCATCAGTCTTTTTGAATAAAATAAACACACTATCTGTAGTCATGCTGTGTTGTGACTCCTACATTTTGGTCATCAAAATATATAACACCCCTATTTTTCTATCCGTATATATTTGGGACCCCCTAATCATCTTATAAAATGCAATTGCATGCCTTTCTGTTATCATGCTTATGGCTTAAAAAATTTCATCTTCATCAACATCCAGGGCCATACTGCCCCCCCCCCACTGAACCCTCTGGGGGTTAACTTTTTCCCCCCCCCCCCCGAAACTCGTGTAGGTTATCCCAATAAGGATGGTCAATTGCTCCTGCGCCTGAATTTTTCACCCGATCATGGAGGGTGCGATGGAGAGTTTTCAGTGCCTTTATCACTACAGGTATCTGCTCCCCGACCGTATCAGGACCCCCCCCCTTGTCATGTAATAGCGTGGCTATCTCCTCCCAAAGCTTTTTTATCCCAGAAATACTTTCCGTGTCTCTCCAAATTTTGAGGATAGCCAATGTTTCCTTGTCATTCCAATTGACCCCTCTATGGAAACGGGAAATCACAAGCAGCAAATAAAAAAAGAAGCTAAAAGGGAAATGTAAGAAAGAACAGATTTTAATGTTCATTTTCAATGATTCTACCTGTTCAGTAATTCTTCCTGTTATAGTGAACGCTCCCATTTACTCATCTAGCGGTGATGTCCGAAAAAAATAATCGCATCCCCAGGCCTTGCCGTTTGAGACACTAAATATCACTCGCTGCGAATCTCCCAAAATCAGCCACTGAATCAGCCATTTCAGTATTTAATCGATGCTGTACTCCCTCCAAGCGTAGAAAGTGACAAATGTTAGCGCGCTTCGCGCGCATTTCAACATAAATGTACATAAATACCGTGTCAAGACAGAAACTCTACTTGATTATTTCCTAAATAAGTGATATTTGTGAAAATTCGACCACTCGCCTACAATCATGCTAGCGAGTGATTAGCCACTCGCCTTTAAAATCTAAACGGCAAGGCATGCATCCCGCTAGTTTATATTAATATTTGCAGCTGCAGCCATAAATTACTATGCTTAACATTTTCCGCGAGTGATATAGGCCTACTCACAATTATATCCGACAGCCCAATAGTGCTGCGTGTCCACACGTAATTACTATTACCGGACGTAACGTTTCGATCGGTCTTAACAGCTCTTAACTCTGGTCATCTTCAGCCTTAAATTGTCGGATTTAAAGCACATTACGTCGGATATGTGACCCGGCAGCACAAACGAGCCGTAAATTCCCTAAATTGTATTCTGAGTTATGGTGTAAAATATGTACAAAGGTCGTATTCATCGGTCACTTAAGCTGGCGCGACATCCGTCTTATTTTGATAGTCACAACACCAATCAATAATCCTATTATTGAAGTGGATAATAAGCTTCTACCTTAGATGGCTATAGAACTTTTAATAGCTCTGGTCTTTGTTTGCTTTTGCTAAATCCTTTTCAGGTGGTGGGTTATTTGTATAGGTATGCATAACTAACAATTAACAATGAGAGAACACTTCTTAAACCTCGTTGACTTGGGGATGATTTGAAATGACCGCCAATTATGACTGTTTGATATTTATTGCCGACAATGTTGAAAAAGAGACACACATAGAAAAGAAAAAAGCTATAATTTTGTTGAAGGCGCAAAGTTTAACTAACCATAACTCCGCTTCTGGATATCGTTTGAAGTCAAATGATATACCATTTTAAGTTTATGATGTTTATTTTTAAACACGAAATAAAACAAAATTGACCGGGGAGGAATTTACGGCTCATTCGCCGTGGACGGTCACATATAGTAATTTTTTTTATATCCGACGCTCATTCACACTGCCACTTATATCCGATACTATTACCGACGTAATTTAAGTCCGGTAATAGTCCGACTGTGTGAACACGACGAGTCGGCAATAGCTCTATGTCCGACGTGTTTATATCCGAGCTATTACCGGTCATAACTAACCGGAAATGGTCAGCAGAGCTAATGTCTCCTTCTCTTGCCAGTTCATTCCTCTATTGCGTTTGATATTCGCACCTGCATCCATGATGATTTTGTTTTATCTCTCACTGGTCACACTATTTATACTCTGCCAGGAGGGTGAAAGTGCATAGGAACAATGCCGAAAACTACGTCACGCTATTGTTCGACCTAGGCTACATATTTTTTAACGCATGCGTGTTCGTCAATACAGCTTTAGTCTCCACCACCTTCGCAACACGGTACGTGGAGTGTCCGGAATCATACTGACGGCGGAGGAGAATACTAGCTGGTCAGACAGTTTACTTTTATGAAGCATATAATACATGAACAATCGCCGTCATTTGATCGAATTACTACAGAATATATTGTATATTCAAAATATAATTTTAATATTGTAAACCTATTAACTTATATATTTGTGTACTAAAGTATAAGGACACGTGAATAAAATCATGTCGAAGACAAAATGGCCGCTAATCCGCCTATTGTCTAGACCTAGGATACATATTTCAAAAGAGGGCAGCAGACTAGGATGCTTATCCCTTCCTCTTTATCCCCGACTCTGCTTCAAATCAATTGCGCGAGTGATTTAATTTAACCCGGAAGTGTTCTTCACGCTGAATCACGCAGAAAGGTGAAAGGTCACAGTTATATCCGACAGCCCAAAAGCGCTGTTCAGTGTTCACACGTAATTACTATTACCGATCGTAACGTTTCGATCGGTCTTAACAGCTCTTAACCCTGGTCATTTTCGGATTTAAATTGTCGGATTTAAACCACATTACGTCGGATATAGTTATATCCGACGCTCATTCACACTGCCACTTATACCCGATATTATTACCGACGTAATTTAAGTCCGGTATTAAGTGGTTTAAGTCCGACTGTGTGAACAAGACTTAAGTTAATTGGACAGACAATAGTCTGCATTTTACTTGTTTCCCCACATCAAGTTGGTGTACCTTGCTTTTTTTTCTTTCCTGTTGTTATTATTCAAGGTATCCTCTTGTATCATTTATTGATCCTTGATGTGTTATGTGTCCTCGTCCGTTGGATTCACCATTACCCACTTTTTTTAACAAATTAACATACCTGTGTGACAGTAAAACATTGACCACAGCAAGATTTAGTTGGTTGTACCAACTTCTACAGCCAACGAGTTATAACAGACTGGAATAGGCTACCTAATTCTACAGTGTTAGCTCCAACCATCAACGACTTCAAAAGCAAACTCCAAACCTTTTTGGGTTACTAAGGGCGAAAAGCCCACTCACCCAAGCCACATTATGACCCTCCCCCCTAAAAAGGATCTCGCGACCAAGTGAGAAGAGGGAGGAATGGTGTGGCACTTCATGTAAGTTCATGTAAGCACCATGGTTGTACTCAACGCACTGAATGGTCTATTGTTCTATTGTGTCCGATTTGAGCGCTGACATATTGGAAAATGATGCCAATCAATATTCATGAGAGTGTAGATTCAACGTCCAATTTTCGAAATTGGATGACTTGTGCTTGGCAGGTGTAAAATACATCTGACTGGGCGTTTTAAATACGTAACGCATAAAGGAATTGGCATCATCGAATGGCTGCCTATATAGTGCTGTTAGTGTTAGGCCGGGGTGTGTGTGGGGGGGTGTGTGGGCGGGGGGGGGGGCTGTGTTTAGTTTCTATAATAATTATTATAAGGCCAACATTTATTTGTCATTCATTTCTTTTCCTTTCTCTGTACTTGCTTAAGTATCACTCCCTCTTCTTATCTCCCTTCCCTTCTCCATCCCCTCTTACCTTTTGTCCCCTCTCATTCCTATCATTTCCTTACCTTTCTATTTATTTACGTCTATTTATTTCTCTTTATTTCTTCATCTTTCTCTCTTCCTCCAGTCCCCTCTCATTCTTTCCCTCCTTCAACCTCATCCCCTCCCAAGACCTCTCACAGAAGAGCTGCCCCCCTTCAGTACGCCACTGATTATGACATTCTCCTTCTTAAAATAAAATAAAATAAAATCTCAATTTGTAAAACAACTTTTATATAGGCCTATACCGGTATACTTATCATAATGTTACATGTATACGTAGCTCCCGGGACGTAGCTATTTAATACCATTATAGACATGGCAGCCATGATGTGTAATCATTCAGCAGGCGCATTCAATTTATTTAAATGAAGCACCTAATGTCAGTGGGGTGACAACGAACTATGCATTAGCGGCTAATGTGTGCCTTTCGTGCTTACGGCTACTCAATCACACCCTTGGGTTTATGTATAACAATAGGTACTTTTCATTCCATTAAGCGCTTTCACGCGACTTGCATTTGATCACTTAAGCTGTGTTCACACATGCACTTATTACCGGTAATATTTTATCTAGGCTTATGTCCGATCGAATTAAATATTTCCGCTAATCCGTTAGTGCGTCCACATTTGTCGGCAATAGCGCTATACGCTGGCGAAGTTACGTAATAATCGGATTAACTACCATAGCAATAGGTGAATCATGCTGATTAGTTGCACCTGTAAGATTAGTATCTTTGAAAAGACCGGTATTGTATTCAATCTATGATTGCAGACATACAGGTGATGAGTGCAACCTGCTTGTAGTACAGCGCGAAATGTTCAAAATTGTTTTCACCTATTGCTATGGTAATTAATCCGATAAATGACGTAACTTCGCCAGCGTATGCCCGACGTGTTATGTCCGTTAAAGCCTATTACCGGTCATAAATCTCTTCTTTCTACATGAGCATCATCAGAAAATTTAACCCGATTTTAAATGTTTTCACTGAAAATTCACTTTCAATAAACGCCCTCTTTAGAACAAATTACAGACAATGCGGTAGGTATGTCATGTAAGAAAAATGCAAATTCAAAAGTTCCAAAATTTAAAAGACCAATTTTGTATTTATGTAGGTTCTATTATTATTATTATTATTATTATTATTATTATTATTATTATTATTATTATTATTATTATTATTATTATTATTATTATTATTATTATTATTATTATTATTATTTTAGTTTGACAAAGTAGTCCCATTTTACAGTAGACTTAGCTCTATATCGCATTTTATACATGTAGGCCCTACTATGGTGGACATCTTTGAAAAATGACAAAAATAAAAAAATTACACTGACTCCCATCATCATGCTATTTTTTTTTTCTTGGGGGTCCCAAATTTACAAAAAGTCGGCTTCAATAAAATTACGACCTCCCCTATTTCGGCAGCAAATATTTTATGACCCCCCCACACCGTTTACACCCCCAAAAAAAACAGGCATCAGTCTTTTTGAATAAAATAAACACACTATCTGTAGTCATGCTGTGTTGTGACTCCCTACATTTTGGTCATCAAAAATATATAACACCCCCTATTTTTCTATCCGTATATATTTGGGACCCCCTAATCATCTTATAAAATGCAATTGCATGCCTTTCTGTTATCATGCTTATGGCTTAAAAAATTTCATCTTCATCAACATCCAGGGCCATACTGCCCCCCCACTGAACCCTCTGGGGGTTAACTTTTGCCACCCCCCCCCCCCGAAACTCGTGTAGGTTATCCCAATAAGGATGGTCAATTGCTCCTGCGCCTGAATTTTTCACCCGATCATGGAGGGTGCGATGGAGAGTTTTCAGTGCCTTTATCACTACAGGTATCTGCTCCCCGACCGTATCAGGACCCCCCCCCCCCCCTTGTCATGTAATAGCGTGGCTATCTCCTCCCAAAGCTTTTTTTATCCCAGAAATACTTTCCGTGTCTCTCCAAATTTTGAGGATAGCCAATGTTTCCTTGTCATTCCAATTGACCCCTCTATGGAAACGGGAAATCACAAGCAGCAAATAAAAAAAAGAAGCTAAAAGGAAATGTAAGAAAGAACAGATTTTAATGTTCATTTTCAATGATTCTACCTGTTCAGTAATTCTTCCTGTTATAGTGAACGCTCCCATTTACTCATCTAGCGGTGATGTCCGAAAAAAATAATCGCATCCCCAGGCCTTGCCGTTTGAGACACTAAATATCACTCGCTGCGAATCTCCCAAAATCAGCCACTGAATCAGCCATTTCAGTATTTAATCGATGCTGTACTCCCTCCAAGCGTAGAAAGTGACAAATGTTAGCGCGCTTCGCGCGCATTTCAACATAAATGTACATAAATACCGTGTCAAGACAGAAACTCTACTTGATTATTTCCTAAATAAGTGATATTTGTGAAAATTCGACCACTCGCCTACAATCATGCTAGCGAGTGATTAGCCACTCGCCTTTAAAATCTAAACGGCAAGGCATGCATCCCGCTAGTTTATATTAATATTTGCAGCTGCAGCCATAAATTACTATGCTTAACATTTTCCGCGAGTGATATAGGCCTACTCACAATTATATCCGACAGCCCAATAGTGCTGCGTGTCCACACGTAATTACTATTACCGGACGTAACGTTTCGATCGGTCTTAACAGCTCTTAACTCTGGTCATCTTCAGCCTTAAATTGTCGGATTTAAAGCACATTACGTCGGATATAGTAATTTTTTAATATCCGACGCTCATTCACACTGCCACTTATATCCGATACTATTACCGACGTAATTTAAGTCCGGTAATAGTCCGACTGTGTGAACACGACGAGTCGGCAATAGCTCTATGTCCGACGTGTTTATATCCGAGCTATTACCGGTCATAACTAACCGGAAATGGTCAGCAGAGCTAATGTCTCCTTCTCTTGCCAGTTCATTCCTCTATTGCGTTTGATATTCGCACCTGCATCCATGATGATTTTGTTTTATCTCTCACTGGTCACACTATTTATACTCTGCTTCAAATCAATTGCGCGAGTGATTTAATTTAACCCGGAAGTGTTCTTCACGCTGAATCACGCAGAAAGGTGAAAGGTCACAGTTATATCCGACAGCCCAAAAGCGCTGTTCAGTGTTCACACGTAATTACTATTACCGATCGTAACGTTTCGATCGGTCTTAACAGCTCTTAACCCTGGTCATTTTCGGATTTAAATTGTCGGATTTAAACCACATTACGTCGGATATAGTTATATCCGACGCTCATTCACACTGCCACTTATACCCGATATTATTACCGACGTAATTTAAGTCCGGTATTAAGTGGTTTAAGTCCGACTGTGTGAACAAGACTTTATTGACAGTAGCCTGCTAGGTAAAGCGTTAATACACTGTCGGGTCAGCTTACCGATTTAATGGTGGAAGCCCTTTGTCCCAAACAAAAGGTACCTTTCGATGAATAGCTTGTCAGATTTCAAATCGGCACAAGGTTTCAATGCGTTACGTAATCTATTTCCTCTCCATCTTATAATAGCTCCATGGTTGTACTCTCCATCAGTAGCTACATGTAGTATTTAATGATGTTAACCATGTTAACCACTGATGCAGAGAACAACAAAAGAACTCTTGTGTCGAAGGTCACACAGGCTATACCAAAAAGTTTTATGGGGGTGGCTCTTTTCATGAGCAAATCAGGCTGTTACACATTGTTCAGGTATAAAACAATTGATATTTGTACTTAAATTGTGTAAATGAACCACAATTTCTCCCTCTCCTCGCTTTTTAGACACAAAAAAATCGGACTGTGAGGGTGCGAGCTGCGAGGACGCTTATTTATTGCACGCACGAAATGAACACACAGACGAATTTGCAATATGAGAAATTTTTGATCATATTATTTTGATCATGGTTTTAGATATTTTCTCGGGCAATTCCCTTTTGAATGAATGTTTGAGGTGTAGTCAACAGGGTAGCAATTGTAACGGAAAATAAATATATTTCAAAATGAAACATGTACTGATAAAGGAAGACAACTTGAAATAAAACGCAGTTTTGATCATGTCGATGTCATTGACCAAAGGGTTTTTATTTCATCACACCTGAATAATAAAATGAATATAATGATAAAATAATTAATCCTGTTATTAGATTCAACTTCACCGATTTTCGTGACTTTGGTTTTCACAACCAATGATTAGTAGATCGGTTTAGTATATCATTTTATTCTGTTATTACAACATTATTGCACTAATCCACCCATAACCATGTTTCTCGATCCAGTATACTATTGTCTGTCCAATTAACGTAGACACCCAGTCTTTGTTATTTATTTGAAAAAATATCCACTTTCAAAGAAAGTCATGAAAGAAAAGTGTTAACATTCGCTGAGACCTAACGGGATTTTTGTGTTTCCAAAGCATTGAGTGAGAGTTTACCAGAAATTCTATTGAAATTGGAAGGTTTTTCTCAACACTTTAAAAATAATCCGGTAGAAGTTGGGTACCACTATTTTGGAAGGTCTCATTATACAGATTTGTAGGTATTGTGATTTTGGATAGTGAATGGATGAATAGTAAATTAATTATACTCCTCACCAAAAACATTTTATAAAAATGAAAAATATAATTCAGTTCATAAAATGCAGACAGTGTTTCTAATTAGCAGTGATCCCAGTTGTCCCTCAACCAATTACAACAATTCGGCGCGGTATTTGAATCTTGTTCTGTGCATGCTTTTGGCTTGGCCCAATTCCAAGAAAATACAAATTGTATGCCCTATGAATGTTCCGATGTTATTGGTGAGGAGTATAATTCACAATACACTCCAGACGCATAGTAACTTGCCCTAGCATTTGTTATAATGCACCAACTGAAATTATTGATTGGCTCCAAACAAAGGATTTGAACCGGTGTCCTTCACCGAAATCATGGCACAGTGCAGTCCATTCAATCAAATATTGTCATCAACCTATTTGATCGTAGTGTATTTGTAATGCGTGTGAGACGACCTCTCGCGGTAGATTGCAAACATGCTTTTGTTGAATGCATTTGAGTAGACCGCCATTGTTGTGAATTAGTAAAAGGATCAAAGAAAAAAGGGTGGCATCACTGATCAATATGCATGATTACAATGTTCAAACACCCCTTACTGTAAATAGATTATCCCATCAAAAGTTTCAAGTCATTAGGAATATTCGGCTGGACCCAGATATCTTGCTGTAAATCGGTCAAAATTGAATAAAAGTAGACAAGGAAGAATATTTTTTCATTGCTTTACTAATAATTTCTGTTAGGTCTGACCGTGTTTAGCAACTTTTCTTTCATGACTTTTTGCCAAAGTAAAAACTTTAAGAAATATATCCTAAAAACCGGGTGTCTAAGTTATTTGGACAGACAATAGTCTACGATTCCAGGGAAGAAAGCCCGAGAATAATGCCTATTCCAAACAAATACGTTGCCTACTCCAAGCTTTCAGGTATCTTTATTAATTTTACATCTGAAGATCAGCAATGTGCTTTTAAGCACATACAATATTGTTTAAAAACTTCATCAATTTCACCTTTCCCTGCAACATCATGATATCGTTATATGGCAAGGTGTAATGTCATTCGCAATTGAAAATTTTACTGAAATGATGTTTGATAATAAATGCTAAAAAACTACAAATAACTTGAAAAAAAGATGTTTGTTCCTCCTTTTAATACCATGTTTATCATATATGATATATTTCTGCCCTTTTTCATGCATCTGTATTACAACAAATAATTGAATAAATAATTAGTGTACAGTAAAGAATCTACAGTCGTTGTCCAACGATAGAAAATAATAAATATATAGTTAAAACCTTAAAAAACCTCATATACGAGCCGTATTAATCTTGCAAAATTGCACATAGTCTCAATTAAATATCTGTAATAAATATTATAAAGTTAAAGTTGATTTATATTTTGTTCTTTTATGCAATGCATCGATTTAATTTGAGTTCATCAGTATTTTGTTCAATTTGCTCTATTACCTGTCGAATCTAAATTCATACGTGCTGGTAACAACATTTCTAAAAGTAATTACACACACCGGCCAAAGGTATTGCAACATCGGCAAACTGTAATTCGGCAAACTGTAAGTTGAACATTCATCTAATATCCTAAATATATCTAATAAAACGTTTTGTATGAAAACATACCTGAACTACACTTTTAAAATGTTTTCAAAATGTTATTTTACATGGAATGCAAATAGTTTTGATATAGAAGGGTTCACCCGTGGTGACATCATACGTGTATTCCAGTGCTTTTGACGACAGAATAATGCAAATCCGTTTAAATGCAGAGACGAAGCAACTCAGTAATCTACAAAATGTACAGATTCTTTAGAATGGTTAGCAAATGGTTTAATTGGTTTCTGCAAGGTATCGGGAAAATGGTTACAGACGAAGGCTGGGAGGACTCGGGAATTTTCCCCATCTGAGTCCTCCCAGACCTTGAAGCTTCCTTTGTTTTCTAAGGCTGGTAATTTATTTCACCGCGCACATCTATGAATCATTCTTCCATCACTATTTTCCTGGTACCTTGCAGAAACCAATTGAACCATTTGGAGACCATTGCAAAGGCATCAGGACATTATGACTGCATTCAATCGGATTTCCGTCTTTCAGTCATTGTAAGCACTGGAATTAGCAGAATGATGTTTTAAAACTAAAGTGACACTTCCATCCCATCATTGATTAACCTAATCTTACGTATTTCATGCAAAGAACATTTCCATCTAGTACGTCGTGCAAAGCTATTGGATCAATGTTCAACTTACAGTTTGCGGAATTATTCATTTTCACTACAATGTTGCAATACTTTTGTCCAGTGTGTGCAAAAGAAACTTCTAGCCAAGAATCGAATGAAAATTCAACCTATAATTGAATTTTCATAAACTTTTCTGCGCGGTGATTTTCTCAAATTTATTTTATATGAATGGCCTCCCTCCCGCACGCTTAATTTCTTTCTGCAACCATAATGGGCCGCAATATATAACTAACCGCATAGTCCGAGGGAAGTTCCATTATTGTTAGGGTTAGGGTCTTAGGGTTAGGGTCAGGATCTTAGGGTTAGGGTTATGATTAGGGTTTATGGTTAGGGTTAGGGTTTAAGGTTAGGGTTTAGGGTTAGGGTTAGGATTAGGGTTAAGGTTAGGGTTAGGATTAGGAGATGATATACGTATTTATAGCACTAATATACTAGTAAT
Organism: Amphiura filiformis; assembly: GCF_039555335.1. Taxonomy (NCBI): domain Eukaryota; kingdom Metazoa; phylum Echinodermata; class Ophiuroidea; order Amphilepidida; family Amphiuridae; genus Amphiura; species Amphiura filiformis. The sequence goes on along the minus strand of NC_092630.1, from coordinate 79,842,790 downwards.
AATATATTGTGTGTATGCACTTTATTGCGTAATCAATAAGTATGATAAACAAACACCTTTCTGGCACAACGACCCATAGCACAGTGGTGCAGGCATTAGACTTTGAATACATAGAGTGTGGGTTCGAACCCCAGGTAAACCGTTGTAGAATTTTAATTCTAGTAAATTTCTTGGCAATACACTCGTGTTATATATGGTCTCATACTTACATGTATGTTGGCGTACTATGTGTTATCGTATTGCGGCACATTATGGTTGCAGAAAGAAATAACGCCTCCCGCACACAGTGGAAAAGTAACTCCTTACCGTGTCCAATATTCTTGTACTCCCAGTCTAATGGTGCAATTTAAGTTTGTGTTCTGCTACAAGATGGTTCAGGTTGCGACTATAATAGCGTAACCCCACCACGAGCAAACCGCTCTCTAGTTTTAATGTTAGGTTAGTTGAAAATATATCGCAGCTTAACATACGCGTAATATGTTTGTAATCCAAAACACCTGATGTTGTGAATATTTTCCGCGTGACGCATTTTCTCAAAAGCTAATGTGCATCATGACGGTACCCTAACATCCTAGAGAACAGCTGTTACTAATTGTAACTATTTATTTGACAGGATTGGTTTTTCTAGGTGAACACTTGGCTACAGGCGTCCACGCACGAAAAACTGATCCTGTCATAATGTGGTCCTTGCATCTTGCAAGTAAAATGTCGTTATAGCATGTGTAGTGTGGTGTTCTTACCATAGACCCGATGGCTATAGTTTAGGGAGTGGCCTTGTAAAGCCGAAAAATAAATTGAATTTCAATACCAAAAGAGAAACCAATGACAATTAATTATCAAAACCCCCCGTGGGTCAAAACCTATGAAACATACACATAAAAATCATTGACGCAACCCTTATGAACTTATTCTTCCACACAACACGGTTCGCACCGCATGTTGCAGCACAAAAAGCGCCTTTCTACTGCACTGCAAATCATCACCAGTGTCATCACGGAAGACAATCATTGATACACATGATGAATCCGAGACTAGTTGCACCTGGCGATTGCCCCAGCACAAGCACAGGCGAGATGTGTGTGATATTCTTATTACAACTGTGTAGCATGCCAGCAAAATGATATCTAATACTAAACATGAAATACAGTGCCTGACTAGTAGCTATCGGTAGATATTGTGACACATCCTTGCATGTATAACGGTCTTGGTAGGAATCCCACTAACGTCGTCCATGTCCCTGTCTTTGGATCGAAGCAATCGGCGCTACTCTTGGCTTCGTCACCGACTTTGCCCCCCATCATCCAAACTTTACCAGCCGCCATCGTCACCCCAGGAAACGTTCTTTGTTCATTTGCTGGTTCGAACAATTGTTCTTCATTCGTGGAAGGAGATAGCATAACCGTATCCCTGGTTTTGCGACCTCCAATTACCAACAGTGAATCATCAATGGAAACTACTCGAAGCGTCTTTCGGTAGAACTCAACTTCCGGAAGAATTGACCACGTATCCGTGACAGGGTCGTAACATTGTACTTGCGTACAGGCACTTTCGGCGTCGGTTGCTCCTCCAATGACATACAACCTTCCGGCGCAGCCAATTACTGAAGGCACGCTAACTGCTATTGGTAATGGTGCAACCTCTCGCCATTCATCCGTCTCAGGGTCGTATTCTTCGACAGATTCCAGACGAGAGTCGCGGATAGAACTTTTCCCGCCAACGACATACATTTTACCTTCCAAACTGGTGGAGCCATGAGAGTGACGAGCATGTAGAAGGCTAGATACGGGTTTCCACAGGTTGCGGGTAAACGAGTATCGCCATACAAGACGGGACGACTGGTCGCATACAGCATCATAGCCTCCGCTCACGTAGATACTAGAATCTGCATAACGGGATAGAAAAAACTTAGATGAGAGTACAATACTAGTTATCTACATATAAAGTAACCATCCATGCATACATATGTTGTGAGACACGTACGAAGAATACGTCCAGTGGATGCAATTGTTATGTACACGACGCTTTCATCGAATTCATTAAACATGAAAGGCTCGAAGAAGGTTGATTGAGAACTGTATTATTAAATGTTTAAGGAGTTAGGTGGATTGTGGCTGGACAATTAGTTTGACATTATTTAAGGCTATTGTCCGATAAATTGCTGGAGGTGGTGATTGAGGAGGAACGAATGTTAAGGATTACTTTACTTACCTATTGCTGCAACACTGTATTTCCTTTTCAAGTGATGTGGCATCTTGGCCAATGGGTGCCATTTTGGATATCTGGTAGTTAATGGGTCACTAACTTCTGTGAAGAACACTTCGTCACTGTACACATATTCCCCATCTACGTCTTTACGATGTCCCCCAACAAGGACAATGACGTCAGATTTCTTTCCTTGTCGTCTGTTAGCCGTGCCAGGACCGAGCACCCGATATCCTCGCTTCATCAGCCATTGGCAATATTTGGCTTCTTGGATAGCCTCCTTACACACTCTTGACTGTTCCATACCTCGACCATCACGTGTTACGATTTCGTCAAGAGACTCTTCATCGAGTAAAGGAAGACGAACACATTTGAGAATGTCATTACGGAAGATGCTTCTATCGAGAGGATCATGGCACAACCATCGTAGAACTGCGTCAAACACCACTTTTTCGGATCTAGTTTTGAGATGGTCGTGTCGAATGTAAGTCATGAGTTGTTCAGGTTTGAGTTCTAAAAACTCGTCTGTCTGGGAAACGTCTTCAAAGTGTGCCAAAACGTAGCCCTCAGCGTCCCCCTGCAAAGGAAGGCATCGGTACGTCTCTGCAAACTTAGCAAGGGTAAGACAATTAGAAGCGGTGATATGCTTCTGTAAAAACTTACAACATGCTCTTGAAACGGTGTCAAATTGAAGAAAATTTGCCGCCACGTACAAATCTTGGGCATTGTCCTCAGAAATCACGATTTGAGTGCCATAGCAGTAATCGATTAAAAATCCAAGCATGGTAGGTGAGACTTCGTGGAGAGACACTCTTGTTTGAGATTTCTCCCTCATTTCATTGGCAAACATAGCTCGGAAGTATGGACTATTTGCTGCCAGAATTGCTCTGTGACAATGGAATTCTCTGACTCCAACACATAATATGGTATCGGTACATTCTGCCAGGAGTCGCATTTCATTGAGTGTCGTCAATAGGTCCGACGCCGTCGAAGGGACATGGAGAATTTGACTACTGTCGACGTCACCACCGCTAGCAGACGGATCTAAACGGCCCATGAGCAGATGTCTCCTCTTCTGTGTGTGAATGTCATTCGATGGTGGTAGGAATGGAGAATGCAGGAAGTTGAATTCGTTGTTGAGGTCTGAGCCACAATACTCAAATCGGGATCTGTAGCTGAGGAAACACACAGTTTATAAAAGTTGTTACGACTATAAAAGAGCTGTTATAACTACACGTACTTTCACTGTAAAGTAAGGCTTAACACTTTTTCTGTATCAATTAGTCTGTTTATAGCCGCGGGAGTTTGAGTTGAAGATTTGAGAAATTAGCACAGATACAATGCAAATTCGAAGTCCACGATATATCGTGGACTTTGAGTTCTGATATTGACATGATTGATGTTAGGATTGACTCAAGGTATGATGTTTATTTGATGTCGACCAAAAGAATTACAGGACATACAACTAAATAATATCAATTGGAATATGAGTGGAAGGAGGGAGTGACACCGTTCTGATTGGTTAAAAGTGAAAGAGCTTGGGATTTCTGATTACCGAGAAAACATGTCTATCTCGTTCAAAGGTTGAAGATTATACATCTTTCAAATTCTGATGTGTTCGTCATGAATTCTGATTGCAAAACTAATTAAAACCAAGTCAAGCTCCTTCCATACAACAGTACAATGTAACAATTACATTGTATTTGTTACGTTACATTTAGGTCTACAAATACAATGTAACGATTTGTTTTTACCCTCTTTAAAATACAATACTGTTTTAAAATGACGGTAAGTCTTTATTTTGCTAAAGGACGTATTCTTTTTTATTCTTGAGAATCCAAAAGACTTCATTTTCTCAAAATTTCGTGAATTGACTTAACATTTATGATTTAACAAGAACTAACTTTTAAAAAAACAACGCCATGGATAAAGATCATGTTTCATAAGTTTGCATTGACAAGTACTTGGAATTTAAAAACATGATTATGCGCCAACTTATTTGCCCGGGGGCACTCACATTAATGGTCTGTACGCATGCGTGACCAAAAAAACAAGTAAAAAGGGGTGTTGTTTTAGGCAAGTTACACGAGTGACGCATTTTAGGGTCTAAAAACACTGATTTTCAAGAATAACGGTAGTTTTCTGAAACTGAACAACTTGTTTTGGGTACAGGTAAATTTTTGGTAAATTACAAGTCCAGAAACAATGAGAAATGGTACATTTGTTGCATTTTCACTAGCCAAACATTCATTAGGAGGTAAATTTTATATTAAATTACCTTATTAAGGGGCTAAATTTGATGGTAGGGTAAAACTCGTTTAAGGGGTTTAAAAAATATGGTCACGCATCCGTACACTATGAGTGGCCCCTGGGCTTATTTGATATTTTAATGTGCACACTGATGACCCGTACAGACGTGTCAATTTGAATTAGATTCAATATATTTTTTTTTCAATATAATTATTTTCAATATAATTATTATCATGTTTATCACTGCATGGTCTTTTAGCATGTTTTGTATTGTAATATAGGAACTATAAATCCGGGTTCACATGGCTTGACTTTTATATCGTATTATATACGTGCTGCTGCTGATGATTTTATCTTATTTGCATTTTACCAAATTCTATATAGTTATGCTGGTATAGGTTTATACCGTAGCACCAGATGGATATTATTGATCTAGTCATTTGCATACTCATTTTATGCAATAAATTCACCGATTTATGGCATTGATTACATCTGTTTCTAAAATCATATGTCTAGAATTGATATCTTTTAAAAGAATTGTAAAATTGTAATTTTCCGACTGAGGAGTGCCGTGATGGTTAATGATTATCTATACTGTGGGTGTGTGCTTGCTTGCACATTATGTCCGATATTTTATGCATTTTCAGATATTTGCAAAATATATAGCATTTGCCAGTTACGTTTTTTAAAATTATAATGGGTGATTTTATTTCTACGAAAATCGCACACGTGCAATTATGAGCATTTGAATCTCAATAGTATTATTACGGGCAATTTTCTAACATTTTAATTAACCCGAGACCATATATATTTTCCTATATATAAGTGTTGCATTATTGATACTCTTGGCAAATATAAAGTATACATTTTTTCACGAATATAATGCGCATTAATTCGAAATATTGGGTGTTTATTTTATGAAGGAAGCATTTGGTATACACTTTATCCCGGTAATCACGTTGGTGTTTGTTTCTTTGTTAATTGCTGTTGGTATTATCATTATTATTATTATTATTAGCCTATAACTATTATTTTATTGTTATTATTATAATTATTATTATTAATATCATCGTCATTATTGTTGTTATTGTTGTTATCATTATTATTAATATTGTTATTATCATTATTATTGTTATTATTATTATTTTTTATTATTATAATTATTTATCATTATTATTTATTATTATTATTCCTACTTTCGTAATAACTATTGCAATTAAAGCAAATTAAGACACGGCTCACTGTAATCAATATGGTTTATCATTTCTTAATTAATCATAAATAAGGACACGAGTGCACTATTTGTCATTGTGCTGTGCACACATATAGCTTGCATGATAATTAACTCTTGCCATTCATACTAAATATCGCGCGAGTTTATGAAATTAAAAAATAATAAGTCGATCGACGACTTTATATTATGGCTAGCTCCAATGCAAAATATAATGTATCTCGGGTTTTCATTTGCTCTCTTGGCAGCATTCTGTAAAAATAAAAGCACCTTGTCTTAAGGTATCCCGTTTATCATAACTTGAAATTTGATGGTATAAGTTCTTAATTTTAGGCACCATGATTTTTGATCTCCAGGCAATGCTATGCATTTTTACCATCATTACCTTTTATACATATATTTTCACTTGACGTTGACACATAGAACACTGGTGTATTTATTGTAAAAACTGCAATATTGAAATAAACAATATACACGTCCTATAACACATTTTTTTCCATCATATATCTCTTTGGAAATGTTTATTAAAAAAAGAACATTTTGATATTTTTTACATTTTGTTATTTTGATATTTTTTACATTTTTAAATAACAGATTAACTCACCTATGCCTCCCGTAGCTCAATTCACCCGATTCCATTGCCGGATTTAAAATCATGCTGATGTAAATTTAAAATTTCACCATTTCAAAATTGCACTGTAGTGTACATCAGCTCATGATGTACATCATTCGCACTGATTAAAGCAATAAAATATGCTTAAAATAAGCCAGATGCTCTACACATTGCAAAAATAGGTGCAATTTTGTTACCATTTCTGCTCTGGTTTATACGCATTCTATCATAATAGAGCGAGAGTACCGTGTGTTTATTATACGCTTGTGTGAACTCAATGAATTAAAATCCATAATGAGATTCGTGATTTGACAGGGCAAAATGCATTATTCATGAACCAGGCACGCGCCGAACGGACTTATATCTGAATAAAATTATTATTATGAATTACAGGTCCCGATATTTAAACAGGGTCAATGACACGATTTTATGAATGAAATTGTGTAGTAGAATAATTAAAAATAATATTTTACATACCTGTGTGGGGTTTTCTTCGATGTTCGCCTGCGTCTGTTTAAATGATTGGTGCTATTCAGGTATTCGCGTGTATAGAACACCGGAAGACTCATTTTCAGCGTAACACGGGCCACAAAGACAAGTGCTCAATTGAGAAGAAATCCATTATTTTAGCGGACATAAGAAATTAAGAAGTCCGGAATTGATGACGTTTCACAAAGCAAGTCTAGTCTTGTTCTTAAAAGTTATTATAAGCACTTTTTGTTATTATATCTTAATTAATGTCGCAATTTTCGTATACTATATTTAGATAAATTATTGAAGATACGTTTGTGAAGACCTTTCATGAACCTTTCATGAAATAAATAAATAAATAAATAAATAAATAAATAAATAAATAAATAAATAAATAAATAAATAAATAAATAAATAAATAAATAAATAAATAAATAAATAAATAAATAAATAAATAAATAAATAAATAAATAAATAAATAAATAAATAAATAAATCTTCTTACTTTCTCTATTATGAAGAGCTTAGTTACAGAAGCAATACATCCACTTTTTGAGAAAAACAGTTTTTTTAATTGTGCAATTATTACTTGTTCGATTTGATTCAATTTTGGTTTTGAATAAAGTGTTGATGAATAGAAACTAAAAGAATAGGTTTGGTACAATTTTCAAGCCTGCCTATTTATTGTATTATTTATTTTGTATTGCGCCCTTTGTGGATGTAAGGCCTTTTGCAACTAAATACATTTACCCCTTTTCTAGAAACCACCTTTGCAATCAAGTTGTTGTGTTTTTTGAGCCCATTTTTTGCACTATTTTTTGCAACTTGACTAATGATTTCAAAAAACAAACAAAAAAGATCAAAATATCTTATTTATTTTTTTAATTATGAATTTTTAATTAAATTCGGCAATTATGCCATTTTCTACAACTTTTGTTAATTAAAATGATTTTTTCAAACATAGTGACCACATAGTGATCCAAAAACAGTTCCTTGTACTTGTAGTTTAAACAGTTAAAGAACATTCAAGGCTACTATATAGGCCTATACATCAAAAAATTAAAACAAGACTATAAGTTCAGATTTCCGGAAATTCCTTAAGATTTCCCAAACGGGAAATATACGATATCTCCGGAAAGGAAGGTGGTAGGAAGGTCAAACAACCACCAAAAATGTGTATTTTTACCAACTCTATAATGTCATGCAAATAACCCAATTTCAGCCAGAGGTAGATGTAAGGGCTTTTGCAACAAAGTAAGCTCTTCATAAAGCTCCCTCACCCTCTCTCCATACCGGCGTTATTGTATAGGCCTACTTTTTCATAAAATGAATTAGGGAAGGGGTTGTTGAATATGTTGTGGTAACCCAAAATAATATAGGGCACGGACAAAAAATAAGGATGTTTAACAGCTCGGACAGCGACGTTTGCACAGTATTTTTGTGGGACGTGAGAGCACATCGAATTGCATTCTGAATACGAGGAATGTTCTTCTGATATTTAAAAAAAAATGATTTTTTTTAAATTTTTATTTTTAATAATCGGTAAATATGTGTTTTCAAAGCATTTGTTGGTAACATTGTGTGATTAGCTAAACACTTTAATAAATAGTGAAGATATTATGTGAGCCTAGTAAGTAGTATGAGTTTGGAAAGTTTTGAGCATCTCACACGTTGCAAACTTATAAATCTTCACAGGCTCTAAAACGTAATATTGGTAGCTTAAGGGATCTAAAATGAGCGTTTATTGCGTTTCGATAGTATTTTTTGTGGCACATGAGAGCACCTCAGACCTATCGAATTGTATTCTGAATACGAAGCATGTCTTTCTGATATCAAATAATTTTCATTTTTGAAAATCACAATATAATACAAATTTTATGACAAATTATAAAATTTGATATTTTTCGAATTTTTGATATATAACAGTCCTCGAAGTAAATTATATAAATCTAATGATATATTCTTAAAGTGTATGTAGCAGGGAGGAAAAGCCGACGGTCAATTGAAAATTTTGACCTTTCATATTGAAGATATGGATTTTTTTCCCAAAAGACCTAATTTTTTTTTGGTGTTTTGGGAAAAAAATCCATATCTTCAATACGAAAGGTCAAAATTTTCAATTGATCGTCGGCTTTTCAACCCACCTACATACACTTTAAGTATAAATCATCAGATTTATAAAGTTTACTTCAAGTACTGTTAAATATCAAAAATATCAATTTTAATGATTTGCCATAAAATGTGTATTAAATTGCGAATTTCAAAAATTCAAAATTATTTGATATCAGAATGACATTCTTCGTATTCAGAATGCAATTCGATATTTCTGATGTGCTCTAATGTCCCAAAATAAATACTGTCCAAACGTTCATACCCCAGCCCTTAACGTATAGTAACCCTAAATGGGACCTAATAACTCTTTCCGAGACTCAAAGCGCAAGAACTAAATGAGACAAGAACTTAATACCCTTCCTGCAACCTTTACAGGCTCTGGGTCCGGTAAGTGACCCTAAGAGGGACAAAAAAATTGACAAAAATAACCCCAGACCAGCAAAGTCCTATACTTTGTCTACTTTCTTCTCATAAGGGCTCGGATAGCGACGTTTGTACAGTATTTTTGTGATAGAGCACATCAGACATCAAATTGAATTCTGAATACGAGGAATATCCTTCTAATATCAAATAATTTTAAGTTCACTTCGAGGAATATCAAAAATATAAGTTTTCAATAATTTGACATAAAATTTTTATTATATCGCGAAATCAAAATTATTTGATACCATCAGGACACTCGCATTCAGAATGCAATTTGGTGTGTCCGATGTGCTCTCAGGCTCCACAAAATACTGTGCAGAAGTGAGTGACCGTCCCCTAAACGTCGGTCTACTTTTCGGCGTAGTGTTAAAGCTTAGGGGTACTACACCTGTGGTAATTTGTGATTATTTTTGAATTTTTCTCAAAAATAATAACACACTGGTAACAAAAAGTTATGTATATTATTGGGGCAAGAACTCCAATGACCGCACTGAAAATACAGTGACTCAAGACAAGCAGTTCAGTATGATAGGAAATGAGGTACCTCCTAGCGGTACCTTATTTCTTATCATAAATAACAAACCACTTGTCTTGGGTCATTGAAATTCCAGTGTAGTAATTGGATTCCTTGCCCCTATAATATACTTTTGTTACCACTGTGTTATTAGTTTTTGAGAAAAATGCAAAAATAGACACAAATTTATCAAGGGGTGTAGTACCCCCTTAACATGACAATTCCCACCGATTACGAGCTAATCAAACTAAGGTGGAAAAAAGGATTCAAATTGTGCCGTTTCATCTGCCAAAACATATTGGCAAGCAGTTTTGGGGTAAGCCGTGTGAAACACTTATTCAGTCCAGGACATGAACAACGCATTCCTTGAATATTTTGTATTACCAATGGTCAGCATTTGGATTTGGCACGGGTTTCATCGGGTCTTGTGTAGGCACCCAATAGCCCAGGGTATCTGTGGAAAAACTTAACGATTTAAAAATTCCTATCAACTTTAAGTCTAAAATACATATTTCGTCACTCTTGGAATAAAAAATAAATCTTTAGAATTTGAAAATAAGCTTTCGAACTTGCTCACAGGCTGACCACTGCTCCAAGTTTTCGAGCCTCCCGCACAGCCATAACATGTTAGGAGATTTATATAAGCAACAATGACACATATTAAATCAACCACTAACTCATATTTACCAAGTTTCCAAATGTAAGCAACAATGACACATAAATCAATCACAAACTCATATTTACTGATACTATCAATTTTATTAACCACAAATTCAATATTCCAGATCTTGACATGAACACAAAGATTATACAACAACTCGATGATGAATAGAACCTGCAAACTTCTAGCAGAGATGTATACAGATCACAGTTTCTTTCAATAAATTGCATTTAATGCTAAATCACATTGTTTTTTCACTCTTTGATTACTTAAATTATTAAAACAATAAAATGAAAGACCTACAAGGGTTTGTGTGTTTGTTTTTGTGTGTGCCCATGTCTGTGCAAGCTAAATATAAAACACATGAAAGATATGAACATAACTGCATGACCACTCAGACATCCACTTTGTAAGTCTTTAATTTGTTTTCTATAAAAGTTCCAATTATAATGCACAAACCCTGGATAAATTGAACCCCAAATAACCAACCTTGTTAAAAGTATGGGAATAAATTTGGCATAACCTCCACTGGCAAGTTATTGAATTAATCTTTAATATAACAAAATGAGTAATGTACAGGGTGTGCCAAAATGATCCCTTAAAATGTTGTGTACCAGTACCAAATATGTGACCATTAATAAATTCTTTCAACTTTATGTTAGAAATGAAATAATTCAATCAATCTTTAATTGGGATATAATTTGTATCAAAATGATTGGTACACATAGTTGACAGAAGAAAAAGAGTGACACATGTAAGTGCAACATTAGATCCACTTAATGTCCGGTAAATAATGTACTTAAAGCTTCGAGTATTTTGTGATCCTAGCATCCTCTTTTTATGAAAATTTTCAGTAGATATCCACGAAAAAATCTTATTCTCAAAATATCAGTTGATTCAGATTTTTTGTTTGGGAGTCATGCATGATATTGTGTATTACACAGCTCAGTGTTGTAATTTCGTTCTGGAATTTAAATTTGACGATATTTTTGCTACACAAATTGATCAGCAAGACATTTTTTGTATGCAAACATTATGTAACTAAAGGTTTCCAGTGGTATAAAAATCTCAACTTTTTTTTAGAAAGGAAGGGGGAGATGAGGCTGTGGATCATGAAATGCCTCTTTAAAACTGCAAATTCTGGTAAATTATTAAGTGGGTCCATTGTTGCAATTTCAAGAGGTATGCTTTTCAATAAAACATCAGAAACTGATGGGCACCAATCACTTTGGTACAGATTGTATGATCAACATATTTAAAATATCACCCTAATTGCGGCTAAAATTTTGTTGATTAAAATCATCTGATAATTAACACATGAAATTTCAATTCACATAATATACAAAACAAATCAATTCACAATGTGTATATACACATGTTAGAAGTTTCATACCTCATAAAATTGATCTCTATATATACACATATCATTGTTTTTGTAACATGAAATGTTTTTCATCTGTTTAATATAAATCTTTTCATCAACCATGAATATTATGTGTAACTCATGATATGAATAACTTGAATGTAATCAAGCTCCTGATATTTAATTAGTATCATATAGCCTCACAATTATCTTCCCCAGTGCAGAGTAATCTCAATGGCTCAAATGTTATCAAACATGGAATTATCCAACATTATTGGGCTAACCCATTTAAAGTCCACACTCCCCCTGTGTAGGGGGATTATGAATTTCAAGTGGAATATCACATTAACCAACTCTATTTGAAACTCACCCTCCTTCTGTGATAGATCATTTTCAGAGGGTGTGTGAAATTCAAATGCAGCTGCCTAATTGTAATGTGTTCATTCTATTTGAAATTCATACTCCCCCTGTGGATTAGCCTAATTGAGGTCCCCTGTGTGACATCATTTTTGGCCATCTTATGGGTAAAATCAATATTATATACCTTCAAGTATAAAAAAAATCCTGTGATAACATAGTGACAAGCACACAGACTTGCACCAATGACAAGATGGCGTAAGGCTGACTGCCTCTATGCCGACACTGAACATTTTAGTTTTTATGGACTAACTCAAAAACAAATTATAGTGATAAAAAAAAATGTAAAAAGGGGCAAGATGAAATCTCCAGACAAAATGCACCCAAACAGACTCAAAATAAATAAAAACTTGAGGAAAGTAGCAATAACTGCATGTTGAGGTGAAGGAACAGTTTGGTAGGTTGTTTCTTATAGGAAGCATGCTTTTAGTTGTTTGGAGCAATTATACAGCATTTCACTATATTATTTGAAAAACCTTGACATTTTTTGAAAAAAAGTTGACCCATGATTATGTTACAAATTAGGGCCTAATTGTTACTACCATTTTCAGATAACTTCTGAATAACAACCTTTCAGAATTATGATGGAACAAATCTCCTAAGTGAAAATGAGTTGTGATCACAGACATTAACAAATTTAACTAAAAGACACTTACAAAACTTTGACAAATTTGTGTTAACACAAACTTTGCAGTAAATTTCACACATCGATCATACAAATATGCAGACAATCTCTTTGCAGGTATATCAAGTGTTGTTTTCTTGTGTTAGTATTTTTGGGTTACAGATAGCATCATCTCTTCTCTCCCTCTGCACCATCAGCTCTAGCACACCCGGGGCTCGAACCCGGGACTGTGAGCTTCTTGGCAGAGGTTCCTAGCCAAGCGACCTGGATAGATAGATGTTAGTATATACAAATATATGTGGGTTTTAAGGTGGAAATGGTGAGAAGCAAAGCAATATCTGCATGATAAAGGAAATAGGAAAGAGGTAGCAGAATTCGGAGTAGTCTGCTGCAGTACTGAGAAATCTAGATAAAACACATTCAACCTTAAAACTGGCTTTTGATCTAACCAGTTTGTTAAGAAAGTCTATCTACTAAATAACATGCAAATCCTGTTCTGGTTTGCTAGATCATTTGAAACTCCCAATGAAGGTTATTCGCCAGGTCGTGGCGCCGACTCACGCCGATCGACTAAATCGGGCGGCCAAGTGTGGCGCTTCTTACGCCGACATAACAATAGCCCTCTCCTCCATGGGGCATGCTAGGATAATCAGATCGCCTTGAGGATGGCTACCAGCAACAACAAGATGGTGATGGATGGATGCAGGTAGGCAGCATCGTTAGTACTATCACAGTTGATGGCATGAAGATCCTTGACATATTCAGGGCTCAGATATTCATCATATTCATCACGTGCACCAACATCAGCAAGATATATGGTGGCATCCTTGAACAGTAGATCTGAGCCAGCATTACCATTGGCTGCATACCCAGAGGAGTCAAACATCCTGAAGCCTTGATTGTTGGTATCATGACCAAAGTGTTTCTGAAAGGTGGAAAAATGGTTTGAATAAGCATTCAGAATAAACAACTTCTGTATTATGAAAATGAAAATATTTCTTATTTATGAGAAAGGTTCTTGTATACATAAATGACAGCCAGTGAAATTAGAACAACAGGTTTGTAAATACAAACAAGTAGACCACCTAACGTATCGTACGCTATTTTATGCGGTTTGTATTGCAAGGAGATCACTGGCTTGTGCAACGTTATTTTGTGTGGTTTGCATAATTCATTGACCTACAATTTACTCATAGACTAATTTGCAGTCGTTTATAATTTTCTCCAGCCAGGGTCAACAGGATTGTTACTGTTTTTTGTTGTTTTGAAAAAGGAATTTTTATTCTATAATGATAACGACACAATGCCATAAAGGATACTAAATTTATTGAAAAAATGATACCCCCATTGGATGAGAATGACTTTTTAATGGGGACTTTGTGTGAGAGCCTAAAGAAGCCTCGAAAATTGAATTTCTAGTTCTAAATGACTTCAAATGGCTTTTTCATTTCAAAGTCTTTGGGTGATAGATCTAAAGGAAAAATATGGGGTCTTTGGTTTACACAGCATGTACTGGTAATGGGGTCTTTTGGTGACAGCGATGGTGAAAAAGGGGGTCTTAACAGCCCTACACATACGCATCACCTTCACAGTGGGAGTGCCCCCCCCCCCCCCCCTCGGATTTCAGCATCTCACATCAAAGCTCCCATTGGGGGCCCCATTCCTTTTTTAAAGGGCTTTTTATTGTATAATGATAACGACACAAAGGATACTAAATTGATTGAAAAAATGATACCCCTTGCCCCACCCCCCCAATTTGACATTGCATGTATAACGTTCTATGTTCATCAACTGTGACCATTTCGAATTGAAGGCAACCCAACTATCTAGATTTTTATCAATTTTAATGGCCATTTAATCAAATAATATTAGGTTTTATGAGTGTAGATTAGTGGCTAGACATGGGATTGATGGCATCATATCCCACAATGCAAATTGATTAAGTGACCTTCTGAGTGCAAGTCTGATTACATTTGGCAAAATATCATTAAAACTCCCACTGCATGATGGGTATATTACAATTTCCCCAACATATTTGCCTGGCCTAATTGATTGTATTTTATAGCTCTCATTTTATTTACTCACAGTATATGATAACAAAAGGTGCTAATAACATGTAAACACAGAGTGTGTACTCAATTGAAAAATCAGGAACAATTATATACAGTGTTTCTAAATCAATGGTATAGTTTTACAGTTTCTCTCTACTAAAAGAAACTTTAACCATTAAAACCAATTAACAAACATAACATCAAAAGTAAAACATATTCCGATATGACTGACGGACGGATCTTCAGACGGAAGCGTTCTTATAATCTTTACTCTATTCCATGGCGTACGATAATAATATGCAATTGAAGTCATTAATAGTCATACTCATACAGGTAAAGGCCACCCTATGCTATCAACATACATAGTTTGAGTGCATTTACGATAAGCTGCAAAGTGGATTCATACAAATTTAGGCAAAATATGCAAATAAGCTCATTAATATTTAAAAAATTCAAATATCATGACACAAAATGATAACGTACATCAGACCACTATATCCTATCACAATACAAAGTTGAAGTTGATCAGTTATTGCATTTAAGCTACCACGTGGATTAATGAAAATTCAGGCAAAATATGGAATTAACATGACACAAAACTACACAGCACATTAAGCCACCATATCAGCATACCAAGTTTAATATAATATTGGATGGCTGAGCATGATACCATAACATATAGGACGAGTCATAAAAATATCAGACGAGCCAACGGCGAGTTCGATATATGACGAATCCGATATGTTATGGTATCATGCGAAATAAGCCATCCAATATTATCATTATTAGGTTTTCTTAACTCCTAATAACCCTGAAAACATAATAATGAAGTTGATTGGTTATTGTGTTGGAGCTGAACAGTGGATTAATGGCTTTGCGTCCACCCAGCCTGTGAAAGAACTGGACAACCATCTGGAGGAATTGAGCCTGAAAAATATTTCTTTGTATTCCAGTATTATGCAAATCATGTAAAGTAATGATATATTTGCATTTGTGAACAAGAAAATGCCATGAGTGTTTTTTTTCTTTCATGAAAAGGTTTTGTATGTTAAGATGCAATCTCACCTGTGCATTAAGCAACAAATCAGCGATTTGAGAGCGTTGTGTAGTAGTCTTCTTTGATGAGGTAACCAATGCATGGGAGGCTATCTTAGCCAGGTTACATGTTTGCCAATCATCCACAGCACCCCGTCCTCCATCTCGACACAGCAGCTGGAAGTCATTCTTTGTAGAGGAGCTGGCCCATGGGAATTCCATACTGCTTCCAAGGGTGGATGATACCGTGGTATGCTTGACAAAGGCAACATCACCTGCGCCTTCAACGAGACACCTGGGGTTGGGAGGAGTTGAAAATCATTAAGAATCAAATAACGACAATGTCGCAAATTTTATGCCAGAGCTAATCTAGAGCAGTTATCAAATTTGGTAACGCTGAAGGGTTGCGTCTAGATAGCTAATAACCCCCTACTTGAAGCTCTGCAAATCCAGGTTTGAAACTACATGTGACGGCAAGGCATTCCACATGCCTTGTCACCCTGCTACAATAATTGCTAAGTCATTTTTTGTAATTTTGAGAATGAAGTACAAAATATGGTTCAAGCATGCATCAGTTAAGTAATCACCCTAATTATTTCTGAATATCCCCGTTAATTTGTCTTATTATCATTTGTTCTTGTGCAAAAATTGGTGAATAAATATGTTTAAATGCATGCTTGAACCATGTTTTGTACTTCGCTCTCAAAATTACAAAAAATGACTTGGGCAATTATCGTAGAAAGCTGACGAATTGTGGTGTCATATTCAATTTTGAGTTCCGTATTTTCAATACTACATTGTGTAGACCACCCCATTACTGGACAACCAGTTCAAAAGATATCAGCAGTTCCAAAGCAATAGGAAACAAAAGGAAATAATATTATATTAAAATCATCTTTAATCTTGTTCCAATCTAATATTGTCCCGTTTTTGCAAGTGAATAGGAAACATCTATCATATGTGATATGCACATCTTGCATGCATTAGCAATAATCTAGAGGAAAGAAGAATACCTGAAAGCACCATCATAGCCATAGTATGGCTCATTGGCATTGCGAACACATTTGTTGTCATTGGTTCCTGTGCAGAGCTGACAGAGGTTGTCTGGATTAGAGTTGGTTAGATCATATGCTGGTGATTGAGCACCCGGTACACAACTAGCACTGAAGAAATTACCTAAAACGAAAAGAAACAAAACATAAGTACAACTCACAATCACATCCCTGTGTTTATAGCCCCTTTCCTATATTGATCAAGGGCTGATTTTCTATTGACTATGCTTTACAACAGTGGCACAGCCAGGTTTTCGGAACCGGGGTGGGGGGGCACAAATTTGTTAATGTACTGACGGAGGTCTTTTTTGCAGAAGTTGTGAATTGTTGAGCACCAGTGCGCTCCAGAACCTAAAAAGTGTGGGGGGCAGGTTGAAACAAACTTTTCACTGCACATTTAATATAATACTAATAAATGAAACATACACAGGCAGATTGGGGCAACATGAAGCAGTGCACACAATAACCTCATGAATGTAGCATTTTGAAAGTGACAAAGATTACAAAACTTTATAATCTTGAAGCATGCTAATTATGAACACAGCGAGTGAGTGTTGATCTGTCATGCTGTGATGAGCCCATTACAAAAGCTGGTGGGAATTGCCCTGAAGGAGGAAATATCACAAATGTGTCACTTTTGAAATGTTCTCTTTTTCCATTCAAATTGGTACAACTTGGTATAATGAGGTGTAAAAATACACAGAATAAAATGATCCATCTATTGATTACTTTATTTGGTAATTTAGGTTTAGTGTCTGTAAGATTTTGTTTTAAGTGTATGGATACTTTTTGTGTGCAGCCACTGCTACATCCTTCCACACTTCCTTCCACACTTATGTCACCTCTGTCAATTAGGTGCCCTATGGACCCCAAACACTACCATTTACCCCTCCCATCATCATCAATATACTTACCAACAGCCACTGCTACATCACATCCTTCCACACTGATGTCACCTCTGTCAATCAGGTGACCTATAGGAACCACCCAGCCACTACTCTTCATAATACCTGTATGGCACGATTTTTTGCCTATCAAACAAAATAAGACAAATATGAAAATAAATGTAACAAAAATGGTGCAAATTCTGGTATACTGTGATAAAGCATTTTTTCTGGATGTCCATAGTAAACGGTTACAGAGTTGTTATGATGACATGCATGTTAAGCTCATCAGATGTGGACAATTGTCAGTCTTTAATAAACTTAAGTACCATACTGTTTATCTGCCATTGCTAAAGGTCCTAATACCTCTAAACCCTTTTTGGTCCTTTTTTTCTGATATAGCACCTGTACTACATAAATATGGTCCTGAAGCGCAAAATGATGTATGGGCATCTTATTTTCTAACCAAGAAAAATTGCATCGCCTGACCCTGGCATGGCATTCTTTTCACAGTGGTGCTGAGAACTGTAATGCAAGTCAACAGCTGACCTTAGCAGGTTGCTGTCAAAAGGTTGGTAAGCATAAAAGCCAATATTGGATGACTTGTTATGATACTTCAAATATAGTGCTTTGATAGGTTTCTATGGAACATTAGAGTACAAATGCTTAAATTGTTGAAAATGTCTGTTCCAGCATAATTAGTTAGGGAACAAACCGAAAGATTGATGATGTCCTATAAATGAAACTAGTTTCGTTTAGGGGAGGGGAAAAATACTCGATTACGTTTGTACAAAAACAGCGGTCTGAAGTAGGTGTCATTATTATGTCAAAATTTTCAACGTTTCATTATCACGTTTCTGGCAGGGCGGTAGGGGGTCGGCTGAGAAACGAAACTAGTTACGTTTATAGGACGTCATCGATCTTTTGGTTGGTTCCCTTAACCAGTACAATCATTGACATTGGTGTTACTGTTCGAGAATTGAAAACGAATAACAAAAGTGTAAAAACTTTAATGCAAATAGACACTTAATTGGTAACTCCTGTAGACAGGATAATTATGCAAGTCACAATGACTGGGATACCTTTGAGGTCATTGATGGTGAAGGAACTGCTAGATTTGACCACAGCCACTGCCCAATAACTAGCATCACTTTGCTCTTGATAATATTCAGCCAACACTGGTCTTAGTTGATATCTTGTGCCTGCTTGGAAGATGTCTCCTCCATCCAAAGTCACTACATCAGCTTCATCATCTGCAAGTGCAATAAAACAGCAATGGTAAGGATTACTGTATAGGAAAATCCTTACATACAAGTTACTTGCGAATATAGCGTTCATTAATTTCAAGTCTTAAAAACTGTAAAGTTCAATCTGGTTCTAAAATGAAGATGGCTTCTTTACCCTAGTGCACTTTTTTTGACTCGCCCTGTAGTTGAGGTGAAAATAACCCAATATTTTTTTACTTCTTGGGTCTCCAATTCTGCAGCCATATACAGGCTGAAATTAACAATCTAGTACAAACCCTATCTAACACATACATTTAATCACACACATATATCAACTTGGTGTGACCGACTAAGATCATTGTGGGCCAATAATTGTAACTTATACAACTCATACATAAATTCTACACAGTTTATTGCTTCATTGACATTTATCATTTTTACCATTAGCCTCTCTGTGTGATACTTTTTTACCATCACAGCGCTGCGCCTTAGTACAAATGTAGTTGTAGTAGCAGAATACATGTACGAGTGATATAAAAGTAAAACAAATAGTAACTGTCTTAATTTCATGTAATGGTCGAAAATATAAGATGTATTGTTCCATTCACTGTTCCAGTCCATGGAATGGAACAATGTATCTTTCACCTTGTGATTATATTGCAGCCATCAGCTAATATTTGTATAGTGTACCTACCATAAATGCTCTTCATGCAGCCATCATGGTCCATCTCCCTAAAACAAGATATCTCAGGAGTCAAACCTTTGACTTTGAATGCAGCTGACATGGCACGACACTTATCCAACTCTTGGTCAGAAATCACACACCAACGGAGAGTATTGGAGGGACACTTGTTGATACCTGCGTCAAGAAAAAGATATCAATGGATTAGAATTCTTTGAATCATCCACAATGTGTGATGCACAAATGCTTGAAATTGATAAACCTAGTCTCCAAATTACTTATTAATCACATTGAAGAATCTTTGTTTTTACTTCTGGATAGGTAATCACATTAAAATTGTCAAACTGAAGTGCTTTACTGCTGACTTAGTGCAATTGTAAGCTTATGTGTTGTAAATCACACAAATGTTAACCACAGATATGCCAATATGTGACGTGTCATGTCAAAAGGAGACACTTTTGGGCAGGATCGCAAATGGAGAAATAGCCAAAAATCTGCCCGGGGAGATTTTTTCATAATTTGGGTTTGTTGCGAATTTGTGATGTTATTAATGTTTAGAATATTGTCTGATAGTTTCAGACCGGAATATAACTGGCATCTTGTATTTTTTGAGACAATTTTCTTGGTAATTCCTACTCTCAACATTGTCAATAATATTTTTAAAGGCCGATATCTCAATTTCCAATTTTATAATACCATAACTTACGAACTCAATATCTTCCCTTAGGGATGTCTGATTTCATTGGGGAAAACAGCGTTGTGGAGCAAAATATCTCTTTATTTAAGATATATGTAAAAACCTCAAAATTGATAACCTGCCCAAAAGTGTCTCCTTTTGACATGACACGTCACATATATCCTAAACTAAAGAATCAGCTAATCAGGAACTTTCCAGGCATTTACAAACACATGTGTATGTGCAAATCTCTACCAAGCTTTGTAATGGTGATTTTAGTCTTGCACTTTCTTGCAATACAATCAAGCAAAATTATCATGAATTTTTCTAATTTAATATATAGGCCTATATATTATATACAGAATTATGCTTCAAATGTCAAGACTTATAGAAACATATTTCAAACTATAAATGGTCAACATTTAAATTTGGAGATGTGATCATTTTCATGTTAGTTGTTACTTTCAAATAGTGTGAGCATATACAAAAGAGACTTTGCGTCTAAGATGAGCAATGTCGCCAGGTCTGAACCCTGTACTGGCATTAGCTGAATTCAAGTACGCTCAGGCCTAAAAAAATTGTTTGATTGGCTTAACCCGACCGACCCTAGACTTTTTGGGTTTTTTTTTTTTTGAAAAAAAAAAGAGAAAAAAGAAGAACTTAAAGTTCAAGGCCTTTATCAAATGCAATTTACAGCTTTGCAAATCTGTTACCTTGAATAGTGCCCACATAGCTGTCTCCCAGGAATTGGGCATAATTCTTGTTGGTGATTTTGTCCAAGCGGATTGTCGAGTCTTTGAAGATGAGGTCACTATCACTCCATGCATAGGAGTCAAACATCAAGAACCCTTCAGTGTTGGTATCAGCACCAAAGATTTCCTGTTAACATCACAAGATATTATTAATGTAACCATGGTTGTTAGTTCTAGTATAGCTATACACACCCTCTGTTTACTAAAACAACCTACCCAGTACTGCATTCAAACTATTTAGTGGCCTAGTGTTTAAATAAGTCATCCTATTACCAGTTTACCACATTTTGAAAGTCTAACTGGATATTTTTCATGATAAAGACCATTAAATGGGGGCATATAAATAGATGCCAGTTTGTTAAGTACACATGGGCGCTAATTAGGGAGTGTTACTAAAAGTAATAAGGTTGAATGCGATTGTAACTTTTTCAAGAATACTGTAATTTTCAATTTCTTACAGACTAGCTACGACGGGCTATTCCAGTTAAAGTCCATACACCTGCTACGGCAGACATTACCTTAATTTGCCACAATATAAGTGAAAATTTCAAAGGGGAGGGGGTGACCTAAATGGGCGACTCCCATATTAATGATTCAATCAACCAATCAGGATCTCACTTCTGTTTGAGGATAAAAATGGCAGCAAATTAAAACAAAATGAATTAAACAATAATGACAATGTTCTTACCTGTGCATTGGTTAATAGATTCTGGTATGTAGAGATTGCATTTGCAGTCTTGGTTTTTGCTGTCATCACTGCATGAGGTGGAACCTGTAGGAATGTCAATGTTGCATTTGGTAACAAACACTTCTGTTGCTTTCTTTTACAAAGTTTCTATTCTCACCTTCACGTCTTTCCTCAACTTTGGGTGTTTAGTTCTAGAGTTGGCATTCCCATAATCAAAATGCAATGGCTTTTGGAATTTCAATGTCCAAAATCAAAATTCCACTCTTTTCCCATGATTTTTGCCAATTTTTAAAATTCTATTTTGCACTAGAGTTGATGGGAACCCTGTCTGTGCTTCAAATATTATGACATTCAGTGTAAATAAATGCAAATCCCATTGCATCTGAAATCATGATGATAATTCAAACAAGGATTTCTGTAAACTGTTCCCTAAGGCCAAAAAATACCAAAAAAAAACACGTTCTACAGATTTTTTTTCATCGCCTGAAGTCCCACTTTTGAAAACTTTTGAAAATCTTGAGTGAAGTCAAAAATATCCTGAATACATGAAATATACCATGCTGATGCTCAATGTTCAATTGTCAGTTGGTGTGAAAAAAACCTCATATGTCTGAAAATGTGCCTTCCTTTAACCATGAAACTCCATGGAAACTGACATCCTTACATACACGATCTAGTAATTTGTGAATCAACTTACCAGGGCCAAGTTGCAGCTTGCAGCTTCAGAAACAGGCTTGCGAGATCCATCAGGACACAACAATTCAAAGTCATTAGAAGCTAGATTGATGGCCCAGGTGTCTTGGTTCTTGTTGTCAGTGTTGTCCAGTACTGTCTGCGGCTTAATGAATGCAACATCACCTGCATCTTCAGCCAAACACCTGCACATGCACACACCAACCAAACATTGCAGTTTAACAGGTTTATTTCTTTTAATCCACAAATTTGACAAGATATTGACTGTTATAGTAAATTAAATTTTAACATGTTTAATCTGTCAAGTTTTCACAAAATAATCTTTACTGATAATTTTTGATTTTATATTCAGTTACTGATCAATGGATGAAAAACAATTTTATACTAATGTCTATGTTGCTGGGCAGGGAAAACCTACAGGTATGAAAAAAAAGTGAACAAGTTTCAAAACCAGTACTAAGTGCAAAATTGACCATTTCGGTAAATCCGGTAATTCTGTGCGGTTAGACTCGAGATGTCATCATTTGAGATCACACTGATGAGCACATCATTTACCAAACATCGTTACTGTGCATGGCAAGTCAATGCAGCATAGTTATAATAATCCTCATTGCAACTATAGTACATACCTGAATGCTCCAGCATAGTTATTATAAGCCTTTTTGATTGCAACTCTAGTACATACCTGAATGCTCCAGCATAGTTATAATAAGCCTCATTACTGTTGCGTTCACACTGTGGTGACTTGCATGCCTGGCACAAGTTACGAGGATTATCACCACTTGGATTGTATGCATCTGACAACACACCTATAACATGCAAATAATGCAATAAAATATATACATTATTACATCTAATTTTAAAACTTTACCTACTTCATATACATTATATAAAGCCTGAAATGTCTTACTTAAAGAATAGTACTTTCATCCTGATCCCTGCTGGTGTATTGATATTTCAATACACCAGCAGGAATGCAGCTAGCAGAGTTTCAGTGCCATATGGCAGTTGACAGAAATTTGATATTTTTAGCATGATTTTACCAACAGTGGACACTGTAAAGATAAATTCATTATACATGTGTCCTTTGAGTATGAGTGCACCAGCATTAAAAATTAACCTTCAATAGTAGGCTCCAAATGTGAGTGGTGGACTCCACCACCCACCAGTGACCATTTTACTTTTTACCATTTTTAGTTGAGCATGCACAAGGACTTTTTTAGGGAAAATTTAATTACGCTCATGTTTACGGACTTAAAAATACCAAGTAATTAAACATTTTTTATACAAACAAGTGTAGATGATATATGTGTGAGGCATATGAATGCATCAATCTCACCTGGTACACAGCTAGCACTGAAGAACTGACCAGCAGCTTTAATGTCTTGTTGACAGTCTTCTGGAGTAATGTAATTGTTCTCCAACAAGAATCCTGGAGCAAGAATAGAACAACAACCCCATGCATAAGCAGTCAATAATACAAGTTCATTGTAATTTTATATGTAGAATTGGTAACATCATGTTAGGTGAGCTAAAGCCTAGTGGGTTTTGGATAGTGTATAACATATATACATGTGAGCTTTCCACATATCAGTTAAGGGGTACTACACCCATTGATTTTTTTTGCATTTTTTGCATTTTGTGAAGAAATTACAAAAAAAAATGGACAAAGTGGTATGCAAAATGAAGGGGCAAATCTTCTCGTTTTATTGGTGGCATCGGTATCAACGTAGCTTACATGCTTTTAAAAGTAGAAGCCAAAAGGTGGTACATCACTGATGATTTAAATTCACTTCATTTTGGAAAGCTTACTATCAACGGATTTCGTTAAAATTTTGGATATGTGTTGCTAACACGTTAGGGAAATAAAGTTGATATGTAAAATGGGAATAAGTGGTTCCTGATTTCTTTTATGACTTCATGAACTTGGTGCTCCACAACTATCAAAAAAGGAACTGGTTAAAATGCTTCTATTTTCAATGTTGAGCTATATTTTGTATTTTTAACTTGCGACATTATTTCACTGAAACTTAATTAAGCCACAGGTAACAGGTTACCACAACCATACTACAGCAATGTTGAAAAAAAAGTATTTCTTGTCACCTATACTACCATATTGGGTAGTTTTCCGTAAGCTTAACGTTTGTGATTTTGGTAACTATTTTATATTTATTTGTGAAATCCATCGCAACTAGGCATTCTAAATTGTACTCACCATTTACATCCCAAGGTATATTAGTATATCCACCTTGCACTTCTCGATATATATCCAGTTAAAGACAGAATATCAAAATTATTCCTCATTATGATATCACAAACTCTCACATGTGTATTCAAAATTGATGCTTAAATTTGACCTGAACCAATTGACCTATAACCTGACATACGGTGACCTAATAGCCTTTTCTTCTCCTAACAACACATTATAATATTATTGACTAATGACTATACATCCATTGTGTAAGTGTTTATATATTTTGCATGCACCACTAGATTTTCTATAGAGAGTATAACAAAGGATTTAATGTATTCTATTCATGTACCCTACTTGAACATGCTGAATAGAATAAATCATGGTTTGTTATGAAACACGCATCTGAGTAACTAGGATACAGTAAACAAAATATATATAGGGCTAAAATGACTTACTACAATTGTTTAAAAGCACTTTTTTCTTCTTTTTTCATATTTTTTTTTTATTTCACATGATCCGTGCATATATCGCCTAGCTATAAATGAAAAATATTTATTTAGACCAATCAAACCAATATATGGGTGTAGTACGCCCTTAAGTAAAGTACTTCATAATTCAAGAAAACATGTTTTTACTCTTTTGCTCTTCCATATTGTCCATGTGCCATTTTGTCATCTAGCCCTAGTCTGAGACCAACCCTACACTATCTCATACCTTAGTCCTAATCTTACCAATACCTAAACCACCACCAAGCCCTAATCTTAACATTCAGAGAGTAATTCAGGAAAAGCTAACCTTGCGCCAATCATGATGATTACAGATAAGATAAAATGGATACAATTAATAAAACCTAGTAAATATTATAACAAGTGCAGCTGACAGATGGCTTTCATTTCCCAGACCACAAAAACATCATTCTAATTGAAAAATTGGATATATCACTCCTTATTAGACGTAATCAATCTTACCAAGTGTAATTTACATCATCTACTGCAATTTTTGAAATATCAGAGCTATACCATATATAATACCACACATAAAAATCAAATGTTTTTAAAACATATTACCTAGATTATTAATTTCCTTAATTAGGAGTCCCCATCAGGTAATCAGTAGGTAACATTTATATTAATTATTAAGTTACAATTAGACCAGGCAATAAATTCCTCTTTCAACTAAGGTGTTTCCTGGTTGATTTCCATCAATCAGGGAAGTATCAAGGAAGTATAAATAAAGCCAAGTATTAAATTACATGCCAACATTTCACAAACATGTTTGCTTACATGTCTTTATGCGCTGTCTGGCTGCAACCAACTTGACATGTGAAGTTGTGAACATGCATTATAACATTAATATGGCAGATCTTATCAACAAAGCCTATCTTTGTTTCAGGGGAAATCATTAAATCTTTTTTGGGAAGGATGAGTGCTACTTTTTTCACCTTTGTTACTAAAGAGAACTGATTCAGAGCTGAAATTTGAATAAGTTGGAAAACAACTTAACAATCTGGGATCTTAAGTCTAGATCACCATCATGTGATATGCAATGTTAGTGCTTATTTCCATCCTTCCCCAACATATGACTTGTGACCCACCCAGCAGAGATCATGGTGTTAGCTAGCCACCCATCCACCTATCATTTTGGACAGGCAGTTTGCTCCTGGGACAGACAAATTGAATGCCTGTTACATTATGCTAAATTCTAAAAATAATGCTTGAAATTGAATAAGTTCTGTGAACTCAAAACAAGACCAGACAAATAAATTAAGGCTATATCATGAGCTATTTGAACTGACTGAACCCCCAGAAAAGGTCTAGTTTATTTTTTCAGGGTAATATTTTGGAAATTCAGGTTTAGCGAAAATGACAGGCAATTGTCAAATCCGAGCTGAGACCCTGACTAAGATGTGATATTTACCTATAGGTACATTCCATCCTGCAGTCTTCCTGATGCCTGTATGACAAGATCTCTTCCCACGGAGATTGCTGATGTTGATGGCAGTATTGGACTTCTTCACCACAGCAACTGCATAGTAACCTCGTTTACCTGAAGAGAAAGAAGACAGTTTCTATTTTTGTTTCTATCCAAATGCCCACCCACCCGCATCAAATATTCTCATGTTTGCTAAATTTTTCATTATTTTGAATAACCATGATAACATGAATTTCTTTTAAAAGATTTTGGAGTATCTGCACCAAACTTTGCAGTAAAAGTCCCTTTGTCCTTTTGATGATTTTAGCACATAGTGTATAGGCTCAACATTGAAATATTGTGTACCTTTGTCATATTTTTTCTTATTCATTTGGAGAAGAACTGGTATTTTTATAAAAGTCTGATAAAAAATCCATAGGATTTCTAACTGAGCACTGTCGGATATAATCAAAGCATGCCAATACAACACCTTGGACTGGTGCAATATGTAGTATTTTACCATGAATATATCCTAAATACACAGCATAAATTGTGTATCCACTTGAACAGATTAATTATGAATCGCCTACCTTGTTCATAGACTTCCTCCATGATTGGTACCATATTATAGTCTTTGCCTGCCACATATACATCACCTCCATCTAATGTGATTAAGTCTGCTCCATTATCCTGGATCAACCTCATGCATTCCTGTAATGAAAGCATTTACAAATTCAATGGTTAAACTTATTTTTTGCTAGCATTACACCCAGTGGCGGCACCAGGAAATTTTTCTGGGGGTGCATTGAGGGGCAAAGTGAATTTCAGGGGGGGGGCAAAATTATCGCAAAAAGGTGAAATTTTCATAATTTTGTTTTTTTACTGGAGGGGCAACAGGGGGAGGAGTGAAAATCATGCCCCCCCCCGTGGCACTGCCACTGATTACACCCCAATTATCCTTCAAATCTTAGTTCAATGTTGGGTTATAATAACCGTTATATAATGGGTACCCAAAGGTATAAATTAAAACATTTTATTAACATTTAAAAACATTTTGTGAACACTTGCTGCAAAAAAAAAAAATTCATGATGACCTTTATTAATATTATAACCTGACATTTAAATATTATTTACTCATTGTGAAGATGAAGACCATCCAGGATAATTCATGCATCAATTCTCTAGCTTTGTTCAATTAATAAATTTCAACAATTGCGTCATTTATTTTCAAATCACAGTATCACATTAAATACTGTTCATTCAACTATGCCTATTTGTTAAAGGTGGATGCAATAAAATATTTTCCACTAAAATTGCTTCCTTTTATGATGTCAGCTAGAGTTCAAGTTTTAGTGTTAATTTAATGGAGTGTAACAATATGGACAATTTTGTGAAGCAACACTTTCTGCTTCACTTTTCACATTGATCTCAATGAATGGGATCATACACCGTATCGGTCTATGATGGGATTCACTTCAAACTACAGGTTTTCTTGTTTTGTTTGCAGGGTTGTATTTTGTCCTCTACATGTAGGTACCAGGGGTGATCATGTCAAATTGTTTTAAAAAAGAAGAGATAAAAAGTCAGAATTTGTGATCATGCTGGAAGCAAAATCACCTTATGGGGTAGAGGGGTCAAAACTCTACACATTGCAGAATTCAAGTGGCAAAACGATTCCAAAATTAATCCAAAATAATGTTCTAGTTAATGAGATAGAATGCACATTCAAAGTGGTATAAAGTAAGGGAGGGAAAGCCAAAGCTCTTGTGATATCTATGTCCATACTATTCAATGTATATACGGTATGTACATGTACGTGCCCCTCTCACATGTATTTTTTACCTTATTCATACCCAAAAAGCACCACATTTTCAAGAACATCCCTGCCCCTTCATATGCAAGTAGTTTATTTATTTTGCAACTTCTTAATTCAATTTTACATTTTCCACCCAAATTACTTGGAAAACTTTCAAGCCATGGATATCAACCTCCTGGATGTTATCTTGTCATGTCAAGTGACATCCTGGATCTCTTAATGCCAAAGATCAGACCAAGTTAAGTGGCTTTCAATCTTGAAAGTTCTTTCCTTGGCTAAAATCCAACACCAAACTTTAGACTAGTTAAGATATTTGTCCTAATTAGGGCCTCTAGTCCCTGGGCATCTAATTTTGTGATTTTAGGCAGCAAGACAATTTTAAATGCTGCAAAACAATGTCGCTTTATATAGAAAAAATGTTACAAGCACTGCAAATCAATGTGCAGATGACTTTATTGTGATTCAATGTATTTCCCCACATAAATTGTATTTTCATATAAAGGTGCACTGCTTGAATTTAGGCACTACATGTATAGGGATAGGGGTTTAGACATGTGTGCAATTTCATCATGTTTGGTTCACACCATGATGGGATCAAGTATAACACCAGGATTTGAATTGGTAAATGGCCTTGGTTTTACTTTTGTTGTTTTTCTGTATGTTTCAATACGGTACATTGGCAACAAAAATCAATGTTTCACTTCCGAATACATGCAGGCGCAGATCCTGGTTTTGGAAGGGGAGGCCCCTCAAAAAAAATATTATCACGCTTAGCTCACCCCGGGAGCTTGCCGATGTTGTTGGATCTATATTTCTTCAAGGTTGTTAGGAAAACTGCTCCTGGATATGCACATGTATGTATGCCAAGTTGTAAATGGCAAGATACAAACAATCAAGACAAATTGTGTCAAACAGATTTTGTAGCAAACTCACATTTCATCATAAACTAGAGTGGTTACCGCACCATAGCTGAACCATGGGCTTCGGTAGTATACTTGGTATACCACTTTCACCCGGGGGTCATACCTTCTTGGCGTTTCAAGATATGAAATTGGACCCAAAATATGAATATTGACCCAGGTCTTATGAGTAGTGTTACCCCCGGTGGGGAAATTATTTTATTATATTCTTTACTTTGTTCTCTTTCATTTGACACCACTTGGAGGGTCATACCTTCTTGGCATTTCAAGATATGAAAAGGACCCAAAATGTGAAATTGATCCATGTCTTATGAGGAGTGTCACCCCCGGTGGGGAAATTTTTTACTTTACTTCTATCTCTTTCATTTGACACCACTCCGGGGTCATACCTTCTTGGCATTTTGAGATATGAAAAGGACCCATGTGATTATTGATCCAGTTCTTATGATGAGTGTCACCCCCGAGTGTGGAATATTTTTTAAATATTATATTCTTTACTTTTTCCTCTTTCATTTGACACTACTCGGGGGGGGGGGGGGGTCATACCTTTGTGGCATTTAGAGACATGTCCATTTCAGACCAAAACGTTAGTAAGCTAGTAACATACACTATTATAGGCTGATACCATTTCATGGTTCAGCAAATAGAAATTAATTTATGGGAGATAATGTGACATGATTTTTAATTTGTTGAGGTTTATAACTTGGAGTCACAGCCGTGGTCCTAGTACAAACAGTTGTATTCTCAAGTTCTACATGTATGTTGTGTTGCGCACACAAAACTACAGTTTGCTTAGCAAATACTTTCTCTACCTTCATTGCTGAAATTGCACGAACAAAAACAGCATTCCACATACAAAGATTGATTTTCAGGACCATTTAAAACTTTGAGATTAAATTTCTCGCACCAGACAGCTATTTTGGTACCTTTTGTGTGTCATGTGACCCTGTGAACCTGACCAGTTTATTCAAGAAATACTAAGTGGATTGGGCAAACATAGCAACCAAATGTTTTGCTCTGTTCAGGTTCAATGTTACTTCAATCTGCTGCCAACAAATCTGATTAACATTCCATGATTTTTTTAAATGTGAAAACAGAAAAGTTTTGAATAATCACTGCTTTAAATAATCTGTTTAAGGTTATTAATTATTTTTAACTGTTGTGATTTGGTAGTTCACAGCATCTTACGAATGGTAGTGAGCTTTGGCAAAAATTGCATTGCTCAATTCATAGCGAGGGTGTACATGTAGAAGAATTAAAATATCACAGATATACTTTTATAGGTGCTGCGGTTCTTGAGTTACGTTGTAAAGAGGGCTGAAACAACAACACTTTTGTAAAACGACGTAACTCATTAACAACAATAAATTAAGCAAGTTTGCAAAGTATACGATTTGTAGAATGGACTTTTGCAAAACATCAAGGTGTTAATTTTCATTAATATATTGAACTAGATAATGAAAATCGATTTTTAGGTTGCTTCGACCAACAAAACCTCGTCTACCCTTAACACTTCACCTCAAAATGCCCAAAATGTTGCTAACATTCAATTCCAAGTTCAGTGCCCCTCTCAGAACTTCAGTCGTTTTCTTTTTTAGACTATGACCTCTAGTTCCTGTTGCTTTTCCCCATCAAGGGAAAAAAAGAGAAAAGAAAATGAACTTTTGAAAGCAACACGCCCTATTATGCAACACCTTACAATGTTAAGCTTAAAACGTCACCATTGATTGCCTAACTACATACATAAGAACAGCCTTGAGCACAAACGCACCTGACCATTCAAACATGTGTACAGGGACAACTTCTCTGGGCCCAGAAGTTGAATACAGTTGGGATATGGGTTTTATTCCTTCTTAGTATTGAATTGTACTATTCTGGAATTTAAAAAGAAACATTGCTAGAGAATTTTGGTAACTCTATTTAGGCAATAAACAGAACCTCTCTGGGAAAAAACATTAGAAAAACACTGGGGTAGATGTTTGCAAGTCACTTAACATTTTACAACTTACCCTAGAATCGGTTAATCGTGAGAACTAAAGATACCAATATTACTGCATTTCAGATTGCAATACAAACTTCCAGTCAGCCCTCGAATTAAGGATCTGAAGGGCCATGGCAACTTTTTTAGGGCAAGTTGATAAATTGCCTTGGATTTTCACTGAAAAGGCAAGGCAGCACGGCAGTTTGTAATATTTCAAGAGGGCATCATGGCAACTGTTGAAAATTTGAGAAAGGCACCAAGGCAAAGTGAACAAAACACACACAAACAGTCTGATTTTATAATGAAGGGGCAGGGCTGGGGCACTGACGGCAACTTCATTAGAGGGCACAGCAAGTGACTGCCTTGGGTGAAGGACATATTTTGAGGGCATTACGGCAGTGGGGATGGGCCTCACCTCACCTCACCTCACCAGGCTGTGTTCGACCATTGTTGGACGTAGCCCTCTTCATGATTCTTCCACTGTTCTCTGTCTCTTGCATTTCTTGTCCATGTAGGTCCCATGTAGGCAGTAATGTCGTCATGCCACCTCCTCTTCTGTCTTCCTCTTGATCTTTTCCCTGTTCTTGGTTGCCATTCTGTAAGCCGTTTAGTCCATCTGTTATCTTCCCTTCGTGCAAGGTGACCTGCCCATCTCCATTTCGCTTCTTTGAGTTTCACCATGTCTTTGACTTGAGTTTGACGTCTTATTTCAGTGTTCTTAATTTTATCCCTTCCGGTAATGTGAAGCATCTTCCTTTCCATTGCTCTTTGGGCTGTTTGTAATTTCTGTTCCAGGTACTTGGTTGTTGTCCATGTTTCTGCCCCATATGTCATTGTTGGCAATACACACTGGTTGAACATTCTACTTCTCAGATACATTGGTAACTTTTTATCACATAGAATGTCCTTGAATCTTCCAAAGCAACTCCAACCTGCCTTTATTCTGATCAAAGCTTCTTCCCTGGTGTTGTCCTCCATCTTCACTGTTTGGCCGAGATATTTGTAACCATCCACCTTTTCGATAACATCGCCTTCAACTTCAATGACATCCTCTGACTGGTGGTTTGTCATATATTTTGTTTTGCCCTTGTGTATGTTCAGTCCAATCTTTTACTTCCTTTATTCAGATCATTTAACTGGACCTCCATATCCTTTACTGATCTTGTCACCAAAGCTACATCATCTGCGAATCTCAGATCTGTTAGCTTCTCGCCATCTATGTTGATCCCTCTCTCCAGCTTTCTGAATATATCTTCCATTGCTGTAGTGAATATTTTTGGGGATATTGTGTCTCCCTGTCTCACACCACGCTGAATTTGGATTGTTTTTGAAACATCGTTTTCAATGTGGATTTTGGCTGTGGCATTTGTGTATGGGGATGGGCACCCACGGCAAAATGCCATGGGTGCCATGGGTTAATTCGAGGGCTGCTCACAGTTGATTTCAAATTGCAACTTATTCATAATGTAAACAGTCTGAATCATCATCTACATTCTACATTGCAAATATATTATTGTTGCCTCAAAAGCTACTGCTCTTATAATCCTAATTTTGAAACCTGCTTTTCAAAAACTATTTCTTTACCTGCACACTTTTGCCAACAACACATACGATTCCTGGCTGCAAGCCCTTAGCTGCAAACTTATTCCTCATAGCCACACATTTGTTGGACTCCGGACCAGAGGTGGTGCACCATCGCGCTGAAAAAGAACAAAAACAACACTCAGAAATTTACGGTTAATTCTCAAAATTTCACAATTTAAATCAGGTATGATCTAGTAGGACTAAATTGTAATTCTGTTCAATTGGACTTGCTGTTTTAGATGGCTATACATGGTATCCCGTCATATGACGCATCATCAGGCCTACTGATCTTGAATTGGCTCTGTATTCTGGACCTATGACATCACAGTGGTAGAAGTGATGTCACAATGGAGTCAACAGGGAATTTTCCTGATGGTTCGTTCATAACTCAGGTCCCCCTCCTTGATTTGTATTTGGTACACAAAGTCATATATTTATTTAAGTTACTATATTTAGTTCTTTGGGTTGATAATGATGAGAATCTTCACATCTGCGTAACATTA
The DNA here is from genome assembly GCF_039555335.1 of Amphiura filiformis. Taxonomy (NCBI): domain Eukaryota; kingdom Metazoa; phylum Echinodermata; class Ophiuroidea; order Amphilepidida; family Amphiuridae; genus Amphiura; species Amphiura filiformis. Next base: position 79,809,261 of record NC_092630.1, on the reverse strand, counting down.
AGGTCACAGTTCTACAGAGATCATCATGCAGTAACTCACTACTGTACCCCATATTGAGCTTTACAGCATCATTCAAAAGGTTGTTGGGTATCCGTGGAATACCATATCAACAAAGTTAACAAACAGATTCTAGATCAAATTAATTGCAGAAATTACCAACATTCTATAATAACATATTATAACATTTTCATACAAAATACATGTAGATTAGTATTTATTTGCCATAAAATGTTAGCTACATACATACTGTCAAATATATCCCATGAGCCGAACAACTAAGGCGAAGCAAAGAAAATTGGAATTAACTACCAGCGCTGATGTCGCCAATACTCCTTCGGTCATGTTACTGTACGATCCTTTGTTATGTAGATCACCATCCCACAGACCCGCGCACCATGTACGTACTGTGTTATGAACATTAACTTTAATGTGTATTCATTCAACTAATATTTCCATCGTAATAATAAAACAATGGTTCCAGCATTTTATTCAAAATCTTGGATTTTGACAAAACTACAGCACCTAGGGTCTAACCGTCTTGATTTTTGTATGTTGGTTTAATAAAGTACAAAAATGTACAATATAATTGTGTAAAAAAACAGAATTTTTAAAATATTGAGGGCCTCATCGTCAGCAAATGTTATAAATAATTGGCTTTAAGGGGGTACTACACCCCTCAATAAATGTGTGACTATTTTTGCATTTTTCTCAAAAACTAATAATACACTGGTAACAAAAGTTATGTATATTATAGGGGCAAGGAATCCAATTACTACACTGGAATTTCAGTGACCCAAAACAAGCGGTTCGATACTTATGATAGAAAATGAGGTACCGCTAGGATGTACCTCATTTCATATCATATTTACTGAACCTTGAGTCACTGAAATTTCAGTGTAGTAATTGGATTTCTTGCCCCAATAATATACATAACTTTTGTTACCAGTGTGTTATTTATTTTTGAGAAAAATGCAAAAATAGTCACAAATTTACCACAGGGGTGTAGTACCCCCTTAATCAGCTGAAAACCTCTGAAATCGTAATGTTTATGGCCAATGTTTCTTTATCCCTGTATCAACCCAATATCACATGGAACCAAAAAGAAGTTTTTTGTTTATAATCTAGCACGTCACTTTATTTTTAAACTAATTTATAAATTTAACTCTTTTCACAATGACAAATATTTAGGGCATACTGTACATTTTTAGGAGTGGAATTTGGGTTCATATTCACTGCATATCACAAAAATTTCATGCGTGACAGTCGGTGACACATGTTTTGTACATACTGGTGTACCTTACTGTAACATGAAACACAAAAAAGTAAGCATGCTTATCCTCTACCTTGTGTTCACATATGGATGGTGGATGAAGATTGATCTCATTCTCTCTCTCATGGTCATGGATCAAGACACATGACAACACATGTCAGTATGTAATGGTAACCACATTAAGTTTCTAATGAGTTTCTTTCAGGTACGTGATTCGTATAAACAGTACTTCCATTTCAGATTACCAGCATGTACATGTAGGGCACATCTCAGATGGAATCTTGGCCCATGCAGTGCCTAAAAACTTGAATGTCGGCCAATGCGGATATGCATCAGGCAAAGTTGTTTGTTTCTTCAACAACATGTCTAAACTCCAAGGTTTCTAACTTCCCATCTGGTGTGGGAAAACGATCCAGAATTTTCTCATCACAGTAATAATTTCAGTTGCCTAATATTTGGGCATGCGAGACACAAAAGTTGTAAATGTAATCAGGGCTGGAAATAACCTGGTACCCCCAGTATTTGACCCTTGGACCCCTCGCATGCCTAGCAGAGTAGCAGACGATCACAGACCTGTAGCCACAGGGTTTTGCTTAAATGCTGGCAGGGACAACAAAAGCGTGGCTATGTATACATCACTTACAGCGATTGCGTCATCACATCACATGCGATGCATGCTAATGCACTCATGCTAAAGAGTTTTGTGTGTTGGATTCTGTTGGACTGGGCAGTGTTAGGAATTGCGAAAAAACTGCCTTTTGAGGAGAGCGAGAGCAATCCCTCTCTACTTCTCTACTTGTACATGTACCTGATAAAGGAGAGTGATTTTTAGCTCTCTTTAGTTGACCATTCTCTCCACACATTCTATTGTGAATGCTCTCTACACAGTTCTCCTTGAAGGCTCCAGAAAATTCCAAACGACAGTCCCAGGAATTCAATTGGAGAAAATGTCAGTAACAAATGGGTTTGATTGGGCCATTTTGCTGAATCTTGTATTCAAATTTAAAGTCCGAATGATAAATTGAGTTTCCCCCGTCACATATTTTGGAGTGATGGTGTGATTTTTTCATTATTCATGTACTGTATTTCATAGAAACACTTTACTTGTGATTTCTGGGATTCAAAGCAATAAAAAAAAGCAAATATGGAAGAAAATGAACATACCGGTACATAAACATACAAATTCTGAAACAAGTATGTTTAAACTCCCATCGAAACAGTGGGAGCATATTGGCTACAGAAGGAAATTGGATCAGGTAGAACCCTTTCTTGCATAATGGCAACACTCCTTAATACTTTAGAGGAAGGAAATAAAATGATGATGGATATCTGTGAGCACAGTGCATGCCACAAATTAGAAATGCCTTGAATGTTAATACATATTGCATGTCATTTCTGATAAGTAATTCAACCAACTTGCATAAATTATATTCACATCCCAAGGGATTTCCAGAGAGATTATCCTTGCCTCCATCGAGAACTCTATACAGAGTTACACTTACACACTTCTATTGCTTTACACAATCATAACTTTCAGGGAGTACTTTTAGAATTTCAATGATCAATCACTATTCTACTCAGAGCCGCAAGGCTCAAATCCATGAGCTATGTAGTTTCTATTTAAAATCGGCACGTATACATTGTGATCACAAAAGTAAACATTATAAAATGAAAAAATAATTAAAAATAAAGCATTTAATAATAAAAGGGCATTTTGTGATCCACAGATCATCCCCCCCCCCCACTTTTTTTAAAAAAAGGTGAGATTTTTATACCACTGGAAACCTGGCTACCGGTACTAAAATGTTGATGTACAAAACATTTCTTGCAGATTGATTAGTTTAACAAACATAATTATCATGAAATTTGAATTACGTTCAACAAAATTACAATACATTGTGACTGTCTATTTCATTTATTATACATGTATATACTCTCATGCTCTAAAAACTTCTTACATGTCTATGATGAGACTATTTGATGGAGCACTGTAAATTTACCACTTGCTCGAGAAGTCTAGCCAAGAATTTGCTCACCGATAGCTTCACATTCTAGGCTAGAGACCAATGCATTCAAAATCTAGTCGGATTCACTGAAGCATGACACCGTGTAAAGCAATGGAAGTTGAAAAGTAAACACAGCCGATCACAACAGGCGATCACATCAAAAATGTTGCTATTAAAAGTAAAATTACACTTCAGCAAAATTTTAGACTGTCCAAAATAGCCAAATCTTGCTCAAAAGATACAGTAGTACAATGTATGAGAGGGAAACGTCAGTTAACACATTTCCTGGTCAGCCAAAATGGCCTAAAGCGGCAATACAAATTTACATTGAAATTTAAATTTAAATTTAAAAGAACTGCTTGCTCAAGGAAACCTACATAAATATGTTGTCTATACTTCACTTGACCCAAATATATGATTTTTTTTGGTGATTTGAGACTCGCACATAGCCTTGATCAAGGCTTCCTCCTTACTTTTTCTCTATTCATGCTCCTCATAGGACCCATGTATAATCAGTGGTAGAAGTAGGCCTATCATATACTGGACTCTCTAAAATTTTTAGTCAGGTCAGATTTTTTGTGTAGGACGAATGAGCTAGATAGGGAGGAAGTGTGCCTTGTGGGGTGGGCGTGGTGGCATTTTGCTCAAACACTACCGTACCCCTGCAGTGCACAGTATGCCTGGAGTAAAGTAAGATAAGAAAGTCCACTATCTGGCTTCAACAATTCAAATGTCCAATCAATTTTTACAAAGTTATGATGCTAAATAATTATTTCAAAAGAATAACTTTTGAAACAGATATTTTTGGAAAATGTGGCAAAGCTTCCATGAATTTTACATTCATTAACTATGGACGGACGCCGGGGGGTCACTCCCATTGTGGCCTGTACACCATCCGCGATAATGAAAACGCGTAAAAAGGGTAGGCACGATACGCGCGTATCGCGTTTAGGGTGTCAAAAACATGAAAAATTGGAAAAAAGGGTAGCAAAATTGCAATTTCTGAATACGCGGAAATGAAATTTACGGTATGAAATTTGATGTTAGGAATGAAATCCCTGTTTAGGGTGTCGTTTCAGCCAAGGGTTAAATCCTTGTTTAGGGTGCTTTTCAAAAGTTGATTATCGCGGATGGTGTACAGGCCACAATGGGAGTGACCCCCCCGGGACGGACGCCAAAGGACTTGAAACAAGTCTACTCGCACATGGAATTTCAGAGGGATTTTGATAGCAGTCCATTAAAAAAAGCTGCTATCGTCATGAGACTAAGATCTAGAAACACCCCCGAAATGCTTTTTTTTTGGGAATTTTGCTCAGAGCTCTGAATCTTTTTGATGAAAGTCAATCTTTGACTAGATGTAACTTTGCTACGGAAAGTGCTATGACAAAAGGTTTTCAGTGTTGGCTTTCTTTACTCAAGGACTTTAATTTGATATAAAATGATGCAGTTTGATGGCAAATTTGAATTCACCTGGCATACCTAGACTCGCTGAGTCTCATGGACGCCGTTCCTATGTCCATCAGACTCGTATTTCCCATTTTGGATGTCAATGGGAAATACACACTCAACGATTTGCGCCGGTTAGAAACTTGAAAAAAAATCTTTAAAATTTTATCAATGTATATAAAAGTGGTACCAACCTTATTGTGCTTGCTAATTTAAGACTCGGTTGAAACAAAATTAAGGATCGAATGCATTTTAGTGTCCAAAAGGCAAAATTATCGTCAAAGTTCTGCGAAATCGGCACCCTTGCGAAGGGTTCAGAATTGAATCGGGAGCGAAAATATCCGATCTTTGCGATCAAAAACACAAAATTACAACTTTAAACATACTATTGGCAAAAGACATTATTACCAAACAATATAGAATAGAAAATTTGACATCATTTTCTCAAAATATTGAAGAAATTTGCTCACTAGACATCGAAAAAGTACGCAATCCAATTCCCGTTCAAACGCGTGAGAAACTGAAAGTGCATAATCCCGACTAGTCTAGGCATACCTAGATACAGTAGGCCTATACAGTTGACTCATCGAAATAACTTTCATCCAAATCAAATTTCAACATTAACAGAATAAATAACCTCTGGTGCCAAAAACTACACCGCTGTCCGACCGAAAAACCATAGCAAAGCACTCTAACATCGAATGCGTAACTATCGTGTGCAAATTCGAAGCTAGAGTTATTGAGTAATTTACCATGTAATTTACTCGCAAACTTATGCAAAATCGGAATCAACTGAAATTTTGGGAATAAGCTTTTTTCGTGGATATCTACTGAAAAATGTCATAAAAAGAGGATGCTAGGCCTAGCAGGATCACAAAATAGAAGTCAAACACACGAACATGATATGAATATTACATGAACATGATGAATAAATTCCCGGATAAAATTTAATTATAAAAGTTAAACATGTTAAAACATGTAAAAAGTTAATCTCACCTGTCGACTGTGCTTCTACAATCGCAGACCAATGCAGCAATCCAACAGCAAGAAAAACGGCAAGCGAATGCATTCTTTGATGGTAATGTTCAAGATCAATGAAGAAGATGTGGTATCAAATGAGCAATGAAAACTTGCAAGTATTTACTATTGAACCCACGTGGGTGCTGTCTACGTGCAAATGCAGTCGCGATGTACTACTTCAAATAAGAAGTGGAAATCACAAATGTAGGTTTTTCTATACAGTGCTGAATCACGAATGGCAAGTAAATCGTGTAAACTAGACCACGTTATTTCTGCTTTAGCAAAACTATACATTTATTGACTAGTTTCATGAGCCCAAACTCAGTCCGACCTCACCGCATGTATTCCTGTGCATGGCACTGGATTAGAGCTTAGAATAGCGCATGCCTGGGAGACGGAACGACGTATTTTTACGAATATTAAATTTCATTAGTACATTAAAAAGGTATAATTCCCGGAGTACAATTTATTTCGATTTTTTATTTTCTCATAAATTGCTTTTATTTCTATTGGAGCATATATGCTGCATAAAAGTAGAATTCATTTGTCCGTGGCTACTCGGGCTACAGAACTAAAATATTATTTACTGCAAAATATCCGCTAATTGATGTCATACAAGCTGTCTATAGTAACATTACGTCACACTTTCGCTTTTAAAAGTTTTGCCGGGAATTTAAGCTAAAACGTTGAAGAAATACTGCTTAGCTTTACGAACTTGGAAGTATTTCTAGGGACGTAGGCAGGGGAACGGTCACCCTTTCCAAAAAACACCAAAGGCCAAAAAAAAGTCCTGTTTGCGAGCGCAGTGAGCGATAAATGTGCGAAAGAACAAAATCCGTGAAAATATGTAAGAGTAAAGATACAAATTCAAAGTATAGACCTCTGGCAAGGCAACCGTTACTTAAAGTTTCACGGAATACCCTCACTTACGATCATTGGGTAAACCGATCATCAGACGGATAATTTGTCATGATTGTAAGTGAGGGTATTCCGTGAAACTTTAAGTAACGGTTGCCTTGCCAGAGGTCTATACTTGAGCACTCTAAATTCCAAAGTTAGTCACTTGTAAAGTATACTTGTTATAATACGCCCCCACTATTTTTTAGTGGTTGAGCACTCTCGACTACTTTTGGAGTAGAGACTGTTCTGGTTGGCTTGATTTGTCATTTTTTCGACACCACAGAATGTATATTCTTGTATATACATTCCTGTAAATTTGAAATCATGACAAATTATCCGTCTGATGATCGGTCTACCCAATGATCGTAAGTGAGGGTATTCCGTGAAACTTTAAGTAACGGTTGCCTTGCCAGAGGTGACTTTGAATTTGTTTCTATAGCTCACCTGTAATGGGTTTGAGCACTCTAAATTCCAAAGTTAGTCACTTGTAAAGTATACTTGTTATAATATAATAATAATTTTATTTGAACAACGCTTGTGAAACAGCGGCACTCGTCTACATGACGGTGCGTTCATGTACAATTTTACAAAGGTATTACAAAATATAGAAAAACATAAAGATGTAAAAGGAACAAGAGAAAATTAAACAACTAAAACAGTATTTAAGACAGTGAAAGCCCAAAATCGAACTCTAGACACCCGGCCGGGCGGGATGCTGCGGATGCCCAGGCGCAACAGCGCTACGTTAAAGTCACTGGGTTGAGTGAGGGCGTATACGCATAGTGAACTTAACTAGTAACAAACGCACGGCGCATGCGCGAGCCGGGAAATTCAGTTTTGGTTTTGAAACGTAAACAAAGCCGAATATCAAAACGACTCCATGCAGAAAATCACTTCTTTTTATAAAACTAAGCAACATTACAACAATTACTTTAGGGAATATAAACACCAAAGTCATATCTAGCACATATGTCAAAAAGAAGTTGAAAATTCATCAGATAAGCGAGAAAGGGTCGAATTTTCGGTCCAAAAAAATTTCGAAAAATATCATATTTTTTTGGCCTTAAAACTTGGCCATAACAAAATTCCCGTACACCACCAATTTCATGATTTTTGTCCTCAAAAATTAACTGAGTAATCCTCATAGTATTTTCAAGTCAATTCCCCGGGAGACGGAGAAACGGACATATAGAAAAAAAGATATTTAATTTTATTTAATTTAATCCACAAATTGACACCTGAGTCGGGGCGTTGCAAACGTGTCAGATACGGTGAGTATGTGTGTACAAGTGTAGGGACCGAGCCTACAGCAAGCTTGAACTTCCCGGCTCGCGCATGAGCCGTGCGTTTGTTACTAGTTAATAGTGAACGATTTACGATCGAGTAGGTATCGCAGCGGGTGTCCGACAGATCGAGTGGGACTGTACACAGAAAACAAACTATAATATACGTGAAATTACAGAATGAAGAGCCGAGTATTAAACATGTAAAGGATAAAATAAGAGATCGTCGACTTACTTTATACAATTATTACGTATGGCCCAGGCTCTTTTTATATATGATTTACATGCTGAGTCAAAAATACTTAACAAACAGTCAACATCAATATTATAAACATCAAGAAAATAATCACTGGAGATACCTAACATAAAACATGTCTTGACATTTAAATCACTTGATATAAAAAGCTGCCAGATAAAATCTAAGTTGTTTACATTTAGATTATATTCAAGAGTGTGGTATTCAGCGGCTCTGACATTTTGTAGTGCGTGACAAACAAACATAAAGTGCCTTAGATCTTCAACCCCATTCTTACATAATGGACAAATACGGGTTGCACCATCGTTCCAATGATGGGTTCTACCATTGAGCGGTAAGGTGTTCGAGCGTGCTTTAAATTTAAGAGATGCAGCATAGAAATCTAAGTTACTTAACAGATACCCTTCAAGACGAGGCATGTTTTTGATCAAGTTATAATCTAACAAAGAAGATTTAGACATAGCGTTCTTCTCCCATTTTCGATGTGAGTTATCAATAAGAATATTAATACATTTGTTAACCCAGTTATTACACAGTGACATATCAGTAAACACGTGATCCATACCACATTCAATAAATACATTTTGTAGATGTGACAACCACCGAAGGTGTTTGGCTTTTTTTGAAATATACATTACATTTGTGACATTATAAAGCAATTTAGGCCAGCGATGTAAAGACATGCATCTTAGTCTATTAAAATATTTTATACGTAATTTATCTTGAAGAACAGCGACTGGTTGCCAACCAAGATCGCCTAATAAACATTCAATTGGTGTGTTTCTAGGGGCTCTAAGGATAGAACGAGCCATTTGATTTTGAAGGTGCTCGAGTCTCTTAGAATCATTTAAACTACTGGGCACCCATACAGCTGAAGCATAATTTATGGTTAAAAGACCCAAATTTTTCCACAATATATCCCCATAATATACACGATTAAAATCGTCTTGACCATCAATAATAGATTTAATATAACCAATCATTCGATTCCCTTTTTTAATAACTTCTTCAATGTGATAAGAGTAAAGATATGTGTAAACGGCGTGTAAATTCACAAACGTTTTTTCAAGTTTTAATATGGAACTTTGTGCGGATATATATGTTTCAAATACCGGGCGGGTAGGCCTACAAAATACTTATGACCAAAATCATGGAAAAGATTTTATTACATTTGGGCATTTATAGAGTCTACTTCTCGTTCATCAGGACTGATTTATTTCGTAATCAAATGGTAAATTAGGGGGTCTATGTTTTATAAATCCACAAAGTATATCAAAAACGTTCTACAAAAAATAGTATTATAGTTTCAGTTGGGTGAACGATTATAAAGCGAATGCAAGGTAACAATATACTGGTGGGCTTTTGTTTACGAAATGAGACAATAGTCTGCTTATTGTTAACCAGCGTTCTTGAAAATGAGAAGCATAATGGTTTGCAGACTTAACACGGTTTGGAAATAATTTCTTCTATTTTTGGTGTTATCTGTCGTTTACATATCCTTCCTAAAACACAAAAGTGCGAATATTTCCAAACACCTAAATTAGCTAAAAATTTAGGACATGTTACAAAACTATAATTTCAGAGAATACTTTAAATATTGGCCGGTTATTTTTCACACAGTGACGTTAACTAGGCAATTGCCTATACTTCTATAACATACACTACTTGTAGAGTCACGCGTCAATTGTGAGAGCTCTGTGTATTATGTATAGGAAAACGAACAGTAACTGCAGTATGTTCTGCTAAAACATCTTAAATGTAAAATATGACCCCGGAATATGACACACGATCTAGTTTTGTGTTTTTTTAGTACGTTTAGCAGGCTTTAGCATGCATGTTTAGTGCGTCCCCAAATACTAGCTATTTTTCATTTGTAAGTGGGGGCGCTAATACCCTATACCACTGTAAGTTTCACCCGAGTTTCAAGTTTTAAATACTTTTATATCCCTATTTTTTGAAATATTGACCAAATAAAGCCAATTTTTTAAAGCTAAAAATAATAATAAATACACTTTTAAGTTTTTGCCCTTTTTTGGCCAATACTGATCAAAAACTTGAAAAAAATGAAATGGAGGGTCTAGATTAAAAAACTCATACACATAAGCCAAATTTTGGATTTCACCTTTTACAATGTGTTCAAAAATTCGAGGCAAAAATGTGTTTTCTATGGTTTCTCCAAGTTTGCTGTTTTTAAATCAAAGTTCCGTGTATATTTATATTGAAAGATTCCCTTTCCAAAAATGTATACTTTTATTGCATTTATAAGAAGTTACAGCACTTTTAAATGCATTTCTGAGAGTGCACAGCAATAGGTAGGATTGTATTTTTCAGACAAATACTTTAAGTACATATCATTATTTTTCAGGTGACTAACTTTGGAATTAAAAGTGCTCAAACCCATTACAAGTGAGCGTAGAAACAAATTCAAAGTATAGACCTCTGGAAAAAGCAACCGGTTGCCTTTTCCAGAGGTCTATACTTTGAATTTGTATCATTAGATTTATAAAGGTTTACTTCGAGGACTGTTTAATATCAAAAATATCAAATTTGCCATGAAATTTGTATTACATGTATATCGCAAATTTCAAAAAATAAAACTTATTTGATATCAGAGAGACATTCCTCGTATTCAGAATAAAATTCGATATGTCTGATGTGCTCTCAGGTCCCACACAAAATAGTGTGCTAGCGTTGCTATCCGATTCCTTAACGGCCAAAATAACCGGTGGTATTTCTTTCATGATACCTTGTTATTTTGGCTTAAAATGGACATAAATAAACCTTTCCTGATATGACAGTCATTACTAATATTATTTCAACATTTTGAGCAAAGAATAAGTTTGATGAAAATATTACATCATGGCTTCAAAGCATAGTCGTTGAGCATCCTCAGTAAACAATGTTCGTTCTATATTTCTAATAATCTACTCCCCATTCCAGATCATGAAATACAGCACTAATTTTTTGGGATTAAAAAAATATGATCAAGTTCTGCAAAATAAAACATAGCTAAATCCTAATCCTTTAGTTAGTCCTAACTGGCAATAAAAGTAAAATTTTAATATTTGGCCAATTTCTTGAAAAAAGAGCCAAAAACATGCATTTTTGTCATGTTTTCTGACAATTGAGTCACAAAAATCAAAGACTTGGAACAAGTCTAAGCATTCAAAATCTTGAGTAGATACCGCAATTTTGCTCTAATTTCCACTTTTTTGTGTTACTATAATTAAATAATGGGTTATAAAAATGAAACATGTCCGAGTTTCCAAAAACTAGAATGCATATACTGAAATTAGTCTTAGTACAAGTCTTTGAGCTTGATTGTCACAGCATACGAAAAACACCCTAAAAATGCATGTTTTTGGCCCTTATTTCCAAAAATTGGCCAAATATTAAAATTTTACTTTTTTTTGCCAGTTAGGACTAACTAAAGGATTAGGATTTAGCTATGTTTCATTTGGCAAAACAGGATAATATTTTGTTTATCCCAAAAAATTAGTGCTGTATTTTTCTGGAATATGGAGTAATCCATGTGTATGTTTCAGCAAACACTGTTGCCTTTGTTAACACTTGATGAGGAGAGACTGCATCTACTGGCAATCGACGCTATAGAGGGGTTTCCAGCAGGAGTTTTTGGGTTGTCAGTTGGTTTTCCTTTTGGGGATTTTCTTGATCCCTGTTGAATCTCATATCGAAAATGTGAGAAAGCTGATACTGAAAAGAAAATCCTCAGAAGGAAAACCAATTGGTAACCCAAAATATCACGCTGGAAATCCCTCTAGATGTCGGTTGTCAGTAGATGCAGTCACTCCTCATCAAGTATGTGCATTTTCTGGATCAGATACAACGAATATTGTTTACTGAGTTTACTCCACGGATCCTGATAAATTTGTTCAATCAGTCGTTGAGCAACGTCTAGAATGAACTGCAATAATAAAGTTGTCAGGCCTATGGTTTATTTTTCATGTAAGTATAGGGAATAGTGGCCAAATAGTTTGAACCTCCATAATAAAGTGCAAACTATGAAACAGAAGCAACGTGAGTTGCAAACCAAGGTTTGCACAATTTTATTTATCGTATCGTGCACGAATGTGCGCTTCTTTTATCGTGCTTATTTTTTAGATACGAATTGTATTTTATTTTATTTTGGATCTGTGCATGGAGTTGTAATTTGTTTCAATAAATATATAACAATATACATTTTAAAATGCATAGAAAGACAGTTAGGCATACAATTATACAAAAACGGCAGCAGCAAGAAAAACAGATCTTATACAGGGTGTCCCAATAAAATCGCAACATGGTTGTCTTTAAAAATGTTTGCCGAACAAATTCGACAAATTAGCATCTTGCGTCAATCTTTGAAATGAGTCAAACTCAAACCTGTCCATTATCATTATTCAGTACATTTTGTACTTGAATATCATTTTGTTCTGCAACAGTGCAATGCATTATACATGTCATATAGAGATACCCGCAGTGATTTAAGCAATTGTGATTATTCTGGTAATGAACCTGTATATTTCAGTTTTGGTTTTGGTCCAACTAAAACAAATCCATACAATTCATTGCCAATATTGGACTATTCTCACTTTGTATAGTTCATGCTCAGCAATATGTTAGCAAAGCAAATTTAGCATACTGCATGGTTATATATCAAATATTATTCATTTTACATATGGAAATTTATTTCTAAATTTAGATCTTATAGCCTAATAGTAATACAGTTTAGTACATCATGATAAAGACACAATGACAACAAAAAGAACAAACTGCAACCCATTTCAATCAAACGAACAGTTTTGTAAAACGCTAACTCATGATTTCCATTTCATGGACAAACTTAAAGGCCTATTCAGCGAAGTTAAGCCGAAAGCCTTTGCATTAAAAAGACAAAACAAAATGGCACATTTACACATGAAACTGTAATTTCTAAGTAGCTACATGTATATTTGAAAGGGGCCTCAACTTTGTCAATACTGCTGTTTTCCTCGCCTTTTGCCAAATTTTTCATTTCAGAAATACCAAATGACAATTTTAATAACATATCCTTCACTTTCAAGCAATTTAAACATAATTTACATTTTTACCCCGGTTTTACACTTTGCTGGAATCACTGAATGTGCTGGACTCATTTTGTCTAATGAAATGGTAATATTTCAACGACGCAAGCTGCTAATTTCAACTATTTTTTTTTTGGTATATTTTTCAAGACAAATCAATTTTTGAATATGTAACCTTTCTGGCTAGCTATAAATGAACCAGAGAAATAGATTGGTTGCCGTTTTATTGGGGCACCCTGTATCAACACTTCAACAAGTATAGGTGAGAATGTATAAAATATCATTATTTACAAAATGTTTCGTTGACGTAAACTTGTATGATTTCAGTTTTTATACCAAAGATGTCTATAATACTACACGTAGGGTTTACTGTGTATGCTGTATATGGCTGTACAATTTTGCAATAAAAATTGGTAAGATAATAACCTAACACCACCAACCATGAGGTTGACATCGCCACACATCGACGATACACGATGTGCATTTTCATGAAGAGAAACAAGGAGTCAAGAGTCCCTTGAAAGACTCATGGTCCTCTTGAACAAAAGTCGCATGTGCACCCGTCTTTCTGGACTATAATATTGTCGGGTATTTTGACGTCAGTAACTCTAAGTATAGAGGCCCTGCATTCTTTTATCGATTGGCTCCAAACAAAGGGATTTGAACCGGTGTCCTTCACCGTAGTTATGGCGGAGTGCAGTCCATTCAATCAAATGTTGTCATCAACCTATTTGATCGTAGTGCAGGGTTATGTGTGTGAGACGAACTGTCACGGCAGACTGCAATCATGCTTTTGTTGAATGCATATAGTCCGCCATATTTACGGGATGATACGTCACATGCAAGGCCTCTATAGGGCTGTGAGAAAAAGGAAATCATCTCCATAGTGCATGGTTTCAGGAGAACCTCGCTGGTTTGCTGGGTTCCATTTCGTCACATCAATGTAAGTAGTGGTTTCCAAACTGTGGGTCGCGACCATGATTTGGGAGTCGAAAAAAAAAAAAAAAAAGGTTGTGAGCAAAACCCTTACGAAAGAAAATCTCCGTTCTCCACCCTGAACAATCTGCTGGTATATATGCCTACCAGTTTAAAAAAGTCAGGCAAACATTGGGTCGCTTGTAAACAATGTAAAGCTCACCGTACCAAGTTCCATAAGTATACAAATGATTAATGTTTCCTGTCGATACAGCTCATCGACATTTTTCGGTTGAACCGATGATGTGCTAAACAAACGAATTTAAAAATAGATCCACCAACCGTATTTGTATGTTTGGAACGATCAATCCTATGCAAGTTCCTAACGATGTCCATGGACTCCGTTACGTCAGAAAGTTAATCTTTTAATCCTCTGTTGGCAAGAAATTAGATGGCACGTTTAAACGTTATGTGTCAGTTGGAACAATAAGGACAGTGAAGGAAATTACTTAAAGTTTACAAGTACGTATCGTCAACATCGTCGGAGTCCTCCGCTTTGGCCGAATCCAGCGATCTAACCAAAACAATTCTTGGATCATCATATCCATCTTCGTCTTTGATTGCGATCGTTTCATACTTAGGTTCCTCGGCATTCAGGTTTGCATTCTCATCCACGGGGTTCTCATTATTATAATGTTCACCCACCATAGAATCGGCATATGGCTCTATACACGAGCTTCTTATCTGAACTGGATCATTGGCGGTGGTCTTTGGCACAGACGACAGTACAACGTTTTTATTAGTACCATCTTTAGGGTTATCAACTTCGACTGTTTCATACCGTTCGTCAGCATTAGTCTTACGACTCCCAAGTCTCGGTATTGGGGTATGAGGTGGTGAGGGAGGTGGGGATGGAGGTGGTGGTCCATCTAAAACATGATACGGTGATTCTTCTGTCACATCCGTGTTATCCACAGATGCGACATCTTTGCCTGTTTCGGCGCCATCTTGATTGGACAATAATGGGATCTCATCAGGGACATCTGTTGTGGTTTGTGGACATTTTAATTCTTGATAGTCATCATCACGTGTGGCACCATCTAACACATTGTACAGAGGATCTCCATCAGGTGTGGCGTCTTTGCCGCTTTCGGCGCCATCCTGATTGGACAATAATGGGATCTCATCGGTTTGTGGAACGTCTGTTGTGGTTTGCCGACATTCTACGTCGTCGTCATCAGGTGTACCATCAGTACCATCTTTAGAGTTATCAACTTCGACTGTTTCATACCGTTCGTCAGCATTAGTCTTACGACTCCCAAGTCTTGGTATTGGGGTGTGAGGTGGTGAGGGAGGTGGGGATGGAGGTGGTGGTCCATCTAAAACATGATACGGTGATTCTTCTGTCACATCCGTGTTATCCACAGATGCGACATCTTTGCCGGTTTCGCCGCCATCTTTACTGGACAATAATGGGATCTCATCAGGGACATCTGTTGTGGTTTGCGGACTTTTTAATTCGTCGTAGTCATCATCGCGTGTGGCACCATCTAACACATTGTACAGAGGATCTCCATCAGGTGTGGGGCCATCTAATACATTGTACATGGGATCTCCAATGTCATTTGTCTCATGATGTGCATCTTCTTTCTCATCCAGAGTAGTATTTGTTTCTTTTTCATGACTCTTATTTACGGTCTCTTCATAAATATGACCATCACCAGGCGAAGTCTTATTGTTCATGTCTCTGTCTTTATATTGTTGATGATCTTCGTTGTTACCTTCGGGCACTTTGGCTTTGTCCATTTCGAGAATATCACCCAATTTCGACGTCACTCCGGCAGCTTTTCTGGTATCATCTGGTTGTGCCGTCGCTCCGTCAGTTTTTAGTACATTTCCTGGAATATATGCGTATGTGTGATCGGTGGTCGAGTTAATATAGGCGTAGCTGTTGGATAAGTAGTTATCCTTTCCCATACTACTCTCATTGTCATCATGCTGACGTCTGTCTGATTGACCAACTTTCCTAATATATCTGCAAGAAAACAAAACACACATTATTGCTAGGCTTCAGTATAGTATAAACCCTTGTCACGTTTTCTTGGTCAGTGTAGGCCTACTTCTTTTTTCATGTTTTTCTTTTAGAAACGATTAAACAATATATCGAGAGATGGCAGTATTCCGACATTTAGAAGGTTTCGGTTTCATGACACATTTCACTGAAACAAATGAGAAAAAATGATCGTGTCGTTTTCACAGCTTGTGCGATGTGGGCATTATGATGATATTGGCTGGAAAGTCTATAGTCTGTCCCAAAGTCAGGTCACATTTCAATGCAAAAGGAAATATCCATTCGAGAGTATATCCTCTATCATGCATGCCATTGAACCTATCGTTTTCTATAGGCCTACATGTGACTTTTAATTCTCCTTAATAATTGATTATAACAAAAGGATTGTACATTATACTAACCTGTTAAACGTGCAACATACAAGCCAGATGAGGAAAATTAATCCCAGCGGTACTATAGCAAACATTAATCCGATGAAAGTGCAGTTATCAAGACCCTCTGAAAAAAAAAAACCCACGAAGTTTATTCAGTAATTAAGTAAATTAGTGTCGTGTATGACAAGTTCTGAAGAAAAATATTTATGTTAGAATGATTGATGATACTTAGAATCAGGTAACTACATATACCAGTATAACATTTAAATTGGTAATCATTGTTTCCCAGGAAAACAGCAGACAGCAGGCCAGACCATGACCAAACGGTAACATTAGTAGGTTAATTTCACCTTGAAGACATAGATAGTCTTGCAAATATGGGCTAACTTTTCCCTTTGCTATTCAATACGTCATGTATGAATAGGACTACAACTGATAGTTTCTACTGCAGTACTCTCATTTCCACATCTGTTGTTTCATTCTGTGCCTTTAAACAAGATAAGTGTTGGCAGCTTTTGCAATGAAACATTAGATCTAGCTATATTCATGTGCTCATGGTTTTACCATTTTCCTGGAAAACAGTGAATTCCTGTGTCTGACTCTGACTTTAACTATTTTAATAGTTGGAATACGTTTTATTCAAATTTTTGAAGCTTTAAAAGTGCAAAAAGATCACACATGCTAAATGTATAGTGATCAAGTGAGTGCAATTGCTTCCACATACAGTTTATAGTCGTGTTCACACAGTGGGACATAAGTCACTTATTACCGGTAAGAATTCACCATTACCGATAATAAGTCACATATTACCGGTATTAAGTCACGTATGTCCGACCGTGTGAACACGATTTTACATTCTCATCCTTCTTATTTTTTTCATGTTTTAGGACTCGATATCCGTGTCCTTGTCCCATCCACGATGTGACGTACTACCATTTTCTAGTACACAATGGTGCCGAGTACAGGTAAAACTACATTGATGTCGTCTTTGCATACCGGTACTGAGTACTGCACTGCATGTGGTACCACATGTGTACACTCAGGTAATGCAAATAATAAACATAATGGCGCGATAAAAGCAAGTTATTATACAAATCTAATGGATTAGTTGAACTAAAACTGAAAAGGAGTATACTTTATTCACTTCAAGAAATACAAGGTATAGAAGCAATCGAAACAATTAAAGCCACTGTGTGATTTGCCTATCTACCTTTAGTTTCAGTATTGTAAGACAAAACTAGTATCGAATCTTTTACATGTTATTCGATTTTCCAAGCAAATCCAGTATGAAGCATGCAATTAAACAAACAGACCAGTGTTTAGTTCGCCACCAAACATTGATTTCTATGAGGCAATAAAATTGTGAAAAAAATAATAAATCCTGGCAAACCATACTTACGAACTACCAAATCCCTTTCGCAGAAATTTAATGTCACATTTGACTTGCTCGTAGTGATCGCTTCAGAAGTAATGTACTCAGTTGATGTTACTTGTGTTGAGGTTAAGACATCTGCTTCTGTAGTCTGCTTTGTAGTAGTCAACTCTGACGTTGACGTCCTGGCCACTGGTGGTGGTTCAGTTTTTGCTAATGTAGAAGCTGTAATTGTTCAATTTGAAAATGGAAAAAGTGGTTTTTGTTTGTTTTTTGTATTGCGCGTTTGTGTTATGACGGAAGATTTCAAGAGCCGAAGGAGAGTGAAGATAAAGAGCAACCAAAGACCACCTAAAGAATAGCAAAGAACCTCAAAAAGCATGAAACAAAGCAGTTATCAGACCTATTCCCAGTTTTTGGTGACATTGCAACCAGCAGAGTAGAGCTTATAGCAGGTTTGCAGGAAAGTGCGAGGGCCCAGAGCCAGAACCTTAACAACCGAATTATGAAAAATAGAAAAGTGCGACCATAACCAAGTTGGCAACAGGCATGGTCGGTGTAAATATTTGCAAATGTGTCTTTTAGCTTTTTTTCTAATTTACCAATTGGTTATGGTCGCTCATTTTTTTACTTAATTCATTACGAGGTAAGACACAAGTCCAAATATTTACACCGACCATGCCAACGGTATCAAAAGGAAGTTTCATACCATCGGATGTTTCTGTTGAAGGAAAGGAAGAAGTCGATGTCAAGAGAGTCGTAGGAGAAGGAGATGTAACCATGCTAGAAGTGCTTGGCATTAAGGGGACAGCAGTCGTGGTAGTAGCATGACCTGATGTAATTGCTGTGATTAAAACCATAGGAACTTGTAATGTAAATATCAACGCTAAATGTACCTTTGGAATATACCTCCATGCAAAATAGAAAACATGTGATAAATTCACATCATCCCTGCACCTTTAATTTAAAGGTATGTAGTGGATTACCTCATCACTTATTGAAATTGGGCCATACATTATGATCCGATACATACCGTTTTCAATTTCAATAGCGTCAATGGCGATGCTGTTATTTCTATATCCTTTCATGACAGCTTCAAAAACAATCTGCGTGTTTAATCATAAACATTGAACCCATTTTAGCCTGGAAATATAGGCCCCTACTGGACAATTTCAATTCAACTGTATCAAAATGAACATTTATAATTGTGAATACTTTTTACAACGGTGCATGTGTCAGTTTTTTTAGATCTTTAAATACAAAAGTACTTGACTCACCTGAAATTGAAAGTTCTGTGGAATGCCAATCATCTCCTGTTTTCTCACCCAGTTGTTCCGCTGACTACCCATCAAAGTTGCATTAATGATCGTGCCAATATTATTTAACATAAAGTTTTGCGGAGTTGTACATGATATGTTGCGTAAGTAGGCAGACAATCTTCCAGCATTTTCTCCATATAAATAATAGGCGAATGAAAGACCAACGTTTGACGATGTTGAATTGTAACATGGTGATAAAAGCAATGCCCTATCTCCGTCGCCACCGTTTCTAGCTAGCCAATAGCACGTGTCATCAACTAGTTGGTCGGAAAATAAAATAAAAATAAAACGGATTCCTCAATTATTTGGTGTTCTGTTTATGATAAAGTATCTATTAGAAATTAGGCAGTTTGGCAAAATTGTAAGGCTAATAGGCAGTTTGGCGAAATTGTATAAGGCTAAAAACTTTTACGGTCTAGGCCTACATTATTTCGGGAAACAAATTTTTGTGATGAGAAAAATATGGTTGCCCGCACCCCAATAAAACATCAAATTTTGTTTTTGTTTACGTTAAGGGTGTCAAATTAAGTTAATTAGTTTCAAAATCACTGAAAGGGCCTTTCGGACTAATTCACCCGTTTTCACCCCCAATAATGTTGCAATACTTTATTCACTCGCAGATCCATTTTTTGTCTGATATCCGGTCACTGAATCAACAATTCACAAAGGAGATCCAAACATGCATAGGGCCTACATTGAACATCTAATTTACATAATAATGACATATAATTGACCACACGTAGTGGTCATTATCTTATTTGCATATTTTCTATTCATGAGTATTCAATGTTTATTTTAGGGCTACTCCTCTAAGGCCAATTGTCCTTTTCTTTGAAATGTGTAGCCCTCACAGGAGATGTTATTTAATGTACAGCCTGTCTCAAAAAAAGTTGTGCAAGTGAAAAGCGCTCTCTTTGGCAATTAGAAAATACCGATGTGACATGATGCTTACACCAACGTCAAGGGCGTAGTCTTAGCTCTCAAATGCCGTTTGTTCTGTTCAATTTGCTTGTTTTAATCTCGAAATATGTTTATATAGTTAATAACGAAAGGGTAAAATCACAATCAATACAGGCAAATTGAACAGAACAAACGGAATTTGAGAGCTAAGACTGCGCCCTTGACGTTGATGTAAGCATCATCTCACAAAGGTATTTTCTAATTGCCAAAGAGGGAGCTTTTCACTTGCACAACTTTTTTTGAGACAGGCTGTAGTCCTGTTGGGAGACATGTTTTACCGTGAAGTCCTAAAGTTGAGGGCTTTTTCTTTTTTATTGTGTGGTCCTACAAGGGTGGGGTGGCTAAAATGTAGTCCTACGATCTGAATAGTCATACAGTGGGATTCTTTTACTGTGCCTACGGGGAGGTGGGTAAAAGTTGTCCTACAGTCAGTATATAGTCCTACAGTAGAATTCTTTTGTGTAGTCCTACGGGGGGATTTAACAGCAGTCTAGCTATTGTTTAGGCACTGTGCAGTTGTATTTGATCTCTATAAGGAAGGGGGTTGCCTTTAGCCACTTAATCCTCCGATGGTCACAATGATGTTGGGTCACTCATACCATAATACACAGAAATAGCTCACAAGTAATTATCATGTATTGTTTATTCAACTAATTTGTTCAACATTGGCATGTGTTCAGTGGAAAGAAAAAGAGCACGGTAGTCGGTACACTCATAGAAATTGTTCGTTGGCATTACTCAGTAAGTTGATGTAAGTCGTTGCGTCAACTTTCCGAGTAATGCCAACGCGTACAATTTTGAGTAACGCTGACTCGATATCATTATGTTGGTCGCACTCATTTGCACTTACTTTATTGAGTTGTTACAACTCAGAAAATGAAACTATATTAGCATAATTTTCTAGAGGTGTGCTATAGTATACAAAATTTTGCACTGATTACAAAAATAAATATTTGAATACTGTTCATTGTGCAGAAAATTATCCAATTACGTGAATTAAGTAACAAAGTACCAAATTGGAATAACCCAAAACAACTTGGACTTGGGGAAACAAGTAAAATACAGACTACACTCATAGAAATGACTTGTTCGCCTTGTTGGCGCAATTCAAAAGGAGTAAGTTTGGACAACTCAAAAATAGTGTAAAAGTTGCCAAAACAAAATTTTAGTTATCCGAACTTTAAAAATGCTGAAAAAGCTCAAAAAGTTCCGTCAACTAATCAACTTTGTTGGTATTACTTAAAAAGTTGATGTAAGTCGTTACGTCAACTTTTAAGTAATGCCAACTTCTGAATTCAAGTTAAGGGAACTTAGAAAAATAAACAAGGTTCAAAGAACCAATTAGTTGAGTTTTTGTAACTCAACAAGTTGATGTAACTCGTTCATATTAAGTTACTGGTACTTATTGTTTTGAGTTATTCCAATTTGGTACTTAATTCACGTAATTTGATAATTTTCTGCACAATTAGCAGTATTCAAATATTGATTTTTGTAATCAGTGCAAAATTGTGTATACTATAGCACACCTCTAGAAAAGTATGCTAACCTAGTTTCATTTTCTGAGTTGTAACAACTCAATAGAGTAGGCCCTAAGTGCAAATGAGTGCGACCAACATAATGATATCGAGTCAGCGTTACTCAAAATTGTACGCGTTGGCATTACTTGGAAAGTTGACGCAACGACTTACATCAACTTACTGAGTAATGCCAACGAACAATTTCTGTGAGTGTAGACAGTACGCAGAGGGGGACAAAAACGGCAAGAAGTATATAGGTTAAGTTATAGATAGCCAAAAAATACAGGCCCACAGAAGTGCTAAACCTGGGATTTCCCATTGATCCTTGTTGTTCCAAATTGCTTGTCTTGTTATAGTAGAATTCAGCAAAATATTAGTTTTCACTATGTACCACATTTCATTAGGCATACTTTAAAAAAGGTAACGCGGGAAAATACGTCAACATCAATTGGACTAAACGGGAACTAACTCCTTTTTTGCGTTACCGTGGTAACGAAACATCGCATTCTAACTTTTTCTTTTCTGGATTATTATAACAAGATGATTTTGACACCATTTTCATCAAAATTGGGTAGCTTTATGTATCTGACCCCTATGGAGCTCAAATTCCAACCTTTAACCTTTTCACCAATAATTCTAGACTGTATAGTCGTATTGGAACCAATTTGAGTTTTGACCCCATCCGTCCCCACCCCCCATGCTCCCCAGAAAAATCCCGCATGGTGCCGCCACTGTTTACTCTACATGTATCATGAAAATTGATATCACCTACCATCATAACTAGCACTAGGTCCCACTTCTTCCGGATACACTTGGTTCATCATTGTTTCCGAAATCGGCTCCCACCTTAGAAAACCACCACCATTTTCTTTCACGTTCTGGTATCCATATCCGTAGGAATCACATACGCATGCCACTAGAATTAAATGAAATAAAACAATCACTAGAATGAAATGAAATGAAAATAACCTACATTGTTTTGGAGTTTTTATTACAATCACACACGTGCGAGTACACTTTGTGTAGAGATAATTGCCGATTTCTTCATTACAAGTACCGATAATGAATTGTTATAAAATGCCAACATAGTTTAATAATGCAATTTCGTATTGTGTTTTTTTCTTTCAAAAGTGGTTCATAAAATATGTGAAAATGTTCTGAAAGTGAGAAAGGATGTAATTTAAAATAAGTGAGAAATAACGACAACATGGCCTACTGTAACAAAACGCATATAAACATCCAAGGACCGCTATCGCTATACCTAAAGTTCTCTATCTCTAAAAGACAGCGAACCTTATAGAGATAGCGAACCGTCGCCCAATAATGGTCCAACAAAGATGAGTTGCACAAACTTTTGGTTTGAATAGGGGAAAGTGGGGTAATGCCGGACTGTGGGGAATCCCGGACACGTCGATTGCAGCTAAACGGAGAAGGGTGGCACTATTATACTACCTTAGGGTACTATTAGCTACCTCAAGGTGTACCTCACGTGTACTACTACCAGCGCTTTGGGTCTCGTCTTTCTTTGTGAAAATTACGAAAAAACACAAATTGTAATTTTTGACTTTTTATCTGAACAGTGATTTATTAGCTGGGTGACAGTTAAAGCGACAAGGGACACAGATTAAGTATGGCTGAAAATTATGTTTGATACTTGATTGTTAGCTGGATGTATGAATTCTGGTATCTTAAAAATGGATTAGTAGAACAAGCACTGAAAAAATAAATCGAGACCGTGAGGGGTAATCCCGGACACACATGCGTCTCTATACAGATGGGGTAATGCCGGACACTTGTTATTTCGAAAATATAGACAACAACAACAGCCCCCATAGTTGCATGCTTGAGGTAACAGAAGTACTTAATACATTCAGGCGATTATCATCCTACTCCACTTTCCCTCTTAGCAACAATCATGTGTCCGGGATTACCCCGTGTCCGGCATTACCCCATTATTTTTTTCCATTTTGTTTTTTAATTATAACTTATTAACTATAGATGTTGAGTTATTAAAAACTGGTTACTAGTTAGAACATTACTCCTACTTTGCATTGATATGATTTTCACTGATGAACTTTATTTAATCTTGTACCTGTGTAGCCTTAACGAAAGGTGCCCGGGATTACCCCACTTTCCCCTACGCTTCTACTCCGAGAAAACATGTGCATTATACAACCGACAATTATATATCTGTACATTACATTTCCATTCTTAAAGTTTTGTATCAGCAATTTTCCCGGCAATTTTGCACATTTTTGACATAAACATTTTTCTAAATTGCGAAATGAAAAAGTAGTCGAAGCTCAAAACCTCATTAAGCAGTGAGAGTCAGGAAGAGGAACATGCTTCAACTAAAGAGATATAACATTTTTATATCAGTATTTTAACTCAGTACATTAGCTTACATTTAGGGTCTTTTGTGACTATTTCTGGATCTAAACTGAATTTCATAAGCATTTGATTGTTATGTTAAAAATATATTGTACTTAGGCCTAAGTAGAAACATAACACCAAGAATCGGCTTAATTAATTGGCTAAATGCTGTCGGATTTAAGTTGAATTTTTGAGTCTTGAAAATATTCATTTTAGTATGCATATGCATCTTATTTTACATATCATGAGCATTCAACACACATACAATATGAAGATCCTAAAACCAGTAAAAGTGTCACCTTTAACAAATTAAAGGCAAACCTCTTTTCACTATCACTGGTTTTATAGATCATATGCTGTTTTAGCGACAAAGTAGTTTACTCACCTTGATGTATCAGAAACAATACAAAAACGCTACATAACGCCAAATATCTCGACTCATTCGCCATTGTCGACAGAACTTGAGTCAAATCGATCTCATGAGGAAATCAACAATATATGGCATGCCGTTCAGTTATACCAGACAGTACCGTGATCCGAAACAAGAATTACCACGTTACTTCTGTAATACGAATTGCCCTATTACGTTTCATGTAAATACTGGTCACATTTAAGGCAAATATTTGTTGTCTCATGTCACATTAATAAATATCAGATATTATGCTCCTCTCACACATGTCACCTGTACTAGCCCTGTGCAGTGTCATATGGGTGTCTCATACATACTCGAATGATGAGGCGTCACTATCGTTATAAACGTGATAAACTTCACAAAAGTTACACGAAGTATTAAAACTAAAAGTTTAATCACTCAGTTGCACAATACAACAAGAGCAAAATCAATGGCGACTGAATCGTCTATACCCCAGTGGTAGAATTTCGATTATAACTTCCGTGTTTCGATATCGGTTCAATGCTCTGAACCCAGCTGACCTCATATTAATTTTGAACTATTATTGTATTAATAACAACAATAGGAAAAATATATTGAGGGAGTTTCAGGTAAGCACGCGTCATATAAAAATCATGTTTTGTCGACATGACAATGAAGTTGACATTTGTACGTCACTTATTGAAGATCAATAGGTCTTTTCTGTTTTTATACTTTTTACTAAAATTGTAAGCCTTCTTTTAAAAGTGCAAAGATGATATTGAAAATAAACTTGTCGTGCTGCATCTTCAAATGCAGTTTCTTTTACACTGCATGGCCAGGGTATGTATTACATGCTTAAGGTAAAGTGGAGGACAAGGCTACAAATTGCAATGTTTCATTGATTTCTCTTAGGCACTCTTCGTTTCTAAAATCGATCAACAAGTTTATTTCCACCGCAGCCACATCAGTAGCTCAAACATTCAAGACTTTATTTACAGATGCCCCGGCAGATGCCACATTAATTTCCTTCGGGCGGTGCACAACCATATACAAAATATATAACATAACAATTTAAACAAATACAATAGCTTATGGTTCGCACAAAAATAACCCCATCCCCCTACAAAACATTTAAATGCAAAAACCTGCGAGAAGAGTCGCCCAAAGTTGCCCCTTTTCAAAATAATTGAAAAACAGAAGAAGGGTTAGATCCTCCTCATCTAAAGATTTAAAAATAAAGTCATCTTTTTTTTGTAATTTATTTCTTAGGTGTTCTTCATCTCAAATTGAACAATAAAGTATACGATGTTGGCGTGTTGATTTCTCTGAAATCATTATTTTTCAATCAACATTTTCTGAAATCATTATTTTTGGAAAGTGTGATTATTTTTTAAAAAAGAACAATCAAATGTTTCCCCTTTTCAGAGTACGTTTGTAAAGATTTGATCTTGACTCCTTTTCAGAGGTTTTTTAATTTTTCAAATCGTCGAAATGTGTGTGAAGTTATAGCCTAATATGGAACAGACAACATTAATTGTCAAAACACAATAATAATTATATATATAAGTGGTTACAGACTTAAGCAGTATACAGACTTTTTATTGTACGTACAATATTGTATGTACAATATGTACGTTATTTAATCTATTGCCATTCTATTTCCAGTAATGTTTAAGTTCTAACGAATGTTTGATGACGTAAAATCGATAATATATTTCTGCTAGATATTGTATGTACCATATTATCGACTTTTCGTCATCAAACATTCGTTAGAACTTAAACATTACTGGAAATAGAATGGCAATATATTAAATAACGTACATACAGTACATACAATATTGTACGTACAATACTCGGAGTCTGAAGCGCGCTTTTACTGTGTTTTGGAGCTTATTCGCTAGTTTATTGCAGTTCACAACACTTAGATGCGACAAACTATGCTTTCAATTGTATGATTTGATCTTGACAAGCGAATAATAATTAGGCCCTAGCTATAGCTTTGACGTAGTTGCTATGTACACGACTGAAAATCTTAAGCGCAAAAAACCCCCAACCAAACCAAAAAAAACAGGAATATTAAATGGGAATATTATTCGACCATTTGACGAGGGGTGGTCTATGCAATCATCCCCATGTATGTTACGCAAAATGTTATCAAATTAACCTATATTTGACCATTTTAGCTTTAAAACTGCAAATTATAGCGTTCTTCGTTCCAGGAAAGTTATTCAGCAAACGAAATACTGCATCGCGGTTTTTACGCTAACCATCCCACCATGTCAAGTAGAATTTTGCTGAAAAAATGACTCAAAATAAGGAAGTGGCAAGGCAAAATTGTACGTTTTTTAAAACGTACACATTAAAATGTGTAAGTTAAATCAAACCATTTCGGTGTTTGTCGATCTGTATTTAATAATATAATTTGTCATAATGTGTCATTCATTATTTTGTCATTACAAGTGGAATAATCATCAGTCAATGAAATAATTTCTTATATAGGCCTACTGAAAATTAATTTTAAATAACTTAAATTGTTCTTACTTGCGATATGTTAAAGCATATTTACCATAAGCGCAGCTGGGGATCTGCCCCCCGAGCGAAGCCTTGTCCCCTCCTCCCCCGCCACTGATGCTGACCAACCTGTCCTGATATTCAAGATATTTTAATATCTGATAACACGAACAAGGCCTTAAAACGCCTTTTTTCGTGCTTTTAATCCATTGTTTGCCCCTTGAAAGTTGTCTTGTCCACCCCACCCACTTTCCTCCTGTACTGATAATATCCTGGCTACGCCACAGCAAACAATTAATTAATAAAAACAAGTTAATTTTCAAAGCGTATAATATTACAGTCCTATAATATTTTTTCTTCCAATCATTGATTTGACATTACATAATTCGTTGTGAATTCGGTAGAGGGACCAGGAGAAGTTTGAGATAATTGAGTTAATGCGTGCTTCTGACTATGTTTTAAGTGATCTTTCATTTTCACCAAATATTAAAAAGCATATATATAGTTACGCGACGTAGATATCGAAATTTGGATATGGACGAATCGCACCAAACGGCGATAAATGAATTTAGCAAAGAGACGAAGCATATTAAAACAGGTGTATAAAGCAGCTGCTATATATTAAAGGTGGGTAACCTGATTGACAGCCTCATCCCCACACTTTACCCCATCAAAATGCAGATTTTGGTACCAGGTGAAAAGCTCATATTTTTCTCATTAAAGGAGGATTTCGTGATCCTAGCATCCTCTTTTTATGACATTTTTCAGTAGATATCCACGAAAAAAGCTTATTTCCAAAATTTCAGTTGATTCCGATTTTGCGTTTGCGAGTTATGCATGATTATGTGTATTACACTGCTCCATAGACAATGTGTTGTAATTTCGTTCTGGTGCACCAGAACGAAATTCAAATTTAACGATATCTTTGCTAAACGAATTAATCTGCAAGAAATATTTGGTACATAAACATTATGTCGCCAGAGGTATCCAGTGGTGTAAAAATCTCAACTTTGTTGGGAAAAGTGGGAGGATGAGGCTGTGGATCACGAAATGCCCCTTTAACATAATGACGAACTGGAAAATCCTAGAAAGTTATACACAAAAATATAGACAAAAAATGTGTTTTCTATACTTTAAAATCTTATACACGAACGGGTTCTACAGAATTTGTTTACTAAATATGTCATGAAATAACTATTTATAACTTAATTGCGAAGTTTACACTCCATATCCGCAGAAAAATCAGCAATTTCTGCAAAAAAACAAAACCAATGAGTGCAGTGGCTTATACGTTTGCATATATGCTCAGCGTACATAGCGTATGGACTTTTTAGATGTGTCATAAAGCCGAACAGCAGTAAATACCCGTTTTCATGACTATGTCAATTGTTTTAGAACATAAAAGTATAGTAAATAAATATGCACGTTCACTACTATAATATAGCCTACATTTCAAATTATTGAACATGAGCTATCATGACATGTTCTCGATTTTTAAACGGGTCGATGGAATGGTACCAAAATGTTCAAACGCCTTTTACTTGGAACAGGGATTTGCGTATTCGTCACTCTGCCGAATTCATAACGAATTATCAGCAAACTCATTTCTTGTATATTCCTTATCTACACACGTCGCGATATTTTGATCAATGTCACATAAATGTGTCTTCATTCCCATTATCATCAACTACCGTAATCTCAGGTGTGCGAGCCGCGATGCTAGTATATCCGTAGTCTAATACACTTTCTGGACTACGTGCCTCACTGACTGTTGCATATCCAGGATCGGCATCAGAAGTTGGCCGATTTACATCGCTCATAGCTGGGTTGGTGTCGTGTTGTCCAACTACAGCCTCAGCATAAGGCTCAACCAATTGATTAGTTGGGACCATTTCAGACGTTTCATCAGTATTATTCTGGACGGGTTTAGGAGAGGAAGGCGGAGTTTGCCCGTCTAAAACGTGATAGCGGACCTCCTCCGTGCTTTTTGGTGATGTTATGTCGACAACACTGTTTTCGTTCATCGTCGTCGATGGATCGATGCCATCATATAGGTGGTTGGCATCTTCTTTCTTTTCAGAGTTATCCAACACATGATAACGTTCGTCAGGATCACCCTGAGGTTTGCTTCCAGTGTCTTCAGAATCCACCGGGCCTTTGGAATCCACATCCCGCATATGGTGATGTTTGTCTACTTTCTTTTCATATTTGTGAGCATGATGAGGTTTTACTTCCTCCAGTTCGTAGCTACTACCTGTTGCCTGCACATCGCCATGTTTTTTCTTGGGTGTCATATTAGGAGTATTAGGGCTTATAATGGTATTTTCAGTCATTGAATTGGCATAACTGTAGTCGTAGCCGGTATTGGAAACGTAGTTGTCCTTTGACACATTGCTGTCAGCATCGCCACGCATACGACCATCGGAATGCTTGACTCTTCTGCAGTATCTAAAAAACAAGGCAAGAAGAGTAAGTTTACCTAGATTGCGAGGACAAGAAAGAATGTTGCTTGTAAAATCGGACATTATATTGAATTTCAACTGAATCTTATTATGATTATACTTTGCAGATCTAGAGAAGAGCGAGTGACCTGAAGATGTAAGGCTGCGAAAGACCGTCGTTATTGGTGATCATTGAATACCGCAAATGTGCTTTCTTCGATTAAAATATATGAAGTCAAAGCATACGGTTCATACCTGTTATATGTGCAGCATACCAACCAAACAAGAAAGATTAACCCCAGTGGTATTACAGCAAACATCATTCCAATGAATGTACAATTGTCAAGTCCCTCTATAAACAGAAAAAGAAGAGTACTGTGTAATGAAGCTCGTACAAGTTATCTAACAAAGTACGCCACGCCACCCATTCCGTGAGTATGCATCGTTCTCAAAATGATCAGAGAGGGTGTATTACATGATTGTATTACATGTATTACACCGGGGTATTACAATAGTGGCGTACATTATTCTATTGCGCCCAAAGATCTATTACAGTTTTCTCAAAATTGGAATCCTTTTATTTATCGTAATACACTTGCAGCTCGTAATCGGCGGGAATTGTTAGGCTTTTACAACTAAGCCGAAAAGTATAGACCCCATTAAGAGTGATATAGTTGACATGTTTGGTCTACGATTTGCGTGTTAAAGAAAGTAGACAAAAGTATAGAACTTTAATTAATAATTTGTGATACTTCTTGCGAGATATATTGATATTAATACGCGATGTTACAAGGCCCGCCGATTACGAGCTGATCAAAGTATAGACGAATCCAAATACACGCATTCCTACACCTGACTAGCAGCCTTTAGTTGGGTCCCCGTCGGCTACAATGCATCCAAAATGTGAAATGATTCGGCCTTGGCGGAAATTTTAAACTGCATTCCATCACTCGTTTTACACCTTCCGCGAAAACACAGGTAGACAAAAGAATGATTTAAGTTTAGAACACAATACAGTTCCAACAGTTGTGCAAATAAAAGCCGCCTTACACCTAGAGAAGGTCGAGGAGGGTTAATAGAATAATACAATAGAGATAATTCCGCAGGTAATCCCGTCGCATCTATTCATAGATGTACAAATGGATGAACAAAAGGACTATGTATGCGACAGGATTTCCTCTATTGTATATATTATTTTATTAATCCTCCTCGTCTTTGCATCTTCTCCAGGTGTTAGGCGGCTTCTATTTGCACAATCGGGCGCTCAAAACCCCAGGTTGGTGCTAGCGGGAAACCAAAGATGGCCGACCAAATCCTGACCATGACTTGGCTCGTTGGATTCGTCTATATATTAGTGTAACAGTTTGATTTTTAGGGTGATTTTCTTTTTGTTCAACTTTGGATCCAGGGACTTATTCGGGCGATAATAAATGTCCAATACCGTTACACAAAATAAATAGACACAGATGGAAACTTGAAGATATATACGCTGTTAATGCTCCGGCTTTAATATAATATAATATGGTGATACGCAGAAACAATATTCTTGAAGAAGATGGATGCAATTAATAATAGTAATAATATGATATGAAGATTAAGTTGTTGATGTTGACCAGTTGGAAGCTAAGATGGAATATTTGATGTTAATCAGTTGAATGCTTGGATGGAAGTGAAGTAAAATTATCAGAGACAAGTTCATATGGGAAAAACACTTGAAAACCAACTTAAGTACCATCTCTGCAACAGCATAAATAATAACCCTAACAAAGCATTTACTTAATGACTACTCTTAACAATACACAACCCGTTAAAGAGATAAAACTTTCTCATGAATAATCATAAGTACGTCACCTACCATCTCAAGCCAAAAGATAAGTGGCAATGATTTACACCACACTTAAGTTTTTAGGATAACAATACACACTCATATAAAAGGAATCACTTGCTAAAGTGCTCTTAAAACTTCTATGAATGGAGGACAATAAACAATGAAGACATAAACATTTTAAATACTCATAAACTTGAGAATCAAAGGATGCCTACATTTTCATACTCAATGAGGTGAATGACCTATTCAAATTAAAGATAAATAAACCATGATCTATTAAAAACAATTTCAAAGACAATGATGATTATGATGGAAAATAACTTAACTTGATGATGATTATGATCGATTAATTACGCAACAGATAGAAATATAATTTGATATGAAACCAAAAACCTACATTAATTAAGAATGACACATTCAAAATGAACAAAATAATAAACATGGTAAATAATGATATTACCTTAATTCCTAACATTTCAAACCCTACACTTATTATTAAGACCAACCATTCTGGTGCCCGTTACATTCACCCCTGCTGCAAAGAAAATGACGTCTCGGCATTTTACGTGAAATTTGGAAGATGATAATTTGAAGAATGTTACAAATTTCAACAAAAACATAATAATCAAATATGTACATAATTAAGTGATGTAACTATCTCTTTACAAATTAAAGTGCATTTATGACTTCCTAATTTGGTGTGATATCCAAAAAGTACACTTTGCTGTAAATACCAAACAATACAAAAGATTCAATAACCACACTTCAACTTTTATGACTTTCATGACCACATCCAAATCTGACTTATAAATCAAAAGAAACTTTTCATGATAAAACAATTAACACTTTGGAAGAAACAAAACTTCACAATGTTATGAATGCAATGACTCATTTTAAATGAAGCATGATAAACAAGATAATTTGGAAGAAAATAAAGACCTACATCAATGACATGTAGAATACATTTTGAGATTCTACTTTTAATTTAGTCATGTGAAAATGACACAGATCAAAAATAAATAAGTTAATAACTTTTGCATGAATACGATGGAAAACAAGCAAATTATAAGATGACAAGATAATTATGAACTTAATGAACTTAAGATGGAGGATACCTAATTAACAAATCATTAATATTCCTGACAATGAAATCAAGAACAAAATAGAAAACACGATTGGTGGTTCTACACATAATTCTTTCATGCAGATGACATATCAATAAAATCAATATCATGATACGATGAATGAGACATGATATCATAAAATAATAAAAACATTTGTGAGCAGCTATTTTGGAAAAATGTGATGACATGTTGCGCAAATTAAGATCATCTTTTTCCCGTGATCTTCATGCCAAAAACATAATTAATAAAATATAGGTTTAGACCTATACATTACTCAAACAAAATAGTGAACCAAAATAAACAATTGGCAAACCATAATCTTTATGATATGATTATTGAACACAATATTAATAGAACACAATGTTAAGGTTCATAACTTAGCGAATATCAAATGACATGTTTAAAGAAAAATAAATTACGAGATAAATTGGCAAATTACTCAAGATGGTATCATGATGGAAATGAAAAATACCCTTTTTTTTTTTTTTAAATAACTGATGACAAAGAAATATTCAGATGATTTGATGATAATTTTGGATTGACAATAGCATGCAAATTGGATCACTTTGGTAATGATCTAAAATATGCCAAAACACAAAATATCACAACAATAGGTTTAGTTTGGAAACCTGTTCAAATCAATTCATAAAACATCAGTTTGCATAATGAAAATCAATAAACATGTAGAACAACAGGAGACTATCAAAAACTCTGGTTTTTTTTAAAAGAGAAATTGGATGTGAGCAGTTATGATGCTCAACTTTACTCCTTTGGCATACATAAAACATGGAGTGAAATAATATAGTGAAGTAAAATAATGGTTTCAAACTCAAAGCAATAACATGATTAATAAAATGCCTTGACATACTCAGATTTTAATGAGCAAAATAATAGAATCACAAAGAGGACCGCAACTCTTAATTTGAAGAGGAACTAAGTTTGAATAAGTGCACATCTTCAAACTTACTCTTTACGAAACTATATAAACATGATAAACACTTCCAAAATAATGATTTTAAGAATTTAAGTTGTACACGAAGAAGAAAACAAACTTAATCATGATCATAAAATGAAGCATTAAGAACCATTATTTGACAAACATAATATGAAGTTACTCAGATAGGAGTGATGACAGCTACTTTCAACTCTGCTGCGAGGAAATGGCGTCCTCGACATTTACGTGTATAATTATGACACTTTAAAATATGATGAAAATATTGTTTGATGTGGATTTTAGCAACATTCAGTTCAGAGTCACTACATGAATCAGATTTAGATGGTTCAGATGATGGATCTTCATGAGGTAATTCTTCAGAAATAGTATCAACTTCATGTATGGAAGCACTATCATCAGATGGTGGCAAGTCAGCATGAACAGGTGATGGATCTTCATGAGGTAATTCTTCAGAAATAATGTCAACCAAAGGAGCAATATCATCAGCAGCTGGTGGCAAGTTATCATCAACAGGTATAGAGTGTTCAGAAATAACATCACTACCACACGGAATGTCGTCAGAATTGTATTCAAACATATCATCATCACTATCATTATCAGCATGCTCAGGTTCAAAGTCAGATTCACTACATGTATGTTCACATTCAGGCTCAATTGCATGACTTTCATCAGTTGGATCAGTTTGAGTATGAGAAGCAACACATGCAGGTTGATACTGTACATTATGGATGAAGCAGGGTCTGTCCATTGCAAAGCTACTTCCAAGAACACAGGCGCCTCCAGGGCCGGTGACATGAATGGCTTCAGGAGTGCGTCCGGGAATAAGCACAATGTCAAATACAACCGCTTCACCGTCGCCTACACTCGCTTTAACTTTTGCTGGATTGTTCATGGTGATACCTCGCCAATGCACAAACACATCTTCTCTGGTGTCATCGCGGGTGATGAAGCCATATCCGTTCTTAACGTTGAACCACTTTACATGTCCTGATATCTGATGGGCGAGATATGTTGGTCCTGTATATGATGGAGATGAACGCTGTCTAGAGTGATGGAGATGACGAAGATAGTTCATTTCAGCTTCCAAGGCTTCCAGCCGCGAGATAATATTAGTTATCATGATGTAGTCCAAGGGTCGTGGGTGCCCTGATCCAATTTGTTGAAGAAAAGTTATCGCCGATTTTAGCCCCACGTTGGGCGCCAATGTAACGGTAAAGATTTTTTAGGGTGATTTTCTTTTTGTTCAACTTTGGATCCAGGGACTTATTCGGGCGATAATAAATGTCCAATACCGTTACACAAAATAAATAGACACAGATGGAAACTTGAAGATATATACGCTGTTAATGCTCCGGCTTTAATATAATATAATATGGTGATACGCAGAAACAATATTCTTGAAGAAGATGGATGCAATTAATAATAGTAATAATATGATATGAAGATTAAGTTGTTGATGTTGACCAGTTGGAAGCTAAGATGGAATATTTGATGTTAATCAGTTGAATGCTTGGATGGAAGTGAAGTAAAATTATCAGAGACAAGTTCATATGGGAAAAACACTTGAAAACCAACTTAAGTACCATCTCTGCAACAGCATAAATAATAACCCTAACAAAGCATTTACTTAATGACTACTCTTAACAATACACAACCCGTTAAAGAGATAAAACTTTCTCATGAATAATCATAAGTACGTCACCTACCATCTCAAGCCAAAAGATAAGTGGCAATGATTTACACCACACTTAAGTTTTAGGATAACAATACACACTCATATAAAAGGAATCACTTGCTAAAGTGCTCTTAAAACTTCTATGAATGGAGGACAATAAACAATGAAGACATAAACATTTTAAATACTCATAAACTTGAGAATCAAAGGATGCCTACATTTTCATACTCAATGAGGTGAATGACCTATTCAAATTAAAGATAAATAAACCATGATCTATTAAAAACAATTTCAAAGACAATGATGATTATGATGGAAAATAACTTAACTTGATGATGATTATGATCGATTAATTACGCAACAGATAGAAATATAATTTGATATGAAACCAAAAACCTACATTAATTAAGAATGACACATTCAAAATGAACAAAATAATAAACATGGTAAATAATGATATTACCTTAATTCCTAACATTTCAAACCCTACACTTATTATTAAGACCAACCATTCTGGTGCCCGTTACATTCACCCCTGCTGCAAAGAAAATGACGTCTCGGCATTTTACGTGAAATTTGGAAGATGATAATTTGAAGAATGTTACAAATTTCAACAAAACATAATAATCAAATATGTACATAATTAAGTGATGTAACTATCTCTTTACAAATTAAAGTGCATTTATGACTTCCTAATTTGGTGTGATATCCAAAAAGTACACTTTGCTGTAAATACCAAACAATACAAAAGATTCAATAACCACACTTCAACTTTTATGACTTTCATGACCACATCCAAATCTGACTTATAAATCAAAAGAAACTTTTCATGATAAAACAATTAACACTTTGGAAGAAACAAAACTTCACAATGTTATGAATGCAATGACTCATTTTAAATGAAGCATGATAAACAAGATAATTTGGAAGAAAATAAAGACCTACATCAATGACATGTAGAATACATTTTGAGATTCTACTTTTAATTTAGTCATGTGAAAATGACACAGATCAAAAATAAATAAGTTAATAACTTTTGCATGAATACGATGGAAAACAAGCAAATTATAAGATGACAAGATAATTATGAACTTAATGAACTTAAGATGGAGGATACCTAATTAACAAATCATTAATATTCCTGACAATGAAATCAAGAACAAAATAGAAAACACGATTGGTGGTTCTACACATAATTCTTTCATGCAGATGACATATCAATAAAATCAATATCATGATACGATGAATGAGACATGATATCATAAAATAATAAAAACATTTGTGAGCAGCTATTTTGGAAAAATGTGATGACATGTTGCGCAAATTAAGATCATCTTTTTCCCGTGATCTTCATGCCAAAAACATAATTAATAAAATATAGGTTTAGACCTATACATTACTCAAACAAAATAGTGAACCAAAATAAACAATTGGCAAACCATAATCTTTATGATATGATTATTGAACACAATATTAATAGAACACAATGTTAAGGTTCATAACTTAGCTCATATCAAATGACATGTTTAAAGAAAAATAAATTACGAGATAAATTGGCAAATTACTCAAGATGGTATCATGATGGAAATGAAAAATACCCTTTTTTTTTTTTTTTTTTTAAATAACTGATGACAAAGAAATATTCAGATGATTTGATGATAATTTTGGATTGACAATAGCATGCAAATTGGATCACTTTGGTAATGATCTAAAATATGCCAAAACACAAAATATCACAACAATAGGTTTAGTTTGGAAACCTGTTCAAATCAATTCATAAAACATCAGTTTGCATAATGAAAATCAATAAACATGTAGAACAACAGGAGACTATCAAAAACTCTGGTTTTTTTTTAAAGAGAAATTGGATGTGAGCAGTTATGATGCTCAACTTTACTCCTTTGGCATACATAAAACATGGAGTGAAATAATATAGTGAAGTAAAATAATGGTTTCAAACTCAAAGCAATAACATGATTAATAAAATGCCTTGACATACTCAGATTTTTAATGAGCAAAATAATAGAATCACAAAGAGGACCGCAACTCTTAATTTGAAAGAGGAACTAAGTTTGAATAAGTGCACATCTTCAAACTTACTCTTTACGAAACTATATAAACATGATAAACACTTCCAAAATAATGATTTTAAGAATTTAAGTTGTACACGAAGAAGAAAACAAACTTAATCATGATCATAAAATGAAGCATTAAGAACCATTATTTGACAAACATAATATGAAGTTACTCAGATAGGAGTGATGACAGCTACTTTCAACTCTGCTGCGAGGAAATGGCGTCCTCGACATTTACGTGTATAATTATGACACTTTAAAATATGATGAAAATATTGTTTGATGTGGATTTTAGCAACATTCAGTTCAGAGTCACTACATGAATCAGATTTAGATGGTTCAGATGATGGATCTTCATGAGGTAATTCTTCAGAAATAGTATCAACTTCATGTATGGAAGCACTATCATCAGATGGTGGCAAGTCAGCATGAACAGGTGATGGATCTTCATGAGGTAATTCTTCAGAAATAATGTCAACCAAAGGAGCAATATCATCAGCAGCTGGTGGCAAGTTATCATCAACAGGTATAGAGTGTTCAGAAATAACATCACTACCACACGGAATGTCGTCAGAATTGTATTCAAACATATCATCATCACTATCATTATCAGCATGCTCAGGTTCAAAGTCAGATTCACTACATGTATGTTCACATTCAGGCTCAATTGCATGACTTTCATCAGTTGGATCAGTTTGAGTATGAGAAGCAACACATGCAGGTTGATACTGTACATTATGGATGAAGCAGGGTCTGTCCATTGCAAAGCTACTTCCAAGAACACAGGCGCCTCCAGGGCCGGTGACATGAATGGCTTCAGGAGTGCGT
Source organism: Amphiura filiformis (assembly GCF_039555335.1). NCBI lineage: Eukaryota > Metazoa > Echinodermata > Ophiuroidea > Amphilepidida > Amphiuridae > Amphiura > Amphiura filiformis. The sequence continues at coordinate 79,771,306 of NC_092630.1, read as the reverse complement.
CCGGGAATAAGCACAATGTCAAATACAACCGCTTCACCGTCGCCTACACTCGCTTTAACTTTTGCTGGATTGTTCATGGTGATACCTCGCCAATGCACAAACACATCTTCTCTGGTGTCATCGCGGGTGATGAAGCCATATCCGTTCTTAACGTTGAACCACTTTACATGTCCTGATATCTGATGGGCGAGATATGTTGGTCCTGTATATGATGGAGATGAACGCTGTCTAGAGTGATGGAGATGACGAAGATAGTTCATTTCAGCTTCCAAGGCTTCCAGCCGCGAGATAATATTAGTTATCATGATGTAGTCCAAGGGTCGTGGGTGCCCTGATCCAATTTGTTGAAGAAAAGTTATCGCCGATTTTTAGCCCCACGTTGGGCGCCAATGTAACGGTAAAGATTTTTTAGGGTGATTTTCTTTTTGTTCAACTTTGGATCCAGGGACTTATTCGGGCGATAATAAATGTCCAATACCGTTACACAAAATAAATAGACACAGATGGAAACTTGAAGATATATACGCTGTTAATGCTCCGGCTTTAATATAATATAATATGGTGATACGCAGAAACAATATTCTTGAAGAAGATGGATGCAATTAATAATAGTAATAATATGATATGAAGATTAAGTTGTTGATGTTGACCAGTTGGAAGCTAAGATGGAATATTTGATGTTAATCAGTTGAATGCTTGGATGGAAGTGAAGTAAAATTATCAGAGACAAGTTCATATGGGAAAAACACTTGAAAACCAACTTAAGTACCATCTCTGCAACAGCATAAATAATAACCCTAACAAAGCATTTACTTAATGACTACTCTTAACAATACACAACCCGTTAAAGAGATAAAACTTTCTCATGAATAATCATAAGTACGTCACCTACCATCTCAAGCCAAAAGATAAGTGGCAATGATTTACACCACACGTAAGTTTTTAGGACAACAATACACACTCATATAAAAGGAATCACTTGCTAAAGTGCTCTTAAAACTTCTATGAATGGAGGACAATAAACAATGAAGACATAAACATTTTAAATACTCATAAACTTGAGAATCAAAGGATGCCTACATTTTCATACTCAATGAGGTGAATGACCTATTCAAATTAAAGATAAATAAACCATGATCTATTAAAAACAATTTCAAAGACAATGATGATTATGATGGAAAATAACTTAACTTGATGATGATTATGATCGATTAATTACGCAACAGATAGAAATATAATTTGATATGAAACCAAAAACCTACATTAATTAAGAATGACACATTCAAAATGAACAAAATAATAAACATGGTAAATAATGATATTACCTTAATTCCTAACATTTCAAACCCTACACTTATTATTAAGACCAACCATTCTGGTGCCCGTTACATTCACCCCTGCTGCAAAGAAAATGACGTCTCGGCATTTTACGTGAAATTTGGAAGATGATAATTTGAAGAATGTTACAAATTTCAACAAAAACATAATAATCAAATATGTACATAATTAAGTGATGTAACTATCTCTTTACAAATTAAAGTGCATTTATGACTTCCTAATTTGGTGTGATATCCAAAAAGTACACTTTGCTGTAAATACCAAACAATACAAAAGATTCAATAACCACACTTCAACTTTTATGACTTTCATGACCACATCCAAATCTGACTTATAAATCAAAAGAAACTTTTCATGATAAAACAATTAACACTTTGGAAGAAACAAAACTTCACAATGTTATGAATGCAATGACTCATTTTAAATGAAGCATGATAAACAAGATAATTTGGAAGAAAATAAAGACCTACATCAATGACATGTAGAATACATTTTTGAGATTCTACTTTTAATTTAGTCATGTGAAAATGACACAGATCAAAAATAAATAAGTTAATAACTTTTGCATGAATACGATGGAAAACAAGCAAATTATAAGATGACAAGATAATTATGAACTTAATGAACTTAAGATGGAGGATACCTAATTAACAAATCATTAATATTCCTGACAATGAAATCAAGAACAAAATAGAAAACACGATTGGTGGTTCTACACATAATTCTTTCATGTAGATGACATATCAATAAAATCAATATCATGATACGATGAATGAGACATGATATCATAAAATAATAAAAACATTTGTGAGCAGCTATTTTGGAAAAATGTGATGACATGTTGCGCAAATTAAGATCATCTTTTTCCCGTGATCTTCATGCCAAAAACATAATTAATAAAATATAGGTTTAGACCTATACATTACTCAAACAAAATAGTGAACCAAAATAAACAATTGGCAAACCATAATCTTTATGATATGATTATTGAACACAATATTAATAGAACACAATGTTAAGGTTCATAACTTAGCTCATATCAAATGACATGTTTAAAGAAAAATAAATTACGAGATAAATTGGCAAATTACTCAAGATGGTATCATGATGGAAATGAAAAATACCCTTTTTTTTTTTTTTTTTTTTAAATAACTGATGACAAAGAAATATTCAGATGATTTGATGATAATTTTGGATTGACAATAGCATGCAAATTGGATCACTTTGGTAATGATCTAAAATATGCCAAAACACAAAATATCACAACAATAGGTTTAGTTTGGAAACCTGTTCAAATCAATTCATAAAACATCAGTTTGCATAATGAAAATCAATAAACATGTAGAACAACAGGAGACTATCAAAAACTCTGGGTTTTTTTTAAAGAGAAATTGGATGTGAGCAGTTATGATGCTCAACTTTACTCCTTTGGCATACATAAAACATGGAGTGAAATAATATAGTGAAGTAAAATAATGGTTTCAAACTCAAAGCAATAACATGATTAATAAAATGCCTTGACATACTCAGAATTTTAATGAGCAAAATAATAGAATCACAAAGAGGACCGCAACTCTTAATTTGAAAGAGGAACTAAGTTTGAATAAGTGCACATCTTCAAACTTACTCTTTACGAAACTATATAAACATGATAAACACTTCCAAAATAATGATTTTAAGAATTTAAGTTGTACACGAAGAAGAAAACAAACTTAATCATGATCATAAAATGAAGCATTAAGAACCATTATTTGACAAACATAATATGAAGTTACTCAGATAGGAGTGATGACAGCTACTTTCAACTCTGCTGCGAGGAAATGGCGTCCTCGACATTTACGTGTATAATTATGACACTTTAAAATATGATGAAAATATTGTTTGATGTGGATTTTAGCAACATTCAGTTCAGAGTCACTACATGAATCAGATTTAGATGGTTCAGATGATGGATCTTCATGAGGTAATTCTTCAGAAATAGTATCAACTTCATGTATGGAAGCACTATCATCAGATGGTGGCAAGTCAGCATGAACAGGTGATGGATCTTCATGAGGTAATTCTTCAGAAATAATGTCAACCAAAGGAGCAATATCATCAGCAGCTGGTGGCAAGTTATCATCAACAGGTATAGAGTGTTCAGAAATAACATCACTACCACACGGAATGTCGTCAGAATTGTATTCAAACATATCATCATCACTATCATTATCAGCATGCTCAGGTTCAAAGTCAGATTCACTACATGTATGTTCACATTCAGGCTCAATTGCATGACTTTCATCAGTTGGATCAGTTTGAGTATGAGAAGCAACACATGCAGGTTGATACTGTACATTATGGATGAAGCAGGGTCTGTCCATTGCAAAGCTACTTCCAAGAACACAGGCGCCTCCAGGGCTGGTGACATGAATGGCTTCAGGAGTGCGTCCGGGAATAAGCACAATGTCAAATACAACCGCTTCACCGTCGCCTACACTCGCTTGAACTTTTGCTGGATTGTTCATGGTGATACCTCGCCAATGCACAAACACATCTTCTCTGGTGTCATCGCGGGTGATGAAGCCATATCCGTTCTTAACGTTGAACCACTTTACATGTCCTGATATCTGATGGGCGAGATATGTTGGTCCTGTATATGATGGAGATGAACGCTGTCTAGAGTGATGGAGATGACGAAGATAGTTCATTTCAGCTTCCAAGGCTTCCAGCCGCGAGATAATATTAGTTATCATGATGTAGTCCAAGGGTCGTGGGTGCCCTGATCCAATTTGTTGAAGAAAAGTTATCGCCGATTTTTAGCCCCACGTTGGGCGCCAATGTAACGGTAAAGATTTTTTAGGGTGATTTTCTTTTTGTTCAACTTTGGATCCAGGGACTTATTCGGGCGATAATAAATGTCCAATACCGTTACACAAAATAAATAGACACAGATGGAAACTTGAAGATATATACGCTGTTAATGCTCCGGCTTTAATATAATATAATATGGTGATACGCAGAAACAATATTCTTGAAGAAGATGGATGCAATTAATAATAGTAATAATATGATATGAAGATTAAGTTGTTGATGTTGACCAGTTGGAAGCTAAGATGGAATATTTGATGTTAATCAGTTGAATGCTTGGATGGAAGTGAAGTAAAATTATCAGAGACAAGTTCATATGGGAAAAACACTTGAAAACCAACTTAAGTACCATCTCTGCAACAGCATAAATAATAACCCTAACAAAGCATTTACTTAATGACTACTCTTAACAATACACAACCCGTTAAAGAGATAAAACTTTCTCATGAATAATCATAAGTACGTCACCTACCATCTCAAGCCAAAAGATAAGTGGCAATGATTTACACCACACTTAAGTTTTTAGGATAACAATACACACTCATATAAAAGGAATCACTTGCTAAAGTGCTCTTAAAACTTCTATGAATGGAGGACAATAAACAATGAAGACATAAACATTTTAAATACTCATAAACTTGAGAATCAAAGGATGCCTACATTTTCATACTCAATGAGGTGAATGACCTATTCAAATTAAAGATAAATAAACCATGATCTATTAAAAACAATTTCAAAGACAATGATGATTATGATGGAAAATAACTTAACTTGATGATGATTATGATCGATTAATTACGCAACAGATAGAAATATAATTTGATATGAAACCAAAAACCTACATTAATTAAGAATGACACATTCAAAATGAACAAAATAATAAACATGGTAAATAATGATATTACCTTAATTCCTAACATTTCAAACCCTACACTTATTATTAAGACCAACCATTCTGGTGCCCGTTACATTAGTATTATAATTCATGGAAGTACTGTCATTATCAGCTTTTAGGTTATTTCCATGAATTATTCATTATCTTTACATTGCGTTTTATCATCTGAACAAATCCCATATAACCAAAAAATAAAACGGGTTTAAAAAAATGTTAAACCGGTAAGTACAATAATAATTATGCAACCTATAATACAACTTTCTTACCTATGACCAAATTTGAATTGCAGAAGTTCAACGTGACATTAGATGTTTCATTGCTGCCAATGTTTGCACCTGAAGTGGCCATATCAACCGGCATTAGAGCTGAAGTAGTAGCCATGTCAAATGACATTAGAGTTGAAGTAGGTACATCGCTGTCTATAGAGCTGGTGGTGCTAACACTTGGCTGCATAGTTGTTAATGTAAAGCCTAAGGCTGCGTATTGGAAGAAGAGTGGCAAGATACTATTGATCAGGTGGTGATATAAATTAGCTTAAATCATACTAATAACATGTACGCATACACAAACAAAACCACTTCCCACACACCCCCCCACCCCATACACAAACATACCCCTACATTATGCCGCAGCCCGCAGTCAAGTTAGCTCAACGGTGCGATAGGTTAAGAGTTCGAACCTTGGCAGTGGTTTAGTATACTCTCGTGGAAAAATTGACTTAGCTTGAAATTCCCCTGGACAAGGAACTTCCTGCTTATTGTCTTGTGTACGCCGCGCCGTACGAAACTTTGGGGAGCCGATTCTTGCTGCGAAGGCCAATTGTGGATTGTCTAGTGTGCTGGTGTGTGTGCAAAACAAGACTGTGCATAGCGCACTATTAATCGTAGTTTTTTGTTTTGTTTTGTTTTGTTTTGTTTTAAATACACGCACACGGACACTGGTTACAAAAAATCTCGTTATTATTCTCTTTAAGATCATGCGCCCACTTATGCACCATACACACACCCCACACACTCCCCGAGTACCCCACACTCACACCCAAGAACCCCACAGTCACACCCTAAGAACCTCATACTCACACCCTAATAACCACACACTCACATCCCCATACCCACATCCTGGGATTCCGCGCATTATCACATTGAATAAGGCTGAGTAATGCAGGTTTACCAAATCCCGGGACTCCATGTACTATCACATTGAATAAAGCTACGTAATGCAGTTTTACCACATCTTTGGACTCCGCCCACTATCACATTGAATAAAGCTACGTAATGCAGTTTTACCACATCTTTGGACTCCGCCCACTATCACATTGAATAAAGCTGAGTGATGCAGGTTTACCAGATCATGGGACTCCGTATACTACCACATTGAATAAAGCTGCGTAATGCAGGTTTACCACATCCTGGGACTCCGTGTAGTATCACATTGAATAAAGCTACGTAATGCAGGTTTACCACATCCGGGGACTCCGTGTAGTATCATATTGAATAAAGCTGAGTAATGCAGGTTTACCACATCCTGGGACTCCGTGTAGTATCACATTGAATAAAGCTACGTAATGCAGGTTTACCACATCCCGGGACTCCGCCCACTATCATATTGAATAAAGCTGAGTAATGCAGGTTTACCACATCCTGGGACTCCGCCCACTATCACATTGAATAAAGCTGAGTGATGCAGGTTTACCAGATCATGGGACTCCGTATACTACCACATTGAATAAAGCTACGTAATGCAGGTTTACCACATCCTGGGACTCCGCCCAATATCACATTGAATACAGATAAGTAATGCAGGTTTACCACATCCTGGGACTCCGTGTACTACCACATTGAATAAAGCTGAGTAATGCAGGTTTACCACATCCTGGGACTCCGTGTAGTATCACATTGAATAAAGCTACGTAATGCAGGTTTACCACATCCTGGGACTCCGTGTACTACCACATTGAATAAAGCTGAGTAATGCAGGTTTACCACATCCTGGGACTCCGTGTAGTATCACATCGAATAAAGCTACGTAATGCAGGTTTACCACATCCTGGGACTCCGTGTACTACCACATTGAATAAAGCTGAGTAATGCAGGTTTACCACATCCTGGGACTCCGTGTAGTATCACATTGAATAAAGCTGAGTAATGCAGGTTTACCACATCCTGGGACTCCGTGTAGTATCACATTGAATAAAGCTACGTAATGCAGGTTTACCACATCCTGGGACTCCGTGTACTACCACATTGAATAAAGCTGAGTAATGCAGGTTTACCACATCCTGGGACTCCGTGTAGTATCACATCGAATAAAGTTACGTAATGCAGGTTTACCACATCCTGGGACTCCGTGTACTACCACATTGAATAAAGCTGAGTAATGCAGGTTTACCACATCCTGGGACTCCGTGTAGTATCACATTGAATAAAGCTACGTAATGCAGGTTTACCACATCCTGGGACTCCGTGTACTACCACATTGAATAAAGCTGAGTAATGCAGGTTTACCACATCCTGGGACTCCGTGTAGTATCACATTGAATAAAGCTGAGTAATGCAAGTTTACCACATCCTGGGACTCCGTGTACTACCACATTGAATAAAGCTACGTAATGTAGGTTTACCACATCCTGGGACTCCGTGTACTACCACATTTAATTAAGCTACGTAATGCAGGTTTACCACATCCTGGGACTCCGTGTACTACCACATTGAATAAAGCTACGTAATGCAGGTTTACCACATCCTGGGACTCCGTCTACTACCACATTTAATTAAGCTACGTAATGCAGGTTTACCAGGCCTGGGACTCCGCCCACTTACCACATTGAATAAACCTTAGTGATACAGGTTTACCCCATCCTGGGACTCCGTGTACTACCACATTGAATAAAGTTGAGTAATGCAAGTTTACAAATCACATTGAATACAGTAATACGGGTTTACCACATCCCGGGACTCTATGTTCTAACACATTGAATAAAGCTGGGTAATGCGGGTTTACCACATCCTGGGACACCGTGCACTACCACATTGAATAAAGCTACGTAATGCAGGTTTACCACATCCTGGGACTCCGTGTACTACCACATTGAATAAAGCTACGTAATGCAGGTTTACCACATCCTGGGACTCCGTGTACTACCACATTTAATTAAGCTACGTAATGCAGGTTTACCACATCCTGGGACTCCGTGTATTACCACATTGTATAAAGCTACGTAATGCAGGTTTACCACATCCTGGGACTCCGTCTACTACCACATTTAATTAAGCTACGTAATGCAGGTTTACCACATCCTGGGACTCCGCCCACTTACCACATTGAATAAACCTTAGTAATACAGGTTTACCCCCATCCTGGGACTCCGTGTACTACCACATTGAATAAAGTTGAGTAATGCAAGTTTACTAATCACGTTGAATACAGTAATGCGGGTTTACCACATCCCGGGACTCTATGTTCTAACACATTGAATAAAGCTGAGTAATGCAGGTTTACCACATCCTGGGACTCCGTGTACTACCACATTGAATAAAGCTACGTAATGCAGGTTTACCACATCCTGGGACTCCGTGTACTACCACATTTAATTAAGCTACGTAATGCAGGTTTACCACATCCTGGGACTCCGTGTATTACCACATTGTATAAAGCTACGTAATGCAGGTTTACCACATCCTGGGACTCCGTCTACTACCACATTTAATTAAGCTACGTAATGCAGGTTTACCACATCCTGGGACTCCGCCCACTTACCACATTGAATAAAGTTGAGTAATGCAAGTTTACTAATCACATTGAATACAGTAATGCGGGTTTACCACATCCCGGGACTCTATGTTCTAACACATTGAATAAAGCTGAGTAATGCAGGTTTACCACATCCTGGGACTCCGTGTAGTATCACATTGAATACAGATAAGTAATGCAGGTTTACCACATCTTGGGACTCCGTGTACTACCACATTGAATAAAGCTGAGTAATGCGGGTTTACCACATCCTGGGACTCCGTGTACTACCACATTGAATAAAGCTACGTAATGCAGGTTTACCACATCCTGGGACTCCGTGTACTACCACATTTAATTAAGCTACGTAATGCAGGTTTACCACATCCTGGGACTCCGTGTATTACCACATTGTATAAAGCTACGTAATGCAGGTTTACCACATCCTGGGACTCCGTCTACTACCACATTTAATTAAGCTACGTAATGCAGGTTTACCACATCCTGGGACTCCGCCCACTTACCACATTGAATAAACCTTAGTAATACAGGTTTACCCCCATCCTGGGACTCCGTGTACTACCACATTGAATAAAGTTGAGTAATGCAGGTTTACCACATCCTGGGACTCCGTGTACTACCACATTTAATTAAGCTACGTAATGCAGGTTTACCACATCCTGGGACTCCGTGTATTACCACATTGTATAAAGCTACGTAATGCAGGTTTACCACATCCTGGGACTCCGTCTACTACCACATTTAATTAAGCTACGTAATGCAGGTTTACCACATCCTGGGACTCCGCCCACTTACCACATTGAATAAAGTTGAGTAATGCAAGTTTACTAATCACATTGAATACAGTAATGCGGGTTTACCACATCCGGGACTCTATGTTCTAACACATTGAATAAAGCTGAGTAATGCAGGTTTACCACATCCTGGGACTCCGTGTAGTATCACATTGAATACAGATAAGTAATGCAGGTTTACCACATCTTGGGACTCCGTGTACTACCACATTGAATAAAGCTGAGTAATGCGGGTTTACCACATCCTGGGACTCCGTGTACTACCACATTGAATAAAGCTACGTAATGCAGGTTTACCACATCCTGGGACTCCGTGTGTTACCACATTGAATAAAGTTGAGTAATGCGGGTTTACCACATCCTGGGACTCCGCCCAATATCACATTGAATACAGATAAGTAATGCAGGTTTACCACATCCAGGGACTCCGTGTACTACCACATTGAATAAAGTTGAGTAATGCAAGTTTACCACATCCTGGGACTCCGCCCACTATCACATTGAATAAAGTTGAGTAATGCGGGTTTACCACATCCTGGGACTCCGCCCAATATCACATTGAATACAGATAAGTAATGCAGGTTTACCACATCCTGGGACTCCGTGTACTACCACATTGAATAAACCTTAGTGATACAGGTTTACCAGATCATGGGACTCCGTGTACTACCACATTGAATAAAGCTGAGTAATGCGGGTTTACCACATCCTGGGACACCGCCCACTATCATGACTATCACATTGAATTAAGCTACGTAATGCGAGTTTACCACATCCTGGGACTCCGTGTACTACCACATTGAATGGAGCTGAGTAATGCAATTTTACCACATTCTGGGACTCCGCCCACTATCACATTGAATAAAGCTGAGTAATGCAGGTTACCACTTCCTGGGACTCCGCCCACTATCACATTGAATAAAGCTGAGTAATGCAGGTGTACCACATCCTGGGACTCCGTGTACTATCACATTGAATAAAGCTACGTAATGAAGGTTTACCACTTCCTGGGACTCCGTGTTCTATCACATTGAATAAAGCTGAGTAATACAGGTTTACCACATCCTGGGACTCCGCGCACTACCACATTGAATAAAGCTGAGTAATACAGATTTACCACATCCTGGGACTCCTTGTTCTACCACATTGAATAAAGCTGAGTAATACAGGTTTACCACATCCTGGGACTCCGCCCACTATCACATTGATTAAAGCTGAGTAATACAGGTTTACCACTTCCTGGGACTCCGCCCACTATCACATTGAATAAAGCTGAGTAATACAGATTTACCACATCTTGGGGCTCCGTGTACTACCACATTGAATAAAGCTACGTAATGCAGGTTTACCACATCATGGGACTCCATGTTCTACCACATTGAATAAAGCTACGTAATGCAGGTTTACCACATCCTGGGACTCCGTGTACTACCGCATTGAATAAAGCTACGTAATGCAGGGTTAGCGGCATTAGCGGCATTAGCTTGTAGCATTAGCTGATAATATAATATTTTCCTTTTGCTACACACTAACTTTTGTACTATTCACACCCTAACTCTTGCACTACTCAATACACTCACAAAGCGCACACCTTCCGACTACACACACCCCTACACACCCCATCCACACTCCACAAACACCCCAACACGTCCTATAGTTACAGGGTGACACAAATGTTAATATTTTGGTTTTTTGGTTTTTGGTACTAATGGTAGCTCTACACCATATTATTGCGCAGTTTTGATATATACAAAAACCTTTGCAGTTTACGTGAATAATGCATACCATTTTCAACAGAAATAGCATCGATACCAATACTGTTGTTTGTGTCACCGATCAGTATAGCTTCAAAAACAATCTGCAAATTACAAAATTGAATTACAAAGGTAAGTGTCCGCAAATTCTATTCTATTCCAGAGTTTGTAATGAAATATATTTAATAAAAATATAACACATTTGCATAGTTTTCAAAACAAAACATGTAAGAACAAATGGAAATGTAAAGGGGTGTTTTTTATTTTGGTTTTGTTCATGTTGATGCGCACACCAAATATCTTCATTTTGTCCCATGTCTTCAATGGTCTTAGTGTGTATTTTGTGTTTATGACTGTGTCATGTGTTCTTACTCGTAAAAGTTGTAGTAATATTTAATAAACACTTTATTAACATACTGTTAATTAACTTCGTCACATTGGAACGATAATCCGGCATCAAATAGTTGCAGATAACTTAATATTTTATAATATTTAGTTCATATTACACACCTGAAATGGCTTATCTGATGGTATGGTATTTCTGTCTATCTCTCTTCGTACTTCACTCCAGCCGTCCAGCTGGATACCCAATATCGTACTGCCGATTCTATTTTCTATTTCATTTGGCAAGTCGTTTGATTGAAAGCATCCTGGTCTCCAGTACGAAGACAAAAATCCTAGGTCCCCTTCATCGTGGTATAGGAAGAAAGAATATGATATAGCAATGTTTTCCGTCGAGGATGAGTTGACATAGCAAGGTGATAGAAGCCAAGCCTTGACGTGGCCGGAACGTGTTCCTGTTGCTAGAAAGTAACAGTCGTTACCTATTGAATTAAAAAAGGAAGTGGGATACTCATATATTCTAGTGATGACAGTATGAACAATGCATGCAATAACTCACAATATGATCTTCTTGAGGTTCACGCTTTGATTTCCGATATTATTTATGAGTCGGCTTGCAAAAACTGGGTTAGTATATCTCAATTTCAATTTCTCTGGGGTAGATACTGCGCCATATCAGTTGTTTACAAGAAATCTATGGGACAGTGGCCGTGTTAAGACGATCGTATAGTTAACTTGTAGGTAAGGTCGTAGTTAGTAACTTTCGATTCGAATGCAAAAAATAATCTAGGCCTAGTAGACCGGTAGTATAGTGCCTGTTGATAATGTTACCTACGAGTTATACCTACGAAGATTTACCTAAACGATTAGTACTAAGCGCTACCTAAGACCGATACAAGAGACCAGAAAAGATGCTTTCTTATCTTCTCTGCTGGGACAAAATATATGTTGTATACACCGGCACCTACTATATTTTGTCTCGGGACGGTACGCTTTCTTCACCTCCGCTTGATGTTCCGCAGCCGATCTCATTATTACAGTTGCCTGTCTTTAGCTTGTCTCTCTTGTCTTTAGGGTGGACCAGTATTTTTGAGGGTTTGATGGGGCTTCATTGCAGGGTCGACTTTGTGCTTTTTGAAAATTCTTTGAACTCTTTCAGAAATTCCATTGACATAAGGGAGCACTATCATCCCCTTCCCTTTTTCCTGATTCTTTTGAACTTTCTAAGCGCTCTCGCACATGTTTTTCTTCATTCGCTCTATCCACTTCATCCGTGACCAAGCTGTCATGCGGTCAAATAGTGTCCGGACTCCCGTCAAGACTACACCCATTTTCTGATGGAGAGGGTGCTCTGAATTAAATCTAAGATATTGGTTAGTGTGGGTTGGTTTTCTGTAAACCAGGAGCTTTACCGAACCGTCAGGTTTCCGGACAATAAGCGTGTCGAGAAATGGTATTTTACCTTCTTTCTCTTCCTCGAATGTAAATTTTATACTGTCTGTTTTATCAACTTTCGTTGAGATGATCGGTTAGGTTTTTGACTTGACCTGTTTTATGATTTCGAGCGCATCATCCACATAACGACGCAAATATCGTGGCTTACAATCAATCGGGACAGTCTCGATTGTTTGCTGTTCCAGAAATTCCATAAGAAAATTTGCTATGATGGGGCTGACTGGGCTGCCCATCGCTGCTCCAAACCGTTACCTATGGCACCTCTGAATTCAAAATATGTGCATGTTGGTGAGAATTAATTCGAGGAGTTCGATGATGTCTTCAACTTCACATTTAGTGCACAAGTTATGATATTTATCATCTACCAGTCAGTTATGTTGGTGAGACCTCTCGGTTGTTTGGGATAGGCTTGCGGAACATCAAGCGGAGGTGAAGAAAGTGACCGAGAAAAAGTTTACTCGGGCAGAACGCAGAGTATCAGAACAAGAACAAACCAAACCAGCTATTTCTGATCATGTTGCAAGGGAAAATATATAGTCGTCAATTAGGAGGACTCCAAAATACTTGCAAATAACATGTCAGAAGGTCCAGAGAAGTACGGGAAGCGATGAAGATCAGAAAGAGGTGGGCAAAGTCCACGAATAGATAGGAAGGCACTTATTTCCTAAGTCACGTATAGGGGCCTACTGACCCACTTTTGAAGACTGGAAATGAGACTTCACACAACCGGAAGCCAGTTTCCCGCGAAAGTGGATCTGATGCTCACATCTGATGAAGCCTCCTCCGATGAGATGGAAAAACCTATACTAGTTTTGTCAAGCAATGACCAATTGTAATTACATCATTACTTCAACGGCGAATGCATGTTGCATCTTCCTGAACTGATAAGTGAATCCTATGATCGCCAATGGAGGAAGTAGAAGTAAAGGATTTGCATTAATGATTTAAAAAAATAAATTCATACAAAATATACCTCCATCAACTCCAGCCACGGGGCTCACTTCACCCGGTACTGCGCCGTTAACAAGCTGCCATCTTGTGTTACTGGCTGCATTATCATAAACATTTTGATATCCGAATCCATCAGTGTTCCAGTCACATTGACAAATCACTACAGTGAGAATGAAATAAAATATCACTATATTATTATTATTAATATTATGGGTGCTTAAAAGAAATTGAAAATAAAGGCCTCGGTAAAAATGCACCCCAAACCTGACCTGTCGTGGGTGCACGTCACAAAACCAAATGAAGCCATATAATTTGCAATATCATAATATACATGTCCCGATAAGTGCTGATGTCAGGGGATAAGAACATGTTGAACATTAATACCGTATTGTCCATGCCTATACATTACATCGATGATGTTCTATGAACAAGAGCTAACAATATTGTTCCGACCCAAACGTACTATAACTAGAGCGGTTCTCGGCTTTCACGGTTCTCGGGTTTGGCGGTTATTAGCTGATGTCGGTGTTAGATGGAGAGTGGTAGTGTTTGGAAAACGTGTGTGGTTGTAGCTGGTTGTATACTGTTTCTGTTCAGAACCTTGTGTGTTTGGACGAGTCGATGGGTCGGGCATTTGGTAATATTGGGAAATTAGACTGTTTGGTTTTAAATATGGAGAGATGACATAGTTGGAAATTGCTATGAAAGTGTTTACAAAAACATTTAAAGAAGAGTTAAATATTAAAATGGATACAACAATAACATAATATAATTGTAGATTGTTTTTCGAGTTTCGGCAATTATTGATATTGACTTATGCTATGGTTTTATTACAAGGTGTAAAAACAGAACTGATACAGTAGACCTAGGAAGAAAAACATAATTTTAAGGTGTTTTACGCTTTTCGGATTATGTTGATAACTGAACAGGCCTTTCAGGAAGTAATACAAAGTAGGTAATGGTGCCTCCAACGGACAAGGTACAAAACACACCAAGGATCAAAGGATGATACAAGAGGATACCTAGAATTTATAAAAACAGAAAGATTCGAGCCAGGTATACCAACTTGGTGTGGGGAACAAAGACAAAGACAAGATAAAAACTAATGCAGTATGTAAACCAGAATGGTGTACATGCACTGTTACGTCTGCATTAGAAAAAATCCAAAACCACAGGGATGGTAGACAAAGTTAACAAAAATATTTTTGATGTGATATGGGACTTACATAGGATTACACAGAGATATTAATATTTCTTGCCAAAATTTGACCATTTCTAGGCAAGTTGGCCCTACTTTGTCTGCGCTATATGAAAAAGAAGGACAGTCTTAAGTAAGTAAATGTACAATGATTTTGATGTTTTGGGAGACTGGGAGGGATCAGAACCAAAAGATGATGGAGCCTATTCTTGACTGTGTAATATTCCTTCACCACATTATCGTACAGTAAGAGGCTTATGGACAGATCTAGTATCAGTTTGTGAATGAGGACATCGTATATAAAGTTCCTTGTACTAAATATGACTATCTGAGACGAAAATTGCCAAATGGGTAATGAGTTTTATTTTTGCCAATACTTGTTGCAAACTTTACAGGTAGCTTTAGTTTAACTGCCTTAATCCCGTCAGAGTCGTATTGCCAATTGTACGTATCGATCAACTCTTGTTTCCATTTCAAAAGAGTTGCCTTTCAACAGACCTAGTAGACGACGCATGGAGCCGAATTCATGAATCGGTTCCAGACACAGAATGTTTTTTTCCATGCAAGCAATCCAGAATTTCCCTCCAGTTTTACCAAATTTCCCTCCAGTATGACATATATTTCCCATACCGGTATGTATTTCTTTAATTTTTTGGTCAAAAACCAAAAATTTCCCTGCAATGAGCTTCCCGTATTACCCACTTTTTCCTGCCATGACAGAATCAGTGAATATGACATGATAAAACTACAGGCTTTACAATTGTCAGGCTTTTACAAAATCAAATCATGAAAATTAATAAATTTAAGCTTAACAACCGGTTAACAACTCATGAACCAAGTTATACGTTTACAGTTATTTATAAATGATGAAAGCTTACAAACTAATCGTGCTATATCCCTGTTTGAGTCCTGCAGCCATTAATTCCCCCTGTATGAGTTCATTTATAATTCTTTTTGGTGCGGATAAATCTCCCGATATTCATGTATTGCTCCCAAATAAACACACACGCTGTCACTGGCATCAGCAAAATTGTTATACCGACGTGCTCCATAACCCGTTTTGTGATTGGTTGCACAGACGATTTTACTAAATCATAAGCCAATCAATGAATGCGACGGCCTGGTTTGGCAGCACACAATTGTTGGCAGTGAAGCGAAGTACGAATTTTCTGATTGGTCGAATAAACTACTAAAATATTGGCTAAGCCAATCAGCGTGCTCGATACATAACAAACAACCACGTTGGGTTTAAATGGCCTACGATACGCGATCGAGGGGATTTCCCGTACTCGTGTAAATCGATGGGTGATCTCCCGGTGTACGTGTGAGCAATTGATGGTTTGTTTGAATGTAAATGTTTTATTTCTTTTCTCTTGGTTTCTTTCTGTCTATTCTTTTCTTTTCTTTCTTTTATGTTTCTTGCATTTCTCTTTATTATTTTTGTTTTATTCTTCTTTCTTCTACGCGAATCAACTTCAAATTTGAGTCTATAAATGCATGTTTTATATTTTTACTAGTATTAAAATTTTAAATGGTTCTCGCCCGGGGTTCTCTTAATTTATTTACTATTTTGTTTACTTCTAATTAACATATGAATGAAAAGTTAGTTAACTTACGGGGTGATCCAGAGATGAAACAAAATTCGTTTGCTAATACTTGATAAAAAAAAGTTAATTATTACGTTTCTGTACTGATTTTGAAATCTGGATGAGCTTCATAGTAAAAAAAAGAAGATTAAAATTTAGCGATTTTACCGGGCGATTTTATTATCAAACATATAACTAAAATTTGCCGACAAGCGGGCCGACAAGTCACAATAAATCAGAGAAGAAAAGGCCTATTGTTAGACAATTATGAACATTTATTAAGATAAAACGTGAAATTTGCACAGCGAAAATTTTCATACCTTAACTTGAAAGACTTAAAATATATCCTTGTTTCGAAGTTTTCGTCTCAGTGATGGGCAATCCTAGTTAATATTCTTTACCAAACTTGAATAATGTCCTATAACATAATTCAAAACATTGCAAGCAGAGAACGATGCCTGGAACGAAAAATTTTACCATTACAAAATCAGATACATGTTCGGGACATGAGAGGGTGTCACTATGCTAATAGGCTGTAATGTAAACTTACGTCATGCAGCTTGTGAAGGTGGACACGCCGCTAATTGGTCAAACTTTCGCTATGCAACAGGTGCCGTCAGATGTGTTTACCAATTATCAAGTCTGTCGGCGGCGTGGAGATATGCACAATAAATTAGTATAAAACCCAGGCGACTCTAGAGCGAGTCAATGAAATCCAGCGACACTTTTATACTTTGGAATTGATCAACATTGATTGGTTCAATGCTAGTCTGACCTCCGTATAATCTAGTGACCTAGTCTCAGTGTTACCGGGTATGTAGACAAAATGACAGATCTAGCCAGATTTATCTTGGCTCTAGCGCCCATATCAGAGCTCAAAACATCATGAGTACGGCAAACATACACCCATATGTTAAATACCCACCCACTGCAACGCCTTTTAGTGTAGGATAGACCTGTAGGGATAAAAGAGTTGCCGATGTACATAATTAGCAACCAGTATTGGGTGACCGGAAAGCTGTTCAATGCCTTTGCTGTTTTTTTGGGTGTTTTGGTTTTTAATTAATTTCTCTGTTTCTACATCTCTGGTACGATTCAAATACAATAGGTGTCATCATTAGCACACACTTTACATATCCTGAAAGTGTCACTGACCAAAAATACTTTGTTTGTCTGCTTTTTTGTATACAAGAAACACATGGGGCATCTGTTGGTGTGTTGTTACCCAAACACACAATGACGTTAGTTTCAAAAACCCAAACGAGGGCTAATGATAAAGGATTCACAAGTTCTATGTCCCCCTGTTGTAAGTCCCCATAATTCTTAAAATGAATCGAAAAGTTGTCGACGAAATTACAGAATTATAAACGATGTTGGTAGCCTATTTACATTTAAAAAAACAGTACAGAAACGCAACATAGGCTTATAACTAGACCATTTTGCAAATTGGGAACCCAAAAGTTTGGAAATTTACTCCCCCTCATAATTATTGCACAGCCATTTGCAATTAGTCAAACCACTTACGCATTGACATTACATCGATGATGTTCTATGAACAAGAGTTAAGTACTATTATACTGAAGTTTAGTTTCAAAAACCAAAGGGCTAATAATAAAGGATTCACAAGTTCTATGTCCCCTGTTGTAAGTCCCCATAATTCTTAAAATGAATCGTTGTCGACGAAATTACAGAATTATAAACGATATTGGTAGCCTATTTTGCTGTAGGCCTACACAGCTGAACCAGCAATATTCTGCACATACATTTACTTCTTTGCGGAAGCAGTGTGCACTTACCTTCTTGGATGCTGACTAACGATGCAATCAAGTTGATAATCACTGCATGGCTAAACTTGGCCATAGTTGATGGAAGAAAACCAGAGATTTGAAATAAGAATTGGTAGCTATGAGCCAGATGCGATCATGGAATGATCTATATACGGGTGAAATTGGTAGAAAATAAATCGTGGTCATATCACAACCATTGCAGGCGATCAATGTGCAGGATTTCAATGGTATGAGCCCGGAAGTGAAAGGCAATGATATTCCCCGGCTGGCTTTTATAAAAGTAGGCCCATTACCAGGGTATCAACACCAATCGACGTTGTGAAAGGCAATGATATTTCCCGGCTGGCTTTTATAAATGTAGGCCCATTACCAGGGTATCAACACCAATCGACGTTGTTGTACATGGTCGTGTCGTGTGGGTGCAAATGATGGCATACCACTGCATCCGAATTGCTGGCCTACTGTCTCTTTAAATAGACCGTAACCATGGTAACAGTTACTGTTGCTATTATTTATTATTTTAAAACAAACCAATTTAGAAAATGTTTAGTCTAATCTTTGTTGTTTCCCGAATGTACCGTATAGGGTTATGGGATGGTTCCTGATTTATTTCCGTCATTGCTCGATTTGACCTTATGGCCTATTAGTTTGTTATGTTGGCCTAAACTCAACAACTTTCTGGCATTAGCTGGTATTAAAGTTAGGCTAAATAATGTACGATCTTATAATATGAAATTGGTTATTATTTTCAAACCTGACTTTTTGGCATAGGTCTATTTGTGATGTCCCAACTCACATCACATCTAAATGAAATAAACCAAATTTTGACTCGTCACATTCAGCCATTAGGGCCTATAGCTCCCCCATAGAATTCCACGTTAAACATCAAAAATAGACATTTGCTTAAAAAGTTACCTTTTTCAGAGTCTTGGTTAGCAGCGACGTAGCTTGCGACACCATCACGGCGTCTTCATTCAGCGTAGTGTTTACAATCCTCCGGTCGCTGCTAACCAAGACTCTGAAAAAGGTAACTTTTTAAGCAAATGTCAAGAATGACAGAGTCCAATATCAGTATCCATGCTGCTATCAAAAATAGACATTCACTTTACATTGTTAATTCGGCTTAGAATGGACAGAAACCTTTCCTGACATACTAACATTAATTTCAGCATTTCTAGTATAAAGAAAATGAAAATCATACATTATAGCTTTAAAGCCACTCTAGTCTTATTATAGTTCCATAGTTCAATTTTTTCTTTTTTTTCGGTCCCTTCGTCAATAATACTTTACTCCACCTTCACAAGCCAGCGCTTGTTCCTTTCAGAGTCAAGTCCGGGAGTCAAGTACTATTTTTACCTACCAAGTTTTGACTCCACAGATATTTTTGTAGGAAGAAAAACATACAAAATCACAATGGAAAGTGGCCACAAAACGATTATCTTATAAACGCACCCCTGCAAATGCAGTTTCCACCTCGATACACCTGAGCACACAATTTCGTCCAAGAGCTTAATACAAGCAGTACATTGTCTTACAGTCTTTGTTTACACTACACGGTTGAGTGCATATAGCATCATAAGAGTTGTGTGAGCTTCTAGCTGGTGCTGCAAGTGGAAAATAGGCATCTGTGATTGGTTTTTGTCAAAACCTCGAGTGTTCCCTTCATCCAATCAGAATTTTTTATATCGAACGAAAGCTAACACTCCCCTCCCCCCCCAAAATCCTTTTTCATTAGGTCAGCAGATAACGCAATTCAATTTTTATAGCAAGGCGAATGTGGTAAATCTGTTTAAAACGACCTATTGAAGCATGTTCTTTGACCAAAATGTAGGTTTTAAAAGTCGAAAACTCAATCCTAACAATATTTTTCAGATTTTATGTCATTAAATGAAAGAGCAAACTATATTATCCATATACTAGCTTAAAGCTGCTTAATTCCAATGAGCAATGACCAATTCTCTTTAAATTGCAACTCTCTTGTGCGAAAAGTTTCGGTTGTATAAATTCAATTGGAATCTTGTTCATCATCATCATCCATCGACTGACGACAAGTTTCCTCCAACTGCTGCGGCAAAAACAGTCTCTTAATCTCAGTCTCACTGTATCCATTCCCTCTGGTGCATGTGATATAAGGAACATGAACTTGTCCACATTTTTAATATCATCCTCTTCTATCTTGATATATCCCTCTCCGTGAACTGTCATATCAGCCCTAATTGATCCTTGCTCACTATTCTAAACTGTTCAATCATGTCATTCAGCTATTCCTTACTGTTGATCAATAATTAGTATTGTATCATCTGCTGATGATCTGCATATCTAACATGTCTAATATTCCAGATCGTTCTACCAACGATCACTTTACTAGCTCTCTATGGAAGCTATGGAAGACCATTTTCGACTTCTTTCATGATTTTGTCGCCAACAGCGCGCGCTGTAGAGGAGAGAAGAAATTAGACAACCTTGTCTTACTCCTTTCTCAAATCGGAACGACTCCGTTCTCATACAAGGGTTGAAAATTCAGATATTTTGAAAAGAATAAGTAATTGAAACATAGAGAAAGTACTAAAATCATAGCTTTTATACTTTTTCATATTATGACGCTAACTACCGTAAAATGGGGTAACTTTGGGCACTTTTCATATTTTTTAAACCACTGCTTCCAAACAAAACCAATTATATTTCTAATTATATCTTTTTTATGACATTAGGGTTCCCTTCTACACCTTGAAGTTGAAATAGATTTTTTAATAATTTTGTAAGGGTGCCCTAGGGGTTAAAAATAGCCGACCAAAGTTACCCCGCATTTGGGGCAACTTTGGTCAGAGTATTACATAAAAAAAAAAAAAAAAAGTCAACAAAATTGATCTTCGCTGTATATGGGCAAGTTGTTATTTTTTGTGACATTTGACCCCTTGCAAAATTTGCTCACAAATATCGATTTTTATTTTTCTACAAAAATGTAAAAAATGCTCATTTTGGTCAAAATTCGAGGAAATTGGACATGAGCGACTATTATTTCTCTTAACAAATTGACACCAAATATGACTAACAATATTGTTGTACGAAAACAATGGAAAATATGACCATTTAAAAAAATATTTGTCCGACCAAAGTTACCCCGCCCGCTGACCGAAGTTACCCCATTTTACGGTAGTTTATCTGCTATATCTACAACACAGTGCTACCAGTAGGGTTCAATCGCCTATTGTGAGTGTCCCTGTGTTGTGTGCAATAACTGCACGATGGCATACTATAGTACTATATTTACTCCTTGTTTCTACCTGCATTGTTTTGTAAATGGTCTTTGAGTTCCGTGCATAAGGTATTATCGTCTCAGCAATGACCCCCTTTTTCACAATATTATACTCAATGACCCCCTTTTTCATTTTGTTTGACACCCTATCTTTTAAAAACAACGTTTTGTACCGATAGGCATAGGCCCCTTCTCGTCACTTAAACGTTGAGCCGGGACGTTGAGTGTTTTGTGAAAATATGCAGATTTGTATTTGCAAAAACAGCAAATTGCTGTTTTTGCAAAAAGCATACTTGTAATGATGATGGGGCCCGAGGGTTCTCATTTTGGAAGAACTTCTCTTAGGCCCAAGAAATGATAGAGGGCAGTAGAAAAAGACAGAAGACAAAGCCATTCCCAGTTTCTGAAGATTATTTTGACGCTGTAGAAATCAGCATTGATTGGGTACCAGCGACTGCTGTGTTTTTAAATTATGAAAACAAAAGGTTCTAAGGTATTAACCAATTTTTGTCAACTTATTCTTTTATTTTGAAACATAATTACTACGAATAAATATTGTAATAAATTCCAGTTGAATACTTAGCAGATTTTGGTCACATAGTTGGAAACTTCAAATATATTATATTTATAGGTAAATTCATTAATGTTATGAATGTTTCTAGCACGTTTTGACAACTCTTCTGCTTCGGTGATTAATCCGGAAACTGATGTCACTTTGGAGGTGTATTTGACCCATTTGCTGCTTACCTTGTATGGAAAATTGTT
This sequence comes from Amphiura filiformis, assembly GCF_039555335.1. Taxonomy (NCBI): domain Eukaryota; kingdom Metazoa; phylum Echinodermata; class Ophiuroidea; order Amphilepidida; family Amphiuridae; genus Amphiura; species Amphiura filiformis. The sequence continues at coordinate 79,748,585 of NC_092630.1, read as the reverse complement.
ATTCAGGTGTAGCAAAATGTATCATGGAACATATGGATCATTGTTGTAGGTAAGAATTGAGGTTTATATCTTTTTTCCTCCACTTGCAAAGTTGCCGGCCTTGGCATGGGCCGCCCTTTAGTTGTTGTTTATATTTTGCAAGCCAATCATTCTACACCGAGTACATGCAGGCATGCATTGCATACCGTGCCAACACATGAATTCCATGATACAATTTGGTAAATTTGGTAAAAATGCAATGTAATTGGCATTCTTAAACACTGCTTGCAGAGCCTCAGTTTTATGCCAGGTTGTGAGAATCAAAAAACATCTGAGTCACTTTACTAAAGTGCATGCATACACTCGGCAGTCGGTCCACGCTTACGCTGCGCTTTTTAAGGCCCATGAAAGTCAATTCCGAGTTTATCGTCCCTTTTTTTTCCCAGGTTGGTGAGGTGACTTTTTCATTTTTCATTATTTTATCAGATTTCATTATTGATCTAAAATGTAGGTATGCCAGACAAACCTTAGTTAACACATTTGCTAGTCAGCGAAATTCGCCTTGACCGGGGACCAAACACAATAGTCAATACATATTTGTCCTAGAAATTTCAATTTTTTTCAAGAACAGGTCGGTCAAGGAAACCTACATAAATATGTTTTCTATACTTCACTTGACCCAAATATATTGTTTTTTATGGTGATGAGACAATCACACATGGAATTTTAGAGGGATTTTGATAGCAGTTCCATTAAAAAAAGCTGCTATCATCATGAGTCTAAGATCTAGAAACACCCCCGTAATGCTGTTTTGGGGGATTTTGCTAGCAGAATCTTTTTGATGAAAGTCGATCTTTGAAAAGATGTAACTTTGCCACGGAAAGTGCTATGACAAAAAGGTTTTAAGTTTTGGCTTTCTTTACTCAAGGGCTTTAATGTGATATAAAATGATGCAGTTTGATGGCAAATTTAAATTCACCTAGCATACCTATAAAATGTGTGTTGATTTAAAGCCACACTCATACATGTTATTTATAAACATGTTTTTATATGGCCGTAGGGGCTAGAAAAGTTAGAAAAAAGCCTGGTTTTGCTTCCAAGTTATGAATTTATATGTTTTACAAACAAAAATATATGTCAAATTCCAATTGCTAAAACTGGTGAAAACACTGATACTTTGAAAATAATGAATTATTTTGGCATTTTTGAAAATTTGTGTTTTTGGTTTCCAAAAAGTGACGCGGGCGGGGGACGATACACTCGGAATCGACTTTCACACGCCTAATGCGTGCTAGACCCTCCCTCGGGTCCGTGGAGAACGACTGGTAATGTAGATTACATAGCATTAAAAATCAACCCAATACACGGACCCTCCCAGTCTGTAGGCAATTTGACTTCCAGCTCCCACAAACTGCTGGAAGTTCACTTTTACGGATTTGGAGTCACGCAATCTTTCTATATGCCACGTCCATGTTTTCACTACATTAACGTTTGTGTAAGCGACTAAACAACGATATTGTATCCGACCAATCAACGCAGCTTGGCAGCGCGGGATATTTGAAAAGGCTTCCTAGCTAAATAATGTGCAAACATTTGCAAACCGCACGCGATAATATGCAATATGGACAATAGGCCTAAGTCCGAGTCGAGGAGTTGCCGTTTATTATTGCGCGTACCATGGGTCTATCAGAAGCGTGCCACTTGAGCTCAATACCTCTCAGTTGTTGACAAGTGTCCCATCCGATCTTAAGCGCCACATCCCGCGGCATAGCTTTGTGCTACCATATTTGAATTGAAACTGGGCGGGCTTTCGAATTGACATCGAATCACCGTAAGCCGTTGAACGAATATTTGGAAGTGAGATCTCTAACAGATTGGACCAGTCTCGGAATCAGCGCTCAATGGACTTTCGCGTTCACTTATAATACGAGTATATTTCTATATTGCTGCATGGTTGACTGTGGTGGGTGTAATTAGTGGCGTCGATTTGTGGATGAAGAGGAATGGGTTTTGGCATTGAAGAAAATAAGGGGGGAGTTGGCATTTTTTTCATAGGGCATTACGTAATTATTTATTGTTACATTATCCAGAGATGGAACCGAACCGAGACTGGGGGCCAGTCTAAATGCGTGCCGGTTCGAAATTCTGAAAATTGGTAAAAGCGTGGAGGTTTAAACTTTTTCGGTAAAAAACGTGGAATGGTATAAAGCGTGGGAATAAGATAAAAAGCGTGGGGATTGTTTCAACTTACAGTATATTTTTATTGAATGATAAAACAATCATAATTCCAAGAAAAATCGCCAAACAAGATAAAATTCCATTTGATACAGGCCAGCGCCTGTTTACACAAGTCCAGACCAGCGCAATGTACACAATATCCTCCCCGGAAGTGATAAACGTGATGTGCAAATGTCAGATTTTTCCATGACGTGTTACGATGTATGGTAGTTTATACTTAACATCGATCGTACGTATGAGTGACGTCATTAATCATGCATAATTGATTGAGCGAAGAAGGGTAGGATATACTGAAACGGATGTGCCTTGGCCTACAAATACAAATATGGACTACATGTATGTATAATGGTAGCGTGATAGTCCCAACAAAGGATCGATTGAAATATAGGCCTAAATGTCAGGATCATAAATAGCATAAATACCTGGTCGTTAATTATGAAAATGGTTGTAGAATTGATTGTGATTTGCCACGGATTGTGAATTAATTAATTTAAGTAACTTAGTTAAAGAAAATCAGGTCAATAAAGGTGACTCATGACAACATATAAAATTAGCAATATTATATTGTACTGGTTTCCCAGCATAAACTGTAAGCTTCACAATGCACAACAATATATTCAATATTCACGTATCAAGTTTACAACTCCAATCTCATCACTGAAATTATCAGTAAAATAACGACATTATTTAACACTGTTTAATCACTAAAACCAGTCTCTTCATCCTGTAAAAGTCACGAGTGCATCAGCATAAAAGCTTCACTTGAAAAATCATCGCGGGTTTGTTTACAAATGAACAGCTGATTGCTGTAATTTCCCACGCTCAAATTGATGACGAAATTTAGAGTATCGGACTCTATCGCCGATCTCTCAAATACATTTATTATATTATTTATTTATTAAAAAGGCCGACGTATTGATTAGAAAATCTTGACAATTAATGAGATGAATTAACTAAAGAAATTAATGATGTATGTGTTATCGATGATGCGTATTTTCTTTATCTGACTGAAGTTAAAAATAGAAAAGCCAAAAACCTGATCACGCCATAAGCGAGAACTCACTCGGAATTAATCCGCGCTTACTGAGTCTCCGTGATCCAAAAGTATACTAAATCTTACATAAATTAATCAACACATTTCTAGTCAGATATTATATTAAACACGAATCATTACGAATTATTACAACACTCACGTAGCTGATCCTAAAGGATCAGCGAGTCTTTCGGAATGTCATACCGCAGTACGAGTTGCAAGACATGAAAACACGTCCACCCGGTACAAAGCCTGGGCCGCAACTCAGCCGTTCCAAAACAACATGATCGGCATTTCATTTCTATATCGCGCAAGCAATTTGGGGCGCGCGATTTGCGTACGCGCTGCGCCTGCAAAGCAAGCACGCAATACCTAAGCAAATGAAATAAAGAGTGAAATGAATAGATTATAAAATATGATAAAAATATGATTAGCGCTGCCGAAGTTTAAATGATGGTTTTCAATATTAGTAGGCCTACTGAGGTGCCTACTGGGGGTTCCGTTACAATACATGTAGACGCTGAACACAGCGCACGGCAAGATACGAATCAGTTCATGACAAGAACAACATTTGAAAGCCAAAAAAGTACAGTTATGCATTAAAATGTTTATTGTACAGTACAGTAGTAGTTTTTCACATAAAATTTGAATTGTTCACATTATCTTGCTGTATTTCAGCTAGAGCGCCAGACGACAATCTTCCGGGTTTTTTTGGAGAACAATACTATTACGTAAGACGAAGAAGAAACCCGCCTCGGAGCCCGCCCTACTCATTATTTCATTGTACTTGTTGCAATTTGCCTCCACACATTACGTAATCAACACAAAGCTTTTGTGAGGATTAGTGAGTGGATAAGAAATTGACAGCGGAGGATACAAAGGACATGCCGATTGTTAGTTGTCAATCATGAATTGCCGCAACGTTTTAGTAGTTTACTGCATATGGCTTTCCGCAAGCACCAAGACAAATTATGCCGTATTTTTCCAAAGATCATCTCATATGAAGTAAGCTGAATGCGATCTGTACTTTTGTTACATTCCGCTCGCTTTTGATCACCTATTATCGGTAATTTGCTTGAAAACATGTGAGTTCATGTTGTGTAAACATAATTAGCATAGACACAAATGAAATTACGATGCAATACAATACAATTTGAATGCATAACAGATCTATAGAAATAAGCGGGCCCGGTTTTATGCAGAAGTAGACCACGTCTGGTGTGACTTCATCAATGGATACAAAAAGTGGTGGGGTCAGGAATTTTCAGTATAAAGGGTGCCTCAGTCAAAAGGGTGGGGGTAAAATAAAAAGGGTGGGGGTAAAATAAAAAGGGTGGGGGTCAAACCCCACTGCCGAGTATGGCATGATTCAATTTGAAAGAAGTTGATTCAACAAAATCATGTTGTGAGAAAATAATTACGACATTGTTTGAGAGTCGATTCTGTGTCGTCGAATCCGAGGCTCTCTGGCTTGAGAATGTTCTTGCAATCCTATTGGTTCGTAGCCCATATGTGTGGAACCCCCGGTGTTCTCACTTAACATTGACCATGTGTACGCATGAAAAAAGGGGTTATTTTTAAACTATGTTCGCGAACATTTTATGTTCACGATACTTAAAAAATAAGGTTGTTTTTGACGACGGTGTACTCGAAATTAAAAGAATAGGGTATATTTTTGTTGAATCCTGAGAATGTTGAAATCCCAAGAAATCTTTATGAAATCCTTTGAATAGGCAGAGACAACACCGGGGTGGGACGAGCTTTTTGATATACAATGTAGCCCACCTTTGCATCTGTCAAGGAGGTTTCACTACATGTACCGGTATATAGTCAAGATGTAGTTCGAGATTTACGATTTACGGGATAATCATGAATCAGTTTAGTATTTTGATATCTGACTATGATAATGTGATATTTTTGTGTGGTGGATTTAGAAGAAAAAGTAAAACTGCGGAAAAAAAATGAAATTTACTCAATCCAAATTCTAGTTTAGTCATTGGGAATTCAAGTTACCATACAGTGCGCGGCATATGCAATCAAATTCTTGCATGGTTTTTCTAGATAGTGAATAAAATTGCTTTCCTGGGATATAATCCCTTTTTTTCTACATGTATGATGATGGTTCCAAAGTTAAAAGTAATTGAAAATTGTGTTTTATTTTTGGTTGGTTTCCTGATAAAAATGTGTGTGATTTTTGCCATTTCGTCCATTTTCCTGGTCTTTTATTTCAGAAACTGCACGATATATCATGCCTGTTATTATTCTAATGCTTTAATATTTTGGATACAGTAGAATTATATCTTTGAATTTGTATCTTTGAAACTCATTTAAGTTTTTATTCTATATCAAAGTTGCCACTTTGTTAAATTTGGGTGTTTTTCACCAATCTGGGCGCAAAATCTGCAATTTCGGGAACCTTAAAGCTGCAATAAAATGCTTTGACCGATTTAAATTGCTATAAGTTTAGTTTTGTAAGCTCTTTCAGAAAAGCTTTAAACCAAAGAGATATAGCATTGATTACAAAATAGTGTTACCCCCTCCTTATATACAATGTACATGTATGTACTTTTTGTGTTTTTATCCTAAATAAAATGATAAGTTACACAGTCAGAAATTTTAAGCCATGTTTGAAACACAGGGAACTAACATGTCATGACAATCAATGTGTTCATCGATTGTCAACTTTCACATTGTAAATGAATTGATCAATCAATCAATCAATTTTGGTATCCTCTTGAGACAGTTCTTCAGAATAAAAAAAAATTAAAAAAAGAGCCTACATATTGGAACTTGCCAAAACACAATGGGTATGGTACCGGTATGAACATCAAGTTAGCTCTCATGATCAAGAATTAGATATTTGGCCTATAGTACAGAACCAGTAGCCCCATGTGTAACACTGTGGTAAATCCACCAATGTTTTGATTTGTAGCTCATGGAGGGCAAAGAGTACCACCGCTTTTATCAGCTTTAAAGCCCAAAGTGGAATGATACATTGGCAAATTTAAGCTTGAATGAGAGGTACATGTATAAATGTTTGCGCATACATGTAGCCCTTAGCGAACATTATTGGCACAATGTATTACATAGCAGATTCAGAATTTACTGGACGCATTGCGAAATAATCCAGAGGTACACAATTTTGCCCTCCATGTGCTACTCTTTGGTTCTACCTCATTGAGTAGGGAATACATATTGACTTACATTCTTAGACTTATATGGATATCTGTTCTTACTACTTGCCAGGTTGTAAACAGTGGAAACTACGCAATAAATGGTACAACATACAGGTGTTTCAAAGCGGCCTGAGATATTCTTTTAACAAGTACTAAAAAGTTGAGCTCATCACCATGACATCAGACAACAGAATACCATCTCCAGAAGGTGCTCCCAATGGCAATGTAGCCATCCCCACAGAAGGAGAACCTAACAAAACCAAAGAGAGAAAACTACACTTCTCATGGTTTGACATTCTTTTCCTCCTCGGTGGAATGATCACTTACATTGCTGACATGGCAACAGACATCATAGTTGGGTTGCAGTACTTGACAACACCAGACTATTGGTGGGCAGGATTGACACTGGGTTTTGTTGTGGTATCATCGATTACATTGCAGTACTTCAGTTTCCGATGGTTTGTGGCTGATTCACAAGTTGATGGTCATCCTATTAAGTCCAGAGGCATATGTAGGAAAATCTTGCACTGGTTCTTCTGGCTAGTCACACATATACTGCAGCTTGGGACATTAAATAGGTAATATATTGATTCTGTTTTTATAAAATTTGTTTTAAAAAAATTGTCAATGTGGATCTGTGCTATCAGTTATTTCAAAAATGTGTCTTGCCCCAGGTGTTCAAAGGTAATTTACCTGTGTAACTAGACATTACAAAATGTACAAGTAAATAAATAAATCTCAGTAGCCCAAATCATTCCAAAAAAACATTCCATTCCAACTATATTCTGTTGTTCTTATTGGGTTTTTTGGTCAACAATTTAACTATTTAAAGTACTGCACTTTGAACATAAAGTTTAACAGTTCTCATTGCAATTGTTCACAGGTACCTCAGGTGTCTGCGCTATGGCTGGAAGAGTCGTTCTAATCCAGAAATTGAAAAGTACCACAACAGTATGGTATATGAGTGGAGGGATCTCACCATGCTGCGATTATTGGAAGCCTTTTTGGAGTCTGCACCACAGCTTGTGCTGCAAGTATACATCATGACCCAGATGCCTGAAGTCTTCTGGCTTACAGGTAAGTTGTTGTGTGTTGCTTTACTGTAAACAATTTACCAGATCTCCACTACATAGTTTTGATAGACCAACTTCAAATTAATACATAAAGATTAGTATTATCTTAATAACTTGTTTCATTTGAATTAGAGAGAATCATTGATCAGGCTATCAAGTTTCACTGCTTGTCATCAATAGGCAAAATATCCAATTCTTGATCATGAGAGCCAAACGCACATAATTTGCGTTGAGCGTACTACGCAAAGACCACACGCCTATGCGGCGCCAGCACATCTTTTGAGAATTGACCAATCATGGTCTTTAGTAGCACAATTGTGTTGTTCCACGAAAAGTATGCTGATGCAATGGTATGCAGAAGGTACATCCTTTCATGATCTAGAATTAGATATTTTACCTATAGAATAGTTGTTTAAGTTACACAAAGTATAGAGGCAAACCCATTGTTCAACAATGCAAGGAACACATCAGTTGTGAATTTCAGAATTTCATTTCTTGATCACCGTTATTTCTTATTTGTGTATTGTTTGTTTACAAAGAAGTGCATTATTTGTTTACAAAGCATAGAGCATTATATTCATGTTTCCTATTATACTGGACAATGAGTGGACAAGCAGTGTACAGTTGATACCCTTGCCAAAATTATGTTTCTTCTGCTCAAATTAGTTGTGCATCAGTTCATAGCAGTTTTGACTAGATTTATTTGCCCTTATGTCCTTGAAACAGGTACAGCTATTTAAAAAGCACAAAAATGGGTCAAGCCAAAAAAAGTTAATGAAGTTTATGAAGGGTTTTAGATTTAGTTTTAGATATCTTTGTTTTAAATTTTGAACCACATTTTTGCATCTGTATTTGTTTCCATTTCTTAAACCTTTCTGTAGCTGTTACTGCGATAGTTTCGCTCTCATCATTAGCATGGTCACTGGAAGCATACCACAAAGCGCTCAGAGATTCTTGCAGTCAGAAAAACAAAATCAACTACTTTGGAGTAACTATTCGCATTATTTGGCGAACATTTACTATCACGGCTCGTGTCATCGCGTTGGCTCTGTTCGCATCACAGTACCAGTGGCGGGTGTTTGCCATCGTTGGAGGTCACTGGTTGTTGATGACCTTGTGGCTTGTCTGGCAGGATACAGATTTCTGTACAACTCGCGTAGAAGAAGTCCTCTTTGATTGCGTTATGGGGGCAATTCATGTATTCTGCTTCTTTAATCTAAAGGAAGGACGTACACGCTATCGTGCATTGATCTTTTACACGCTGATGTTTGTAGAAAACACAGTGTTGCTGGTAATGTGGTATCTTGCAGGTGGGAGGGAGACTAAGTATGCCATTCCAGCAGTGGTTTTTGTTTGGGGTGGGTTCTTTTTGGGCATCTTCTTCATGTTGATGTATTACCGATTTTTGCATCCTAACGGGGGAATCCGCTTGTGTCAGAAACAAAAAGAAGAGGATGCAGAGAAACCTGCAACATTGCCCAAAACACCTCCAGAGGTCAAAGGTCAGGATATGGTGGATGGGTTTGGTACCTTAGGACGTGGAAGCACTATCACAGATGGGTATGGTACATTAGGACGCGGACGTGGTGCTTTTGTTGTTGCTAAAGCTTTGGACATTAGAGACGATAAAGAAGGGAACTTGTTTACATACAAAGGGCGTCGGTTTTGTTATTGGAATGGCGAAGAATGTGTGCCTATGGAGCTTGAGGATTTACCTAACGGTGGTGGAACATTGAGCAGAGGGACATTGAGCAGAAAACGGTGTAGATGTACTCCAGGTATGTGTCAATGTCATAGTAATGGTAATCCTGTGGAATTGGTACATCTGCAAGAAAATGGGCACCAATATTATATACATGATAAAGTTGTGAGAGACGGTGCAGCTCAAGTGTAAATGATAGAAATTGTAAATGCAAGAAGACACAGTTGCCTCAATTGATGAAAGTACTAATATTGATTGTGTGCAGTTACTTTAAAACCGTCAAATATGTTAGGCTTTATTATAATGCAGAATGTAAATAGAATGTTGTGTGGGTTCCATTCATAAGTCTTTAATTGCAATATAGAAGTATGATTCCCTATAACTTAGTTTTCAAAAACAATTAACTCAATCTGTTTACATGTTGACCATGTCAGTGTTCTACACATCATCACATGAAGTCTATAATAATTAAACAATTATTGCTAACAACATGTATGATTTATAACAAAAAACAAACAGAATCAAGACTAAACATTGCATTGGTAATGATGTTTGAAAAACATGAAGGAAAGAACTAATTAAGACAGGCAGCTTGCCTCTATATGGCAGGCAGCCTCCATCATACAACAGTATACAAATGGATTGTGTATGATACATGTCAGTTAAATTGCTTACAGTGGAGACTAATTACGTCTGACTCAATGTATGTGTAGTCAGAGTCTCATCATCAGTCTGAGTGCTGGAATGTCATAATACTTCCTAAATAATTACTATTTGGTGAAAATCCAAATAAGAATACCATAAATTATTGTCTAAATTAATATTATACATGTATGTGATTCTAATCAGCTTTTTTATTTTCATGTATCCTTTTATATCTACTATTGCTTTTTATTAAACGATCCCAATTTTCATTTGCATTCTATGGGACACATTTTTGGTAGGGAGAGTTGTGTTTTTATTTTGCAGTGTTTTGTTTGGAACCCACATTATACATTTGAATCATGAAGAGGCCTTCTCTAACTAGTATTACAGGTGTTCATGCATGTGTACGGTAATTGACAAGCATATCTAATAACCATGGAGTTACTCTATATTTTCTGGAGGCTGGATATTAATCAAAAATGTTATTAAATGTTGGAGTATTTGGCATTTTGGTTTGCAATTTGACTCTTTCTTTAATAATCCCCAAGAGTGATTTTACTCTCTGATAATGGTCACACAATGAATTCAATTGTTTGAAAATTCCTTTTGATTATTCAAAATTTAACCAGAATTCAAATAACCCTTGATAAAAAATCTTAATGGCATTACTGCCCATATTTGGACATTGTAGAGCCTTGATTATAAGTCACTTTGAGCACAATGGGCAGAAAAAAAAGTCCATGTTTGTTTGTTTGATTTTCTTTGAGGTTCTTTTGAGAGGGTGGCAAGGAAGGTATGCTTAAAATATTACTTACCTTTACATTAATTTTGCTCATTTAACAGGATCTTAAAAGCTAAAATGTTACTTAATATGATTTATCAGAAGTAATATGTTGGTCGCAGCAACATATATTTTATTGCTAAGTTTCTTTTTAAAAAGATCGTAAACCTCCAAAAGTAAACCCTTATTGAATGAAGTCTTCAGAAGATATAGAAACCTGGTTGTTTTAGTGTGCTCAATCACGATTGCAGCTGCTCAAATATGTGCCAGTTTGTATGGTATCAATAGTGATGTGATAAATCTGTATCTGAATGTTTGTGAGTCAACTTTGTATGCCATAATACACTATGATATTGCTTAACAAGATAAGGAAATATGTGCTCAAATGGATAATATATCTTTTTGATATGGTCGGAAATTCAATTAGGGCTAAAATTGTCACAAAATTATGGTGATTATAAAATAATGCTACGAAAGTTTCTTTTTTAATAAAACAATAATCATGAGTTGGTAAGAAGTAATATTTGTGTTTTCATGCATTTTCACACACAGGGTACATAAATACATGTACAGGCCTTGAAATAAGCCAACATTTTTGCAAATCAGTCTTATAAAGTTGATAGGCATGTTGTGTACATGTATAAAACGTTGAGGGCCCTACAAGAAATTCAGGGCCCTCATATATTTTAAGCACATTTTGCCTTATTTCAAGGCCTGGCCATGAAGTTAATATCATTGACTTGAGCTGTGGTTACATTATCCTCAGGTTATTTACAATAACTTTTGTTCAAGCAAGGTACTTGTTGCTTTCTATATTAGCTGGAGAATGCATGCATCTACCTTACTGATTATAATAAAACAATGATTTAGCAAAAAGTGGATTCTGGAGCTTAGAACCTAAAAACAATGATCAAAATAATCCTTAAGTAGTATACTGCTGTTGCTGAAAAACCCCTGTGGTATGTGTGCTCCATCATCTATAAAATAATACTGGTACAAGAAGCAACTCATTAATGTATATCCAACTATTGAGATCAATGTCTGTGTTGTCATGTAATGTGTTCTTGTGAAACCAAGTGCCGAAAAAATTATGTAAATGATAAATATTTTTGGTGTTATGTAAGTATGTACATGATATTTCAAATTGAATGGTCTATTCCTTGAATGTGATTTCATTTGAAGGAAAAGTATAGGTTTTTTTTCTGGAGGGTTTTGGTTGTTTGGGGTTTATTGCGGAGTGCATTTCATCCCCAGGTTTCTGGAAATGTGAATGTCATAAATTATGCTCACTCCAAATATATAATTTAAAGCTCACTTTCTCCTTGTACTTTACCTTCAATTTCTAACTTATCTTGAAATATTTTGCTCTTTATACACATTTGCAAACATGCTGTCAAATCACATACACACACCCCTATCACACACACACCCCAAGTCTCCAACACCACTTCATGTAAATGGACCCCACACACCCACCCCTACATCCCGGGACTTATACATTGTACAAAAACCAAGCCTCGAAATAAGCAGATCTGGACCAGGAGCCACACATTTGGAAAAAGCGGCTCCTGGTCCTGTAATTATCTAGTGAACCAGGAGTCATTTTTAAAGAGCTAGGAGTCATTTAGATTTTAATTGTACACATTAAATACAAAAACCAGTTTAACTACCAGGCTCTAATTTTTGTTTAAATGTAGAGCCTGGTTCACTTGATTTTGGTGTGGACCAGGAGCTAAAATGTTATGACCATTGGGTAAATGGCTCCTGGGTGCCTGCTTATTTCGAGGCTTGACAAAAACACACACACATACACATATTACCATACTTAATGTGGGCTTTTTCATACATGTATGTGCATCACAGAGGGCATTAATTTGTATAATTCCTTTTTTTTTTTTTTTTTTTTGTAAAATCCAAATGTATGTGTCAGAAGGATGAAAGTAACATGAACAAGTATAATGTACTCAAGGTTTGATGGGTAGAATTGTCCAGAGTCTAGGACTCGCATTAACCACTACCTGGTACTAGTACCTATACAAATGAAAAATTCAGATGCAAACAATTGAGATACAGGCAAATATAACTCTTCAAATATTAAGTACAAAATAAGAAAATATGTACTGTTTAAAAATCATATTTTCAAAAATACTGCATTGGATTTTTAAAGTAGAGTATTCATTTTTTTTAAAATGAAAAGCTAGCATTTGATGTTGGTAGCCTTTGCAAAAAGTTTGAAAATGATGTATTTCGGTTTTTGCATCTGAACTCTTCTGATGTTCATGCCGCCTGCCTGTTATTTAGTTATGTTATTATGTTCTTATACAGTATTACAAACCTTTTGGTTTGCTTTATTTCTTTCTGCCTCACTTATTACTTATCATGCTTATATTGGACTGTTGTATTCAATCTATATAGATTCTATATTGAAAATGCTGATGTATTAATTAAACCTTGCTATTTTATCCGTCTACAACACAATTTATTCTTACTTTATTTATAACGTGGGATGTTTGTTGTTTTGTCTGCATCATACTTTGTTTGAGGCTGTGTGAAGTGTAATCTTGACCTGTCTAAAACAAAAGCAGAGCTGAGTTTTTCCTTTCCCCACCTATATGTTTAGGGTAAAATTAATTTCAGGTTGATACTTTGATATATTTTCATATCTTATTTTCTTATTTTACTTCATTATTAAGTTGTGGTATTTTGATCATACATGTATTTTTTTAAGGAATTGCATGGTACTATGGTATGGCAGTTCCAGAATTGCGTAACACTAATATCTCAGGTCAGAACATTGAGGGTTGTTTACATGTTTGCTTCGGTGATTTGCTTTAAGCAAGTTAAGTGTCATGACTCAAAAATATCTCTGTCTGAATAATTTGTTTACAAAAAGTAGGTCAATATTTATGATTCATAACATATGTTACATTATAATATTGCAGAATATTTATGATTAAATTGTATACTGCTCTGTAAGCTGTATAAAAAGTATGCTTTCTGCTTCTGGGGCATAGGTAAGCATGGTTAGTCTAGTTATATTGAATGAATTTGGTACAAAACAAGATGGAGTGTGTGGGATGCAAGAACACATCACTGCCGTCACTACACTGAAAATTCATCATCTTGGGATGTTTTCGAGACTTACAATGTTTCCCATTTCCTCTTCAATCACGAATCAAATTTAAAGGTTGCATAAATTTGGGAAGAATATTCATAATAACAGTGCATATGTGTGGGCTATGTATCATTTGAAAAGTTAATTACAAATAAGGGTGAAATTTACAACAAAATCAATATGTGTTAGAAGATGCCTGAAGTAAAATCTCTACATTGAGCGTTAGCAAGTTATTTTTCTGTGCTATCACTTACAGAACTAATTATTAAAATCAAATGATGGTAAGGAATTTTTATGTTAGACAATCGTGTGAAAGGGTCATTCAGTAATTGTGACCCTAAACACACTGTCGTGAATTTCTTTTAAACAATGCACTACATAGATTTAATTCCAAAACTCTGAATGCACTACATACTCAACTTAATTCTGAGTGATATTATTTTGGACTATTTGAACCCCTCCATACCTCTTGCTATGATTGTAACATGTACCATTTGCAACTATATGATTTGGATTTTAATTTTATCAGTACATTGTTGCAACTTTTCTTCAGGTGTTTTGAATTAAGTTAGGTGTGAAGACATGAATCAACCATTCCTAAAAAAATCTTCCACTTCAGTGAATGTCGCTTTAAAATTTCAAAATTTTAACAGTAGTACCTTTCATTTCCTTTTGTAAACTGAAATTAATAAGTTTTGGAAATGCCATGATTGAAATTTTGTTGAGACCAGGAAATCTGTTGGTCCACTTTCTACCGCAACATTTATAATAAACAGGATGATATTAGAGATATTATTACCATGGATAGCCTGGTAATGTCATGCTATAAAAGATATTTATATTTGAGATACTGTTTGCCGATTGGCCTGGCTTCGGGGTATACTACCTGTCAGCCTGTCTGAGATTGGTACAGAGAGATATTGATATAGTACTCCAGATATTGAATATGCCTCTTGTCACAGTCTTGTGTACATCAAAATTTCCTGTATAGATCTTATTTTGAGTTAACTACAAAATATCATCTAATTTGTTTGAAATATTGTGCACTTTTTGCTAAATTAACTGAAAAATTACACTGTTCTAAAATGGCAACATGTTAAAGGATGCATTTACAACCAGTTTAAAACAATGACAGTACAAAACATGTGTTATAATTGTTCAGGTCAAATAGTAGAAAGGCAATCATATGGAGTAAACAAAATATGAGATGTAAGATGAACCTTATGAAAGTTACAGGTACCAGTAGCTTGCATAACGACAAAAAAGTTTCAATCACAAAAGTAGAAATTACTATTATTTTTATCAAATGTTGCATTACCATGGTAATAGGGCTGTTCTTGACAAACCACACCTACTACACCTAAAGCAAATACAAATGTACCTAAAGCAAATACCACATCATGTCATTGAACATTTTTGTATTTTTACAAGCAAAATGTAAGATGAAAGCAAAACATACATATCTACAATAACCTTTCACAAGTTATACTTTTATTTTCAATGGCTTCCTTTTCCACAAATGCATACAATTGTCCTTGCATCTTATCATGTTATTATTTCCAATTATTTACCTTTGACAAAATGAATAAAAAATATGTTCAAAATGATAATCTATGCACAATATTCCAATAAATATCTCCCAATGCAAAGATGAAACAAAATTATTCCAAACATATGGTTTCTTCTATATTAAAGTGAATCAATATATTTAAAAAAACATATATAATGAAAATTCAAAGCTCTGTTAAATTGACCTGAGCTATAGGTACTTTGGTGACTTAATCAATTTTCTAAAAATAATTTTGTAAAAAGATAGGATTTAACAAATGTCATTGCATAGTATTTTATGTGCAGGTGGTTTTAATTCAATTAACTTAAATGACCAATTCATTTTTGTTAATTCTCAATTCATCACTTCATATGATATAATGTTATAATGGACTATATGGTCAGTGTACATCCTATTTGCCTGAAGTGATAATCCAAGTTAGATATGAAAAAGGTGGTAATGAAAAATTACATCAAATAATGCACTTAAAATTTGAAAGTCATTTTAAAACTCAGTATTATAAATTTATTTCTTACAGGTTGTTTCACAATCTGATCAGGGTGGGTCATGTTAGCTGTAATATGAGAGAGATGTTTAGCATGGTAGTTAAAGTAAATATTTGCCTCAATAAGATTTCCATATCCATATTTCTTATTATTCACTCCAGTTATTTGCCAAGGAAGCATAGAGAGTTTGATTATGGTCTGGTGTAATACTATACACTGTTATAGCCGACAGAGTCTGCCTGGTGAATCATAATAAGGGAATAGATGGATATTACTCTAAGGTTAAGTTTAGTCATCGTTGTCGTCGTCAGAGCTAACAGACCTTTTTTTTCAACATCGTAGGTGGTTTGGGATGAGTGACCCATCTCAGTTTCTGTCTGTCAGGGATATGCTTGGGGGTTCTTTGATGAAAATATTAGATGTGTGGTCAAGGATTGGAAAATTTTCATTTTAGGTAGAAAAATATTGTGGCGCATTGGTTAGTTTGGAAAGCTGGAAGTGAATATGGCCAGGCACACGGCAGTGGAGACACTTATGTTTAATTTTGTTCCGGTGGTCAATGGTTAGTTTTCCCATGTTGATATAGCTGTATGGTTAAACTTCAAACAAGGCTGACAGTTAATATTTACCACATCCCATATTATGCGAGTTGCTAGAAAACGGTTTTCTGTAGGAAGCTCACAACAAAAAAAAAAAAAATCTAAAAAGATTGAACATCACTCTTATATGTGATAAATATTTTTTACATTTAAGTCGAGTGAACATAAACATTTATCTGCCTACCAAATGGAATGCAGTGCCATGAATAAATTGCAAATTAAATTATGTTCAGTTCTATTTAAACATACACATATAATAAGGTATATAAGATGTAACAAACATTTGTGACATGGAATGCAGTAGTACATTTGTATCCACTTGTATCCATCTGCAGCTGTGTGAAAAGATAGGACTTAAAAAAACAACTTTTTCTGTTTTTGATTTACAAATCAACCCCACATCATTTTGACTAAGCCCTGAGTATGAGTCAATCATCGTTGTCATGGTGTCATTGATCAGTGCATAAATTTAGATATATATTTGATTTGGAAATATTAAAATTCAGTAGTAAAAAAAATATTTTGTTGTTGAAGCAAATGTCACATGAGACCAATAATAATCAAATCAGTTGTGATGGAGACACACATATTTCCTGAAGCCATTGATAACCACACTAGATGAACTTAAACTAGTTAAACTAGTTCAGGATGTTATTATTTTCAATGTAGTGTTACACAAAAGGTTCAATAAGAGTTCCCTTGTTTGATCTCTGGACAAGAATAAATGTCATAATATAGGTCACATTTGTTTTTTTACAATAGGTCACCATTTAAAAAAAACACTTATGAATCCTGGCTGTCATACATTTGTATTTGCCAGCAACATGATGTTCACTTATCTCTCATTGACCCGGGCTAAGTATTGTAAATAAATTTCCACATAACGGGGCAGGGAGGAGCTGCGAGACTGAAATTAACAGTCCATACACCCTAATAAGGCTAATTTTGCTGATTTAAGGGAGGGGAGGGGAACTAGCGTCCATAAACTTATATTCTCATATTAAAATTACTTGCATAAATTCAATTTCAAAATCTTTGCTTCCTAAGCTTTATCCAGACCTCTTGGGAGATCAGATTAGTACTTGTGTATTGAAAGAGATTACCAAAAGAAAGATGAAATGAATGAATGAATGACTCTTCTCACCAAGTTAATTAAAAGTAGTGTCAGAAGGCCAAGAATTGCTCCTCTCACAATTAGCAATGCATTGATTATTAATCATCATACATACATCATTATGGTCATACATCTTTAAACATCAGTAATTATGCTAAACACCCCCAGACTAATTTTGTCCACTTTTAAATAGCTGGTAACTTACAACAAGGGCATCAAGTGGCAATTGAGACAAGACATGCAGATCTATAATTAATGATACATGGATGATGAATGACTACACATTAATATTTCATCTTCTAAACTGTGCTGTAACAGGGGAGTTTGAATATAAATGTTAAGGCTTAGTTTTTGTGATTTATAGTAGTAATACATAATGAGATGAAGAGCTGGATATTCATTTTAGATCTAAATGTGTGCCCAAAACACCTAACATCATATATGCATCACAACTACATCAGTAGTTTCTAAAGAGGATGTTCCCTAATGATAAGTATGTCCATACCTCATCTAATAATGAATTGAATACATCTTAATGGTGCAGCAAATTGATGACCTAAAAATGAAACAGATATGTGTAAGCATTGGTCATTCGGTCATTGTTCCTTTGACTCTGTACATACATGTAATTAATAAAGTATTTGAAGACAAGCGATAATGTGTATCCTTATTTTATATATTTATAATATAAAATACGGATTGGTATAAATTAATCAAATTTACTCAAATTAAGTTAAGCCAAAATTTAATCTGCAAAAGATGCAGTTTAGCCAAATTTTAACCAAAATAATGAACAAATTTAAGACTGGAATTTGACATTTGTTGAGATGTAACAAATTAGAGATCACCCAGCTGTAAACCCCTATTTTATAGACTAGAACCTCATGGTGGTGTTATATAACCAAATTATCTTGAAGGCATCGTCTAGCTAGCTAAATATCATTGGGAAATACCTCCGAGAAGATGTGAACATGTTAAATAGGGATGCTAGGAGTTAGTGCCATAGCGACGATGACTCATTCACCGGTTTGATAATTATGCACATTTTGTAGCCTTGTCGGTCGTCTAACTGAAAGGTCTTTTAGTGTCTTGCACGTGCGTGGGTAGTAAATGGTTAGGATGTACATGATAGAGATAAAATATGTGATTCATTATACTGTCAGGTGGATATTCACCCTGTCTTGTCATGATATAGTTTAATAGAATAGTTAATTGGGGAGGTGGGATGAAGTCAAATTTGTTACAGAACTTGTTTTGTAACAGTAGCAATTAATCATGATTCAAAGTGAAATTGATGTGTAAATTACATATGCCGTTGATGTAGAAATTATTTGTGGGTCATTCAGAAAATTTGGAACCTGCTAAACAGATATTAAAATAATATACAAATAAATATACACTTGATAACCACAAAATTTACCCAAAAATTTGTCCTGACATTTTGTGTTGTTGCCTTAGAAATGTGTCCACATGATACATCAGTTATGCTGTAGTTTATGTGTGTAAGCTAGCTGAACATCAAGAAAAATATTATAAAGCATGGTTAATTATTAACATGATGTAGATTATTGTGTATTAGATCATGATATTTGTGGGAGGCAGTATACCATGAGGATGAAGCATGGCATCCATCCATCCATCAACCTGTACGGACTATAGTAATTAATGGTGTGTTTCTATAGCTATTGCAATATTGCTACAACTAATTTACCATGACAAGGTTTTCTCTTGGGAGAATTACTATCTTATGATACATGTATGATCAAAATACTGACTATTTTTATTAAAAACCGTATACACTCACTGAACTGGATCATGGAGCTATCCAGGATACTGATGGCTTCAAAGTTTGACCAGTCAACCACATTTGAGCTATGGTCAATCTTTTTAGTTGATCAGAGTGGTCAAATGAGTTATTATTTTATTATCATTATGATTTTGTTATGTGGTGACCAAAATTTAAGAGATTTCTCTTGAAGGAGAAAGCATTTTGTATAACTTATGTGCAATATTATTTGTTTGAGGCCAAACATGGTATATCATGTATACAGTGTAGTAAATAATTAAAACTAAAAACAAGATGTTGTCCTGGGATGTATATGAAAAGAATGTTTGCCCTTCTGAGATAAAGTGTGAATTCAGATGGAATGAATACCTCCCAGCCCCTAACTGCAAACTTAACTGAAAACTAGCAGGGTCAAAAACAAGGCTTATAAAAATGTAAAGTGGTACTCACTTATCTGTCTGCATTTGAGACTGTGTGAGATGTCTACAGGTGTAAATAGATACCTAATATTATAGACTATTTATTGTATTTATATGTATATGTAGCATGTAAGTAATTAAGTATAGATAAAAAGAGTAGCATTAATAATATAGCCAAAGTAGCTATACTATGTAGCAGCAGTGTGTGGTTGTAAATTGAGTGTGCTATAAAATTAGTTTGATAGCCATAGAAAATGCATGTTCCATTTGAAGAACAATTTTTATAATGTTAAAACATCTTCAAGTCCTCTTTTAACCATTCAAAAACTAAAAGTTTTCAAATTAATTGCTACCCTACAATGTAGAAGTGATTTTTATGTACTCAATAGTATTTTGTTTTTACACAAAATTGGAGAAATGCAGTGGTTATATTAAAGCCATAATGTGTGATTTGCTCCTCAGCGACGCCCTAAATTTTTGCATGATTGTAATTATAATGCCCAATCGTGTACTAAAATACCATACATGTGTGAAAGACTAAGCTTGAAGTGCTTTACAACAAAATTTAAAGAGTTTTTATAATAAACCCGGGGATCCTCGGTTTTATTCGCCAATTCCCTTTAGAGCTCCACAGTAGAGCTGCTAAGTAGTTTCTTTCATTTTTACATCATTATTTCAGCTTAAAATGATCAGAAAACCTCCTTGACAGCTGTTACTAATATTATGTAATAATTTTTGGCAAAAGAATAATAAAATTAAAATTGGACTGAAATCATACATTATGGCTTTTCATTTAGCTCTAAAATCTCTGACAATTAATTACCTTAAATCTGGACAAAGACTGTGCATTTATACATATAGTTTGTCCAATACTTCTTTTTGTATTGGGGTTATAATTGAAGAGACAATATACCATTGGAGGTTTCAATTGCCTATAGAGTCAACAATTTGCTCAATGTCAAATCGGACTTCCTGATTCTTGAATATCTGATCCATTATGTTGAAAACTTTGAAATATGAGCTACTAACGTATACATTTTACAATTCTATTTTCAAATGATAAAACTCTGCAACACAAGGGCACCAAATTGAAATGGAAAAGGCTATTCAGTGAACAGATTTCTTAGATTTTGTGATTGTTTTACCATCTTGATGTTTATTTGCATCTCAATTTCATAGTTAGCTACATTAAAATGATTGAATCAGATCACATCACAAATATAAATGAAGATATAATTTGATATTCTTATGTTTCTAATTCTATGGTTACATATTAGAATAATGCAAAATCTGTCAATATTGTACATGTATGCTATCTGTTAAATGGGTGTATTTGCACCAAATCCTGTACAATTTTGTACAAAGTCTATTTTGCTTGCACAAAAGCTACTTTTCAAACTGTATATTTTATTATTTTAGAAGAGTGTGCTCTTATCACCTGTATGTCATACTTGCTGTAAAACTATATGGCTAAACATTCCAATGAAGAAGTCATCAAATCAAACTATACCAGTTTCTAAGATTTATTAAAAGTTATCTTTAGATATATATAGTAAACCTTTCTTTCCTAAATTGTACTTTTATTTGAACAATTTACAAAAAATAAGCTTCAAAAACATATCAAATTGATAATTAAAATCTGGTCAACTGGACTTACTATTTTAACTGGCAACGTTTCTCATCACGTCGCCAGGTAAAATAATAAGTCCAGTTGACCAGATTTTAATTATCAATTCAATTTTTGTATACCTGGATGACTGAGAATATACACAAATACTTCAAAAACATATGCTAGAGAATGTTGTGTGGAATTCATGTTGCAAAAAATACATTTCCACTGTGTTTGAGTCATTGAACTGTGGATCTGGAATTCTGAAGAACATTTCTTGTCACTCACACACCAAACTGAATTGATTTATTCCTTTTATTAGATGCATTATAAACAGCAAATCTACATTTTATTCCTCACAAGGGCAGCATGTGTTTGCATTTCTCAGTACGTGAAGAGTATATAAGCCTCTTGTACATTTATATGTCTCAGACATCTTTGAAAAGTAGCAAGTTGTCTGGATTGTTAGAAACATTTTATGTGAAACTGACATATTATTATGCTTAAACTGAACTTTGTTAAATTTTTTATTTGAAATTTTAAATGTTTTGCTAATTTTATATCAATCAGCATATTATTGTTACTTATGTTAAGGGGTGGGGTATGAAAGTTTGGACAGTATTTGAAGAGCTTTGTTTCAAAACCCCTTACATCCACTTTTGGCCAAATTGAGTTATTGGCATAATATTATAGTGTGGGTAAAAATACACATTTTGGTGGTTGTTTGACCTTCATACTACCTTCCCTTCCGAGTTATCGATATTTCCGTTTGGGAAATCTTAGGAATTTCCGGAAATCTGAACTTAAAATGAATATAGAATTGTTTTGTTTTAAATTTTTTGATGTATAATGGTAGCCTGGAATGTTCTTTACCTATTAAAACCAAAAGGAACTGTTTTTGGGTCACTATGTTTGAAAAAATCATTTTAATTAGCAAAAGGTGTAGCTTAGGAAATACCCAAAAAAATGCCATTTTCCCGAATTTAATTAAAAATTCATAATTAAAAAAGTAAATGAGATATTTCAATTTTTCTTTTTGATTTTCAAAGCATTAGTCAAGTTACATAATGTAGTGCAAACAAATGGGCTCAAATTTGATTGCAAAGGTGGTTTCTAGAAAAGGGTAAATTTATTTTGTTGCAAAACCCCTTACATCCACAAAAGGTGCGATATAAAATAAATAATAAAATAAATAGGAAGCCTTGAAAATTGTCCCAAACCTATTCTTTTAGTTTCTATTCATCAACACTTTATCCAATCGCAAATTGAATCAAATCGATCAAGTAATACTTGCACAATTAAAAAAAGCTGTTTTTCTCAAAAAGTCAAAAGTGGATGTAAGGGGTTTTGCAACAAAGCTCTTCATTTATTGTGGGACATTAGAGCACATCAGACATATCGAATTGTATTCTGAATACGAAGAATGTCCTTCTTCCTTAAAACATTTTCAAGCAAAAGCTTAATTTAAAAGGGTTAATGTTTCATTCCTTGCAAAAGCTTTAGCTCATCCAATTTTAATCAGTATTCTAATTGTACTGAATTTAAATCTTGCATTTTATATTATTTACAATGTAGTGTATCATAGTTTTGATACATCAAATTTTGTCTTACTAAAAATGCTATGCTATACTGGCCTACTGGGACATTTATAGAATGGCTATTTTACTGTGTGCTATATTCCTCAATATTGGACACCCAAATTTGAATTTCATATGGTTCAGCCTCACCTACATAATTACATAAATTAAATTCAAATTTGTTATAAGGCTGAGGTGTACTTGCAGACAAACTATGTGTGCGAAAACAAGTCTGGTGTAATAGTGTTACTATCCATAAAGTAAATGATAGGGTATATTGCTGATAGCGATTGATAGGCAAAAATGATGCATGGTGGGAATGAAAAGGGCTCAAATTGGATCTTTTTTGAGCCCCTTTCATTCCCAGCATGCATCACATTTGCCTAACAATTGCTATCAGCAATATACCTTATTGATGCTACATGGTTGTAAAGTTATTTATGTGGGTTATTTATAAATCTAAAACATTCATAGAAAATTTAAAGCATTTTATCATTAATTTTGCATAAAATTTGCAACATTCTGTACACACCTTTGTTTTAGACATAATATGGGCTTTAATTTGAGATATTTTATATGATTTGTTTTTCTATGTCAGCCAAAGATATGGTGCCTAAGCTTTGTATGCTAATATTGTCAATAAATGTTGAAACGAAATGAAATATTGGATATGTATTTGACCTTATTTTTCTTGTTCCTAGCGTGATTAAGAGTTTGGGAAATGACTATTATCAGGGGTTGTGCAAATATTATCTGGCACGTATCCAAGAAAGGGTTTCTTCACAAATGGCATGCCAACAGATCACTTTTTATTTAAGTTCAAGTGCATCAATTTTGCCCCAAATTCTTTTTTGTTTTTTGTGGGAAAGTTCAAAAAGAGCAAAAAGAGAGCAAAAACCATATTAAGAAAACCAACGGATGGATGAGAAATATGACTTTTGTTGACCAGTTTTAAATTCTCTGTGAAGAACAAATGACACAGTTTAGACACCATGCCCCTAAATAAATCCTTGCTACAGGCATAATCCTTAATGATATCATCTAATCAGCATAATCTATATCATTGAATTCAAATTCAAATTCTAACAGTTGAAAATTAATGAGCCTTACCATGCCTTTACTTTACAGTGTGTCCCATAAAAAGTATCTATTTGTAAACATCAAGCAATTATTTTAGTTGCTGCCCTTTATGCATGTGATGCCGGGATGTGATGCATTCAATCAAATTGATCCCTTGGCAGGAAAACCAATTGTCACTTTTCTCTTTTAGCTTTATTGCTTATTCTACAAGATAGGGAAACCTCCACAAAATTGAAGAAAGGTTCCTTATATTTTGATGTTAAATACTGTTGTTACCCATCATAGATCCTACATAGGATCTATGCCCATTAGATTAAATCTATGCCAATATATGACTATCTGTTTTTTACCAACCTCTGACTCATTTTCTGCATCACATCTGAGGGCATTTAAATCATAACATCAGCAGCTAGCTAGTTGATCAATGATGTGTGTCCATGCCATTAGTTTATAGTATATCCCAGTTTAAAAAAAGCTCAATTCCATATCCATCAACAGTTGATAAATTTTGTATTCATTCCATGAGCTTATAGTGTATCCCAGTCACAAAATGGCCCAACTCCT
Source organism: Amphiura filiformis (assembly GCF_039555335.1). Lineage (NCBI taxonomy): Eukaryota > Metazoa > Echinodermata > Ophiuroidea > Amphilepidida > Amphiuridae > Amphiura > Amphiura filiformis. The sequence continues at coordinate 79,724,040 of NC_092630.1, read as the reverse complement.
TCCTTATTTAGACACTGCACAAGTCAGTCATTTGTTTGTTTTAAATGATCTTCCCGTTGTTATTTTCTTTAAAGTCATCTATTAGTGTCTTATTTTTGTCTCATTTTGCAGTTTTTTAATTCAATTTACTAAGGATAATTATGTGTATACAGATTTGAATTTTGAAGTACAAACCATCGGCAGTTGGCACAATAGTTTACCACATCACCTTTATAATATAACCCTTGGTTAATCAAGAATAGCTTTTTTTTCTTTCCATCCTGATTCAAATAATTTGTATGTACAAGATTAGCAACACCTGCATGTGTCATCAACTCAACCTTTGTGGATAATGGAATCAAAATGGTTTAACAAAGAGAAAGTGAAGACTTGTAAACTTGATACATTAACAATAAAGTTTTGCAATCCGATAGTAGTGTAGTGGTAGTCACAGACCAGTGATCTACTGCTAACTGTCTCTCCATCTGTGGGTTTGCTATGTTCATTATCAATAATTACAGAGATTAATTACAGATTCTAGAAACTATGGATTAATATCAAAATGAAATGTAAGATTATAGATTACAGCTAGAGGGAGAGAGTGTTTGACCAGAGGAAAGACAAAAGAAACTGTAGAAGCTCATTCCAGATGGACCATTTGAGACTGTACCGGAGCCTGTACCCATTGTGTGACCCGAAAAAAACAAGTGAAAAGGGGTGCCTTTTGCGAGGAGGCAAATTTTATTGTAACTTGTGTGATGCCTTTAGGATTAAAAACAAACAAAACAGTGATTTTCAAGAAAAGGGTAGCTTTTTTTCTGATTATGCCATAACTTCAGGGTAATTTTTCAAAATACATACACTCCTAACTGTCCAAAAAGAGTGCATTGACCAACAAGTTGTTTTGGTACTATATATTTTGAGGACACTTTAACTTTAACAGGGCACAATTATACTGGAAGGGTGAAATCATAGACTGTAAGAAAACGTCTATGGGGAAATTTTGTTTTGATGCATGTGTACACCATCATACTTGAGTCCCGACTTGAGTACCCCCAGGGGGGAAAATGAGAAGACTGGAAGTTTGCAGATGCATCTTTCCTACCATCTATTAATTACCATATTAGGTTATGTCCTTTGTTACACTTTAATATTCATTTGTTACCCAAAACTGACATTGAAATATCACAAGAAAATACTTCATATGTGTATGCCAATAACATTCATGGAAAACTGAAGTTTGTTTTGTCCCTATTTGAAAATAACTCTGTAAGATGACCAACTTTGAATAATTTGTATTCAATGTGAAGCTTTAAAACAAAGAAGAATAAAACTTTAATAAGATGCTCCAAGTCAGGCCTTATTTACCTTAGATTATGGGCTTTTAAGCACAGTTACTAATCTGTAAAAGCTTCTTATATTATTGACCATGCTACTTGAATTCATTCATTGCATTTGCATTGTGGTTGTTAATATCTTATTACAGACAGGTGTGCTCTATAATCTCTTCCAGCGCCAGGTGATGGAATAACCTACCCAAAACTAGTTCACAAATGGAATCGCATTGTGGTAGGAAAACCTTTACTCATTAAAAATTGCAAAAGTATCTGACATAAATGTAATTGACTGCTAAAACTTTTTTCTTTCAAGCCATGATAACTCAATTTATTTTCATAATTTTCCCCATTCACATTTTAATTAGTTAATTTTTGTGTACTATCTGACATTTGCTTTTTAAAAAACAAAACTGTGGCTTTGCCATTGACCTATATAATAATTTCAAAACAAATATTAAAATATTTGTTTTGAAATTATTATATAGGTCAATGGCAAAGCCACAGTTTTGATTTTAAATTATTATTCTTTGTATAATTGAAAATAAATATTAGTATTTCTCACAGCAGGAAATAAAATTTTGTAAGGAAAATATTGCTTGATATATCTTGAGGTGGCATATGACAGAAGGGTGTCTGCGTACTTTTTAATTAAAAATAAATGAACCCGTTGTTATTCTATCTAATTGGTCATTCTTGAGTTTATTATTAATGGTCAGTTTATGTTCAGAAAAGCATGACAAAATATATTTTGGTCTTATGGTATTAACTAATGCAGTCAGTTAAATAAAGTAATATGCAAACATATTCATACAAATTATTTATGCAGGCATTTTAGTAATTTGAGACCAATTAATGATGTCTGTTCTTAATATGATAATGAAGCAGTTAAGTGAATTAATATGAAAACATCTTCATTTATGCAGGTATTTAGTGTATCTATGTTCAGAAAACCATGACAAAATATTTGGTCTTATAATAACTTATATTAAGTTATGATAATGAAGTATTAAAAACATGAATTAATATACAAAGATCTTCATTATACAAACTATTTATGCAGGCATTTGGGAAAATTGTCCTCTGCCAATTAAATAATTTGTGGTGTCTATGTTCAGGAAAGCATGACTTAATATATTTTGGTCAATAAGTTATGATATGAAGCATTTTTGTTAATAATTTAATTGATAATGATAATTTTGTTAATAGTTATGTAAATGTGTTCATACACATTATTTATGTGGGCATTTTAGGGAAATAGCCTTCTGTCAAAGTAATTTGAGACCACGGACACGCTCCGGCCACACTTACACCTTTTGTGAACATTTTTACCAAAAATCAATGGACTGAAAACTTCTGGATAAGTCATTGTACAGCTTACAAACCACAATGCCGTGAGCACAAAGCCAGCTAGCCAGCCCGTATTTCCCAAATTGAGGGAGGGCCTTTGTGTCAAACTTTCACTGGTCCCAGCTGTCTTTTATAGCTTGTTAAACTATACTGAAATGATTCCATGTATCCAACGGTTCCTTCAAGTGCAATTACAGAGATTTTGTGGAGTACACAAACAAAATTAGTGAATGCATAGGAATTCATGATAGCGCGTCAGTAAGTCATAAAAGTTTCTGTGAGCGAAGAAGACAGACCTGCTATACTGTGATGTGGCAGTGTTATTAAATTTTATGAGGATATATCTTTGGGAACTTACTGGACTGTAATAAACAAGGACCCAGCAGATGAATGGTAACTACAGACAAGGATAGAGGATCTTATTGTCATTGTAAGTAAAATTATTTTCTATATACTTCTGTATTTTAGCATTGTGTATGTGAGTGTTGTGTGTACATATAGGGCTTGACAGTAAATGGGACAATGGGCATCAGTGACTGTTATACCTGGAAGGAAACAGGTGGGTATATGTTTTGATCCATATTTTGGGAGAAATATGAACATTACTATTTGAAAAAGTTTATGACAGCATATAATATCATCAAGAATCACCATACATGTATTTGGTAGTAATACAACATGTCAATTTTGGTTTATCTATGGTGAGGTAAGTTAAATCATGGGTAAAAGAATCATAGAGCTGTATGGTTAATTTAGTATTGTACATAGGGAACCACATCTTGATAACAATGTTTACATACAAAGAAACAGTATTTGTGCCATAAGATGCTAGAATTTGATCAGGGGTATTTATTAGTTATCTGGATCATAAAAAATAAATAGGAATAGATTCAATTTTCAAAACATGCTCAAAAATTGCGAATATCAATTGATTTTCATATTTCTGAATTTCATTGGGTAATCTAGAATGGAATCAAAACACACCTTATGGCCACAGGGGCTATAGAAGATATGACCAATTCACCTGCTGGGGATATGGGTTGGACAAAAGATGCAGACCCGGGGAACAGGTGTGTGTCTCGTGATGCAGAAAAAAGTTTGAAATTTAAAAGTTGTATTCAAAAACTTCCATCTGTATTTTTGATCAAACCAATTATATTAAGAACAGGTTGCACTGTACATTTACAATAGTAGTAAGAAAAGAACAATAATCTGAACAAATATAACAATGAAATGAGAACAATTATTGCTTCCACTTGGATGTCTTCAAATAAGTGTATTTGTGGTTTTGAAAGATACTAAGTTTATTTAGGAACAGGTGCACCTTGCACATTGCATTTCATCATGCATTGCTCTAAATCCTCTAATTCTATGGAGAATTGGCTGGTACTATTAAAATTCATACACTTGTCTCTTATAATATCAAACTTTGAGATCAGTAACAAAATTGATCTATCTGTATCAACATGAAGTGCATGCCTAATTTAAGTGCAAATTGAAAACAAAACAAAACTGTTTTAGCATGTTTTCGTAGCTCGAGGGGTTTTAAAGTTGTAGACAAAGGATGCAAGGTATTATGGGCCAGGTGTTTGCTTCTTGATGCATGTTAGTGTGGTCGGGTGTGATTTATGTAGGGTGTCATTTGGTGTGACATTTATATGGGAGGGAGATTTGAAAATGATGAAAGTATAAAGAAAGCTTAGAGGGTTTGAAGCTTTGTTTGTGCAAGGGATTTGTCTGTGTCAAGCCCGTCATTTGTATTTCAACTTGTGTATCATTAGCATTACACAGGCTTTCAAATTGAACCCTAAGCAAGTGTTTTCCTGTTGTGTAAAATCACATCCCAACAAGTAATGTGTGTGTTTTCATCATGTAACCAAGTAATTACCACTTTTAGCAATTGTAACACCCTGTTGAAATTATCTCTAGTTTTGCTCCTTAAGTCCTTATACCCTTTAAATAATTAAAAATGAAATATTTTTTACAAAACTTGGTCTTTGGCATTTTGTAACGTTTATACATGTCCCAACTCATACCTAAATCAGCCAAATGTGTTGTATTTAATTTTTAGGACCACAGAGCAATTTGAATTAATGTTGTAATTTAAATCGCACACAGGGCTCCAAGATAGCCATTGGCATTTCTTTCATTTTAACCTCATTATTTTGACCTAAAATGGATAGAAACCCTTCCTCACAGTCATACTAATATATTATTTCATCATTTTGGTAAAAAAATAACAAATTTAAAATTGGACCGAAATTGTACATTTATGTACGCCTAATCATCTAATGCTAAACAGTGATGTATTTGAATTTTGACTGTTTGGTACATGTACCTGAAACGAGATGCTGGAAAAACTTTTCTGAGCATAAATTTACAGTTTTCACTTGTTTTTTAATTTTATGAAATGCAAGTGACCCCTGGGCCCCACTGGAGTTAAATCCTTGCTTTGTATTAGTAAAAATATAAAGAACAAGGAAGATCGGTAAAATAAATTTTGCACTTATGACAATCAATGTCAATATATTACCCTCAACATAATTAAGTAGATATTGGAAATATTAAAACTTCCTTAATATTTAGTGGAAATCATGAATGGAGTATAATTTATATTATAATTTATACTAGTAGATCAAACTAATTTGAATGCAGGTTAGATTATGAAATTGATTATTATTGCAATTCCCTCAACTTTTGCAGGTTTAAAACCCGGGTTTGAAATCCCAGACTAAGTACCCTAAACTATATATTGTAGTCACCAGCTTGCGCACCATAGCCATTAAAGTATTAAATGATCTGTTGACATTGTGTGTTTGCTAAGTAGACGGGACAGCTGCAAGAAAGCTGAGATGTGTCAATGCTATGGTAGCGAGATGAAATTATCAAAAGATTTTTAAATTCCAACAGTTAAATTCAGTGAAGCATGTCCATGTTTTCAGTTTACAGTATGTCCCCATTGATGAAAACAATGGATATAAAATATATTTAAATATTTCCAGCTGTTGCATATATAATGCATGCTTTCAGTCTACACTGTGTCCCAAATAGAGAACTTTGTGCAATATGTATTGTATAAACTACCAAAGGGAAAAATATTAAATAAAGAAGTAAATTCTCACTGTTGATGGTGGATGGAATATGTAAGTTAATTTTTTTTGTTTGAGGAATGTGTAAATAAATGTGTTCAAAATGTGAAATCAAAGTTTAATAATTTGAGATTTATTAAAGTGCATAATTTTGAAGCAAATTAGTAAATATGCAGTAAATCAAACATAGTGGAAAAACAAGAAGTTACAATACATCAGTGAAGGAAGGAAACAGCATAACTTGCATTCAATGAGGTTTTACTTCATGTATAATATGCAATCTACTGAAAGAGAGAATTATTTTATAAAGAAGTTTGCTACAGAAGATATATTTGAATACTATTAAGATAGATTGCTATTCATAAAATTTAATTTGTGTTTGTATATTATATACTGAATACTAAAAACATTTTATGCTATTTTCAGAAGATAATCTGATAATTTCTACTGAATATATTGTGATATTCTTGTGCTGTTATTGTGCCATCTACTGAAGATAGCTCTTAAATAAATTAGCAATAATTGATGGAATCAAACATGACAACTAATAGTTCTATTCACTGAAGGTATATGGTTTATGCTGAATATCTATTTACCATTGATCAGCAGAACTTACAGAAGATATTTCATTTGTCTCCTGAAGTTGTGTATGTGCTATCTACTGAAGATAAGCACATTACATATTGGGTGTCATTGTTTATATTGATAATTTGGCACTATACTGCAAAACACAATATTTTTGTGGCACAGACTTTCTGTGATTTGAAAAGAACCATAATTTTTGCAATATGTAATTTTTGTGAAATGGATACATTTTCTTAAAGGAGGAAAAATAAATATTTGCGAGCAAAAAAGTTTGTGAATCCATATCACTCAAACATTCCCAAATTTTCATGTGCACAAACATATTTTCATGCTTTACATTATCTACAGTAACTAAGTTTTGCTATACATGAAGATAATAATTAAATTTCTATATTGAATATATATGATATAACTCAATGGTTAATTGTTATATACTGCAAATAGATATGTATTAAAACTAGTTCAACAATCTACTGAAGACTTTGAACAGTGTTGACTATTTTATGATTATAATCTTTACTTTCTCTGAAGACAATTTACTCTAAAAGACCGGAAAGAAGAAAAGCATATGCTATTTGCCATAATGGTTGTGCATGCTATTAAAACTTGATTTTGACAAAACCAAGCTAAAAATGTACAGGTTGTGTGCTATCTACTGAAGATAGCCACCCATGCACATTGCCTTCATACTAATTGATTTCAACATTTCATTTTGACAGGTTGTTTGTGAAGTACTTATACAATGGGAGGTGCATCTTCAAAACAAGGAAGATATGTGGTGAACCCTGACCCTAGGGATGGTAACCCTGTGAACTATGACCCCAACACACCTTCAAAAGCAAAGCGATACAGAGTCATTAGCTCTCCTGCTGAAATCCAACGAGATCATAATGGCATGAAGACTCCAGAAATAGCAGCTTCTGTGAGGTATCACACCTACCCAGAAGGCTGCTCAACACACAATGAAGAATACTACACTCCGTCCCATTCCCCAGAACCATCTCATTCCTCTGACATGTCATCACATGACTCAAGATATTCTCATGGATCAACAAGAGGTCATCTTGATTCCAAATATTACTCACATAGTAAAGTTGCTTCACCATCAGCAGAAACTCTAACATGTTCTGCTCCTCTTAGCAGAAGAGAGGAGTTACATGATGGTCATGCAAGTGGTGATGTTTGTATAGTTGAAAGAGATGTTTCCAGTTCAGATGGTGATCATGTCAGTGTTAGAGGCCATGCACATGGGAGTCATGTGACCTTACATAACAAATCACATGGACCTCACATGGACAATAGTATACATATGGATAATTCTCATGACCGTCAAACCAGCGCAAATAATCATGTTCATATGGGTAGTGGAATGCGAGAGCATTATAATTTAAACAGTGATCAGAAAAACAACAATACCCAATCAAATACTGAGCAGGTAATTGGTAATAATGCCAATGAGCACAGACTTTATGCCAGCATAAATCACCATCCAACCAGACCAGTACAATACATGAGTGATCCTACCAATAGAAGAGGTCATTACATGAGTATCAACAATCAGCCTAATAAACCGCACCCTATGGTTGGTGGTAGTGTTGTCCATCAACAAGAAGATGGCAGGACAGTAACACATTTCCTCCCATACACTGCAAGTACTCCAGGATTTGAATCAACATCACTCTTCATCCCCTATATAACAAGTACTCCTAACAAACAATTCCAGATGGTGCTACAAACTCCACCACAACCACCAACTCCTCCACCTGCTACAAGCAATACAGATGGAGATCAGCATCAGCATCAACAACTACCTGGATCTTTCACCATCCTGGATGCTCTATTCCTCATTGGTAGTATGGTGATGTATGTAGCAGATATAGCATTAGATGTCTTAGTTGCCGTGCAGTATTATCAGACCAATAACATTCTATGGAGTGGTTTGACGATGGCGTTTATTATCATCCCATCTTTGACTTTGCAGTATTTCAGTCTCAGGTGGCATTTTGCTGATACATTGGATGCAATACAGAAGAATAAGGTAAGCAAATATGATTTAAAAGCTAAATGTGTACATTCATATCAAAATGATGCACTTGTCAGCTGCTACATGTGTACATCCATATCAAAATGATGCACTTGTCAGCTGCTATATGTGTACATCAATATCAAAATGATGCTCTTGTCAGCTGCTACATGTGTCTCTTTTAACATAATAGCTGGGAGGAATAAATAGCAGACTCATCTCAAGTGGAGGTCACTTCAAATCATCCCCAAGTCACATAGTTGTGGAATTTCCTCTGTGTTCCTAAACCATCTGACTTTGGGGATGATTTGAAGTGACATCCACTTGAGATGAGGCTTTATTCCTAGCTATTATGTAAAAAAGGAACGTGTAGTAGAAATGTTGTATCATTTTAATATGGATGTACACAAATATGTTTCAGGGTTGTGAGTATACTCCATATTAGATGGCAGGAGACCTGTTTAAAACTGTTGTTAATAAGTGACCCTATACAAAAATGGGTTTGCTTTGAGAACTTCTTCCATGAATTTTCTTGCTGATCAATGATACAGCAGATTATTTAATTTTAAGCAGGTGTGGTAGATATTTACAAAGATCAAAACTCACAAATTCACCTGCTTTGTCCTTGCTTGGTTAAATTAGCAGGCTATATTATATGTATATTGATCTTAAGAAGGGACCTTGATCCCATACCTACTTCCTATTTTGAAGAAGATCAATGGTATAAGTTTTTCATAATTACAAGGATGGTCAAGGGCTTTAAATTATTACTATCCTATTACAAATTTTGTTCAGTTTTATACAATTAGTTCAAAACACCTGTTAGATTTATACTGAATGAATGCCTCATAAATATAGTCCATTTCATAAGATACATTCTAGAATTTGTTGTCTTTATTGCCTCGCCAGTTGACACACATCGTCATCATCCCTATATCTTTGTGTCAAAAATTGCCGTGATAGTACAACGAAAATCCTCTCATTTTTCAAAAGCTACGCATGGCGATTTTGTTCGAGATAGGCCGAGCGACTCAGGCTAAGCATACCATTTACATGATATGAGATATCACACAGAGCCTGCCGCATAGTTTCTATTCTATGATTTGTGCATGATGATCAGTACCACATTATGGTGTTGCCATTATAGAAAATTCGATTTGTTGTCAGGAAAAACGCAGGTTTTGTTTCCAGTACACTAACTCAAAAAGCAATACACTAATTAGCGGGGCCTTGCTGTTTGCTGTGGATATATTTTACTGCAGTAAAGATTTTGAAATCCAAAGTAAAAATTGTGACATATTCAACTATTTGAGAAATGAATTATACAAAGGAACCTGTGTAAGATCCAGCTGCTGTATCTATAATTCAATGTACATTATCGACTTTCTTTATCTGCGTCAATAATGGAATATCGATTTCAATTGAATTGAATACATGTCTCCATTTTGAGTTTGTACTACACCTCTGAGCGATCAGCGATCGATTTCTAGCCAATCAGATACGGTAGGCCTCCTTTTCTTGCGTTCGGTGAAATACCAATCGCCCGTCGCTCACCAACGGAGTATTAAGTTTATATTTATAACACTGGCTGTCGACACTGTGTGACAGACATCAAAGAATGGAATAGTAAATGGATCAATGGCCATTCCCAAGATGATCCATGCCAAAGATAACCATGTCAAATGAAAAAGAAAAAAAAAACCTACAAGAACAATAATACCAAAAATTAGTCAACAACAATTAACATGAGGGATTTCCACAGGTGATTTCACAAAACTACATCATGTGATTTTCTTAAACCACAATGACATAATTTATGGGATTTACCAGACCCAAAGTATGGGTGTCAGATCTTGGATTTATATACAAAATACACACAAAAGCTATGGGAATTACCAATTTTTCACTTTCTTTTGTGCATCAGGATGGAAAATGGGGTGTTCTTTTGGCATTTTGGGTGAAAGATACTTTTAGCTATTTTATTTTAAAATGGCAAATGAATTTATCTCTTTTTGTGCTTAGCAGAAAATATATGCCCCTTGACTCCAATCTAGAGTAGAAAATCGAATGAAATCTTTATTTAGCTTGGTTAAAACTTGTACTGGGCCTATGTTAACTGTATACATGTACTCACTGTTATACTTTAATATGTGTTTTTCAGGGGCGTGAAAATGGTCGGAATCAAATGAAAGTAACACTGTGTACCATACTGACCTGGCTTGTTACACACATACTACAATTGGGTGCTATTAATAGGTAAGAAATAAGTGAATTCAAGCGTAAAATGGTTTCAATGTCAAACACTGTACATGTATATTGCACATGCAGTGTATATATAGTCATTTGAATAGGCAATATACAGATATAGAAGTAATAATAACAGAAATGTAATAATACATACAATTGTATTATTTACTTTTTAACTTTATAAAAGCTGCACCATTTAGGTCTTAATTAGAAAATATAGTCAGTATGTATTTTCAGCTGTGCTATGAATGACATATTTATTAATTAGTTCGCAAAAGAAGTTTTCATGTAAGTGTGCGTATTGTTGCAGGAACAATGGCTAAGTGTGAACACAGCATTTCAGACACTACACATCAACTTGCCAAAGAAACTGATGATGTGAGAATTGTTTCCCCAAAGGAGTGTCTGGTTGGGGACAATTTGATAATTATGTACATGCATAGTTAATAGTTTTTGGAAGATCAAAACTGCCCTTACAGTTTGCTGGTAAAAAAAGTTTAAAAAAACCACAAAAAAACATGAAAGTGAATTAGAACTTGGAAGGAAACATTTGATACCTTAATTATGTTCAAAACTTACATATAATTTGAAGTCATGTTTCATATGTAAGGCATAATGAAATTTTCTTGTAATTTGCTAGATATTGGCGGACATTAAAGTTTGGTTGGAGAAGTCGTAGTGGTGCGACGAGATCAGTGCGAGATTACAACCAGATGGTTTGTGAATACAGGGATACTACTATGCTACGATTACTAGAAGCATTCATGGAATCAGCACCACAACTTGTATTACAACTCTATATTATGACACAGCTCACTGACATATATTGGCTTACAGGTGAGAATTACATGAGAGATACAAGATACAACTTTGTTTATATTTTCAACAACATGAAAGTTTTTATATCTATATCTCATTAAAGACTCACTTTTGATCAATTCAAACATGAATCCAATTACACTAACTGTGCCCTTTAGAAATATGTTATTATACTCCCTATTCCAAAATATAGCACTTTATTGTGAAATTAAAGGATGAAAGCTTAATATCAATATTTGGAAAAAAAGGGAATAAATGATTAGCCAAATATCTCCCAATGTCTTGCCAACAAATCTTTGTCCCACCTTTGCTGTCCCCACAAATCTTTGCCCCCCCCCCCCTCTTTACACATGCCATATTTTGGGGAACAAAATGTGATAACTTTAAATAGTCTTACCGTGTGATGTGAGCATAGCGAGCAAGAAATTTTGCTCATAAATTCAACTGTTTCTTTACCCTGTTTTAGTACACCTTTTTAGTGTGTAAGTATCAAAGATCTGCACAAATGGTTACCTTCCCCTCTGAGTTTTTAAAGATGTTGTATTCTAGCAACTGTTTAAATATGAGTTCAGGTCAGAAATGGGATCTTTTGGTGACAAGTGTAAAATGCAGTTTCTTTGAGGTATTTGAACAAAAGTATGTCCGTACAAACAAAAGTGTGTGTAAAAGGGGATCCAAGTGGGCGTTTCTTGGGGTTCCCTCCAAGATAGTGAAAAATGTTGTGAACAAGTTCCAACATCTTGCTATCCTGCACATGTCACCATTGTGAAATGTACTGTATTGCAAAGTACATTGTGATATACCCTTAGTATTTTCTGCAAAATCTGAGTTCGATAAAAAAAAATAGTGTTTAGTGCCTGTGCTGGAAAATCATCAGAAATGTATAGTGTGAGAGGGAGATGCATTAAAATGATTTCAAACTGTTAATAACAAAGCAGTGTATAGATACACACTACTTTCGTGCAGCTGTAGCTTCTTGTCCATGTCAAAGTTTAAATTTTACCCTTTGTTCTAATTTACAGCTGCATCAGCATTAGCTTCACTGGTTTCCTTATCCTGGTCATTAGAAGCATATCACAAAGCGCTACGAGAGTCGGTTCCATCAGAGAAAAATGTAGGCTGGTGTAGTCTTATGATGCGGATGGCAGCTCATACCTTCCTCATCACATCGCGTGTGATCTCATTAGCTCTGTTTGCTGCATACTTCCAATGGTGGGTATTTGTTGCTGCTGGATCACATTGGCTCCTTATGACATTATGGCTCATCTGTCAAAAAACTCAATTCTGTTCAACACGTTGTGAAGAAGTCATGTTTGATGCTGTCATTGGTGTTGTGTATATATTCAGTTTCTTCAATATGAAGCCAAACCGGACTCGTTATCGTGCCCTGGGGTACTACTCTTTGGTATTTGTGGAAAACACAGTGATGTTTGCATTGTGGTATAAAACAATTGGTAAAGATACAATGTATGGTTTACCAGCTTTAGTTTTGGTTTGGGGAGGATTCTTTTTAGGCATTACAGTCCTTCTTTTGTACTACAGGTGCTGTCATCCAGAAGCACCACTTCCACTTTGTGACTGTTACTGTGTGAACAAAGACTCAACAGATGAGGCAGTAAAGAATCAATGTCGGGTAGAAATTGATGGCCCTGTTGCCTCTCATCCTGGTAAAGACAATAACAAGAAGTATGAAGGAAACTTGTTTTCAAGAAGCGGTAGACGTCATCTATATTGGGCGGACCCAAGTATGTATCCACTGAACAAACCTGATGTGATATTACACACTCAACCCTTGTATGGGAGTGCTGCTGATGCAAAGGGTGGTGTTAATAAGCCAACAGGGTCACCTGTATTTCTGGAAACCTCTTTGTTGTAATTTTGACTTTATATTGGCCCAATGGCTAGGTGCTTCACAGTAATTTTAAAATGGTGCTTATTGTTATGTACTGAAGTAAATTTAGTAATTGTTCAGACTTCTGAGTTCCAAGTATGTGGTTGTGATCATCAAGTGCATTCTACGAGCTCGGTGACTAACGGGCCAACTGTCTTGTTGTCATTGTTGTAATCTATGTGATTGTTTATCACTGTTGCGTTCAATCTCGTATACGCTTGATGCACCACACACATAACTGAGCAATTAGGAAATTTACATTATGTACATGACAAAGAAGATGTAGAATTTTGAACTGTAAAATGATGTTGCCAATATATTAACTTGTATGTTCAGATCTTTCATGTATTAAAGTGTGGAAACTAACATTACAAATGCATACAAATTGGGTGATTAAATTTCCTTCTGTATGTTTTCAGGTCAGTTCAGTCGGGTTGTCAATACTTTGACGTACCAAAACATAGAATATATATCACCTTTGGGAAATGCACTTAGGCCAACAACAAAATTTTTGCTTGTCCTTTCACTCTCTGTGGATGACAGGGTTGGGCAGTCAGATTTTTTTCTTTTTCTTAACTTTTTTAATTTCATAACTAGAACATGTTACATAATAGGTCTAAAATAAAAAGCCCAAATAGGTGTGATTTGGGATATTTATCTACCTTATCACTTCATTCATGTTTAAAAAAAGTTTTAAAAACCTGTTTCAAAACCTTTTCAGGATGTTAAAAATTCATGAAGAAAAACACCTGGTTTTCCAGAATTTCCAAAATTAGGGTTGGTATTTGTTTAAAAAGGACAAGCAAATAATTTTTTTGCCTTATGTCACTCACTCCACAAAGTGAAGATAATGGATTTATATCTATTTCTAAAGTATCAACCACAATAATAAAAGTTTTTACACTTGTATCATGACAAGGTTTATTTTATCAAAATATGAATACAATTATCTTTAAATGAAGTACATAATCATATAGGCGTCTTTGGGAATATGCTAATGTACACAGTAGTGAAGAAACAAGAATATTTTTCATTTTGTGACACTGATGAAGAAACAAAAATATTTTTGATACTCTTGAACATTGGTGAAAAATTAGATTAGTAATATTAGAGTAGCAGTATCAAACTTTTTATCTGTAGCGTGATTTGGGTTAACATATTTGCGCTACTTTTAAGTATCATATTTTATGTATAAACATGTATTATATCAAAACTTCAGAAATGTGTAAAAAGTGTACATAAATAAATGAAATGGAGATATAAGAACAACAATGAAAGAAAGTGCATCTGACTATCATCATTTGTTTGCTGTTCTTTTATCTATTTAAAATAAACGTAATGAGTACCAGTTCTTTTGAGGTATAGACGCTGTTGTCACTGTATCAAAATGATTACCCATTCATTTCTGAAAAGCCTCCCTTTTCTAAATGCACCTTTGGATCTACTTGAAATAGCCAGACTTTTATATATAAAGTATAGAGTCTGGTCATTTTGTGTGGGTCCAATGTATGTTTGGAAGAGGCAGGATTTTTATAAACACCAAATGAAGAGCTTGTTTCCAAACCATGTTAAGTCCACAACCACATGTGTCTCATTTACTTATGTGATACAATCACAATTACTTTGACAAGTTTGACATTAGCAACAATGAGTTGTACCATCAACAAACCATAATTTACCACAACAATGCTGGTTAACAATATGCAGACTATTGTTCTCATTTGGGAACCAAAGGCCTCACACAGTATTGTTACTGTGCATCCATCCACTGTTTGCTTTGTAATGGTGCATCCAAATGAAATTATTATACCTATAGCATCACAATCCATTGCAATATCACACAGGTAAATCAGAAACATGTGTTTGTGGACTTGGAACCAAGGATGGGTAATAATAATGTTAATACACCCTGTAACAAGCGATATGGAGTGTGGTAGCTCCAGGGGACCAGTGATATCTCCCTCTGTCCTTTGCCCTCCTCTTTGGCTACATCAATTTCATAGTTCCAGCTTTTTGAATTTATAAAATACAAGTCTTGAAAGTGCAGGTATAGTTATGCAGTACATTAACAATGCAACATTGATAAAAAGCAGAGCTTAAGTGTCATTTTGCAGCTCATTTTTTGCATTGTAAAGCTGACTTTAGCTATAGTGTTAGCAAACTATGAAAATAGTAAATATTGATGATATTTATACAATGACTGTGATACCTTTTATACATACTTATTTTTACAGAATTGTTTACAAGCATTCATCTCAATTGCTTGGTAGCTAGGAGGTATTTATTATAAATACCTTTTATCAAAATTGTTACAATACTAGGAAACTATACTTTTTAAATATTTGAAAAAAATGTAATTTCCCTGTTTCTATAATGTAATAGTCCATCAGTCCTATATTGACTTGTTATAGTCAGCTATACTAATATAGATATATATTGCAGATGTGCATTTTTTTAAATAACTTTGGGTATCCTTAAATAAAATTGCAATTTTAACTGAAAATATTTTTATCTTTAACACAAAAATAAAGCACTAAGTAAAAAACATATTGCACACTAAACTCACCCCCCCCCACAAAAAAAATATTATATATGTATGCTTTTAATAAGGTACTTCTTAATTTTTAAATCATAATTCAAAATGGTAAAATGTTGCAGGAATTTGTATTTTATTAACAAATTTGTAGGAAAACAGTAGTATTCAAAATACTTATCAAATCACCCTCAATATGTTTTAACAAACTATGGGAAGGTTATGGTTTAAAACCATACCTTCCCTTAGTGTGGGTGAAGTAGCCATATGTATTGTCCATCCCCCTCCAATCCCACCCTCCATGTAAGGTGCCCAGGTTGTGGATTTTGGGAAGATTATGGCTAGTACACTGACTCTACGTAATAGTCTGGGTTTTTCCCCGGTTGCAACAAAGTTATATGTTTTTCATTCTCTGCTGCATTTTATCAATTTGTTTTTCTTGACTACAAGTGTCTTGTCTCAAGTTGAGGGTAACACCATGTGGGATTTTGTCGGATGTGTTTACGACCCATGGGATAAGGTTAGTGTGAGTGATTCAAATTTGCTACTTCGAAATCCATCATGGCATTACTATCAACATCTTATGAATAATGTTCTTGAAATACAGTTTTACGCCTATATAATTTTTTGTTGATCCCTTGTTCGCGAATTAATTAAAAAAAATTATTTACCAAAAGTCTGTCTGCCTGCCAAACTCATAACAATATAAATGCCCTTTGAGGGAAAGTTGGCTACCTACTTGTGGTATGGGAGGCTCACAGGTTACAAACAATATTCTGTAGCAACAGCAAATCCTGTGAACCAGGGAAGAACCGTGCCAGTGCACTAATTGGTAACCGAGGTTTTAAAGAGACTTAAATAAATAAATAAAATGCTTGGAAAGCATCAAACTATATATAGTGTAAATAGAAAGCAAATTTATACTTCTACGCTACTCAAATTTGGTACACTCACCGGAGCGCTTTCACCGGGTCAACCGGCATCTTCCGCGGATGTTATTGCTCTGAAGATTGTTGTTGCTAGTGATGTAGTACTAGGACACCTCCGATGATGTCACAGATGTTGATGACGTCAAACTTGAAGATGTTGTGCCGCCCCTTGGTTCCGGGGGTCAGGAGGTTGTCCCAGACAGGGTCGATGTCGACGCCGGTTGACCCGGTGAAGCGCTCCGGTGAGTGTACCAAATTTGAGTAGCGTAGAAGTATAAATTTGCTTTCTATTTACGTTTACCGCTATGTATGAATATACATCATTATATATATAGTGTGTTGCTTGGAAAGCATCAAACTATATATAGTGTGTCTCATCTCAAGTTGACGGTAACACCATGTTTGATTTTGTAGTGGCCGATTGGAATTGGTGCGTTTATGCAGTTGCATCGCCGGCATACAGAAAAATCGCCCAACTACACTTTTGTTTATGCCCCGCTGGTTTAGGTTAGTGCTTAGGTTAGTGCTTAGGTTAGTGCGAGTGATTGGCCACTGCAAAATCTATTAAGGCATTACTATCAACTAGAGATGAGAGCGACTATAAACTACATGGCCCTTACAGTTTTACTCCAATAGAATTTTCTCTGGCTTACCAAATAAGTAAATGAAGCCGTTTTAGAAAGTTCATTTTAGCAAATTCAGTTGGATACATACAACACCCGGATACAACATGCAAGTATGAGGAAAGGACCACAAGTAAGTAAACCATCTTTAGTGATATTTTTTCATTATTACATGTGTAATTTTTCTTCTATTGCATCCAGGTGCTACCCTAAAGATGAATTGCATGCCCAGGATTGCATGGTGTAGTGATGTAGAGGTTATCTTGTGAAAATATTTTTGTGAAAACATATCTTTCACTTTCTATTAGTTTTAGATGATTACAAGTACAACACATTGTTACGAGTTTGGCAGACAGCGGAATCTGTATTTGTCTTTTATTATCTTCATGTTACGCCTGAATTATTTTTGACTCGGTGACCAAGGGATTAGCACTTTAGCCCCAGAGGACAACATATCAATTTTAAAGGTGATAATCTTAGACCGTACTGTGCTGCATGCTGCTCTCTTTTGCTACTTATCATGCTGATCACCATTAAAAAATTGATATGCTGCCCTCTAAAGCTAAAGAGTTGATCCATTGTTAACATGAATGTGTAACATGAATTTACCAAAAGACAAATACGGATTTGGCTGTCTGCAGAATTCAAATATTCATAACGATATAAATGCCCTTTGAGGGAAAGTTGGCTACCTACTATGGTATGGGAGCATAAGTTGCAAACAATATCCTAAACATGATTCTCTAAAGCACTTTTCTTTCTTAGTTTTGGTTGTTGATTTATCTAAAATATTTGAACAAATGTAATTTCCCTATGTTATGACCCATCTCTACACTTCCTAATCCCGCTAGCCCTAAATAAAGCTATATAATAATTTGCTATACTATAGATATATGTGCTACATCTTTGTTATAACTTTAGGTTATCCCTATCAAAAGACAGCTGAATTGCCATTATATCCAAAAAGCACCTTGGGAATATTTACTATCTTTAATACAAAATAAAGCTGCAATAATTTAAACATGTGATGAGACCATGCAAAATGATCTTTTTTTATGCCAAGGAAAATGTGTACATTTTGCTGCAATATTAGACTTTGATTATAATAATACTCATGTTGCCGAGAACTATAAAATAAATGTACAAAAGAAATGTGACTCAAAGTCAATTTGAGCAAATACAGCTCATTAGCATGATCCATCACATAATGTTGGCATATTCCAAATCCAGTTGAAATCCAAACACCAGTTATATGGAAGACATATAACCTTCTCTTCCACACAGGGGGTGTGGATTTCAAATGGGGTTGCCTGAATGGGTGATTTCAATTGAAATCCACACCCCCCCTGTGTGTGAGATTAAGGTCATGTTTTCCATAGGGGGTGTATGGATTTTATCTGGAATAGCCCATTGGTTCCACACACTATCTAGCCTCATAGACATAAATAATATTCATAATCATTGAATTGACAGTTTTCTTGCATTTCAAAGTTGCACTCCTACAGTTAAGGTGGTTGTCAGCTGAGTTTAGGTGATAATCTGTCTAATAATGCCCAAAATATGTTTCCTGGTATACGCTGGTGTTTCTTGATTAAATCTTCTATAGCATGTTGAGTCTGCAGTAAAGAATATTTAAAAGAAACACAAATATTAACAATACAGGAAAAACACTTAGTATCAGAAGCTGAAAGAACAATTTATCATCCATGGATAAACTGGCAAATTTGAATGTTGCAAATCTTACATCAGCTTCACAAAGTAGGATGGATGTCTCATACCCTACATCCACTCTCTCTCTCTCTCTCTCTGCACATTATTAAGTAGGAGGTCCCCACATAAAACGACAAGATACGTGGGGACCTCCTACCTAATGTTTGATTCAAAATTGCCGGTAGCTTCCAAGGATCAAACAAATACTTTCTATTAGGACGGATGTCTCATTGATCTCATTCGGCTATACATCTGATACATGCATCATACTAGTTCACCAAGTGCCTTTTGATCCAACTGGACAATTAACTACATACAATATTGAAGGACCTAATTACAATGTGAATTAGAGATCCAAGTCTTTGCAACACAATGTTATACTAACCTTTTTGGCTAAGTCTTCTGGTGTGATGTTTGGATCATATAGTATTGGGTCCCCTACAAAAGTCCTGTGAACAAGAAAACACAAACAAATTACAAATGGAAACAGTCATCACCAGTCATGTGGTAGGATAGAGAGAGAGGAAGAGTGAATTTTATTTGCCAAGAATTATATGGCATACACAGAACTTTGGGTACTTTGATCAAAATATCAAGTCTCCTCTGCAGTTAGGCCAACTAACAAGACATAGTGGTTATACAGAAAGAATATAAAATGAATGAACATAGTGTGCAATTTTAGACCAGTGCATAATTGCATGCATCCGCCGAATCCAGTACATGTTGGTTAACCTCGCTGTGGGTGCAATATCATGGTTGAGTGGCGGGCACTTTCATTCATTTGAAATTCTTGGTGTATAGCATAATAGGCAGGCCTTATAACATCGCAGATTAATATCAATATATTTCATCATTTGATATTTTGAGAATCGTCTTGTGATATCTTGCCAGAGGCATGATTAATTATCAATCAAAGTCCTATACTTTGTCTACTTTCTTTAACATGCAAAAGACCATGCTGGTCAACTATATTATTCTTAATGTTGGTCTACTTTTCGGCGTAGTGGTAAAAGCCTAACAATTCCCATCGATTACAAGCTGATCAAACTATAGGTTGGTTATCTTGACCTGGCCTTTCTCTCTAGCAATGTCATGGAAGGAAAGTAGTAGAAACTCTACAGAACAACAGGGATGTCAACTCTGACATTTCATAATGTTTTTACCATACCTTAATTTGACAGGAAATCCACCATAGATAGGAACCAAAGGTAAGCGTGTCCTCTCATATAGGTCTCTCAGGTAACCCTGACCATATTCCACTGTACGAAATGCTTCACGCAGATTCTGTGTGAACAAGGGGATGATGGGCTGCAAATATTCAAAAAGAAATAATGAGTGGTTAAAACTTCATGAAACTTGTTTTGTGTCCAGTGTATATTGAATGTCACATACTTGATGTGTGTATATATATGTAAACTGGTGTCTGTGTGTTTGGTGTATGCATATGAGTGGATTTACATCAGGTCAGGGTCTTAGCTAGCCACCCGTCTGACCGTCATTTTAGACGGCCAGTTTGCTCCTGGGAGGGGCAAAATTAATGCCTTTGACAGAAGCTATATTATAAATTGTATGTTTTCAGAAGCTAATTGACCTCTTTAGTAGACCCAATTTGTAGAACAAGGCCATATCAGCACATATTTGAACTCTTTGAACCCCCAATGGGCTATAGACGTCTGGTAAATATTTAAAGGTCAAATTAGGACAGGCAATTTTATTCAAATGACGGGCAACACACAATTTCTAGCTAAGACCCTGCATCAGGTAGGTAGTTCTGTTTTGTTACTTTACCGGCTTCTCTATATAATTATGTGATGAAAAAGTATTGGTCAAAACTCACTTTTGTGGTATATTTCAACTTGGTCCAAGTGGGAATTGAGTAAGGGAGACTAGGACCAAGTGGGAATTGGACTAAAAGTGACATGGATCAAACAAGATTAGGCTAAATGAGGCTGAACCAAGTGGTATTGCACCAAGTGGCATTGCACCAAGTGGAAAATTACCACTTTTATCACCACATTTGCTGGCAAAGGCACCCTCCAGGCTGTAAACAGGAGCTTGGCTAACCAAACCTTTGTATGGTTTCAGGTTAAGTTACTGACCTCTTAGGACAGAACATAGTATCACAGGCTGCCATGGCACAATATAACTTGTATCCCAGGTTTGGGCAGTCCACTAAGATCAGTATCATTTCAGCTGGCTGTGCAAGTAGTGAAAGATACCATAATAACAACTGCAACAGTCTGGCAGAACTCTGGCTTGATCAGAGGCAGAACACATTGCATGCACATCTGAGTCAAACTCAGTCCTCTCCCTAGTTGCCATCATTGTCTGGCCGAACATCCCAATTACATCACAATACCCACAACTGTTAGATGTTACTAGAAAATCCACTTTACCACCAGCTTTGTGATTGCAGATATGCCCCAAACTTGTTGTGGTGTTAGGGTAAATCATCAATGTATTACACCTGACTTACCACTTGTGCAGCTATTGCACTTTTAGCAAAGCCACACCGCCTGCCCCATATGAGCTCATAATTTGAGTTGCTAAACAGTGCTTCCCTAACACCACCTGGTGCCACTGCAACCAGTTTGCCAGCACGCAGTAGCTGGCTGATTTCTTCCACTGACCCCGGAGTGACTTTAAATACTTGCAGTAGTAATTTAAAACCTGAGAGAAATAAATAGTAATGTATATTATGATTTAAAATGATAAAAAGTTACTAACCAAATTTTGAATTAAAAACCAATATAGGATTTGGAATCTACATTTAGGCTACTAGTAAAAGAAAATTGTAAGGTAGAACACTTGATGTTTACTGGCACAGTGGCATTAATTGCCAAACATCAATTGTGATTCTAGCACTAAACATATTTGTTAATTTATCATCATCCAAACTATAATGAATTTGATCAAAGTTGACCAATGTATGCAATGAATTGACTCACATTCCATCATTCCTGGTCTTCCTTCAACTACTAGTTCTAACCTAATCCGACACCCTAAATTCAAATTTTACTAGAGCATATACTTCTACCAGTGTGAAAAGTGAAGTGACTTTATGATACCATCCATCATCTTTATTCAACAACTATTGTATACATTACCTGGTACATTGAATAGAAACTTATCTCCAACTAGATGCATACGTCTACCAGTGTGTAGAATTGATTTAGCTATGATATAATAAAAGTGAAGTGACTTTATGATATCACCCATCATCTCTATTCAACAACTATTTACCTGGTACATTGAATAGAAACTTATCCCCAACTAGATGCATACGTCTACCAGTGTGTAGAATTGATTTAGCTATGATATAATAAAAGTGAAGTGACTTTATGATATCATCCATCATCTCTATTCAACAACTATTGTGTACTTTACCTGGTACATTGAATAGAAACTTAGGGAGCGATCGTTATTTATGGCAGGGGGGAATGGGTAAATTTAGGGGGGAACACGAAATTTTTTTGTGGTCTTGAGGGGGGAACCTGAAATTTTTAGTTGAACCAGGAGGGGGGATTGTTAAATTTTAAATGGAGAAAATTGGGAAAACAAGGGGGAACGCGAAAATTTTGAGCGGACGCGAGGGGGGAACGCGAAATTTTTTGTCGATATATTTGCCAAAACACCCATTCCCCCCCCTGCCGTAAATAACGATCGGTCCCTTATCTCCAACTAGATGCATACGTCTACCAGTGTGTAGAATTGATTTAGCTATGATATAATAAAAGTGAAGTGACTTTATGATATCATCCATCATCTCTATTCAACAACTATTGTGTACATTACCTGGTACATTGAATAGAAACTTATCCCCAACTAGATGCATACGTCTACCAGTGTGTAGAATTGATTTAGCTATGATATAATAAAAGTGAAGTGACTTTATGATATCATCCATCATCTCTATTCAACAACTATTGTGTACTTTACCTGGTACATTGAATAGAAACTTATCTCCAACTAGATGCATACGTCTACCAGTGTGTAGAATTGATTTAGCTATGATATAATAAAAGTGAAGTGACTTTATGATATCATCCATCATCTCTATTCAACAACTATTGTGTACTTTACCTGGTACATTGAATAGAAACTTATCTCCAACTAGATGCATACGTCTACCAGTGTGTAGAATTGATTTAGCTATGATATAATAAA
This sequence comes from Amphiura filiformis, assembly GCF_039555335.1. Classification (NCBI taxonomy): domain Eukaryota; kingdom Metazoa; phylum Echinodermata; class Ophiuroidea; order Amphilepidida; family Amphiuridae; genus Amphiura; species Amphiura filiformis. The sequence goes on along the minus strand of NC_092630.1, from coordinate 79,700,761 downwards.
AGTGAAGTGACTTTATGATATCATCCATCGTCTTTATTCAACAACTATTGTGTACATTACCTGGTACATTGAATAGAAACTTATCTCCAACTAGATGCATACGTCTACCAGTGTGTAGAATTGATTTAGCTATGATATAATAAAAGTGAAGTGACTTTATGATATCACCCATCATCTCTATTCAACAACTATTTACCTGGTACATTGAATAGAAACTTATCTCCAACTAGATGCATACGTCTACCAGTGTGTAGAATTGATTTAGCTATGATATAATAAAAGTCTACAGGAAGTGCTCCATGATAGTAAACAAGTAAGGCTGCTCCTTCACGAGGAATTTTGTCCAACCCAACAATCTCAAATCCTGAAATAGATGAAAAAGAGTATACGATTAGAATGAAATGGAAACAATTGATTAATTGAAAAAATTACTTAAAATGTTGTCACAGTAAAAAATAGTACTGGGCATGAATCTTAAAAAAAAAAGAATTATTTTTTCTTAGTTCTTTATAATAAATGTCACAATAATTCCCATTATTAAGGATACAGCCAAGGATACACCCTGTGGCTGTATCCTTGGTATAAGCTATTCACGAGTTAGACTAGTGTAAAGACTCCACTGAGGAATTACACAGCTTACACAATAAAACTGTAAATACTTCATTAGAAGATTTCTTTTTACAAAGGATACCAGTGACCCCTTTTAAAAGGGTATCCCTTTAATTTTGTGTTTTCACTATTTGGGCTTGTCCAGGCTTTCTAAATGTATTGTTACATAATGCCTTCTTTGATTGATCAAGTAAATCATCCACCCAACTTACCATGCCAAATTTTACCATGTCCATCCCAAAATGTTCCCAGTGTTGTCCTAGCTCCATCCCAAAAGCCTTTACTATATGCATCTACTAATTTATGTCGGCGTTTGTAAATGTGAAGAAACAAGATTGATCCATAAACAAAAATGAGTAGTACAAATGGTAACAAGAATGTCACAATTATTGGTGCAAAAAGTCTTATCAACCAGTAGATAAGATCAAAGTCAATTTCCCTGAGTCCTTGTTCAATCCAGTCTGGTATAGGAATGCCAATATTCTGTTCCACCCATACCAGCAGTTGACTGAGATAATCTCCTATATCCATGCTAGTAGGTTGTGTGCATTATCACAAGTATTCTGCAAAAAAAGTGCAAATATATGTAAAACAATTAATTTGTATGATAATTTTTATAACTTATATATAAAACTAATTAAGTGAAAACACAGAGCTGCCAACATTGAATATGTAAATGCAGAAGATTTCTGCAAAGTGTAAAAAAGCTTAGGACGTGGCGCTCTCGCGCCAAGTGCAGCCCTTGCGTGGGACCAGCGCCCCCAAAAGCTCCTGGATGTTAGCTTTTTGAGACCCTTAAAAATGTTTTTCCAAGGCCACTCAACCTTTTTTTAGAAAAAGGACAGGACAGTGGGCATAGAATTGATTTGATTTTGATTTTTTTAGCCAGATAGCTGTCAATCCCATTTAATATGTTTTGCAGAAAACAGAAGATTGTCAGCAAATGAGGAAGTCTTCTGATTGTCAATTGGGAGGGTTGAAAATCTGTATGAGGGTTGGAACTTCAATAAGAGGTGATTGGAGGCTTCTTTGTGTAGGTTAAACCCCCACACACACCCCAAAAGCTCATAAAGACCACATTACCGGTACTTCATTTTGTCCACAGAACTAGCATTTTCATCAACAACTTGGCAGTGATATCATACAGATGCATCTGAAATGATAATTTAATGTACTAGGGCGAACAATGACCATACAATGGGGGAACTTGTCTGGGATTAATGTAATGTTGGGATGCATTGTTTCAAATTCATCACACCATTGTCATATTTGGGCAAACAATTTTATACCATAACTGAACATTATTTTTGATCCAAAGAAAAAAAAAATCATATAATAATCATTATGATATCTACAGACCTGACTCAGTCAGTACCTGGATCAGTATCCTGAGTTACAGTTACTGGAACTAGGTTCTTACATTCACATGATAATTTATATGATCATTTATTTATTTAATCTTTCTTTAACCAGGGTAGCCCCTTCAGTAACTAGTACTGATCTCCAAGGGGGCCCTGAGTGACAATTCACAATATACATATACATTGTACAATTTCATAACAGAGGTTAATATATATTAAATTAAAAGCAATGCATGGAATCAAAAGTTACATGATACATTAGTTACATTGTACATCAGGTTCATTTTTACATTAGGTCTGGTAACACCTATAGTTACATGATTAAATACTGATAATATTATAACAATGTACATGTTTGGCAATCAGATATAAAGAAAAGACAAAAAGTTAAATAAATTTGTGGAAATAGATAAAATCTAATCACAAATCTGAAATACAGGTTTTAAAAGTATTAAGGGTCATGGAAGAAAAGTTTCTGCAGATGTCTTGAGGGAGTTCATTCCAAGCATAACATGATCTGTAGTGAAAAGTTCTCTTGCCAGGATTTATGTTCCATTTTGGAATGGCAAGAGAATTGAAAGTTTGGCTTCTGGTACCATGAGTATGAAGAGATTGCATATAAATAAATTGAGAGGATAAGTAAGATGGTGCATTATGGGTAAGGCACTTGAACACATTCATGCATTATATGTAAATGATTTTATGTAAATCACGCTGATGTCATCATGGATGTACCATAATACAATATGCCCTACACAAGCACAATATTTTCACAGGATCAACAACTTATAAGTTCCCCTAAAGCTCCTTGAAATAAATCAAAAATTATTTTACGAATTGTAACAATGCAGTCATGTTTTCCTTAACAAACACATGAATAGGCCTGACTTTATTGTTTGCGAGTTAACTCCTATGGATTCATATGCAACTTTTTTACCACAATGAGTCATTGTGACTGAACACAACTTGAATTGTGATGGCAATTGGTCCACATCTGTAAAACAAATATGGCTACACATAATTTTTCCAGTTTTACATCTCCAAAATATGTATTTCAAAAATTGTTCTAAAGGAACTTTTTAAGTTGTGGATCCTATACATGTAGTACGGTACTACTACTACTACTACTCCCTATTCCAGAAAAAAAATGCACTAATTTTTTCGGATTAAAAAAATATTATCCTGTTCTGCCAAGTGAAACCTAGCTAAATCCTAATCCTTTTAGCTAGGTTTAACTGGCGATAAAAGTAAATGTTTAATATTTTTGCAATCTGTGAGAAAATAGGCCAAAACATGCATTTTTGCATGTTTTCTTACAATTGTAGTCACAAAATTCTAAGACTTGGCACAAGTCTAAGGAATCAAAATCATGAGTATCTAGCTAGGTGAAGAGTCACAATGAGCAAGGGCCAATAGAGGTAGTCATTGTGACGTCAACACCGCCATATTGTGGGTACGGAGTGCCTTGTTGCTAAGATCCCCACGTTGACGCTTGACTGAAGAGGTGCGTCACCCGCTGCGACTTCCGCGTAATCGAGGGCATAATGTCTAACGCATGACATGCAGAACGACAGTGCCCACAAGATGGCAGATCCCGGGGAAAAGGCTGATGGCCTCTATACTTGTGCTGAAAGCCAAGTTGGTCATTTATCGCTCACTGTTCAAAATGTGACATCTACACCAATTACAGTCCCCGAAATGGTCTACTTTTTAGTCGACCTCAATTCCGAAACATTTAGTCATAGTTAAAAATGCGATCCCCAACCCTTTGGTTAACTTTGGACGAATTTGTAGAAGTCTCTGTGTCTGAAATTCCCTGGTACAAACATCGAAAATGTCGCATTTCTCAGTCCCGGTGATGAATACTATATCCACATCGCTGTTTAGCCAGCAGCCATTCATACAATGTACATGAATATGCATATCTCTGACCCCCTGTAAGGTCAAGCACGTCGTGTTAATTCCAACCACTCCGAACCACCGATTGTGACCACGTGGTCGGTTTCATGAATATTTAATAAGCAGCTTGATACTGACATCATTACGCCATGCGTGATATGAATCTGAGGTGACCAAGAGCTACCATTTTGGTCAATGAACTCGACTCGTGCGTTCTTTTGGTTGACATAAATCGAACAAAATTTTCAATAACGGGTAATAGTAGGATTTCAATTTTTTATTAAATGAAGTTACATGTAGTTTTGAGGAATGACAAAGTTGTTTTTGGAAACTTAGATGTTTGTTTCAACTGATGATGTAGGATCGCAAAGCAATTGAGGTGAGTGAATTCATGAAGAGATTTCCTTGTTTTGAGTGATAGTAGGTCACGGGACACACCGTCATCATCCCTATATGTTCGTGTTAAAAATTGCCGTGGTAGTACGATAAATCCTCACGTTTTCAAACAACTACGCATGGTGACTTTGTTTGAGATAGGCCGTGCGACTCAGGCTATGCATACAATTTGAGATTTTGAGAGCCGGCCACACTGTTTCTATTCTATGTTTTACGATTTTCGCATGATCAGTATATGGCTGGTCGTAACCGCCTGGCGATGGAGCTGCTACGCTGGCGTAGCTTACTTTTTCGCCATGGAGCTAAATTGACCAATCATGTTAGATCTTTTCATTACTGGAGCCAGTTGATGCATCATCGTTCCAGAGAGAAAACTCTTGCCAAAATTAATGTTTACTATGTGGATTTTAAATGAATAGAATGTAAATAAACCACCAACAAATTCTTAATGACTAAATTAAGCTTCACGTAATGAGTAAGTCGTACTTGATTGGTCAGTTTTACCTCCGAGTAATGAAAAACTCTAACATGATTGGTCAATTTGGCTCCACGGAACAAAAAGTCAGCTACGCGTAGCAGCTCCACGTTGGCGGTTATGCCTACCATATCAGTATCCCATATGATATTTCTATTGTAAGAAAATTTTATTTGTTGTCACGTAAATCACAGGTTTCGTTTAAATGTACTAACTGGAAATTAAATGTACTAATTAGTGAGGACCGGTATTTTGCTGTGGATATGTTTAACTGCAATTTTGATGTAAAACATTTGAAATCCTGGGTAAAAATTTTGATAATATTTAACTCTTTGAGAAAATTATTTTATAAAGGAATGCTGGTAAAACCAGGTGCAATACAATGTACATTATTGACACACTATCACGCTCTTTATCTTCGTCAATAATAGAATAATCGATTTCAATCGAATTGAATGCATGAGTTTATAGTTGACTACTGAGCGACCTAAGCGATCGATTGCTAGCCAATCAGATAGAACTCCTTTTCTTGCGTTCAGTGAAATACCACTCGCCTGTCGCTCACTACCACTCGCCCGTCGCTCACCAACGGAGTATTAAATTTGTATTTATCGTATAGGACGTCGACGGTGTGCGGGATGTAGGCTAAAAATAGTACTTTGAGTACTTTTCGTATCTGCTTAAGACCAGACAGCAATACTGCGTATTACTGTATGGAACCAAACATAGTGAAGAGTTAGCTCATAATTTTATTCTTGTATGTTGTTTTTGATAATTGGTTATGAAAAAGATTAAAAAATGTGTTTTCCAAAATTTAGAATGCATTACTTGAACTAGTCTTTGTACAAGTCTTTGGGCTTGATTGTCACAGCATAATGAAAAACACCTTATAAACGCATGTTAGAACTAAATAAAGGATTAGGATTTAGCTATGTCTCATTTGGCAAAACAGGATAATATTTTTTAATTAAAAAAAATTAGTCAGCATTGTTTTTTTCTGGAATAGGGAATAGAACTAGTACTTTCAGCGCATCAAAACTTTTTTCGTATTCGCTTTCTAAAAGTAATGTATGTAAATGTTTACTACTTTGTTTTTACTATCGTGTGATAGACAACAGGCAGGTCCAATATTTTGAGTACCGGTAGTGGATGCTGGCGCAAATAAAAACACCATTTTATTAAGCAAAAAATTAAGTTATGGTCCGTCTGAAAACTCCCCTCTTTCTGAATGAAACTTGTTTACTGTTTTAGTTGTCCGTGTACTGCAATCTCATTCGTGTTTTATATTCTAACAAGCTACATACTCGCACCTCGACAAAATCACAAGGCAAGCATCTTCTGCGAGGGCGTGCTTGCTGCTGTCTTACTGTGATACACATGGATAAATGGTGCGCAGAACCGTGAAATGAAATTCAGCACTAACAAGCTAATCCACATGACAGCCATAAATAGTATTTATAGGACATATAACACTGCACAGTCAGTGTAGTCCTGCCAGCAAGACTTCAGTCTTTATCATAAACATAATGACATCTACGGACAATATTTTGACCACTTTTGCACTAAGTAAATTACTCCCATGAAGATTGCAGGTTTTGCCAACTCAGGGAATTTTGAACCCACCCAAAAGATGAGATCAATGTAGATCAATTACCTCAACTTTGTGAGTATAGACTAGTACAGTGGGATTAAAATCATCCACGCACGCCCAAACCCTGGTACAATGGGATTAAAATCATCAGTGTCCTGGAGAGAGTTCCTCAGCTACATCCTAGATCCTTAGAGCCCAAAATGAGCCCACATATTGTGATGTTTCTTATTTGTGGAACAGATAGAGTGCACTGTAACTTGGTATGCCAAGTTACAGTTACTGGAACTACAGTCAGTGCACAGAGTCAGAGTGGACAGTACACCCATCGAATGTGTGTCATCGGCCCTCAGACACACAGGCATAGAGTTCTGCAGTAGCATGTTTTGTTGACATTTTGTGTAATGTTTACATCCATGACAGTTCTAATACCATCAACAGACAACTCAAATACAAAGGATGTCAGTTGGCAATCTTAATGTTATGCAATCAAGTTTACAACACTATCACTCTTACAATGAGCAGATAGTTACTGAGTCATGCAATTCAAGTACCAATTTTGATTACCTGAAGTGGCCTACTGCAAATGACCAGATATAACCTTTCTGATTTTCTTGTTATTTTGCAATAACAAAACCATGTTTCCCTTGATTTTGGAATGAAATTGAGCAAATAGAATTACTTGTCATGTCAATTTGGAGTTATTAGGGGCAACTAAACTGATATGAGGTAAGTTTTATATGTTTGGAATCTGTATTGCCTATTCTGAAGGAATGATTGCCATGTAAACAAACCATCCCTTGGTCCATAAGGACATGGTGTTTCTGTTTCTGTTTCTGTTACGGTAACTTCCCTTGGGAAACTCAGTATCACAGACAAAGCTGCATCTACACTAAGCTGGTTAGACCAGTTACATTTGATGAGAAACGTTTTACGTCTAGGTTAATCAGTCATGCTGGCTGACCATGTATAGACGTCAGAATTACTCTTGGACCTATCAATTGATTAAAGTGAATGCAGCGACAGAGGTGGGGGTTCGAACTCACAACCTTGTGATCACGAGTCCGGTGCTCTATCCACTACACCACAAGGCCCTCTTGTGGTGTACTACTTTTCAGTACCCTGTAGGCCTGTTTTCCATGGGTGACTGTAGGAACCCATGGATTCGATCCAGTAAAGTGGACAGTCAGTGCATTTTGATTTTAGGCTTTAGCAATTTAAGAATTTAATAGTAGTTCTGATATTTTAATTTCAATCATTCAATGTCATTCATGTCATTACCTACCACAACTGCTGCACGCCTCCGCCGTCCTGGTCTGTGACACTTGGATTTAAAAACACAAATTATGGAAATAGCTGTAGATTGTATAATCATACACGGTCACTCACTTTTATGTTTATTTTACGATCCTTGTTTACCTTTTACTTCCGGGCCGGGTGAACAGCTGATTGCAATAGGTTCTCCTGAAAATGTGGTTCCTTTTTTACGTGTAAAGTCTACGGCACTTGAAAAATTCATTTCAATCAGCGAAAATTAAATGGCTAGTCTCTTTAGCAAAAATATTGTTGCGCTCTCCACAATGTATGTAACGCAAAAGTGTAAGCTTAGGTGTGCGTTAGAGATAAACAAGAACTTGCTGGTGCTAAGAAAGTTTTCGCACAACGTTATAGTTATGTGATCCTTAGCAGGATTGGGTACCCATTGACATGTGTACACAAAATTGATGCTGCAGGCATCGATACAGCTCGTTTGGACAGCAGGCGTCAGAATTTGTCATGTGTCTTGAGGAAAACTAGACGAAATTAGGAGCTTTATGGAGCTTATTAAGGGAATTACTCTCTAACAGATGAAAAAGACATGAGATGGGGATGGATCCAGATCCAGACACGCTGACGAGGAATCCGTCCAAAAAGGTAACTAAATAATTTGATCGTGTTTATCGTTTCTCGTGTATGCATTTTGTGTTTGGACAGCTAGAACTTTGTCCCGTTATTCCCCTTTTTGGTATCTTTTTCGTATCTAACCCTCGTGTCAAGGTTTGCTTGGTAACAGATCGGTATCTACTAAAATGTAGAATTATTAATATCTCTAGATGTGGCATTTTATCTGTTAAAACAGGAACGTAGTGTTGTGTTTACATTTGGTTCGTGTGTTTAGTGGATCCAGGCTTCAGCAGTTTGACAGCACGGCGCGGCGCGTGAGGGGTACTTCCAAAAACTACCATGCTCTCTCTAAAATCGGAGATGTAATTGGGCTAAAAAGTGTTCATTTGTTTAGAATGAAGTCCATACTAATGTCTGGCATTGATTTTATGACTTTTAGATGTTGGTGATATGCACACAAATTGACCACACCCACGGGTGTGTTCAGCACCACAGCCCATTGTAAACAATTGTACTTCACACACACGGCTAATGCATGCTTGTCTTCAGACTTGACTTGAATCCATACTGTCATGACTGTATAGCATGATCGTGTAGAATAGGATTTTTTTCCTGAAATGTGTGATTTGTGACTTTTGGCACTTGTTGTCTTGATGATTGAAATGAAAATAGTTTAAATACATTTTAAATTAAATGAGGCTATTTCAACTCTATAGGTATCGGTACTCAGTACTTGAATTGTTCAATATCATTCATCATGATTTACATGTTGATTGTTGACATTGACAATGACATGCAGCAGCAATATCCTGATTTAGCTTCAAATTTATTTGTCTACAGTTTTAGCTTTATCAAAAGTAGAGACTTGATGATATTTAGTCCTCATTTTGTTTACTTTTTGTGTGGTTTATTTCAATTCCTCTGTAAATGTCCCGGATATTGTGTTTACTATGAACACATATCAGGATGGATTACGCAGAACACAAAGATCTAATATTCTTATTAGATAACACTGGTTTATTTACTACTGGAGGTCGCCATCTTGTGCTACTCTCATATTATGGGCGCACATCACTATATGATTATTATGATATCAATACACCTTCCTCCTTTAAAAGATAGGAAGTTACTAAATAACTTGACATCTGAAATTCTAATATCTCAAAAGTCCAATGTGACATAAATTATCCAATTCAGGAAAAAAAATGCTTATCGAGCGTAACCAAGCATTTCGGTTGATTAAGTTAACATGTCACAACATGTGAAAACTTTTAAATTATTGAAAACTTTCAACTTCAATTAACTCACAAAATTTAGAAATGATACCAAATTTTGACTGAATAAAGTGATTTAGAAAAAACAATCAGTTCTTGTCTTCACTTTTATGTAATTAAAGTGTGATTATATATCAGACATGTGTACCAAAACTTTGAAACAAGTTTTAAAGTTCTTCAGTTCAGAGTTCACAGACTCGTGGTACACAAAATTAATGTTCAAGAGTTCTTTGTGCAATCATACACATCACTGCTGTACATCGGATTAGGCTTCCGGACTCTTGTACTTCTGCGGATCTCAGGTGGATGGTTCACATCTGGTTGCGCAGCTGGTTGGTTGTTGTTCCCTTCGGGTACTGGTTGTGCAGGTGCTTGCGGATCAACTACTGGTTGGTCGTCTGCGTCGTACCATTCATCTTCCTCCTCTGGCTCAGTTGTTGCCAACAGATGCGTCTGTTTCTTCTGAGGACTTCACGGATTCAGTTCTCACCTTGTAGGAACGGTTTGGGAGAACTTCCACAACTACTCCTTTGAGTGACCATTGTGGTTTGTTCATGGTTGGTTTCTCCATGTTTTGTAGTCTAACTGTAGCTCCTTTTTTCAATGTTTCAAAAGGCACAGCTTTTGCTTTTTTGTCATAGTTAGTCTTTTGTCTCTTTTTCAGCTCTTTTTTCTTTTCAACCACATTAGAGCTGGGCGACTGGTTCTCAAGTAACTTTTTAGCTACTGGAAGATTTGATCTGATCGTCTGTTGAACAGTAACTCTGCTGGGGATTTACCATGTTCCAGAGGTGTACTTCTGTATACTTGAAGAGCTTGATAAATATCTTCACGATTACTAGTTACTTTCATTATCATGTTTTTCATAATCTTCACAGCATTTTCTGCTTGTCCATTAGGCGATGGAAAGTGAGGACTTGATGTAGTGTGATCGAAGTCCCACTCCTTTGCAAACTCTCTAAATTCTTGACTTGAGAATTGAGGACCATTATCACTTATGACTTGAACAGGTGTTCCATGTCTGGAAAATATAGATTTCACTATATTTATTACAGCTCTGCTTGTAGTACTGGTAAGTGTGGAGATCTCAATATACTGAGAATGATAGTCTACCACTGCTAAGTAGTCTTTTCTGTTTACAGTGAAGAGATCCATTCCAACTTTTTCCCATGGAACTTGTGGTATTTCATGTGATTTCAGTGGTTCTGCCTGTTGCTTCTTTCTGTTACTCATGCATGTTGAACATGTTTGTAGCATATCATCTATGTCAGCATTCAAACAAGGCCAAAAAATAACTTCTCTAGCACGGCGCTTACACTTTTCCATGCCCAAATGACCCTTGTGAATTTGTTGCAACAGCTCTCTTTGCAGACTTGTAGGTATTACTAATCTATTACCCTTTAAGATCAGATTTTCTACCACTGACAATTCATCTCTGTAGTTCCAGAAATCTCTGATTTCTACTGGACACTGTTGTCTCTGTACTGGCCATCCTTCCATTATGGCTTTGGTTAGCTTTTGCAGCACAGGATCTATCAAAGTTTCTTCTTTGATTTTCTTAGTTGAGCTTGTGGTTACTGGAAGTGATGTCATGATCATATCAACATAAACATCTATGTCATCTTCCATACTTTCATCAGGATGCGATGATGCATTAATATCTACAGCTCGAGAGAGGCGTCAGCTGTAAATAACAGTTTACCTGGTGTGTACTCTAACTCAAGATCATATCTTTGCAATCTAATGCGCATCAACTGTAATCTTAGCGGACTTTCAGAAAGTGGCTTCTTAAATATTGCTACCAACGGTTTGTGGTCCGTTCAGCTTGTACTTTCTGACCATACAGGAACTGATGAAATCGCTCGCATGCAAATGTCAATGCTAAACATTCTTTCTCGATTTGCGATATCGCGCGTTTCAGCACTTGTCATTGCACGAGATGCATAGGCTATTGGTGCCCACTGCTCATCATCATGTTGTTGGAGTAAGACTGCTCCTAGACCATCTTTAGATGCATCAGCAGATACTTTGCATTGTTTGTCTGGATTATAAAACTTAAGCACAGGGGCTGAAGAGAGCACTTTCTTCACTTGCTGCCAAGACTTTTCTTGCGCATCACCCCAAATCCACTCATTCTGCTGATCAAGCAGTTCTCTCATAGGTGCTGTCATTGATGACAGTTCTGGCACAAATTTGGCTAAGTAATTTGTCATGCCCAAAAATCTTTGAAGATCAGCTTTCTGCTGAGGGCGCGGCATATTGGTTATGGCACTAATCTTACTTGGATCTGCCATAATGCCTTGATCAGTGATAAGATCTCCCATGAAGATCAGTTTGGTTACTCCAAACTCACACTTGCTTCTATTTAGCTTCATGTTATTTTTAGAAGCGGTTTCTAGTACTTTACGTGGCGAGTATCGTGCTCTTCACGAGTAGCTCCCCATACAATAATGTCATCCATCATTGTATTTACCCCATCTATTGATTCAAACAGTCTATGAATCTTCTGGTGGTAGGCTTCAGGTGCCATATTCAACCCAAATGGTAATCTCAAATATCGGTATCTACCGAAGGGTGTGATAAAGCATGTAAGTTTACTGCTTTCTGCATCGAGCTTTATTTGCCAAAACCCTGATGAGGCATCTAATTTACTGAAATACTTTGCTCCAGCAAATTCAGCCATTATCTCCTCGCGTGATGGTAGCTTGAAATGCTCACGCTTTATAGCCTTATTCAAGTTACGAGGATCGAGACATACCCGAATATCACCATTTTTCTTTTTTACTGTTACTAGGCTACTGACCCAGTCAGTAGGTTCTTCTTGCTTGACTATAACACCAATACTCTCCATTCTTTTGCAATTCAGCTTTGACTTTGTCACGCATAATTTGAATGGAATTTTTCTACAAGCATGTTGTACTGGTGGTACTGAGGGATCTACATGTATTGTATGTGTATCTGGTAGACATCCAAGCCCTTTAAAGACATGGCTAAATTCTTCCATAACAGTATCTGTCAGTTCATCTTCAACTGAGTCTACCTCCACATTCCAAACTAACTTAATGAGACCCAATGACTCACACGCGCCTTTTAACCCAAGCACTGGTCTAAATTTGACGCCTTGTCTTGTTTGGTTAGGTATGACTATGAGCGATAGTTCTTGTGTTTTGCCTTTGTGTTTTATTTCTGCTTTACATCTACCAAGAACTGGAATGACTGTACCAGAATATCCCTAAGTTTCACAAAACTTTTCTGCAGTTTTGGTCTGGGTTTCAGTTTCTTATACACTGAGTGAGGTAATATGTTGACCTGAGCACCGGTGTCTAGTTTCAATGAAACATTGTGTTTGTTTACTGGTAGCTTAACAACCCATTCATCACGTTTCCGTGTTGTGAGCTCATGAGTGATCGCATGAATGTCAACAAAGTATTCTTGATCTGAATCGCTTTCATTTATTTCATCTACTTTGCTTCTGCTTTGTTGAGACTTTTTAGAAAGACAGAAGGTTGCGAAATGCCCCTTTTTGCCACATTTGAAGCATTCTATTTTTAGCGCTTTGCACTCATCTTTATTTTTGTGGTGCTTTCCACATCTTCCACATTTTGAACTTGAACTTTCAGTTTTCTGATGTGGGTTTGACTTTTGATGTGACTGTTGTCTAGCTTGTGACTGTTGTTGTCTAGGTCTAGTAGGTCTTTTATTTCTATTGACCGTGTCAACATGTGATGATGTACCTGATTTGACTAATTCTTTAGCCTGCTTTCGCGATTGCTCTTTTGCTCTGCACTTTTTTAATGCAGTATCCAATGTTAGCTCAGCGTCTTGAAGTAAACTTTCTCTCAGCTTATTGTCTTTGACACCTATAACTATCATGTCTCTGATCAGTCCATCCTTGAGCGTATCAAACTCACAGGATTGGCTACGAGTACGCAGCTCTGTCACGTACTGATCAATATTTTCATTTGTATCTTGATGACGAGAAAAGAACAAGTACCTTTGGTACGTTATGTTTTTCTTTGGTGCACAGTACTGCTCGTACTTCAGCATTACTGGCTCAAGTTTCATTTTGTCATCCTCATTTGTGAATTCAAATGTGTTATATAGGCTGAGAGCCTCATCACCCACTACGTGGAGAAATGTTGATGTTTGTTGTGCATCGGTACTTGCCGTTAAACCTGATGCCACCTAAACAATTCAAACCTTTGTTTGAATTTTTCCAATTCTCAGAGAGATTCCCTCTAAAACCAATGGTTCTGGTTGTGAGAGTGTTATTCGACTAGCTACTACTGCCTGATCGGCCATGGCTGTACTATTTGTGTTTTAACTATATGCGTATTCACCTAATTTCTAAATCGCTGTATCGAAGCGCACTTGATTTTAACCCGAAAATCAAGAAAGGCGCGCCAAGCGAGCTCCTGAAAACTCAGGAATCTTGGTTTTGACCACCAACCAAGAAAGGCCGTTGTATGTCATGCGTGTGTATTTGACTCGCTCGAAGCGCATCCGGCTTGATCTTAAGCTGAGATCAAGAAAGCCGCGGAGCGCTTACATGACTAATGTGTGTAATTGAGCGTGTATTTGTTAGCCTAAGGGACGCGCCACCGGCTTGATTTTTAGCTGAAATCAAGAAAGCGCTCAAGCGCTCCTGTCAAAATCAGTCACTTGACTTGATTTTTAATCACAGAACAGGTTTACTTTTACTAGCCTGCTCAGTTTTATTTTATAAGCTTACAGCTTCTTACTACTTTTTAAGAAGCTTACAACTTCTTGCAAGGCTATTCATTAAGCTTTTCTAGCTTAAATTTGACGCTTACTATATACCCTTATTACTACTTGCATGACTTGCGATACGTTGACATGTCGTGCATGCCTTCAAAATTTTGCACCTTTCACTCGTGCGAATTTTACTGGGATTATTTCTCCCACTTACAAGCAGTTAAAACAGCTGTGACTTCTTCTCCAGTCACTTTTGATCACCATATTGTGTTTACTATGAACACATATCAGGATGGATTACGCAGAACACAAAGATCTAATATTCTTATTAGATAACACTGGTTTATTTACTACTGGAGGTCGCCATCTTGTGCTACTCTCATATTATGGGCGCACATCACTATATGATTATTATGATATCAATACACCGGATTAATGTGTGTATTTAGTTTTTAAAACTCAAATGGTATCAGTGTACTATTGTGCCTATTTCTCTTTCTCTCTTTTTCCCCTTCCTCCCTCATCCCCGGATCCCACCCTTCCCTTTTTCCCCTCCCTCCTTTTCCTCTCTCCTCAGTCTGTAATATTTGTATTTATGAATTATTTTTGTGTGACCCATTTATTCCTTTTCTTAGCACATGATACATGGTGGATCATTGGTATAACAAAATGAAAAAAGGGGGTCATTTGGTATAAAATTGTGAAAAAAGGGGTCATCTAAGAAAATTTGTAAAAATGGAGCAAAATTCTAATATATATTATATTGTGTTCCAAATTTCCAATACAAATTTGTTGAAATAAGAGTTTGAAAAAGTTTACGCATTATTTTATGGGATTTTGAGATTCTAGAAAAAAGGGGGTAAATTTCATTGGCTAGCCGAACCTAAAAAAAAGGGAGGGGGTCCATTGCATATGACTTGAAAAAAGGGGGTCATGTGTATATCAACTTCAAAAAAGGGGCCTATTGACCAGCACATAACCATCACTTTTAAAGTTAAGTTCCCCAAGCCCGGCTCCTAGGCCTAGGCTAAAGTGGGGATGATGAGGGACTTAAGGGTGCCAATACTAAAAAGGTCAGATAGCTTTTGGCAGTTTCCCCCAAATATGACCACATGTAATATAACATACATTCCCCATCAGTCCCTTCATTTAGAGATGCTAAAAGTATATGAATTAATAAGACAAAGAAGTATGTATTAGATGGAGGTGAAAAGTTCACCGTACAAGACATTGCATGCCATTGCTTGTACAAGTGTCATTTTTCTATGGCCCCAAGAAGGAAAAGGGATCAGCCTGAAGGGATCTGCTAGGGGTAGCACTTACTATAGCCACTAGGTTTCAAGCTCTCAAAAAGTTCCAATGTTTTAAAACTATGGATCCAAAACAATAGAAATACGGGGTAAAAATGACCCTTTAGCATTAGCAACCTCTAAATTGATTTTGTTCACCAAAGTGAGCCTTTGGTAAATAGGCTCATAGCCAGTACTGAGGGGAAAATAGTTGCCGTATTTCCCAGATGTAAACCATATGCACACCTCACTGCGACTCTGAGGATGAGGCAGGAAATCTAGTCCAAACTTTATCCTGAGAAAATTGAACAATGAATTAGCATGATTTGCTCGTGTATATTAATGAGGCGTAATAATCTACATTGCAATGTGTAAGTTACTTTCATAACGGATACGCAGCATACATACCTTGGGATAGACACCCTTTTTTTAAACAGGCTTGTAAGTTGTACCTAATGACCCCTTTTTTGTGTTACTGGTCTACCTATTACTCAGTGACCCCTTACAAAATTCAGGTACCCACTACCCAATGACCCATTGTTTTCAAGAAATAATCCTGCTGAAATCAATCATCCAGTTGCTTTCGTACTTTATGTTTACATGTTTGTGCTCATGCAATGATCCCCTTTTGGACATCTTGCACCCAATGACCCCCATTTTACAGTTTGTTAAAACCAAAATTTCATACCGAATGACCCCATTTTTATTCAAGTTGTGTATTAAATTATAGAGAGTGCCGCCCCACCCAGAGGGTCAAACACCATTTAGGTGCCATTTGATCCTTAAGGGGGCACTACACCCATTGCATTTTTTGTGTATTTTTTTGCATTTTGTGAAGAAATGTGAAATGCTTTGTGGTCATAAAACCTGACCATTGGGTTTAACCCTTATTCTTTAGGTCTTTAAAAATGAAATCTTGTTCTAATTATTTGTATTATTAAAAATCTTGTCATTTTAAGAAAGACCATCACTGCAGCCTTTTTGATTCAGCATTTTAAAGAAGCTACACCTTCATTGAGTACACCTTCATTGCGTAGTGAAGCTTGCAACCCAACCCTAAATTGCCAATTTCAAATTTAATTTAACCTAACATACATGTATTCGTTCCAGTAAACGCCCATGCCCCTATAAGCACCCACCCAGTGACTTTACAACAAGCGAACTGAAATAATATTAGTTCATTAAGGTGTCATATGAGGGATTGACAAAAATATATGAAGGGAATATTACATCAACTTCATATTAAGTCTATATGAGTATAATATAAAGACAAGCATTTTTTTCATCTCATTTGCATAATTAATTAGCTGATTGCATAATTAATAAGTGTTGAAGGTCAAACTTTCAAAAAAATATAGCTCCACAAATGAATGTCCTATGAAGTTGATTGAGGTGTCAAAATTTAGCTCTTGAAAAGATTGAGTCCTACAGGGGGTAAGGCAAAATTAGACACTTTGATATTTCTTACATATGATCTCTGAGTATTTTGTCTGGGCACCTGGTATGAAATTAGGTAAATCCTAAGCTGTTTGATTGAGGTCCATTATATAGATCATAATATAATGCATATTTCTGCCAAATTTGATGTCTGTAGGGGGTGTAGTTTTGGCTCCACATTTTTTTGAAAATGCATTTCCGCCAAAATATGAAATAGGAGAAAATCTACTTTAAAGTTATAACATTGAAATATGAATATTAATTAGCTAATTAGCATAATATTATGATTAGAAATAGTTATTTTAACTGTCATGTCACTTGAATTATATATGTGCAGCAATTTGTTCTGTTATATTGATGTATTTTGGCATGTAATTAATTTCTATTAGTTGATTACTTAAATAATACTGTTTGAAAACAATAGAATACATAAGAAATATAATGCATGTGTTATTCACCCATAACTTTTGAACGCGATGTGCGATTTGTATCAAATAAAAAGTAAAAGATAGCTGAATGTTAAAGTTATATCATAAGTGAAATTTCAAAAATTGCTTTTTTAGCACCCAATCCCTCATATGACACCTTAACTTTATTAATTAAGGAATCGGATATTAACGTTTGCACAGTATTTTTTGTGGGAGCTAAGAGTACACCAGACTTATCAAATTGCATTCTGAATACCAGGAATGTTCATCTGATATCAAATAATTTTGATTTTTTTTTAACTTCACGATGTGACCTTTCATATTGAAGATATACATTTTCCCCCAAAAGGCTGAAAAAGACCTTAATTTTTTTGGTGTTTTGGGGGAAAAAAAATCCACATTATGAAAGGTCAAATTTTTCAATTGATTGTGGACTTTTCATCCCAGTTAGATTTATAAAGTTTACTTTGAGGACTGTTAAATATCAATTTTCAATCATTTGCCATTTGTATTATATCGCAAATTTCAAAAAATAAAAAATAATTTGATATCAGAAGGACATTCTTCATATTCAGAATGCAATTCGATGTCTGATGTGATCTCATGTCCCACAAAAAATACTGTCCAAATGTGGCTACCAGAGCCCTAAACTGCCCATACAAATCTTAATCATGGTCTGAAACATATGACACACTGATGATGATACCAGTAGATGAATATTTTGGGCCTTTTAATGTCTTGTTGGCCTAAACAATGTAAAAAATAAGCACCCACCCAAAATGATTTCGTCAAGTGACCTGGGTGGTTAAAATGGAATGAATACGGTTCCTGTATGTAAATTAATTTATAATTTGCTAATAGTCTCACATCACAAAACTGAGATACTTGATTAAAGCACTTTGTTAGCAATGGCATATATATATGTTTTATCGCAAAAAAACCCCCCAAAAAAACTCAAATCACCCGTGTGTTATATTCAGTGGCGGGGCAAGGGGGGCATTTCCCCCCAAATATTTTTCTCCCCCCCCTTCCCCCCACTTTTGAAGCAAAACCCAAAAAATAATGTAAATTTCCATTTTTTGTGGCAATTTTGCACAACACAAAATTCATCGATTCTCCCCGAAATTTACTTTGGCCCCATGCCCCCGAAAAATTATTCCTGGTGCCGCCACTGGTTATGTTACACAATTTTAAGATTATCATTTGGTCAAAAAAGGTCAGGATGTAGTATTTAATGCTATCTACTGAAGATAGTTAGAAATGAATTCCTCAAAATAAATGAATGTGCAGAGATTGTGGGGGGGGGGGTATCTAAACATACACCATCACCCCCACCTCAATCGAGGGAGGGAAAACATATTTGTTTTCCTGTTGGGTTAGTTTATATGACAAGAAACACTCTGGCTTTGATTATATACATAATATATCCAAAGCAATTTTGATTTTAAATAAACATGTCACAGTGTGATACAAAATTTGTTGGGAAATCTGCATCTTTCATACACATATTTAATTTTTTGGTGGGGACAAGAAAGATAAATGAAATGCTCTTCAAATTAGACTAGAGATGATAAGCAAGCTCCAATCTATTAAAATTTGCTGTTTTTTGTATGCACTTTTTTCTTGTTTCAACATACACTATCAGCATATGTTTTATTTATGGCCTGTATGACTCATTCTCCCATTGAGGTATTTTCTGCGCAACAACAATGTATTGTGCACTGAGCTAGCTAGTATAGATGGCCTCGCTTGTTTGATGTAAGGCAAGGTCAGGCTAGCGTAGTTTTTATTATTGTTTGTTGTACTACATTACATGTACCCCGGACATGTACACATCAAAGAATTTGTGACACCAACAAAAAGTGGACATTCCCTGTTTTTACACCATTTGCAGTAAATTATTTATTGTTTTATCCTTGAACATTTTATTTACAAACTAAATATTGTCATTTATTGCATTTGGAACAGTTATCATCAAAGCACTGTAGATTTAATTTATTTTATTTTAATTTTTTTTTTTTAATGTACCAGAAAATATACTTCAGAACAGGTGTTTCAGAACGTAGTGAGCAAATAATTGTGTACATTCATGTTGGCTATGTCAGCTTTATCATTTTTATGCAAATCAATTCTCCATGTGGACCATGATGTCAGCAGATCAGAATGTTTTCCTTACAGACAGTATGGCAAATGATAGCGTTTACTAAAATAATGCTGGTGTTTATCAGCGATATAATTAAGTTTTTGATGATCAGTACACAGTACATAGTACATTTATATTTATAAGTGTTCATATGCTGATAAATTCTTATCGCAATTAAATGTTTTTGGATTGCATATAATGCGGAGGTGTTACCACAAAAAGGGCCTATCTGCCATAGCTGTGCTACATGTCAAGACATTTGACAATTTCTACATTCTATATTGTACACATGTACACCGCCCCCCCCCCCCCACACACACACATATATCTAAAAATATGATACACCTAAGGCCCGAAGGTCTCTCAAACATTTTGCAAAATAGCTAATTAGCTATGTGCTATGCATTGGGGTTTTTTTAAACTGTAATAATGTGCTATCTGACTAGACCAATTTTTTTCTGTGTTTTTCAGCTTACTTGCTTGTTTCTTGTTTAATGGCTTCCACATAATAATATAATGTGTGGGTTTGATAGACAAGCCTTTTATTTTTCTTGGCCAAAGCTATTACAAATGGGCAATTCTTGCTCTAATCCTGCAATGTTTACATGATAAGAGGAACTGAAACAAGAAAAACAACAGAAACAATAATCTATAAATGCCAGGTGGTTAAAAGCGGTACACAATTTAATTGATATTCATAATGTGAAGTCATGCACACAATTTTGGCACATATGATTTATAAACCTCATGAAAATATAGCCCAAGCTTAGAATAATGAATCCAGTGTGCTTGCACTTTTCCACTGCATGAAGCTATATTTCCAATATAATTTGATACTTTATACTACACACAAAGAAATTATTTTTATGAGCAAGAAAATTAATTCAAATCTAAATTATTAGTATATTGAACCTTTAGATAGGTAATAGATTGACAGGAACTATTTATAACCATTTCCTGTTTATCTGTTTGCTTAGTATTATTATTTTGTTTCTTTTATATTCCCTGATATTGAAACTTGTCCATAATAGTTGGGGTTGAAAACGACTCAATTGAAGTGAGTTGAAAGCTATCCTCAGGTGAGCTATTTTTAAGCTGTATGAATAGATCTAATTGTCTAATCATCTTATCCATCTTTTGATTTGTTTCAGGGAGGCATTATGTCTATTTTCAGCAGCAAACCATCAGGAACTGTGGAACGTAATAAAAGCACAGTGAGAGAGAACACTGTCCCAAGAGTAGAGAAGAGAAGACCCTTGAAAACAGTTGCACTCACTCCACCAGATTATAAAGTACAGCCAGATTTACTCATAGACAGCTATTTAGAAAAAGAAATCAAGGTAAATTTATTGTACAGAAACCAGGGTTTCTCAGAGTTTTTCTCGAGATGCATGTCATTTTTTTTCACCCTCAAACCCAATTGGACCCCATGTAGTCAACAGAAAATCCAAAATGGAGATCTAGTCTGTCACAAAATTTTTTTAGCAGAGCCATATGAAGCGCTATGTAAAAACTTTGAGCTTAGAATTTTCAAATTCCTTCTAAAGGTAGGTGATCAGATCTTTTTTTATTGTGTTTTGTACCGTACACATTGAGGCCTGTACTAAAATAATCCAATTTCCAAATTTTGAGGTCAATTGCACTAGTCGTTTTGATATTAGAAGTGAAAATGTGTTTCACAATGGCCCATAGAACGGCATGTGTAGTATACCACTATTGGGGATGAGGCTATTTCATTCATAACATCTAAGCGGAATGTATTTTAGACCAGGATTATGGGAAGAATATGAGCTTTCTTCTGATGCCAAAATCTCCATTTTGATAGGAAAAAGTGGGGGGGGGGATGAGGCTGTTGATCAGGTCATCCATCTTTAATAAGAGTGACAATTTCTACCAGAATCTTCAGTACCAACTTATTACTACCCAAAGAGCAATAAATAACCAATAATCAGCAAAGATATCAATCTTGATCAGGTATAACTGTCTAACCTAGCTTACTATGTTGATTCATAATGGTACTGATATTCATGAATTTGATTGAAGTAATAAAGTTTGTTTTGCTTTATTTTCACTCTTTCCAGTACTTAGGCATTATTTCAAATGTACCATTTGCGCTAGATCCAACCAAACGTACAGAACTGCTTAGATATATAGATCAAGGAAAGGTAAGTGATATGATTTATGAATCTATTGTAGGGCCAAATAAAAGGGAAAAAAGAAATTTGTCTCAGAAGACCGCATTTCAGCGCATTGTTTTTTTTTCCATGTTTTGATGGGTTTTTCCTCTTTGGTTTTACATTTAAAAACACAATACGAAAATTTGGCTACAAAGTGGCCAAAAAAAAATACAGTAAAAATAAATTTTGGGAGGTTAGCCTTTTTTACTAAAAAACAACAACAAAAATGCAAACCACTTTTCCTAAAGTTGCATTTGCTCCTGAGACATACCTCGACTCAAAAGCAATCAAACCACACATGACTGAAATCTGTGGAGAACATTATAGCAATAAATTCAAACCAGACCCAAAACTAACCCAACCCAACACATCAACCCACCCAATCACCAATCAAACCAAACAAACCCAAAGCCCCAACCAGCCCCCACCCTAACCAAATCAAACTAACCACCCCAACCCCAACCTATCATGATCTCACTCACCATCATTTCATGTGTTTGTTATCTTACTACAGAGGCAGCATCAGTTACCATGGAATAGCACTAGGAAGGATCATGATGCAATCCTCACACTGTCAGCTAGGCAGGTCAAACTACTCAAGAGGGATGGAGAGGTACGTACATGCAGGCAGATTTATTTGAAAAGATATTATTGTTTTTATGATGCATTTTCTTCCAACTTCAATAGAAATTAGTGCTGATGAGTTTGTAGAATAGATTAAGCCTGTTGAGTCAAAATAACACTATTTGGAAAATCAAATTCTTACTTTACAACTTCTAGTTTGGGCAATTGGGACAACTTGCAAGCAACTGAAAATGAAATAACTGACTAGATCCTTTTAGTAGACTGTGAAAGTGATAAGTATCAGTGATTTTATAAATGTTTATGTTTATTCAATGGAATAGTACATATGTGTATATGACAGATATGAACAATAAAATGATATTCCCCGTTGTGTACATCCTTTTTCTTTCACTATATATAGGAATTACTTCAAAGATTAGAGATTCACAACATAGCTGCAGTGAGTTATGTGAGGGACGACGATCAACATATTCTTGCTTTTAAAACTGGTAAGCTTTTTACATACTCCATACTGTGTAGCAGGACATTTTAGAGGTATTCATTTTTTTAAGGGAGTCCATTTTAAATTCTCCACATATTCCTATTAATAAATAACACAAAGATTAGAATTTTCCAATTATTTTGAACAATTTCCACATCAAAGTCAATATTACTGTTTGATACAAAGTTGCCATAGGTACTAATTCACACATTTACCGTGTTTATTGTGATAGTTTCAGATAGAATCATTGTCCTCTCTGTCAGAAAACCAAAACAACACTTTGCTCTTTATGCCAATATTTTGTTTCACTTCAGCATTTGTTAGTGGTTAAGTGTGACATCTCTCAAAAGGCAACATCACCACTGCTAAACATAACACATAACAATAATGATTTCTATAGCAACTATCCTACAAGATCTAGGTACTTATCAAGAATAATAAACTACTGTCTTGCAGCAGCAACTACAGCTACAACTTCATCCAACACAGTATGATAAATAACACATATTAGAGTCAAAATAACAGGATCTATCATTGTGTCAAGATGGTTTTACGTCATGTTTGTTACTTTTGAAAACAACTCTTTTGGATTCAATTTTACCAATTGTTCGGTCTAAATCCACTTTTTCGCTTTTGCTAAAAGAGGTCTACCTTTTGGAAAACCCACACTCCCCTTAAATAATCTCATATTATCTCCTATCTGAGGGCCTGACGGCCAGTAATTACAGCTGCCCACCCAGTCAATTTTTGGGTAAGAAAAAATTCAATTGCCTACCAAGTAATTTATTCTTATTTACCTCCCTGCGCCAAATGATTGAAGTGCCATTTTAAGGCATAAACTTTATGTAAGTCATCACAGTGTTAGCCTAGTATCAAGACAGGGGTTATACAGCTTAAGAATGAAGTTGTATAACCCATCTAAAGTCTTGACACTATGCTAATTTCATGTAGGTTTACATGAAGGATAGACCACTTTCAATAATCTAGATTTATAAGATAAAAGTACGGTAATTGATTTCATTTATTTATGTGTTCTTTATTGACAGCCATAGAAGGCCATAGTGATAACTGTAATCTTGTTATATGCGAGTGTCAAAATAAGGTAGGTTCATGAAAAGTTCATTGCTAAAATCGGAAGCAAAATATCTTTTACAAAATAAGTGTACTACTTACATCCACCGCATATTATTTTCAACAGGGTCTGATACAAATTCTTGTCGTCACATGTACTATGCAATGACATGGTCATTTAATACAATTTTAATTGAAACTACTGATTTGCTGATTTTTTTTGTACAAAAGTATACTGAACAGTTTTGTATGGGACTATAGCAAACCTTTCAATGTTTAATCTTCAAGTCTTCATAAGCATAGAAATCAAGAAACTTGACCCACATAGGATCAAATTTGCCTAATGTAATGTACCTGTTTACATTTGCTATTTAATTTACAGGAAAAAGCAGATGAAATATGTTCACTGATACAGCAGACTTTTGTCCTGGTGTATACTGAATTAACAATGAAATTTTTTGACCAAGAAATCAATGCGGGGAGACCGCCATCATCAAGGAGAGGTAAGATTTATATTTTTTACCAATAATTAAATGGAGTTGAACTTCTTGACTGTTAAGAATACTGATAATCAAAATTAAATCATTAACTCTTGAAATGAATTGTAAAGGTCAACAAGTCAAGAATGTAATTGTAAACTTACTAAAGTCAGTGTAAGAATATTTCACATCTTTGCCAATGTGTTAAAAGTGGGTGTTTAGATTTAAAAAGAGAAGTTTGGATTGGACGATTGAAACAAACCGGCTTTAAATTCTTAACATTTTATATTTTGAAGTTAAACATTTGATCAATTAATGTTTGATTTTGTTTCTTTTTCAGATCCTAGTGTAATCGAACGACCTTCACCGTAAGTTTGTTGTTATGTTAAAAATGGAATGAGGCATGGAAACTCATACTTGACTTGCATTAAATCAAACATCCATCTTTATAATATTGCATGATTTAAAAAACCCAACAAAGTCATAAATACACTATCATTGATCAATTTAAATGTTGATCACTTAAAACTGGTCACTTTGTCAGGTAATTCAACTTTATAATTGTAATGTATTCTTTTCCATGAGTTGGCCAAGGAATTATAGAATCATCCTTGACCAGGATTTGAACCTAGGACCTCTGGGATTCCAAACTCCTTTCTGAGTTTAAGATTATCTTTGATGAACTCCAAGTGCAAATAAGATAAAGGGAAGCACTTTGTTATCCCAAATCAAGGGTATAGATTTATGGTGCTTCAGTACATAAAGATAAGTTGATTATTGCATACTGTTGTTGACAGTGGCGGTGCCAGGAATTTTTTTTGCGCGGAGGGGGGCATTAGTGGGTAAAAGTGAAAGTCAAAGGGGGCAAAATCAACAAATTTTGTGCAAAATTACCACATAAAGTGGAAATTTTTGTATTTTTTGGGTTTTTTCTGTGGGGGGCAACAGGGGGGCCAGAGTTCTGACTGGGGGTATTTTCCCCCATGCCCCCTCCCCCCAGTCAAAAATGCATCAAAATGGAATGCTAAGTACAACAAACACCCATCTTCATTAACTCCCCTGTTTAATAACAAAGGTTCATTGCCATTAGCTACCCCCGGCAAAGTTATGTATAAATGCAACCATGCTTATAAACAGCATTACCCAGGGGAGCTGTACAGCTTGTTTTGGTTGTTGATGATGTCTGATTCCTTATGCTTGATTGCACCACTTATAGCACATCCTTAGTATCTGTGGAGATCTGTCTTGAAGCACCAACTATCACTCCACCTGTTTTTTTCTGTTTCCACTTCACTTCTACAAAGCTGAAGGAATAAATCTTGGTAGATTTGCAATGCTTATTTTGTTATCAAAACAAAGTTGAGATGATATTGTTATGAAATCTGCCTAGATTTTATACCTTGGTTTGAATGTTGAACTGCCTTTGTATGACACTAACACGCATGTGCATGATTTCTTTCCGCACTAGGGCAAGCCGGGCTTCCACATCGGAATATGGTACTCCTGAAAGGTATATCGGTGGAACTAGCACAGATGAGCTAAGTGTTACTGCCAAAGTATTACTCCAAGAGTATATAGAAGTGGTAAGTCTAAACATGTCTTGTGTTCTTGCTTTTATATAGACCTAGTGATGGATCAGAATCTGAACATGGTGGGGCTGCAAGCAGCATTGGTAAAAGCAGTCACTCTGCAGCTTTAGTACTACAGAAATATATTGAAGATGTGAGTATGGTATTCATTGTCAGCAGTCTGAGGGAGTTTTATGTGCACTATAGCTGCCTTGGTGATATTGGTGTTGTCACATAGGAAGGGTTTGTAGTAAATGGTATTGCACAGCTTAGTATTGCACAGTCATCACCGCTTACAGATCACTTACTGCATTGGGAACAGGTCAATATCGGACTGACTATATGTTATTATGTTATTTACTTGAGTAGCCTACTTCACAGGCCACATGTTTTTTGTTATTCACTTGTCTTAGAATATTCACTGTTGAATGCACCATCAACATACTCATTTTTGCTCTTGCTATAGGTGCTCAATTTCACTGGCTATACATTAGTTCACTTCAAGCTCAGGTTGGGCTGCAAGTGTACCAACAAACCATTCATGTAGGTAATGCGTGTATGCCCTGCACGATCAATTTTACGCACATATGTCACTACAGAACTTGATGTGGACAAAGGAATACTTGTCTAAAGCATAGGACTGCAATGTTAAAGCCACTGACAAAATATGATATGTTGATAGTGAATAACAGTTCACCCTGTATATTAAATGTGTAGACCTATTCGCCCTTTGCACGGATCCGGCATATTGATACCAAAACGTGGTTCTCCCTGCAAACGCATGAGCAAAATGTTCAATTTTGTTTCTTGCGCTTTTCTTGCAATGCGCCTGAAGACTTTTGCAACATGTGCGCGGTATTAAATGAAAGCATACATTGACAGGCATATAAACACACACAGCAGCACTTTGCAGGTAGAACCTTGATGACCGTGCGATCGGCGAATAACATTGGAGCTGTACATAAATAAAGTTAGGACATTATCATACTTGAGGCTCATGCCAGTAAGTAGTAATGCTTCATAGGAGTGAAATGAGCAACTAGGTACATATTGATCCACTAAGTAATAATTATCTATTCCAACAAATGCCCATGGACGTTTGGATGTATTTGTAATAGGTATTTTTCTTTGAAAAATGAATATAACAAGGCTTGCTCTCATGCCCAGCCATTGAACATTGGCCCAGTCCTAACCAGGACAGACTCAGTACACCGGTCGATCTTACCGTTTCCGATGTTGATTAAGATACTTCTTGCATCGATCCCGAGATGCGGAAAAAAACAATAGTCATTTTGTCCCACATAAATGAATAAATAACAAAAAAAACCCGATCCCCCGGTGGACTCACCCAAAAGGTGACGTCACACCATATGATCGTCCCTTATCCTCCTTGGTCTCCGACTGACACAGGCGTGCCTATCGATTGTTCATAGCACTGTGTATCAATTTCTCGACCAAGGCGAGATATCGGTTGTAGTTTCACACCTTAGGTAAAACCAAACCGGTATTGTTCGGGCTGAGGATAGTTTTGACGGCATTTTCTGGCGAAAAAGTGACAAAAACGATCCAAAACTTAGCTACATATCGTGCCTCCGTTTGTATACGGGACACACGAGCAATTCAAAATGGCCGCTCGTTGGCGCCATTCATTTTGTTTCCCACGTAAAACAACCATTGCAGCCTGTAAGTTACAATAGATGTTTGTACATACACATTGTATTTCATGTACGGTAGGTTATTGTTGCTATGTTAGGGTGATTACTCTATCGTTATGTCTTCATTACCGTCCAATAAAGACGAGTTAATCAGATATTCATACGGTGGGGATTGGTAGGGACCCGTCTGACATTTTAGTAATAAAGTTAGCCAGTCCTTACTTTACCACTAACGTAGCGACCAGCCTCCGTGCTCAGGTTTGCTTACTGGGCTTGAGTCGCGTGTTGGGGGGGGGGGGTAGGGCCCCCCCTCCCTTTTCTCCTCGCTTCGCCTTGGCCCTGTCGGGCTTGCCCTTCCCTGGTGACGGAGCGGGACCCACACCGCTCTGTTTCACCCACAGGAGTGCTCTCGATCTTCTAGATGTCTTTCTTTTTGCTTAGGACTCTCCGAGTTCCAGCTTGACGATTGGAATAGGCTCCGTCGCCGCCATAAGACGAAGAAGAAATCTACCAAGGGCACTGGTAAGGTCGTCTGGTGGATTCTGCTGTGACAGCCCCTATGGGTCATGGCAGGTCTGCTTATTGGGGCTCGGGAGCCCGGCCACCCAGACGTTCCCTCCGTCCCCAGCCAGCGCGCTTCCGATCTCAGTTGCGAGCGAAAGCACCGACTATACGTCGGAGCAAAGTAGCAGGCAGCAGAGCGGTAACCACCAGCGAAAACCCTAGCGGGTTTTGCAGCAGGAGGATACCAGTCGATACGGTAGATTCTGCTGTGACAGCCCCTATGGGTCATGGCAGGTCTGCTTAAGGGGGCTCCGGTCCCCGGACAAGCAGGCGGTTCCTTCGGGACTGCTAAGCGGCGTCAAAGGCTCAGCAGCCAGCGAAAGCACTGACTATACGTCGGAGCAAAGTAGCAGGCAGCAGAGCGGTAACCACCAGCGAAAACCCTAGCGGGTTTTGTAGCAGGAGGATACCAGTCCTCTAGCGAAAATCCTCACGGGGTTTTAGCAGGAGGACACCCGTCTGTTGCAGGCATATCTACGGGCTCAAACAGCCACAGTAGTAGCCAGCGACGGGCAGCATGCAAGGTACCCGGGCTTGCCTGGGTTGAACCCTAGCATGCATGGGTTCGACAGAGACGATACCGCGGCTAACGCTGTGGGTGTAGTCTTAGCAGAACCAACTGGGGTTGGCACACGGCAGCGATCCATGGCGGGACCGCCGAGTGATACCCTGGGCCCTAGAATAGCTGCTGGCTGTCCACAGGGACTGGCTGGCGATTATTCAGGGGTTGGGCTCGCAGTCTCTCACGGGACAGCGACCCAGGTGCATTCGGTGGCAGCTACAAAGGCGAGCTACGGCTTGACTTCAGTGGTAGCCGCTATGCACCCGCCCATAGCTGCCGTGAGTGGTCCGCCACACACAGCGACCTTGGGCTTAAGCTCTAGAGGGTACAGTAAGTAGCTTGAACAGCCTAGCTGATCAACAACCCACTTATGTCCTCGAGAGCCAGCGGAGCGTGGGTGATCCATTACCGTCAATGGGTCAATTACCCTCTCTTGATCGATCACTGTCAAATCAACAGGGCATAGCTCCATTGATTGGCGCTGCCTATTCAGGTGGCGAGGTGATTGATCGGGGTATCTGCGCTCAGCTACCCGTGGTACTAGGCAAGCTCCCTCTAGCCAAGGGACAGCCGGTATAGCGGGTACCCATACACGCGGCTTGATCCTTGCGGGGAACGCAGTGAGGCATGGGTACAGTGGTACACAGCCGGGAGCCCTCACGGGCACCTACGCTGGAACCATGCATACAGCGGTACACAACCGGGAACCCTCACGGGTACCCATGCTAGTACCGCGCCGGTACCACGCCAGCACACAGCTTGATCCCCCAAACAGGGAACGCAGTGTGGCGAGGGTACAGCGGTCCACAGTTGGGAACCCTCACGGGTACCCACGCTGATACCGCACCGGTACCGCAGCACTCCGCTTTAGTCGCCACAGTCTCTGTGGCAACAAGGGGAGGCGGTGCTGGTACTGCAGTACCATGGGGTTACCCTGGTGGCGGATCCTTTCAGGGTCAGCTGCCGGCTGGGTATGCCCGTGGTACCCGCCGCAGGGTGTTTCTTCCACGGCCCAGCACCGTGGCAAGTGTCGCCAGCGATGGCCACGCAGTACCAACATCAGCTGTTGACCAGGCCAGCCGGCATGGGGCTAACCCAGATCTTGATCAGGGTAGGCCCCGTGCGGCTAGCGCTAGGACGGCGGCTGCGAGAGCATGCGGACCCAGTGGTGCCATGGCGGATACCTCAGGGTCTTGCGGGAGTACTCCCTCTTCTGCTGGCAGGTAGTCGGCGAGCCACACAGTGGTTATGCCTTCTTACCCGCTTTCAGATGCCCGTCCTCAGTTACCGTCATCACAGGGGACGCCTGCACTCTCATTCCCGGCAAACCTCACGGGTAGATATCGTAGGGCTGTCGAGCTCAGTAGAGCTATGACGCGCGTGCTTTTGCACGCTTCCTCTGCGATGTAACGCGGGAGGACCACAGGACCTACCTGAGGGGATCCGAGAGGGACCCAGATGTCGTCAAGCGTATCACGCTCAGACAACATCTGAGCTCTTCCGCGAGGTGAGCCTATTAGCGGTGCTAACAGCTAGCCTCAACGAGAGCTCCATGGGCCTAGCCCATAGGGTGTCCACTCAGCGCCGGGGGGAGGGGCCTGCCACTCCAATCGCTCAACGCGATGGAAAGGCAGGGTCCTTTTCTCTTTGGATGCTTCTGCGCCACGGTGGAGGACCGTGCAAAGAAGCTACCAACGGGAGCACTCTGAAGAGGTCGGAAACTGCCCTTACCATGGGTAGGAGCTCCGACTTCAGCAGGCCGTGCACCACCAACAGTACCCGAGCCCACTACCTCTGCAGCACCCATGTCTGCGAGGCGCAAGGCTAGCACAGGAACAGCTGGCAAGCCCGAAGAAGAGCAAGCGCTCTTCCAAGGGAAGCTAGGCAGAGCATTCCTGGGGGCTCAGCGGTTTTTCCACAGGGGATCTCCCAGTGGACGACCGCTTATGGCTTTCACCCAGAGGTGGGAAACCATCTCTTTGGCGCCTGGGTATGGTCAGTGGTGAGTGGGGGTTACAGACTGGCAACCCAGTCTCCCCACATTCGTCTGCACATTTCAGAGGTCCACAGTAGTGCCGTCAGGCGGCCCCCAGCGTCGGGCACTACTGACAGGATCACACAGCTTCTCACGAAGCGGGCGATTGTCCCGGTCTACCCCCCGTTCTACGGGTGATCTTGGAGGTTTACCGGGACATTGTTCGGGCGATCATAATACGGTGGTGTACGGGTACCAGGTTTTCAGACTATACAGAATACTCAGCATGGTAAGAACCAGTGTCGCTATTCTTAACCACCAAACTTATTAAGTAAGGAGGTTTATGTCTGTGATCGCGTGGTCTTTTTGTTTCCCGACCGTTGGGGAAAATATTTTCTGACCTCGCGAAAACCATCGTTACCGCTCCCGATCCCTGATCAGATGCTGACCAATCTTGTACCTCCATCCGTCGGTTACTTGCTAGATCGATCTTTCAGATGTTGATGCAAGAAGTATCTTAATCAACATCGGAAGCGGTAAGATCGACCGGTGTACTGAGTCTAGTCCCAAACAGAAATGTTTGGTAGACTCATAACCGGTGCGATCTTACCTTTCCGATGTTGATTATCCCGACCCCGCCACCCCTACAAGTTTGGTCCGAGTAGGGGATCCCAAGTCGGATAAGGGGCGATCATATGGTGTGGCGTCACCTTTTGGGTGAGTCCACCGGGGATCGGGGGTTTTTGTTATTTATTCATTTATGTGGGACAAAATTTATTCATTTATGTGGGTCAAGCTGCTATTCAACTAGTGTGCATCACTCCACATGAGCTCTGACAAATCACCATAATTACGCTGTTTTTACTTTGGATTACCTATTGAATTTTATATCAACATCTTCATCTTGATGTCTGGAATTTACTGATCAACTTTATTTTATAAACTTGATCACTGTTTTGGAGAAAATATATGACATTTGATTTCATATTTTGTATTATAATTCAACTTGGACTACAACTCTACATCACTGGTATTGATTTTCTTCCAAGAACATCCTGCCTATATAACAATGAACTTAACGAGCATAACAAAGGGAGCTGTCAATCATCTATGGCAGTCTTTCCATGGTACTTTCAATGGATTTACAAATGTGGACATATTTGATCACTCTATGTGGAAAATTGAACCAAAAACTATGTCAACAACAATAGCTGTCAACCCAGATATATTTGATCAACTATCTTATGAACTATGTACTAGATATGGTACAGCAGAAGACAAGGGCAGGTACGGCCGTATCTTCAGATGTGTTATGCCTGGAGATACATTACAACATGTAACCATCACTTGCTATGCATCTACCAACACTATCTCAGTCCAAGGATCACTCCATCAAACTTGGATAGATACCATCTTAACAGAAATTGGTAACAAATTAGCAGAAGAGAATGTTGCAGCCTTCCCTTCACACCTGGTCCTTCTACTTCTACGCCAACACATAACCACGCTATCTCATCATCGGACAAAAGTGAAAATCTGCCAACATTTGAACTCAATCACGAACTGATGACAGACTCTTCTGTTCAAACTAGAGTTACATCTTGTGATGCACAAACTCAAACTGACTCCGCTCCAGATGAAACACCTCAACTCAGAAGGAAAATTCAAAGCCTGCAAGACAAGGTAAAGGATTTCACCTCACAGCTACAAGAATTTAGAGACTTGCGACAAAACTTTACCCAGATTTCATCAGCATTTCGCATGAACTCAGTGAGCGTAACAGTGTACTAGAGGCTGAAATTTTCAGTCTAAAGGAGACCCATGTGCAGAACTTTGAACTTCCCAAAACAGCAAGGCGCCTATCCCAGCCAACAGAAAGTGCACCAGCAGTAACAACATCAAATTCCTACAGCGCTTTATTTGATCAGGTAGCAGAAACTGCTGTTCCTTCAGCCCCCAGCATCGACTTGATGACCCCAGACAAACATGTCCCCGCTTAACTCAGCAAAGTCAAGGCCTACTACTAAACCAACTCCAAGACCAACAAGACAACCTACAAAAAGTACTAGTGAGAAACCACCGCAGAAAGAATGCCCACAGATCCTAATTTTTAGTAACTCTATATGCAAGCGGATTGATGAAGATAGATTCTACAAAGGAAGGTCCACAAAAGTGGAGCAACCATAGTTGAGATTCAGAGACTTGTAGAGGATTGTGAGTATGTAAACCCAAAACATGTCATCCTACAAGCATGGACTAATAATGTAAAGCGAGAATCAACCGAGGCTTGTGAAGCCAAAGCGAGACGTCTTGTCAATGCAGCTCTTCAGAAATTTCCTAACGCAGCACATCATTGTATCAAGTATTCTTCCCGACTCATCCCCCTTGCAAGAAGTAATGTCTTAAGCGGAGTTATATATGAACTGAACACCATCTTTGAGCGAAATTGTCGCGCTAGTGCTCGCGTATCATTTGCAGACCATGCCTCATCATTTGTTACAGAAGGAGGACATATTAGAGAAGACCTATATTGGGACAAGGTTCACCTGAACAACCATGGCATCAGCAGACTTGTAAGGAACTTTAGAAATGTAATAGACTCGCAGTCAACCCCTTTTATGTGGAGTCAACATCAGCAAGGAACATAGGTCTTTCTTCTCGTATATATAATGAACATGGTGAAAAACAATGTGAAATTAAAAGGACTATTTCAAGCAATCAAACTGATCATTCATATTGTATAGGTTCTACATGTAATGATAACACATCTTCTTCATCTATGACTATTGTAAATAATTCTAATAATAACATCAATAGCCAAAATGTAAATTCTATTTATTCACCTCATCATCATGTCTCAAGTGATACCTATTGTGCTCATAAAGTCACTCCCTCTCATCACAATCATCCATTCATTCATTTTCATTCAAGTGTTTTTGATGTTATTGACCAAGGTAATAGTGATGATACAAGTAGATTATGTTTTGAAAAAGCAGATGTTTATCCTGAAAGTACTTCTGTAAATTACAATTGTTCCCACAATATTCCTAGTAATAACAATGTTCATGTAAATAATATAACAAATGATATAAATATTGTAAATAATATGAGTGATGACACTAAACATGTTAATGCTATTCTAAAGAAATCTGTACATATAACTAGTGCTATTACATGTAGTAGTAATAATGATATTTCAATCAGTACTTCTGATATGGAAAATGAAAATTCTCATGATGTTTATGCCAATGGTGCAGACAATGGAAATCTTGATGATGAAGAAATTACTAGTGTCACAACATGTGACAACAATGAGTGTACAAACAAGTGTTGTAAGGTAAAAGATAAAAATAGTACCGGTAAAAAAAGAACTGAAACTTTAAAAACTGTAAAGAATGTCAAAATTTGCAAGAAAACTGAAAATGATTTTTGTGGTGAGTGTGTAAGAAAAATCTTAAAAAATGATCTTTATGTAACTTGTAATAATTGTACTCTTGATTTTCACCTTAGATGTGTTGATGATAATGATGTTAAGCAAAATAATAATTGGTATTGTAAGAATTGTTTTCACAAACTTGCTAATGATGAACTTCCTCTTAATGAGGGCTTTATTGATTTAAAGTGTAAGATTAGGAAGGGTCTTAAAATAGCTCATTTAAATATCCAGGGTTTAATCCACAAAGTTGATGAGGTTAATTTCCTTTTGAATGACAATGCTATTGATGCATTATGTATTAATGAGACTTGGTTAGATAAGGATGTTGATGACTCAGAAGTAGAAATAGATGGTTATAATACTTATAGACTTGATAGACAAAATGGTAAAATACGGGTGGAGTTTTATGTTATGTTAAAAACAGTATTTTGTCAAAACAAAATGAGGATTTATATGATAATGATATTGAAGGTATTTTTATTGAACTTAATTTAACCAACACAAAGCCTATTTTAGTTGGCAGTATTTATCGCCCACCAGACTGTACTGTTGATTTTCTTGATAATCTTGATGATATATTTAAGAAATGTAACAATTTATATGATGATGTATATATTTTAGGAGACTTTAATTTAGGTCAGGTTAAAATTGGTAATTTAAGAAAAGTGACAAGGTTGGCAAACAATTCTAATATGAAACAAATTATAACAGATTATACAAGAATAACTGAAACTAGTAAAACAAAAATTGATTTAATATTTGTATCAAAACCAGAACTTATTATCTCATCTGGTGTTCATAGTTTAGGTCTTAGTGATCATTCATTAATATATGCTGTAAGAAAATGTAATAAGTTGAAACTTCCACCAAAATTGTAAGATCCAGATGTTTCAAAAACTTTAATGAAGCAGATTATATTGATACAATCAAAAATATTGATTGGGGTAGAATTCGTAATATAAATGATGTCAATGAAGCACTTAATAAATGGCAGTCTTCATTCAATGCTGCCTGTGACAAGCATGCACCATTTAAGGAAAAGAAAGTTAAAGGTTATTTACCTGAATGGGTGAATAGTGAATTTTTGAGACTAAGTAAAGATAGGGACTACTATTTTTCAAAAGCACATAAGACAAATAATGCTGAAGATTGGAGTAAAGCAAAGTCTCTTAGAAATAAAGTAAACAATATGAAATATTCACTGAAAAAGAGTTATTGTAACGAGGCTATAAGTAACAACATAAATAATAGTAAAAATCTTTGGAAAACAATTAAGAAAATTATACCAAACAAAACATCAAGTATACCTACAGCAGTTGTTAAAAAGAATGGTAATTACTCAGGTAACAAAAAGGATATGGCAAATGAGTTCAATGAGTTTTTCACTTCAATAGGTAATGAACTTGGGAGTAAATTTAATAATAACAATGATAATTATGTATGCACTTGTAATACTATATGTTCTCATCAAAATCATAGTGTAAACAAATTTAGTTTTAGAGCAATATCTAATGAATTTGTTCTCAAACAAATAAGTAAAATGCAAAATTGTAAATCGTCAGGATTAGATCCATTCAATGTAAGGTTATTAAAGTTGGCTCGCCTTTCATCTCAAAATGCCTTGTTCATATTTGCAACCTGTCTTTGAATGGGTCTACTTTTCCTGATGCATGGAAGAAGGCTAAAGTAACTCCAATATTTAAATCGGGTGATAAAACTAATGTTAGTAACTATAGACCTATCTCTGTATTACCAATTGTATCAAAGATCATTGAAAGAGCTGTCCATGATCAATTATATGAATATATGAGTAATGTAGGACTGTTATCAAATGCTCAATCAGGATTTCGTCCAAATCATTCCACAACAACAACCCTTCTAGATGTGCAAGATTACATTTTAAAGAATATGGATACAGGTTATGCTACAGGCGTTTTATTTATAGACTTAAAGAAAGCATTTGATACTGTAAATCATGATATTCTGATTAGGAAACTTAAACAATATGGGGTATATGGGGATGAATTATTATGGTTTAAATCATACTTAAACAACAGAGAACAAACTGTTAATGTTAACTCAACTCTTTCTGACTTTAGGCCAATTGATATTGGTATTCCTCAGGGCTCAATTTTAGGTCCTTTACTGTTTATCATTTTTGTTAACTGTTTACCTAATGCTGTGTCTGAATGTAAAACTGTAATGTATGCTGATGATACCTCTTTAATGTGTAAAGCTAAAAATGAATCTGATCTTAAAATTCAAATGGAGTCATGTCTACAAACAAAATGCTTGAAAAGTTCAACAATGTACATTTATTATATAACAACAATGATATTGAAAGAGTAGATGAGTTTAAATATCTAGGTGTAAAATTTGATAGCAAGATGTCTTGGTCAGCTCACGTTGATAATGTTAGTAAAACTATTTCCAAAAGAACTGGTATAATACAACGTATAAAATATTTCCTTCCATATAAAACCACTGTAATGTTATCAAATGCTCTTGTTATTCCCCACTTTGATTATGGCAGCATGGTCTGGTCAAATTTTAGTGTAGAGTACCATAATAGGCTTCAGGTACTTCATAATAATTTAGCTAGAATAATTCTCTCAGCAGATATAAGGACACCAACTAATGATTTAATGAATACATTGCAGTGGGTTAAACTTGATCAAAGATGGCATAATACTCTATTAATGACTGTTTTCAAATGTTTAAAGAACGAATATCCATCATACTTATCTTCTCAATTTGATTTTGTTCATGATAACCATAATCATATAACTAGAAATCATACTTCTAATACATTGATTGTTCCAAAATTTAAATCAAATTCAGGTCAACGTACTTTTCACGTCAGGGCAGCCTATGCATGGAATTCTTTGCCACCGACAGTAAGAGTAAGAGCAGATGGAAAATATGACTTTAGGCCAATTTCAGTCAAAAATTAAAGAAATTTAGGCCTGATCTACATTTTGTTCATTTGCTTGCTTATTTTTTTGTATAAATATAATTATTGTATTTCTGTATTTTGAATCATGGTATTTATAATTTTCTTGTATTTGATGATACCATTATACTTATTTGTAATACTAGTATATTATGTATGCTATTTTTGTAAATATTGTGTATCGTAATATATTTTGTTGCTATAATATGTATACAATGAGGGCCTGCTTGAAAAGCAGTGCTTGTCACTGAAGCAGTATTACCCTCAATAAAGAAAGAATAAATAAATAATAATAAATAATAAATAATAAAATAATAATAACTATTGGTTTTTTTCCGCATCTCGGGATCGATGCAAGAAGTATCTTAATCAACATCGGAAAGGTAAGATCGCACCGGTTATGAGTCTACCAAACATTTCTGTTTGGGACTAATATGCATGAGGCATCATCAGAATTAGAACAGATAGTAAGTTATAATGCCGTTGATGACCTGTAATACTTCGTTTATCAGACCAAGAACTTATATTTGTGAAAATGTATTTTTCCATTAAGTTAGGTAATAGTGCGGTATTGTAAAAAGTAGTGTTATTGGTAAACTGAAGAAAATCACAACACTGAAAAAATACTACTCATCATCATAGAAAGCATGTATGGACAAAAGAAGGTAATCTTTTTGAAATATTACTACTTTTACTCTACCTGTTGTATGAGGTAAACTCAGGTAACAATTGTAACAAAAGAAATTGTTGTGTTGCTATATCTGAAAATCAATATATCCGACTTCCAACTGATTTTGCTTGATCGCATCACATATGTATGGTATTAACACAAAAACAAAACAAACCCAACCGGTTAACCTTGTTTCTCAAAAGAGCTCATTTTACATAGCTCTTGCTTATTTTTTAGCTATCTTGCTTTCTTATGAAATTACAGAGGTACAATTAAAATAGATATATTACAGCAAAAGGTTATAATAATTGTATGCTATTGCTCATTTTAGCTGAATGCCGAAAAATGATTTGTCTGTTAAAATTATATTATTATGTATGAATTCTCTTGGATGGATCAGGAATACTAACCATGTATGCAGTCCTCTGTGGCTCACTTATGCTGAATCACTGGTAAATGATTGATATGCTGCCCTCAGGCTCGCGTCTACCATCTGATCCATGTTTGACAAATAGCTATTCGGCAGTCTGCCAAAACCATAAGGATATAATATACAAATATGTGACCATTCATGACGAAATCCAGTGTAAAAATTCCAATTTTGAGTACCCAAATCTTTATAAAACAAGTTTTAAAATCATATATCACTTGTCATAACTGCTCGGGAAATAGGTGCTCAAAATCACTTAACACTGGGTTCGTGGTGGATGGTCAAATATAGATAGCAGGACTTAAGGTAGCATTAACAACAGGTGCAAAGTGTTATTTTTATATCATAAAGCTGCTTATTGCAATTGTTATATATAATCTGCTATCTGCTGCTTAATAATCATTTGTTTGGTATTATTTGGCATCAAAAATCATCATAATTGTACAGAGTACCAGTACACACTTAAAGTATGAATATGCTCTCTGAGTGCAGTGTACATAAACATGAGAAGATGTGTGTACATGCACAACTCTGCTGCGCATGTACACACATCTTATAATTGAAGACCGAATTAAAAAGACTAGTTTGCGTATGACGTCCTGTCAACCAGACCAAAAATGCTGTACTAGGCATGTCAGCAGCCAATCACGCCGTTCCTTTACCCTGACATCAGACGCAAACTAGTGTTTTTAATTCAGTCTTCAATTATAGATATTCAACTGTGTGTTCAAAAGGTTGGTCAACTAATCCAATATAATTTAGTAATACTTGATGCACAGCTAAGAACTCTGTACAAATACGATTGTAAGCTTTACTGTTAATAGAAATGTAGTCATGGCTTATACAGGGATGTAAAGTAGGGATGTAAAGCTGGTCGTCCATTTCTAAATCCTGTCGTTAACACACTATTGGTGATTTGCTAAATCAAAAAATAAAACAAAAATGCATTTTTTTTGTTAAGAGAATGGACGTGCTAACATACCCAAATGATAAGACTGAATACGGTATAATAAGGGCAAAATGTCACATCTTGGCTAATGTGGAGAGGTTTGTCTGCTTGTAGCTACATGCAATTGGAGCTTCATGATTATCAACACTGCGATTTATTCCATTTTTCCAAATATATGACACTGCCCTTGGTAGCATTCTTGCAGAAGCTATGACAATCTGTTTTAAGTTTGTTGAGCAATGGCTGGAAGTAGCACTTGATAGTTTTAACTTTCCAATGACTCATTTCGTTAATTTTACTAATGCTGGTTTCATACGATCATGTCGCTGCTTTGCCACGATTTTGACGTCAGTATGCAATCAGGCCAGCAAGCTAATACATCGATCACTCCACCACTTTGCCCAAAGTGGCAAATCACTTCAGGAGCATTACCACTCTGAAATATAGCACAGAAGTTTGGCCAATGAGCAAAGAGTGTTAACACTTGCTTTCAGAGTCATGACCCACTTGCAGAAAAATGCAAGTGGCATGATGAAGCGTCACACAGCTCAGTAGCAATCGGCATGACAGTATAACTCGTTATATATGCTCATAGTGTAGGCTTGTTTGCAGACAGTTTTCTGTACAGGTATTTTAGTTTTTGTGTAGATTAGGACTCTTCAAGTATAACATGTAAAATAATTATCCAACAGTCTACATTTAAATTGCACATCCACCCTGGGCCTGGATTTGTGCAGCACCATGATTCAGTGTCTAACACATGATACCAGTTCCATTTCAGACTTTATATCATACCACGCAATATTGTATATATTTGCCTCTACACCAGACTATATGTTACCATATAAGCTCTTCTTATTCTTCTATGCAGTTACGTAAACAACTCAACTCAGAGGAACTGCAACAGTTTGCAGCCATCCCACGGGAATATCGTCAATCAGGGTCTATCAAAGAATTCTGTACCAGATTACAGCAGCTCTATGGCCCCAATAGGACTAATCTGTTTCCAGGTAAGATAACAACATCAGCAACATCAAAAGTATTTGAGTATTCATTGGTGGGAAATGTAGGGTTGGGTTTAAAGCCATTGTAGAAGTCATTCAAATTGAGAGATTTACAACAATGGGCTAACAGAATGGTCTAGTAGTACATGCTAAACTATTCTGATAATGTTACACACAATCATACATGGATATTGATGCCTACCTAAGCTTTGTTTGATAGCATATATAAATGGCTTTTAATATTTTATTTAGCAGATTACAGAATATGGCTTCAACTTTGTGTTATCAAGAGTCACATTGTTTGTTGCAAATTACCAGCCATATGGATGGCACATGACAAATAGTTATTGGTGTAAACCAAAGAGAGAAGACCCAAAGAGTACCGACACAGAATTGACCCAAAGTGTACCTCCAACATTAAAATCAGCATAAACCTGATACTGAACATGCATATTCAATCTTAAATGTTACTGACATGTGTATTATGCGCACATCACAAACAAGTAAGCATTTTCATTTGAGGTTATCAGACGAATGGCAAATTAAAATGTGGAGGTACACTATTTTGCCCTCCATCAGTGACACAGAAACATGGTGGAGTAGGTACTCTTTCGGTCTAATCTCTTTGATACAACAAAGAAGTAAGCAGGATAATGATGTTACAATGTAGTATTTTACAATGTATACAATTCTGGTGATTCACGATATGATGCGCCACCAGCGGTTGCTCTTGCTAGTCCAATTTTTTACCTTCTGGGTATTTTGACTTTTAAACACACAATGACATTATGTTCCTGCGTTGTATTCGTATTACATGGGCTTTGGATGTCGACATTTTCCCATTATGCACTGGGTATTTTGACCTATCCCCCAGCAAATGCTGGAGGCGCATCGTATTGTGAATCAACCGAATTTAGAAGTGTGAAGAGAGTTGTCAGCTGTGTTTAACATACTTGTAAATAGTTCACATCAAACACCTCTATCCAAATTCACTATTCCAGGAATGAGAAGTTTTGTGCCCAACCAAGATTTGCCACTGTTTGAGCAGTTCCTAAGGAGTCATGTAGACCCAGCGTATAGTGTGTACAGGACACGGGCCGATTCAGGAGACTCAAGCTCCATTATGACCTCCAGTAGCAGCATGTCAGGAACAGCTCACCCAATATACACAATTATGGATTTTCTCAAATTCCATCTATTCCAGTTCCATGTCTGATGTACATTAATATGTGGTACTAATAAAACTATTTCTTTTTAAAAGTTAAACTGGTGATGATGGTGGTGTCATTTAGAGGCTGAAAGGGCAGTAGTTAAAGATGTTACCAAAGACCTTTCAAAAGTTGTAGATTTGAAAGGATTTTGGCAGCAAAACCAATTGACAGTGGCTCTCTAACATACCACTAATGTCAAACTTGTTTCACACAATATTAACAGATATCTAATTTATTGTGTGTATAGTATGTGCTTGATTGACACGTTAGTTGGGAGTGGTAAGAGCAGACCATTTGCTGGTTTTCAGTCGTGAGTTCCAATCATAAATCTTTGGACATTTGAGCACAACATATCTACACCTTGAGTTTATGGTTGGTTAAATGTTTTGGCAGCTACTCCAAGTCTTACTGTTCAGTAATGTCCAAAAAATTTGTGATCAGACTAAGCTTATAAAATTGTATTTAGGTTAACCATATTGAGAAATGAGCTTCAATGAAAGTACTGAGTCACAAAGATGTCCATATAATGGGATTTCAATTATGCCTTCCTGAAGTCAATATACACATGATAATGAAAAAGTTATTGCATAACTTATTGGGTAGACAGCAAGGTTTCCTCCCATATCATGCAGATGCCATTGCTGTAAATGAGTCTATCATCCTAAAAATCTAAATTATTACAGCTAGAGATTGCCAAGAGAGAAAGCATTATAAAATGTATGTACATGTGAATTCCTCAGTTTGGTTAACCTAAATGAATTCGTAGTCCACTTTGCTCTTCACATGTTTCTCTCTTCTGCAGCCAGCCAGCCAGGATCGGGGATAGCAGTGCCAAAGATGTACTAACTATACTAGCTGTGCCCACTAATCTGCCACAACTAATATATGCAACTTTTATTAACCCATTTCATAGAAAGATTGAGTCACTCACACAACTATTGCTTTGTAAGAAAATGTGTATGTTACTCTCTTAGCCGCTTGGATAGTATTTGTTTCGTTGGTCAACACGACATTGCTTCATTCTATGGTTGGATCTCATTCTCTCTGCCTATTCATACATTCATACATACCAATTTGGGTTGTGCAGCTAGCTACTTTACTAATCACACATTGCCACTCAGTATACGCTAAGGCAAGACTAATCCCCACAAAAAAGTATCATTTTGAAATTAAAGTCATGATATATGGATATAGTGGTCCTTAATCTACTGCAATATTTGTTTTTTGGGCAACCATAATATTCAGGAAGCAATGAAATACAATTCATTTTAAGCACAATACCATTTCATACATGCACTACTTGGTTTACGCTTTAGTAAACTTCACTACTTGGTTTACGCGCTTGACATAAGCTATGTTCTTCTTCAAGAACTGCAATTCTGACATAAGGATTATATTAATAGACTCAAATATGAACAGATGCAGGATGTAGCTGAACAGAAAGTGAGATACTTTATGTGGCAGGCAAATTGTTCAAATCTTAGATCTTTGACTTCTGAGTTCATATTTTGGAAAGTAGAAATTCTGTTTTAATTACTACTACCAACACATACATTGTGTAAACTACTTCTTGCTTAGCATTATTCATACCTAATGTTACCTACAAGAGGTTCATTTAAAAAGGAAATTGTTACATCATATTCATTTCCTCGATACTTGTGTAGCAGGGCACTCTGTAGTATTCAGATTAATTGTAATATGGTTTAAAAGTTACCTGTATATGTTAACATGGTTATTGTATTCATACTAATCTTAGCTTTCTTTACAGGGGAGGGATGCAATGATGGCTAATATATGACTTACAAATCAAAGATTATGCTGACAAAACTCGCTGAAATGTATACATTGTTTCTCTCTTTCTTATAGGCATGAGACCATACATTCCAGAGAAGGACATTGACCATTTTGAAACATTCCTTGAAAGACATGGACTTCAAGACCATGGTAACAGTATCTATGGTTATCCAGGAGGTCGTAGGTCAAGAAGAACACCCAGTGAGGCCTCCACATCATCAACAATGGGACCTGATATGGGACCTTATAGTCATTCCATTCCCTCAGAAATGGATGAACTTGATCGTGCTCTATTAGATGTTTGTCATGAAGTTGAACATTTGGAGACTACCATAGACTCGTGACACAAGGAGCTACTTCTGAACAATGTGCGCAGGTTTCAAGGAAGCTGAGATCCATGAGAGTGATATGGGTGTGTAAATTACAAACATATGTGTGTACCTCTCAACCATAG
The DNA here is from genome assembly GCF_039555335.1 of Amphiura filiformis. Lineage (NCBI taxonomy): Eukaryota > Metazoa > Echinodermata > Ophiuroidea > Amphilepidida > Amphiuridae > Amphiura > Amphiura filiformis. The sequence continues at coordinate 79,657,244 of NC_092630.1, read as the reverse complement.
ATGCATCTGCTGGCTAACTTGTAGGAATGTAGAGGAACAATTGTGTTGCACTATCTTTTCTTTTGCAGTGGACAACAAATTTTGAAATGGATAATGTAGCAAAGATGGTCTGTCTCCATATCTGGGGAAAAACATCATTAACCATCTAAATGAAAGAATAGTCTTGTGGTCCAGTTTTGAGTGTTAACCAAGTTGGAAAGTTTTAGTCTTGGTCTAGTTTCAATTTGAACCAAGTTGAACAAAGTTGCTATTGACTGGTTTAAATATATTTTACAAGTAATGGTTACAAAAATGTGTTAAAATTAAGTAAAACAGTTTTAACTGTTACAGCAGTTTTACTGCTGTAATTAAAACACAAGTGACAAATGGTGCATTTATCATATTTCAAAATGAGTTTGATAACAAAATATATTGAAAATTAACTTTTTGACAATTTCACAGACAAAATGTATTGGGCTATTCTATTTGAAATCCATACACCCGTATGGAAGACATGACCTTCATCTCACAAGGGGTGTAGATTTCAAATGAGTTGCCTATTCACATAACCCCATTTGAAATCTACACTCCCTGTTTGGGAGATTAAGGTCATGTCTTCCATATGGGGTGTATGGATTTCAACAGGAATGGCCCATTAGCAAGCATAATTATGATCAATTGTATTTGATATTATGGGTCTCCCACCAAATCTCATTTAAGCAATTACTACATTCTATTGTGAATTTGTCTGTATTTTATCTATAAAAACATTTCAAATTGCAAAATAAACCTATGGCTCAAAAGGGACATAGTGTATATTAGTTTCCAAAAGAATAGGGGATGCACAGTTGCCATCTTTGCACTCCAGCAACTGTGCGAAAAGAGCATTGAGTTTTACCAAGAACTGCAAATCATGTTCACCTGATCAAGAAAAATCTGTTGACCAAGTGAACAGAGAAGAGCTATGGGCTGTAATGGAAAAGTATGGCATCAGAGGTCAGCTGTAAGACAGTGTGAGAGCTTTATAAAAGGACAGCTAGTGTACTGCAAGAATTAGGCACCACAGCTGTGAATGGACCCTAGGCAGCCTTCTGTAATAAGCTATAATAGCCCAATGTCAGGAACTAGGCCAAAAAGAAGAGATGGGCAGAAGAAGTCAGGGAAGTACTTTCTCAGCAAGACATGAGCCAAGCTACCTGACTAACCCAGGAGAGGATACTACATTTCTCCGTGATGATATGAAAGGCACTAGTGGAGGAAGACAGTAAAGTACTAATGAGTTTGCTGTAATGATTAAAGAGTTTAACTTCAACACTACACTATTTTTCGCTCACCTGGAACGTTTTCACTAGTTCGACTAGCGTTTCCTCTTTTAATATAAATTTGCTTTGAGATTGTTATCAGATATTTTGACATTTTATTCAAACCATTATCAAAAATTGGACATATCTTCACAAAAGTTAACCTTGACCAGACTCACTAAATAGTCACACATGGTAGCTAACTTGTGAAGCCAATAGTCATTGCAAACATAAGTCAGAAAGTGTGCTTGTCAAACCTGTTTGATTAAGGTTAAATGATATGATTACAAAGTATTCTTTCCTTGACCAGGATTTGAACTGGAGACCTCTGAATCTAGTCCAGGCTCAAATCTAGGTCAAGGATGTTTCTTGTTTTCATTTCTTGGTCAAATGGAAAGAAATAACTCGTAAGTAGATCTTATTTGTTTGTACTGTGTATTTGAAAACAGTTGGTGGAATACACTGACAGAGTAAAAACTGAATATATGCGACACGGTTTGGTCCATGGAGGCCATAGGCGGCAAATTTGAAACTGAGATAAAGGCAAAAAAGTTGGAGTAAAACATTAAAATACATAAGAAAATAGACATCACAAAACTTCATAACTTAAGAACCAAGTATGCTAGACCTTTGGTGTTTTCAGTATATGATAGCCTGATGATAAGGTATTAATTATAGTAACTCAATTTTCAAAAATACCTCCTTTGGCCTCCATAGACCAGATCATGTCACATATGGAGTTAAAATATGAATCTGACCTCAATTTACGCCAACTTTATGATTGATAAAGCATCACAGCTATATTATTTACCTCATATATTTGGACTATTTCGTACACATTTACAAGAGTGAAAGGATGGTGATGTATTTCGTACACATTTACAAGCGTGAAAGGATGTTTATTTATTTCTCTATTTTCAATAAGCTCAATTGCTGTACAGATGATTATGAAGACAATGTGCAGAATTGTAAACCGAATGAACCTCTATAAGAATATATTGCTCATAAATCAAAATTTAAAGCTGAATTTATACTCTATCGCTTTAGCAAAAAAGTGATTCTCACTCGTGCTCAGTGTTTAATTCCATTTTCAGAGTGCCCAGTCAATTAATCGATACAAATCACTGAGGCAAAAATGATGTCGCTTTTGCGAATTGAAGAAATCTCAACTCCCGAGTGACATCAACCAATCATTTCCTATCAGCTGGAGCTATAATTTTGCTAATTAATTTACCTTCCTCGATCATTAAGTTTCAGAGGTGAATTAATTGAAAGCAATAATTATTGACAGCAATGGCTGTTCTAAAAATGTATTCTGTGGCCTTTTGAATATTTTAATTGTTGTCTGCAATCGCGATCACTGATATAGTAGAAATGCAAAAGTGACGAGCGATGCATCGCAAAATTTGGTGATTGCCCAACACTTTCCAAAAGCGATGCATTGCAGTCGCTCGGCAATCAAGTATAAATTCAGCTGAAGGCTCCAAACATATTCAGTATATGCATGATTCTTGGGATAATTTATTAGTAGATATGTTTGTGCCAATGTTAAATGCACAGATCAGGAACTTGTTTTTAGGGCTCTTTGCTTCTTTAGGATTAAGAAACTGTAGTATCATGCTTAGTTTTGATTGTTTGGTAATTGTTGAACTTGAACTCAAAATTCTTTGATATAAGTAAGTTGTTTGAAATTGTGGATCATGTGTTAAAGTCGGGAATAATAAATAAGAGTTTTTTTGTATTTGAAGATTTGCATCATAACTATTGATACATGTATTCTTTCTTGGATTGTTTTCAATGATTTCCCTTCCATGTCATTACTGGGGGTATACACCAACTTGGATATGTTGTAAATAATTTAAGACTGTTTCAAATTCACTACAATGACTGTTGAATTAATCAGTTTAAGATTTTTTAGTTGAACAAAATTACTGTTGCTGTCATAATTATCATGTAAGTTTGAAATATACAGGTCTTGTCTTTTTAAAATGTCAGCAGTTGTGCTACAAATCATAGCACAATATTAATGGCATTTATAATGTGCATCGATCTTGTGACACTTCCTAGGTGCATAAGGTGTTTAGTTGTGCTGTAGGGGTGTGATTGTTTCAAATTGCTTTGATAATATAAGACGTTGATTTACTGATGTGTATGCATCATACACTTAAAAAGTGAATGATTGATGTTCAAACATTCTGCTACAGGGAACAAAGTTCATTTTGGCTTGATCCTTGTGATCACAGGTTGCTTGTTATGGTGCACAATCACATACCTCAAAAGACAAGGTCTGGTTTCAAGTGTGATCCTGACTGGCCAATTGAATCATGCTGATGAAATGAAGATTTCAACTATGAAAGTTCCACTAATGTTGATGTATTGAACATTGATTATGTTTGTAGGTGCTAATTATTATGTCTAAATTTCTTGCTTGGGTAAGTTGAAGCAGGTAGATGAATATAAAAGTCACTGATTGTATTAGATTACCATAACTTTAAATTGAGAGTTTCTTGTAACTTCCATAACCAGGCTTTCATATTAGATCACCAAAGGTCATCACATGTCATGACCTTTAACCCAATGTCATGCACATAATCCCCTTGTACCACCATTATATCAACACATAATATGTACACAAATGCTCAATTATCTCTTCTGAAGCTAATTCTATTTAATCTATATTATTATAAGGTGCTACATCCACCCTAATGGCATATAGCAATCAGTTTTGATGATATATTAATCTAAGGCTTCCAAATTTTTCAGCACTTGCTCATCCTCAGTGGGAAGGAGCAATGTATATGTGTCTGATGCATTGAACTTTGCTATCAACTTTTTTGTAATGGAGGTCTTCATTTGATCTTATAGATGAGTTGACCTATGTGTGTTGAAAGTCAGTATACCCTCGGTTGTTTCACACAAGTAAAAACAAAATAACACACATGGTGTGTGACAGACCTCATAAAATCTTTTCAAAACCCAACTTTCAAAACCCTTTTTGTTTTAATTTTGTAATACTATGTAGCACCTGTAAGCAAGTTTGATAACATTTTTGTTATTATTTGCTTTGAAACCAAAAGAAATGCAAATAAACCCAACTTACTCCATGTAGACTGCTGGGTCTCTTGTCCTGCGATTCTTATGGCGTACCAACAGAGGGCATACTAAATGTTAACACATGTCACACATCTGTAAGTAGGCCATATGTAAGTAGATGGTTGAACATTGAATGAATATATCTTGCATATTCATTTGACATATTGTTCACTCTTGTGTTTTATGTTGGTAGTTTCATTGTATGAGGTAATGTATCTTTTACACGATTTAGACATATTTGTGTATGTGCACATCATAAAATGAATCGCATAATATAGTAAAAGGCATATCATACTCGGCAATCGTTACCTTTTTTTGTGACATAACTTCCGACGTTTATTGGATTGCTGATATCTGGTCAATAAATTGCTAGCATACTGCAGCGCTAAATTGCAACCAGTTGACTTGAAGGCAACTTTGTCACTATGTCACAACTGGGTGCTGGTAGCAATTGTGATATGCTACTAGTGTTTGATTGGTAGGGATTTTTTAATCGCATGCTGTGACTGCAAGTATGATAAGCCCTTAAGACACAGACACCGCAACCACAAGTAAGGTTTCATCAGGTGTTCAGCAAGCAAAAACACTCATTTGCTCATTGTTGAAAACAATGATTGCTGGAAGTTTATCATCAAAGCATCAAAATCCCAGCAGATGCAAAAATTTTGTAAACCTGTTATCAATGGGCTTATGTTTTGGCCAAAACATTTTAATAACATATGTTAGATTATATAAAAGTCATGCAAATGTTTTTAAAACATTTGATATGCAAAGAAAACATTTGAACAACATTTTAAGAATATTATTATTATATAACATTTGTTGGCAAACATTTTTGTAAAATATTTTACAACATTCTGAATATTAGAATGTTGTACAGCAAGTTTTCAAAATGTTTTTGAATGTTATTGAAATGGTTTTTTTAATCTTTAATATAACCCAACGATTAAACCCTTTTACATGTAGTCAAATGTGTTTTGTTTGCTGGGAATATTGTGAGGCATTAAGCCCGTTATATTCATGGAATTAGTAATAGCCATTATTTTTGTTGCTTGAATTACCTTGAAAACAGCCTGGACACAGCTCTTATTATTAACAATCAACATTTGTTCTACTCGCCAAACTTTGAACCTCAAAGGATAATTGAATCCATATTTTGTGCCTTTTGTATGAAAAGGACCAATGGCCAAACATCAAATTCTATGGAGAGTATATAAAGTATTTCATAGATGAAACCAAAGTCTTAAACTCTTTTGTCTCCTTTCCACAATGGACTATTCCAGTAGAAACCCACACACCACAAGGCACGCATAGCCTGTAGATTTCAAATGGAGTCACCCATTCAGGAAACCCCATTTGAAATTCACACTCCTTGTGTGGAATATCCGGGTGTGTGGATTTCAGCATGTTTACACAGGAATCTATACTTCCTGCATATCTTAACTACACCAAGTATTAGGTTAGAATGTTCTTCATTCTTTGTATTTCAGATAGCACTAAAAAGTCATTCTGTATAAATCAAGTAAATTAAATAAATGTCTTAAGTTCACTCTAGCAAGTTATTATATTTCAGTGATAAAAGTTGCTTGGTATTTGATGTTAATTAGATCCTGTTAGAATACTTTTGATGTGTGGTACAATAATGAAACCAGATTGGGAGAACTCATATCCACTGTTTGCTCTTTGCACAGGCAAGCAAAACTACTCTACCTCCAGACTGCATGTGATCTGCATAATGCCCGTGTTGTGCTGATAATACATGCTAAGCATTACACACACAAACCTATTTGATCCTCAAGCCATTGTCATTTGATCGCAGGCCTTTGCCAAGTGCCAGAGGTACATTTTTAAGTCAAATCAGGTTCTCGCACTCTAATTTATAAATTTGGGTAAGATAGAAATTCAATATGATTCACTTCAAGTTTGGTAGTGACGTATGTGCGTGTTTTGCTTGCTGCAGTATCGTATCGCGCGAGTTCTCTCTGTTTAATTTCTTTGGGTAAGATAGAAATCCAATATGGTGGATAATTCAGTGTTTAGCATGGGCTACACAGATTCCAAGTTCTCTCGGTCTAATTTCTTTGGGTAAAATAGAAATCACATATGAGCTAGCGACTGTAGCTAGCTGTAGTAATTTTCTCCCATCATCATTCATGTACAAAATTGCTTTGTGTTGAAGCCCATAGCACATTGTTTTAAAAGTTGTGCAACAATTGCAAGTACAATTTATTTAAGTAAAGCTCTTTTCTATGCTTTTAGGTATACTATTGTCTTGATTCCTGAAACGATCTGTGAATTGTGTAAATGTATCAGTGGCGTTGGTTTTATGCTGCGCTTTGTACAAACAAAGCTCACAAGAACAAACTATGATATGTGTAGCATATATTATGATTACAAAATTGTGTTATTTTGATGTAAATGTAAAGGTTGTTTTATATTGTAATATATTATATATATATTACCTGCTTTATGTGCTGGTATTTTGTGTAAATAAACTTTTCTAAGAGGCTTTATGTCATCAGCAATTACGTTGGTGTTTCTTGTCTATTTCTGCCTGTTAAGTTAAAGGTGCATGTCCAGATTAACAACATCGTCCCTCCCAAAAAACTGAGATTTTGGTATTAGATTTTCTCATATTTTCCTCATTACCCAGTAAATTTTGATGCCTGAGATGGTGTGAACAAAAGCGTATTAACTAGTGCCCTGCAGGGCAAAATTTTTCCACCCCGATCCAGCCCATCCTGAACAATTTGAAAAATTTGATTCTGACATTTATTTTTTGCACACCAGACCGGCCAATCCGAACTTCTGCTAGCCTCATCCCAATTTATTCTATCCTTTTCAGATCTGATCCGATCAATGACGGTACATGTATTATAAGGCCCCGTATCCATAGGCTGTTCCCTTGTGGTGTGTGACCTTGTTCCGTGTTCACAGTTCACTTGTTCCCATGTGACCTGACACACAGACAACGAACCTTTGTTTTGCTTAGTAGCCGTATCCATAGGTTGTCTGTGTGGCAGGTCACATGGGAACAACTGAACAAGGGCACACGCCACAAGGGAACAGCCTATGGATACGGGGCCTTATATACACTTGTTCAGTGCGCTATCAATGTACCATACATGTATGTGTATAGTAAGGCTGGCATTTTCAGGCGGCTAGTGGGTACCCGCCGAGATTACATTACCGGTAGGAAATACCCTGCCCAGGTACCGAAATTCAAAAAAAAAAAAAAAAAAGTTTCGGTTTTGTAGTGTCCCTGGACCTAGACCTAAATGCTAGGATCATTCATGGTTGACCTAAAAAAATAATTTAAAAAAATTTCAAGATGTTTTGTTATTTTTAATATGAAAATTGATAATTTGTATTCATGTCATAGTCTATTAATGATTTCAAAATGCATTGAATTTGAATGTGTTACAATGGCAGTTCTCGTATCGCGGTTGGAAACATCTGTACTTTTGTACTAGTGTTGTTTATTTAATACTATATATATTATTTGTTGTTAATCCCGACCCAGACTGGAAGAAAGAGCCCATATCCATTTCAACTTGGCAAGAACTTCCACCTGTCCAGCTCAACCCCTAAATTTTAAATTTTCTGCTGTTGTTAGTCCAGAGTATTTGGATTTTCAAGTTGCCCTGCAGGGCAATAGGGGTAATGACAATCTATCACATGGGGCATTCAGGGATGGAAGTTTTTAGGATCAATCTGGAATTCCAGATCTTTTTTGGTCCAAATTTCAGCTCATTTATTTTCAGCCCAATTTGGGGCTTTTTAGCCCAAATTTACACGCTTTTTCCTGATTTTTTCAGATTTCAGGTTTTTTTCTTCAGACCTACTTACATCCCTGGGCATATAGTACACATTAATTTTTTGCTTCTCATATCAAAATTGCTTGGGAAATACAACTCATAATTTGGAAACGGATTGATTTAATGGAAGGCCTCAATGTAAGATAGGAGAATAGAGTAAGAAAAGAACAAATGGAAACAATAATAATGGCAAACAATCCCTCTGTTTATTACCAGAGCAAGGACTGGTGGGAAAAAAATGCACACAAAATGAATTTTGATGTTTATTAAATGGACCACTTCTCCTTTCGTTTCATAACTGCTAAGTTACAGGCCTTTTTGGTTTTTTTTTTCAGCGATAGCCCCTCTTCAGAAGTTAATTATATTCACACTTGCTTAAAGGAGGATTTTGTGATCATAGCATCCTCTTTTTAAGACATTTTTCAGTAGATATCCACGAAAAAAGCTTACTCCTAAAATTTCAGTTGATTCCGATTTTGCGTTTGTGAGTTATGCACGATTATTACACTGCTCCATGGGCCACTGTTGTAATTTTGTTCTGGTACACCAGAACGAAATTCAAATTTGATGATATTTTTGCTAAACAAATTAATCTACAAGAACTATTTGGTACATAACATGTAGTCAGAGGTTTCCAGTCGTATAAAAATCTCAACTTTTTTTGAGAAAAGTGGGGGGATGAGGCTGTGGATTATGAAATGCCCTTTTAAGTACCATTCGATGTGAATTTTGTTACACAATTGCATGAGGTTCTTTTTTTTTATAAAAGAACCCCATTCAAGTGTATAATAAAGTTTCCACAAAATGCTAATTGAGCAAGTACACATGAAATGCACTAGCCTTTGAGAGGGGGGCTATACAAATTATTGTTTACGTATTGTAAGTTACTGATATGTATTGTCTTTTCAAAAATGTTCTACCTGGTATTAAAGCTGACCTTGGGTACACCCCTCAACAATGCCATTGCTGGCTCAACCACATATCCAATGACCCAATTCCAGGCTACTTGATTAACTAAAGCTGGGTGTAGCCCAATGAGTGTTATAGTGTTCTATTTATTCTACACACATTCAGGTGTATTTGTGAATCACACCCCAACACTCTCACACTAGGAAAACAAATCACAAGAGAAATGACACGACACAATAGTATTACCTTTGCATAGCTTTTATTGTCTACTGTTATCATTTTTGTCATATTTTGGCAACTACATAAAGATATAACCTATAGGAGAAGTTATCTTTTTAAAACCATTTCTTTTTTATTTTTCTATTGCAAAATAAGAAGTTCAAGTGTATTTCAACTCCATGACATCAGACTCATAATTGCAATACTTTTCATCAACCTTGACACTATTCTAACCTAATTCTGTATCCCTGATAAGACAAATACAATTTGTCCACCCATGCATGCCAGCTAGACTAAATCAACAATTGCTTACTATTTTGCCAAGTGAGGTAATAGGTAACTAGACCTTAATTGTCTGAATAAGCCTGTCTGTTTTCATGTAAGCAACATGAACCATGCACACCTGCCAGCCCGCTGCAACAATTCTGAATTCCATCAACAAGAATTGAATTAAACAATAATAATCATCCAACTTACACTCAGGCCTTGCTGGTCTTGCAATAAGAACTTGCAGTTATGATTGACCAGGCCATTAGTCCTAAGGGTCATTAATGCAAAAAGAGAAAGTCTTTGTTTAGGGCATTTCAAGTTATGATTAGGGTTATAGGGATAAGGTTAGTGTTAGTATTAGAGTCAGGGTTAGGTTTAGGACTTAGGTTAGAGATTAGGTTATGATGAAGTCTATGGTTAAGGTAGGATTAGGGTTTATCACTGTGTTATTAGGTTTTTGGGCTAATGATCCTTCAGACTTTTGACCTGAAACCAAATTCATTGTTATTTCTACTGTTCTAATAAAATATTTATAAATGGCAACTAGTTAATAAGAGCTGTATAAACATGAATGAATAAACTTCACTACTGATTTCACAAAGCTCCAGGTTGTACGGTACCATGTAAGTCTTTGCACTGGGGTTTCCAATGCATGCAATGTGATGTAAGGCTTGATGAAAGTATTCAATCTTACAATATGATGTAAGGCCCAGCTATGACCATATACAGACTTAACACATGCTTGTAAAGCTAGAAATAACAGACAGTAACTGTTCCTGGAATTCTATTCCTAATTCTCATATATATGCATAAATATAATAATATTGATCCTTGATCATAACTCTACTACTATCAGTATCAAAAAATGTCAGAAACTTTAATACAAAATGTATGGAAAATGTAATTGTCTATCTACAACTTTCAAGTATATAAAAAGATACAACTATTGTTTGGTTCACCTCAAGTTTGGTAGTGATCGCCGGGTGCACTGTAAGAGTGCCGACAACCCGCACTTGTAAGTGTGCACGTACCCTCTGCACAATTAACTTTACACGCACAATTCAATATTGCAACCAGTGAAATATGCACCTACGTCACTACGGAACTTGAGGCGTACCAATTGATTGACATATTATGCAGACATACAGGGTTCATTGTTTTCACTATCAATCTATCTAGATTTTTAGGTTACAATATATTGTCAAAAGATATGGGTTTTTAAACTCAATTTGACAAGTTGTGTTGTTTCTTCCACAGAGATCAGATCATATAAGTGTACTCTGGATAACCTCTACTTTCCCCATTTATGAATATTAACAACTTTATTAAAAGGATAGATACAAACAAGTAATATATTTTGGATATATTGATGTTGACATTGGCCAAAACTAACAAACCGCAATATCCCTGTTTATGGTTGCATCCAGGGGAGTTTCAACAAATTGTGCACTTAAAATGTGTTGATGTAGAATGTCTAAACTTGAACATAATTGACATTACCCATTGGGCTATTCCAGTTGAAATCCATATACCCCCTGTGAAAGACATGACCTTAATATCCCACACAGGGGGTGAAGATTTCATATGGAGTCATCCATTCAGGTAACCCCATTTGAAATTCACACTCCCTATACTCTAATCAGCTCGTAATAGGCGAGAGTCATAACATTGTGGATTGATATAGAATGGCATACGTACAACTGGGCGCAGCTGCTACGCGAACTGCGCTTTGCGTATTGCATGACTGATGCACGCTTTTGTGAATTTACAAGAGCGTAAGTTGGGACTTAATTAATTAATTCGCACAGTAACAAAAACCTAGTAATTCTCGCCTATTACGAGGTGCTCCTAGTATAAGTGGAAGATTAAGATCATGTCTGATCTGGGTGTATGGATTTCAACTGAAATAGCACATTTTGCACATATCATATAATCAATACAGTTTTGATTTTGAATCATAAAACAATAACAGCATAATATCTAACCTGATAACTAAATGAACATGCAATAGAAGACTATGACTTGACTATAACTTGTTTCACCTTGATTATTGTAGTTTTGTCTGCACACTGGCATCACTACCAAACTCAAGGCAAAATTAAGTACTAAAAAGATTCACCTGTTAGTGCACATGGGCTCCTTTGCCTTACTGTAAATTTCACTCACAAATACAGACCTCCCTCCTGTGAAGCGCTTTGAACTGCGAAAAAGCGTCATAGGAATATTTTATGTATGTATGTAGGTATGTATGAAAATCCCAACAAGAAGCCATTATTTGCTGGTAGGATTTTTACTGGAGGGCTGGTAGGATTTTTACCGGAGGGCACCCTTAGTTTCTGCTTAAAATTCCAGTTACATCAAGGGAGCTCATATGCACCATTAGACGGATATTTAATCCTTACAGTATATGTTCATCATACTTCATTTCATGAATAAAATGCTACTGAAAATTTACATAAGCTTAATTATCCTCGTATGCCACTATGTATAAATCTAAATTAATTAGTAGACCTTGGAATATGTCCCCAATTTTATACACACTATAAATATCAAGGTAGCTGAAATATAGGCAAAGCACAATGCGTTCTGCCTATGCTTACTGTTGACAACATTATCAAAGCTAAATTCATCACAAACATACAATAAAGTAAAGAACTAGGCAATTGACATGAGACTAATATCAATCATACGGTTACACAAAGTTTTGCTTTTTTGAATTTTTCCAAAAATACACCTTGAGAGTTGCCACTGCACATTTAATGATAATAAGCTACATATTTTTATGTAGTTTGACAAATATATAGAATAAGAAACATTATAACCAATGAATAAACAAAAAAACTAATGGTACTGATAGAACACCATTCAGTAAAGACTTAAGTACAAGACATATTTTTAAAACCTGGCCATGACATAACACAAGTATACCTTCTGTAAATAAGAGCAGTGATAATGGGTAGAGACAAGAGTCAAAGAGAGGCAAAATGAGATAGAGAACAGAGAAAGAGAGGAGAGAAAGGGTTAGTGCAGCATACACATACTGACATTGAGATACTGGGAAAAAGAAAAAGAAAATGAACAAAAAAGATGCATTAATAATCAAAGTAATTTACCATGTTAAATAACTACTATAATACACTACACAAAAGCATTACAAAAATTGAAAATATCTTCAATAACTTCACATTTTAAAACAATCACTACACTTGGTTAGAAGTATTAATCGCACACATACCAATATTCTGATCAATATTAATAACTATATAAATTAAGCAATCTGATAAGAAAAATATAATTCTATACAATAAATAATTAAAGCTATTAGTTCTTTAATGAGCACATCACTATAAATAATAATAAAAAGTAAACTGACGTTGCATTCACACTGAGTATTTACATATATGGCAATATTCACACATCACATAATCAATATAACTGCTATTCAATGATCAATACTACATGTTTTTGAAACAATTCAGCATTTTTTGTAAGCAAACAACCATAGGAATTTATCAATAAAGAACTATGGATGGAATCATTATATGTGACACGATCAAGGGGAATGAGTCGGATGTCGCTAATATTGAATTTGAGATATTGGCAAAGAAAGTGTTAAAATTCTTTTGTTTTATATTGTTTTCAGCGATTGATAAATTGACCTAACTTCGCAAAGAAAAGTCGTATCAACATGTGGTTTTCAGTTTCTCAAAGCTCAAAATGTCCTCTTTTTAGAAACAAATGTAAAACTCATTTTCGACCAAGGTCGACATGTGACTCATTCCCCTTGATCATGTCACATATGCACTGTATAGTTAGAGAACCACAAATTTAAAAGCAGCAAATTTATCTTTGACCCAAAGGCTTTTATGAGCAGTGGTTTGAAACCTTGCATAAAAGAAACCATAATCTGTTAGAATGGTTCAAATTGTGAAAAATTAACACCGCCAAAATATCCTACTATACAGTATAATGTAAAACAAAACTGATAAATAAACTATCCATGTGTAAATGTAAATATCAGTAAAAATCTAAGCTCAAAAGGTGAAACAAAAACAACCTATCCACAGGAATAATGAACTTGGCTTTAGTTGACACCTTTACCAATCATGAAGACAAAGGTTAAGGGGGTACTACACCCCTGACCAATTTTTTGCCTATTTTTGCATTTTTCTCAAAAATTATAGCGCATTGGTGACAAGTAAGATATGTATATTACAGGGGCAAGGACTACAACTACTGCACTGAAAATTCAGCAACTCAAGGCAAGCAGTTATTGATTTATTGATCAAATATTGGTTTTCCCTCATTTTTGACTGTAACTCCACAACGGTTGTCTGTGTTGAAATAACATTTCTAGTGCAGTAGTAGTAGTCCTTGCCCCTATAATATACATATCTTACTTGTCACCAATGTGCTATAATTTTTGAGAAAAATGCAAAAATGGGCACAAAATTGGGCAGGGGTGTAGTACCCCCTTAACACAATAATTAATCACACTAATTCCTTCACTTTTCCTGAATAATTTTAGTGATATGATTGGATCTAAAATATCTACTGGCCAAGTATACAACTATTAATAATAGAGAGTTTGCGGAAAGAAGTTACTTTAACTGGAACGGCAACTTCAGAAATATCGATTGGATTTCTTGCTCAAATTTACTCCAACGCTAACGTATGGTTGGTTACTGCAACAACAGCGTCTTGTCGCTAAACTCGGGACATGTGTATCAATGTGCGTTTAAAAGAAGGGCATGTGTAAGAGCTTGTAACCGAATACATCCAAATGTCTCTCTTTTGTTTAGTCAAGTGGTTATTAGTCCCACTTCAAGACAAAAGACTCTACCTTAAGAGCTTCGCTTGAGTAAACATGAATGAACTCGCGATACCACTCAACATGGATTATGTCGGGACCCAGCGTTAATCTCCTTATCATATTATTTTGAAACTAGCTAGGCCCTATGCGTTTCAATTAATATTCTTACGATAGTTATAGGCCTATATATATAATATTATTTAATAAAGGCTCGTCAGCTTTGTCAATTTCATATTCCAATTTACTTCGCAAAGCCTAATGAAATACATATTCTTTATTTCTTTCCCCTCCTTCTGAATCTCTCTCCCCCTTCCCCTCCTGCTTCCCCTTCCCTACATTCTCCTTATTTTCCCCTCCTTCTCCCCTCTATCTGTACTCGCTCTCTCAAACTTGACCCCCCTATAATTACCCACTCGCCCCCCTGTTTCCCCCTCCACAGTGATTTTGTCAGGGTTTTTCTGTTAGGGGCGTGGGCCGATTCTCAAAGGGAAACGTTTTTACAAAAATGGGCTTAAAATGGCAGAAAAGGACCTAAAAGCGTAAAATATCACGGCGGTCAGCATCCAAAAGGAAGGGTCAAGAAGGAAGACAAGGTGTCCCACGGGGGAGCCCCCCCCCCTTGGCTACCAGCAAAGCACTTCCCTGTCCACTTCCAATGCCCTCACTCTCCTCCTCCCTACCCCCTCTCTTACCAGGCACAACCTATGACATGTTATATATAAAAATGTTATGCACCTGCTTTACTCTTCCAGAAGTATCGTATACTGCTGGCTCAAGTAAAACCAGACCATTTTACGGAACTTAATCCCCTTGGCGTTGAAGTCAAGCTAAAAACTTGGTTCCATAAGCTGATTTGGTGTACGCCATGAGCACACACAAAATTATATATCAAGTGTGAAGTTTAGAACAAAAATTATTTTGATCTAATTCAATCAATAATTTTCAGCAACATGTCGCATGTTTTTTACCCAACCAAATTAGATTTCCAATAATTGGTCTATTAACTGGATAATACATAAGTGGTAATTATGTAGTCTATGGGGAAATAGACAAACTATTGTTCTAAATTATGACGTATTTCATCATAATTTACCGCACACTATAGATTCTCGCGTTAACTTTAACTTCAAGCGGCTTTAATGGCAGAGTGGTTTTGAATACATAATCCTCTATAATCCTCTAGACGTTAAAGTTAAAGTTAAAGTAACTTCATTCCGCAAGGTCTCTAATATGACATAAATGGTTAACTTCTTTCGCCATGCCAGCACATTCCCTTGCTTTTTTTTTAAGTATGGTTGTGTGCTGGTCAGGATTGTGTTTAAATGTCTTCTGTGTGTGTCTTGTATAATTGTAACACTTAGGGTTCTTTCACATAAGTATACACATTAAAGAGTTTTATTTTGAATCTGGAAAGTAAATCTTCTAAAAATTTATTTTTCTGAACAGGTTGTTTTTAACATTCCAAATGACTGTATCTAAGGTATGTTTACATCTCTAGTCTATACACAATTCAATGAATAAATCATATTAATTCTTAAAGTAATTCTTAAAATACAAACACAACATCATGAGATACAACACAACCAAATATGCTTGTTTCAAACATTTTGAACAACTCAAACTTTTATCTGACCAGATTTTTAACATGAGTAATGAAGAAAACTGACAACATATAAACATGACAATGACCATACAATCTACATATAACATGCTGCAGGAATTATTTCTACAGCTCTGGAAGACCCTAAATAAAACATTACTGTTCTCTGTTTGAACAGATAATATTAATAATTTCTTGTCGGTGAGAATACAATCAAATTATGATACAATTTTAAGTATTGAATACTATTGCGATTAAGGGTTACTAATATCCCTTTTTCATTTATCAACTACCACTCTTTATATTGTCATTGTCAGCAATCAGTCATAATGGATCAATTTTCTTACCTTAATATTACAATAAATTACTTTCATTTGGGGTACATGCTCATACTGTATCAGCCCATGTTACATACAACTTCAGAAAGCAAAATTAAAATTGCTAATTTAATGATAAAGAGAATCTAAACTTGTAAACAATCATCCCAATAATTTTGAACAAAATTGCTGAACTTTGAGGCATAGAAGTGAATGTTTATAACAATCCAACAGACTTAAGTACTTCATAATAATGTAAAGTAAGAAGAGAATATTATTTACATACAATGTACATATATATCTATTTAAATACAAATATTTTCTATACAAATTCTAGCTGAATAAGACAAATTTATTGTACAAACAATAACATTTTTTTCAGAATTGATTATCTTAGAGATAATCCAGAAGGTGAAGTGATGCTTACAAGGTGTTTACAATTTATAGTACTACATTGTATTGGGTTGTCTAACTTTTACATTCAAAGGAATTAGACTTAAACAAGTTCGGAATTGGAGTTATCCTGTGCATTACACTATGGTAAATATACCACATTGGTGCATCACACATGGACACCAAAATTCTGTACCTCCGATGTTTATCAGCAAAGCCTGAAATAGAGTGTCAACTTCCATCTTTAAGCTTGAGCATTAAAAAGGTTTGCGCAAGAAGTGCCGAGTGCATTTAATTGGCACAATGCATTACACAGAAAGCAAACAAGCTCGTACTATAAATCCAACTTTGCTAAGTGCATGGCAAAATTAGTGGAGGTACATTATTTCAATCTCCATGAGCAAGTTGCAAATGTGGTGGATTCCTCACTCTGTAATTTTGATCTCTTTTGTTCCATCACATTTCAATAAATCAAATCACTAGAATGATTTTGGTATCAAAGCTACCAATTTTGAAAATCTGAAACAAAAGTTAATTTGTGAGTTGAAATACAAACCTGCTACTAATATCAATGGCACATTTCTATGCACAACTTCAATAACGTTTGGGGAGTAATTTTCTTATATATTTTTCTTCTGATCGTGACCTGATTTCTCTGAAATGCTACACACTCGAAGTGCCCAATACAAATCCCAAAACTCACACAATGTTATGAGATCACGGATGTGTGATGGGTACTTAAGATAGGTTCAGATCTTTTCACAAATCAGCCAAAGGTATCTACATGCATACACTAGGCATTAAAAAAATTGTTTGATGGCGCAACCCAACCAGCCCTACTTTTTGCAAAAAAATCTGAAAGCTAGGCTCGTGAAAAAACACACAACTTTTTTTCTAAAATGTGCGCTTTAAAAAACTATTTCAGGAAAAAGCACCCAATATTAAACAAAATTGAGTGTTTTTCCTACAGTTGATTTTAAGTTGAAATAAGTCGTAATAGTGACAATTCACCCTTTGCATGGATCCGCCATCTTGCTACCACAACGAGGTTCTCCCTACAAACGCATGCACAAAATGTGCATTTTTGTTTCTTGCGCTTTTCTAGCAACGCTGAACGCGCCAGAAGGCTTTTTCAAAGCGTATGTGGCAATTAAAGCATGCATTTGACAGGGGTATGTGTGTACACTACGTAAGTACACACCTCAAGCACTTTACAGGTAGAGCCTCGTTTTGAGATGACCATGCGATCCGCAAATAAGTTGACTATATATTGTGTCCTAAAAAGGCATCAGAAGTGTGGAAGATTTTCTTTGTTTTTGTCTTAAACGGGAAAGGAACCTTGTTTAATTTTAACAAAAAAAATATTATATCAAGAATTAATACTGCCCTACCAAACACAACTTTTTGGTCCATTACACCAATCAAACAATTATTTATTTGCCTACAGGAAGACTAATACAGGATAATACGTAATTGTATTACGATGGGATATACGTTCACAGGATTCCTGTGTTATGAATAGTTGAATACACACATCACTAGGATAATTAGTACCTTGCTAACCTGTTATAAAAGCCACACTAAGTTATAAAAGCACTTGTGACAATTATAAGGCATCTAATGGGTTACTTACTATCCACACCTGCCAACATACTTTGATACTCATAGCTCCTCTACACCCTCCCCCACACACACCCATCCCATACACACACACCCTCCCCCCCACACACCCATCCCATACACACACCCCTACCCCCTCCCCACACTCCCCCATCCCACACACACACACACTTGTGTTAGATTTGTTCCATCTACTCTTGGATAGTCTAGTACTGCACTGATAATATGATGACATCTTCTCATCTCTGTTGATCACCCTGTCAATATTTCACTTTGACAAACTGCCATGAACATGGTCTCCAAAAATGAGCAGATATCTGTAGCTTGGTTCTAAAAAGAAAAAAAGATAAATTACTAATTACATTACTAATTACACCAGGTTCAATCATCGCACATACATTTTTAACACCCTATTGACATTTATCAACATATCTATCTGGATCAGGAAGGACCTAAATCTAAAATCCAGGATCTTTTCCTGCAGGGGGCTCAGAGGGGCTTTCAGAGTTATGTGGAGGGGGGGGGGGGGAGCCTTAATGGCTAAAATCGCCAAAATGACTGATATTACATGATTTTTAATGAAGTGCAGGGGGCTTCAGCACCCAAAGCCCCCACCCCCCTGGACACGCCACTGGGTTCACACTAGCCATAACAACAAAGCCAATGGTTCACTGACTAAACTGTCAGAAAAATTAAGTTTTTGCTTGGTTTTGACTGTATATATCTCCTTACCTTGTGTTCACATTGGAAGACCATACAATCATAGATATCTTCTCCTTCCTTTCCTAACTTGATTGCAACCAGAGAGCTGCCAGAACGATCTTCATAATGTATCAATCTCACTACCTCCACCAAACCATGCCGCCAACGAACAAGCTAAAAATGCCAATTGTGACAGAATTTTAAGCATGGTAATTTGTCATTTTTACATTCACTACAATATCAATGAATAAGAAAGTGAGAGAAAGTGCTGGTTTCTAAGATGCATGTAACTAGAAACACATAAATTATATCTATAATTCGGTTCACCTTAAATTCGGTAGTGACGTCAATGCCTTTTCGCGGTTGCACCGCAAGTGTGCCGACAAGCCGTCCCAGGGCCGTCGCTAGAGGGGGAGTATGGGGGGTGTGACACCCCCCAATACACAATTTTGTCGGCAAAACTTGACTGCTGTCGGCAAAACCATGTGACTGTCGGCAAATGTAGTCAAAGGTATGTGTGATTGTCGGCAAATTGTGAGAGCCATATAAAAGATTAATGTGTTACGAAATTGTGTTGTTGTAACGTAATAGACCTATTGTTAATGGTACACGTATAGTAGTTACTAGTTTAAAAAAATTATTTGAAAAAAATTTTGAAAAAATACGCACCTACGTCACTACCAAACTTGAGGTGAACCAAATTATATCAAGCCTTAAGATCATCATTGAGGTTAGGACACCATAATTTACTTGTTGATTTATTTCTTATAACCTACCCTAGAGTTGTCCGGTTCTATCTCTATTACTTTCACTCCACATTTAGACAAATTAAGAATCACAACATCTCTCTCCTTCTCTGCTTGACGAAACTTTCCCTTTGCCTGCGACAAAAAATAAGAGCACATTATGTAGATTCAAAATAGATGTAAAATAACGAATGCTTATATCATTTTAAAATCAGGGGCATACTGGAGCCACCACTCAGGCCAGGGAGTGCAACATTTCACAATCATCCTGCTTACCCGCTACTAAAATCCCTTTACTGGGACAAATGCCGGTGAAAATTTGTAATGTTAATGCTAACACGGGCCAAAATGAGGATAATTGTGGGCTAGGCCTAAACCCGGGGCCAAAGGAAGATGCATATTACAACTTTTAATCAACTTTGTCCAGCTATTTTGATCTAAGTGAGGCAAGTTGTTTTTAACCAAACATCTTGCTCCAACAGTATATTTATCTGAGACCATAATACCATAATAGATATTATGGTCTCAGATATTTATACTACTTTTTTGTTTTTTCCCGTAGTTAGTCTGATTATAGGAGACTCACTTGAAAGTGGTTTGTGTCCCTAGATGGGAACCTTCCAGGGACCAGACTGGCTATTTTGGTTTGTGTCACTAGATGGGAACCTTCCAGGGACCAGGCTGGCTATTTTGGTTTGTGTCACTAGATGGGAACCTTCCAGGGACCAGGCTGGCTATTTTGGTTTGTGTCACTAGATGGGAACCTTCCAGGGACCAGACTGGCTATTTTGGTTTGTGTCACTAGATGGGAACCTTCCAGGGACCAGGCTGGCTATTTTGGTTTGTGTCACTAGATGGGAACCTTCCAGGGACCAGACTGGCTATTTTGGTTTGTGTCACTAGATGGGAACCTTCCAGGGACCAGGCTGGCTATTTTGGTTTGTGTCACTAGATGGGAACCTTCCAGGGACCAGACTGGGTTTTGTGTCACTATGGGAATCCCCCAGAGACCAGGCTGGCTATTTTTTTCTGAGTAATTGTAGTTTGCTTGTTTTTACACTGTTATTTGCCTGGATTATCAATAAATCAAATTAAACGTCCTCTCCCTCCGTCAGTACACATCTGTTAAATATTAACATAATTATCACTTTAGTTTTATTTAAAGTTAAAAATCTGCTTTAAAGTTCCCTACGTTTTGTTCAAAGTTGTGTGACTTACCTGTGCATGGTCCAGGGCCTTCATCAAATCCAGATGGTTCTCTTGGAAGTGCTGAAGTCCCTGAGCCTTTTCCAGTATACCTACAAAGCGTACATAATAATCTGCTGCATGCTCCAGTGGAGATCGAATGGCTGAAATTGCAATTAAAAATAAATTTATTTGCCGCTCACTACTGTCTACTTAGTGATCAAATTTAATGATCAAATCTGATTACCATAGATTTACTCAGATAGTAGCCAAATGTTATAAAACTATGTGAATTGTTTTCTTTCCATCCATCTTGTTAAAAAAGCCAAATATTTCAGATCAGGATTGATACTATACCTCCTCTTTTAATCACTTGGATCCCAAAACCTGTCTTTTTGGAAAATTACCTTCATTAATTCTTTGCAAATTGACCAAATCCTGAATGGCAT
This sequence comes from Amphiura filiformis, assembly GCF_039555335.1. Lineage (NCBI taxonomy): Eukaryota > Metazoa > Echinodermata > Ophiuroidea > Amphilepidida > Amphiuridae > Amphiura > Amphiura filiformis. Next base: position 79,635,830 of record NC_092630.1, on the reverse strand, counting down.
TATTATTATTATGATAACAATTATTTCCTTTAAGGCAGGTTCCCCCTTCTGATCTCTGGGGTCAAGAAGTAAATGTACATATTGTAGAGGCCATGGGATTTAAGTGTATCAAGTATTATATAGGGGTTATGATGAGGCTACTTTAGTTTTAAAGCTAGCTCTGTCACTTTCATGTTGGAGACAAAAAAACAAATCACATAAAGTTATTGTATGCAAGATCTGCATGCCAGTAAACAAATATTTTTGTGTGAATGTTTGGAAAGTTATTCAAAAATGAAAAAAAGTAAAAAGTGAGTGCATGTGTTGGCAGTTATTAAGGTCACCCAGATTGTGGGAAACACACACATTTGTTGCCCGGCCTTACCATGTTGCCTGAGATGTTCTTCATTCACCATTGCAGCAGAGGTACTTGCTGGGTTATCCAACCCTCTCTCGGTCTGAAAGTCACCATAAAAATAGTGAATATGCATGAATGTTATAATTTATTAGCATTAGCGTTGAAAAATGGAAAATTGAAGGTTGAAAATGATTTACGTGTTACACGTTTACCACAATTGCTAAATGTTTACCAGATCATGCGTGCGTTTAACGGTACATGCGTTTAACATTCCCATGCCTACTAAGCATTTGGCTTTATGGCACTGCTTTAACACAAATTAATGAAAATTTGATGCACAAAAATTTGACAAGCAAAAATGTAAAACCCCTTTTTTGCCTCAATTGTACCAAGTCATTGTTGCTCTACATGTACATACTCTTTTTGCCTTTTGATTTGCGTTGATTATTTTTTTTTTTATTTGAATCAAATTTTTTGATCTTTTTTTTATTCCAAGAACTGCTATACGGTACCCATGATAAAGTCAAAAGCGCCAGTTGAATTGCTAGACATATGGGCAATCCTATCAGGTAATTTGCGAAAAATCGTATCTACGTGGTGATTAAATCATAAAGTGGGCAGACAAATACTTGGCCATTTGCAGACTCACTCCTAACTTTTGGATCTAGATCTGTCCATGATTTGACTTACTCCATTGTATTTCCAATAAATAATATGCGGTACCTATAATTTCAGAACCGTTAATCAGAATTTGAATACTTGCATGTTTTGAGTACATGCTGGAATAAATCTGCCTTTCATTAAACAATTCAATTCAATTTTATTCTGGAGTTATCAACATATTACATATATGTTTTTATTATAATATTGTACAGAGAAATTCACATATTACACTTGCAATAATAAATATATGAATAATAATTACATGCATAGGAATAATAAGATTGCACATTGGTCAATGTGCATTGAAACTATACAACTCTTGTGAACGTACAGCACAAATAGCGGGAAAAATATTTAATGGCTAAATATTTTCACGGAACTCAAACCTGATTTGACAAAATTGCGAATTTAAAAAGTCTAATACGGTATTAAAAACGACTTATTTCCATTAGGGTCATACATGTAAGACTTACCCGGCTCTGACGATTTGAAGCGTTTCTAACTAGTGCCACAGATTCTGGACTCAGGGTTTCGCTGGTTGGTTGATTTGTCCGCCTCTTATCCTCGTCAGATTGACGAGTCTTCTTCTTGCGGAACATACGACAGCAACAACCACTCATTCAGTCTGCTGTCATGTGGTCTGGGATTCCTTACCAAACCAACACTGAATTCAGTACCAAGGTCACTATGTGTCCCAACATTAGAAGTTCAATATTAAGTTGAAGACTCTTCATGAGAGACATTGTCAACTTGCCAGTTAGCACTAAACACCTCATCCACTAATGGCTTACATCTTAATGACCAAATTTGACAATCATGATGTTCATATGTTCATGCAGCTTTTTGATGTTCCGGTACCTGGGTATAAAATAAATATTTTCAAAATTGTATGCATTACATATCATGTACATGATAGATGAGAAACAAAGACTGGAGCAATGTACTGTACACGGTCCGACTCAGCTCTGCATCTGTAAGTTTTATTGATTATATTTTAATAATATATCAATATTTCATTTACATTAGCTTGCACGAGTCACAAAATGGTGTCTTATCTCGCATGTTCTGCATGACATTTGTAACTGTCCTCAAACTAGCGCTGGTGTGTCTACGGCCTGGTAACGACACTAAGTAATTTTATGCTACTCTAATGCGGAAAGTGGTCTTGCGAACAGCTGGAGGTTACAATTAAACAATGGACACAACTTGTTTACGTACATGCATGGGGTGGATTGTACATGTTTTTGACATGTTCTGGCGTGAATAGTGTCCCTTTTCTTCATGAAAGATACTACCGATGATCAGTTCAGCTCATAATGAGTTCAGATGAAGTGACCAAGAGAATATAGGACTGGGAGCAAGTCTGCACTCTCTTGCTTGAACGTACGGTACGGTACACTAGTTCACCATGTACATTGTAAAATTGTGGCTCAAAATTCGGACTGCTCGTCATTAAGTTTACTGACTTCGGCATTTTGAAATTTGTTGACGTTTTAATGATCCCCGATTTTAGATCGATTGTTTTAGCTGTGTACGTGTATGATGCTTGTTGTGGGGACCAGCCAGAACCAGAAAAAAAACAATCGCTGATACTAGCGATGTGATGTGGGACTTACATATATAATAAAAGACAGCCTAAAGTAATTATATGTGCAACGCTTTTGGTGTTTTGGGAGACTGTGAAGGATCCCAAACAACGCGGCAGATCCTATTCTTGCTGTGTAACATTCCTTCAAAAATTCCCCAACCGGTAACGGTCACGTTGTCCAGAGACAACATATAAGTTCCTTGTACTAAACATACACAGTACCACGTACACCAATGAATGAATTTGTGCGTAATGTGTATGGTTGAAAAATTAAAGTAAACATTAAAATACATAAATATTAACAATCAACATAAGGCTAATGAAAGTCAATGTTATGTTTAGCGTCACCCGCCCGCGTTTGGATTTTCTGGCCGCGTTTGTGACGCCAAAATCCCAAAACAGTTCATTATTTTGTATTTTGTACACAATTAGTTTCCAGTGGGGACACAAGCACAAATGCCAATGATAAATCAACCTATTCCAACATAAAAAAGAACTAAAAACAAGATTCTGTTATCAAATTGAACTATAATTGGCCATTACCCCAAGGAGGGCTGGTTTGGGACCAATAATGTGGACAGTCATTTAACAATTTATGGCCTTTTAACTGGTAAGAAAGCTGGTATAAATACCTGGATGGTGAAAAATATTTTTAATACAAATGTGTTGGTTCATATGCCTTCAAAAAAGGCCTACTGTTGATTAGAGTTGTTTTAATAGAATATTGGAGGATATACATGTATATAGTGCGACAAGTGTTGATGAAGTGGCTGCTATTTTGTAATTAATGAAACGTTGCAAAATAATGAATAATGAATAATGAAAAAGTTGCCTCATTGTGGTTTGAAAAAAATGTTACGCTAAACATAACATTGACTTTCATTAGCCTAATAAGCTTATCAATATCATGCTTGCCTTATCGTAAGAAAATTGACTTGAATTTTCAGCCATTAGCCAACATGAACCACACAGTGTGTACAGTGTCAAATGAAGTACACTTTTTACCAGCACAGAGCACAATAAAAGTCTTCATACGCTATAAAATAGCATTAAAAAATGCTTACCACCTACCGAGTGATCCATGTAAACGCCCATACAAAATATTGTGACTACGAGCTACATGTACCAATCAATTATTTTGCGTAGCACGTCTCCCACTGGTCGGGCCCACCGAATAGCGCCCTCGAAAAACACCCAACAGTTAAAAGAAAAAGCTTCTTTTTTTTTTAAAGATGGGGGTACGGTGTGAAGCCCTGGTGATGTGGTAATTGGCGCTTAATATCACCCAGGCTTATACCCGGGGGCTTATAACACCGCCCGGTAACACCGCAAGAACCGGGGCAAGAACAGTCACAGTAGGTAGGTCAAACTATGCCTTTCTGAATGCTTTCTTGGATTGGGATAATTTGCCTTCTTACATTTATAGCCCAGGCGGCGGCGGTTGGTCAAGAGACGAATCTATTTCTGCTCAATGTAGGCCTACTTTTAAGTCTACCATGATCTGAAGAAGCACCTTGCTAGAAATGCCAGGGTGATCCTAGTTCGCAAGGCAAACTTAAAAAAACGGGCAAACAGACACATCATTTTAGGTCCTATCGGTATGACATTTTCGTTATTGGTGCAGAGCTACTACGGTATGGGTTCCCTGTAGGCCTACGGTGATCCATGAGTCTGCACCTGCTGATATTGTTTAACTACGGTCCCTCTTGTTTTTTGTTGTTTTGTTCGTTTCCTCGTTCTGGGCACCTGTTTGTTTTGTTTGTGGGACCCCCATTGAAATTAAGCCTTTGCGGGTCATCCTGACATCTCGACATTTATGTGCAATGTTGTTTCCTTGCTTGATTGATCTTGTTTTCTATTGTATCTTGTGATGACAGTCAATTTGTAAAACATGAAATGAAATCCTTGAGACAAGAATAGAATGGTTTTTCACAACTTTGAATTTTGATCAAGCAGCCTCGGCAAGAGTCAAGTTTGCTCATTTTCAAAGTTTAGCAATTGTCAGGTGTAGTGAGCATTACTATTAGTACGACTAAGTAAGATACTGTATAGGTGTATAGTTTCATATTTTGCAGTGACATATTAGGGGGGTATAATTTTCTTCGGAAGGGGGTCCCAAATATGTCAGTGACCGGAGTCAATTTTTTAATGACATCCATAGGCCTAAATAGTGGGCTAATTTTTTTTATGGAAAAGAAAAAAAACCCGATGCCCCCCCCCCCCCCTTCCACCTACATAGACTCAAGGCAAGTTATTCATTGCTGGAGCAAAGGTGTGGAGTGCACCAAAACTTAAGAGCGAAGAAAGTGTGTGGAGTGCATTCAAATTTCAACCATAAGAGTAGGCTAAAGAACTTCGCGCAGAGCGTACAAAAAATTGCATTACGAAAGCATTTTGATTAATTTTGAGTCAACAGCCTTTAATAATTCTATAACCCCCCTATTTCGGGTGTTAAAATTATACCCCCCATTTTTTGGTCTAAAATTCTCTGCCACCCACGTTTGGGACCCACCCTTTCCGAAGAAAAATGATAGCCCCTTAGTTTCATATTATTTGAAGTGAAAGTATATGTGCATTGGGATGGGTTCATTTGGCGAGAAACGCACAGAAATTTGCAATCTTACACCATTTTATACCAAAATAATACATAATAGGCCTATGCATAATTAAAACAGTAGGCCTACTAAGAACAAGAGACCTGATCAGTTTTAGTTTATATTTTCCTTTAAAAAATTAAAAAGGCCATTTTTTTTTCTTTTGATCAAGATTATTTTGGGTTTCTGGAAAACAAGTTTTGTGGACAAGAGGCCGTTTTCCATTGACCCCTGATATCATGTTCTGGTGTAAAACCAAGTTAAGTCTGTTTTTTTTTTCTTTTCCATTTTGTCCGTGAACATTTTTCTGGCATACTCCCCCCCACCTCCCCCCACTCCCATCCCATCCTGGCTATACTGATATCCGGTGTGATTGTTGTGATGGGCTATCTTCAGAAGATAACAAACCAGTACATAACTTGCTTGTGGAGGCAGGGTCAGCAGTACGGGCTCTGCTGTAAGCTCGCAAGCAGAGGATTGTAAGTTTGAGCCCTGGTGGTGCCATCATGTTGTGTTCTTGGGCAAATGTGCTTTACCTCACTTGTCTCTCTCCAGGGTAAAATGGGGAGCTGTTCTTTACCCAAGGTGAATTATGGAGCTATTATTGCCCATTGAACGCCACCCATAAAAGCTCATAAAGGCATGAGCATGCCTTGGGCATCAGTGGTGGCAGAAGCAATAACATGTATAGAGGTTCCGGCCGGGGGTTCAGGGGACGAGCATATTTCATTCCAGTTTTACTGGGACTTTATTTATATAGGGCCTAATTGAAGATCATAAAAATGCTTCTTTGTATTAAGAATAATTATATGCTGGAAGAGGCTTGCTTTTATTAGTTTTAATAGTGCCATTGATAGCACACTTATAATGTGCATCTTTATGATGCTATCTCCAGTACATATTTCAGAAATAGCTGTTATTTCATTTGCTATTTTGCAGTAGACACAAGACTTAAAACATGGAAACTACAATTTGATAGAAAAGTATTTTAATGACTGTGATTTTCAATACATAGGCCTAGGTACATAATCGTGAATAGCTGAATATATATTACACAGGAAACACATCTAGCCTACACATAATACTAGCTGAAGTTAATCTAAAAGTGAATATCTATACAGTGCATTGAAAGTAAAATAGAGGGAAATCTGTTAGATGTCCCTGGCAAATAAAAAAATAAAATGACATGCTGTGGACAATTTATTGATACATTATGTGAATATTAAGAAGAAATTGATTTGATTTGAAATTACTTGGTTGGTACTCTAGGTCGGTAAACATGAGGAAGATTTAATCTTTCCCTACATAAGTCCTTTTCAGAGGGCTGAGCTTTTGGAACTCTAGTGAGTGCTATCTTCAAAACTCTAGTGAGTGTCATCTTCACAACTCCCGAAAGCTCAGCCCTCTGAACTACTTCTCTAGGTAAAGATTAAATTTAGCTCAAGAAAATGATTTGTTGTGCAGCAGTGAGTCTCTTAATGATCACAAATCATGTGTTTGACCACATAACACGAGAGCGTTTAATCACAATAACCATCCCTTTCCTTATACAGGGTAGCCTATGAAGTTGTTGATAGTTTATAGTTTCATCATTTGAGAGAAACAATGGCATAGTGTAAGAGGCAAAGGGACAGCCACCCCCTGTAAGACGTTTATGCCTATTTTGTCCTTTTTCCTCTTTAAAACCCCCTCCGAAAAAAGTCCTGATGCAAATATAAACCATTAAGTGTTGTGATGCTGCCTCCTAATAGAATTTCATGCAAGTGATATCATAATTATATTTACTCAGCTCAATCACACAGCCTTATGACATAACTGAGATTTTCTCCACAAATTGACCCCATCAGATAAACCATAGATTTTCATTTATACATATTGCGGTTTAAAAAATTATCCTAAATTATCTATAGATTTTTATCATTTTTTACCCAGAGATGTGCATCTTTCAAATTGATCTCATCACAAAAGCTGCATATTTTCATTACACATTTTCATTATACATTGTAAAATTTTGCTAATAAAAACATGAAGATAAAAATATATTTTCATTATACATTGTGCTTTAAACATTTCTTTTAAATGTCCTATAGATGTTTCACACAAAGATGTGCAACTTTGAGATTTCAACCATTTTCTTGACGCTTTAGACTCCATTATCTGCCCGTAACTTGTGGATATACTCAAAGTCTGGTGTCAGCTTGCCATTGGATGCTATGATAGACTGTATGTAAAGAAAGTATTCAAAAATAAGAATATATTAAGTCTATAATAATATATTAATTACATTTTTTTACTTTGAGGAAACATGAGAACCAACGACAGACACATTTATGATGATCTTTCTGACCATAATTTGAAAACCCTTCAGAATGGCTAATGTATGGATAGTTAGCTGTGTGAGGCCAACCAGGTGTGTAGCAAGGTGAAAGAAATTGGGGTGGCCAAAGTTACGATCCCGGAAAGTGAAGTGAGCGATGCTGCTGCAAAAAAGTGAGGCTACCCACCCATGGGCATCTGGGGCCAACAGATTGTTTTGCCTGATATGTAAACTTGTATAAACACATGACAGTGGTAGCTCAATTCACTTATGTTACATGAAAGTTGCTGGTATGATATTATTAAATAAACACAATTTTCACCTTACAAAAAGTTGAAAAAGAGTTTGAAACTAGTCACAGGTGGGGGGGGGGGGCAAAATTACAGAAAATCCACTATTTTGGCCAATTTAGGAACATTTTCCCCCCATCCCCACAAAATAGTCACTTTCCCCCTTGCCCCAGAAAATATTCTGATGCCACCTGTACTGGTCACAACCCTCTATACTGAGAGAACATAACTTACCTTTTGCAAGCCTGGTTTGAACTGCCCTTCAACTAATGGGGTAGTTGCATCAGAAGTAGCCTGCAATGATGTAATCAAGGATAAAGTTATTTTCAGAATTATCCATTCACTGTTAGAATGGATGGGTATAGCTTTACCTAACCCTGGGTGCCATCATTTATGATGAACCCTTTTGGATAAAATATCACTCTTTCGTTGGGTGATACTATATGTTAGCTTATGCTTTGTAAACTTTACCCAACAATAAGGTATATTCAATGTTACCAAAGAAGAGTGATACTTACCCAAACTAAAGATTGTTCATGACACCCAGGATTGAGTTGGGTAAAGTGAAGTTTTACCCAACCATTCTAACTAACACTTGCTGATCATCATGTACCACTGTGAAGTAGGGTTCAGATTAACATGTTCATAAGTCAGCTAGTCAGGATATTAGTGTGAGGGAAAAGCCAAATTTTTGTCCCAGTTTGTCAAGTTTGTTTGTCCCATTTTTAGCCATTTTAAAGACACTTGACTCTTTGCCATCCCCATTTCCGATTTGCCTGTTATTATAGGTTGAACAAATAGTCTAGTACGAGGCGGGGTCTCCATGCAACCCTTTGATATAATTTTATAGTACTTGTTAATAAACTTCAATTCATGCACACAAACTTTATGCACTAGATGGCATAATTTGATATGTTTTTAACTGAAATTGAAGCATAACTCTATGGGTTATTTTGTGAGTCATCATACATAAGCAACATTAATAACCAAGCATACAACTTACCATTTCTGGAATCAATGGTGCTAATAGCTCTCCAAACAGATCAGTGGCTTCTGTTGGCAGCTGAGATGGCATATTGGCAACAGAACATACAAGGATTCCGTCACCATTGAATCTATAGCAAGAAAAAAAGTGGTATCAATTTAAAATTTAAAAAATGTGCAAGAATCTATAATGTCTTCATTCCATTCTGTGATGGTTCAAATAATAATAGCATTTCTCATAAACAATAATGATGACAGCTATGGTGATGGTAATAACAACAATAATGGAGACAAAATTGATGATATTCATGATGGAGATAACAGCACTGACGCTGAAAATTAAAACTAAGAGATCTTTACCCCCGGGGTTTACCATTCAGACAATACATATTCAGTATTGTCAAATAGGTCCACTTTTTGGGACAAAATGGTCACTGTTTTATTTGCATGATATAGCTCCGCATCTTTTACTTTACACAGTAATATTATTCATTGATTTGCATTCAGTGTATTGATACAGACACAGAAAACAATTACTTGGAAAATGATAGGCTTGTGAATAACTATATACAATGTACATTATACATATTGCATCATAGCATCAGAAATTTTTCATGAACACAAATGACAATTAGCTCATTTTCATAATATGCAAACTTACGTCATAGGGCTGAATTTGCCTGTATCCACATTATACAGATCAAATGGCTTCTCAATACTGGTGCTATCAGCTGATAATTCTATGGAACCACCTGGATCAGCTGTAATATCACTGATGGCAATCAGACGATGCTTTAGGCCTGTCGATGAATAATCTGGACGTTGACGCTTTGAAGCTGGCCCATCTGTTCCATTGGTTCCATTAGTGCCATTGGTTCCATTGTGATAATGAGAGCCAAAAAGTCGTTTGGTATCAGCCAAGGAAAGAGTGCGAGGCTGATCATATGTCCAGAGCACAGCATTTACAATGCAAGAAGTCCATGGGGCAAACTGTAAAATGAACATGGAAAGCCAAATGTTTGTATGCTTTCATTGCATGCAAGAGAAATTGTTTACTTATTACACATTACTTTATCGATGAGTATCTACCTGAGATGACTTCATCAATGAGTGCTATCTACCAAAGACGACTTCATCAATGAGTGTATCTACCTAAGCTGACTTCATCAATGAGTGCTATTTACTTAAAACAACTTCATCAATGAGTGCTATCTACCTAAGAGGACTTCATCAATGAGTGTTATCTACCTAAGACGAATTCATCAATGAGTGCTATTTATCTAAGCTGACTTCATCAATGAGTGTTATCTACCTAAGCTGACTTCATCAATGAGTTTTATCTACCTAAGACGACTTCATCGACAAGTGCTATCTACATAAGACGACTTCATCAACGAGTGCTATCTACCAAAGACGACTTCATCAATGAGTGTATCTACATAAGCTGACTTCATCATTGAGTGTTATCTACCAAAGACGACTTCATCAATGAGTGTTATCTACCTAAGACGACTTCATCAACAAGTGCTATCTACATAAGACGACTTCATCAACGAGTGCTATTTACCTAAGATGACTTCATCAATGAGTGTTATCTACTTAAGACGACTTCATCAGCAAGTGCTATTTACCTAAGATGACTTCATCAATGAGGGTTATCTACCTAAGCTGACTTCATCAATGAGTGTATCTACCTAAGACGAATTCATCAATGAGTGCTATTTATCTAAGATGACTTCATCAATGAGTGTTATCTACCTAAGCTGACTTCATCAATGAGTGTTATCTACCTAAGACGACTTCATCAACAAGTGCTATCTACATAAAGCGACTTCATCAACAGTGCTATTTACCTAAGATGACTTCATCAACGAGTGCTATTTACTTAAGACGACTTCATCAATGAGTGCTATCTACCTAAGATGACTTCATCAATGAGTGTTATCTACCCAAGACGAATTCATCAATGAGTGTTATCTACCTAAGACGACTTCATCAATGAGTGATATCTGCCTAAGACAACTTCATCAACAACTGCTATCTACATAAGACGACTTCATCAACAAGTGCTCTTTACCTAAGATGACTTCATCAATGAGTGTTATCTACCTAAGACGAATTCATCAACGAGTGCTATTTACCTAAGATGACTTCATCAATGAGTGTTATCTACCTAGGCTGACTTCATCAATGATTGTTATCTACCAAAGATGACTTCATCAATGAGTGCTATCTACCTAAGACGGCTTCATCAACGAGTGCTATCTACCTAAGACGACTTCATCAACGAGTGCTATTTACCTAAGATGACTTCGAATATGAGTGTTATCTAACAAAGCTGACTTCATCAATGAGCGTTATCTGCCAAAGACGACTTCATCAATGAGTGCTATTTACCTAAGATGACTTCATCAATGAGTGTTATCTACCAAAGACGACTTCATCAATGAGTGCTATTTACCTAAGATGACTTCATCAATGAGTGTTATCTACATAAGATGACTTCATCAATGAGTGCTATTTACCTAAGACGACTTCATCAACGAAGTGCTATCTACCTAAGACAACTTCATCAACGAGTGCAATTTACCTAAGATGACTTCATCAATGAGTGTTATCTACCTAAGCTGACTTCAACAATGAGTGCTATCTAACAAAGACGACTTCATCAATGAGAGCTATTTACCTATGATGAGGGTTCTCAGGTTTTTGCTGTTGGTGGAAAAAGCCGTGGTTTTAACAGCGGTTTTAACCACTTGGCAAAAACAGTTTTTGCCAGCAAAATGGCAAAAACTAAAAAAGTGATCAATAGTTCACTATATTCATATCAAAACAAATTATTAAAGTTACAATAATACTTTCCTGAGTGTAACAAGGCCAGATTTTGTTATAATAAGTAACATATTAAGAAATAAAATTCATGGGTTTTCATTGCTCACTAGACTGCAGTGAACTGAAATATGGCTTATCAAATTCAAAACTTTTTCATTTTAAAGACATGATGAGGCAACAAACATGTTGGATGATTCATGGAAAGCTTTCATCAATGAGTGCTTTTTATCAACGACTTCATCAATGAGTGCTATCTACCTAAGCTGACATTATCAATGAGTGCTATTTACTTAAGATGACTTCATCAATGAGTGTATCTACCTAAGCTGACTTCATCAATGAGTGCTATTTACATAAGATGACTTCATCAATTAGTGTTATCTACATAAATGACTTCAACAATAAGTGTTATCTAACAAAGAAGACTTCATCAACGAGTGCTATCTACCTAAGATGACTTCATCAATGAGTGCTATCTACCAAAGTCGACTTCATCAATGAGTGTATCTACCTAAGCTGACTTTATCAATGAGTGCTATCTACCAAAGACGACTTCATCAATGAGTGCTATCTACCTAAGATGACTTCATCAATTAGTGTTATCTACATAAGATGACTTCATCAATGAGTGCTATTTACCTAAGATGACTTCATCAATGAGTGTTATCTAACAAAGATGACTTCATCAATGAGTGCTATCTACCTAAGATGAATTCACCAATGAGTGCTATTTACCTAAGATGATTTCATCAATGAGTGTTATCTACCTAAGACAACTTCATCAATGAGTGCTATCTACCTAAGCTGACTTCATCAATGAGTGTTATCTACCTAAGATGACTTCATCAATGAGTTTTATCTACCTAAGACAGCTTCATCAACGAGTGATATCTACCTAAGATGACTTCATCAATGAGTGCTATCTACCAAAGACGACTTCATCAATGAGTGTATCTACATAAGCTGACTTCATCATTGAGTGTTATCTACCAAAGACGACTTCATCAATGAGTGCTATCTACCTAAGATGACTTCATTAATTAGTGTTATCTACATAAGATGACTTCATCAATGAGTGCTATTTACCTAAGATGAGTTCATCAATGAGTGTTATCTAACAAAGAAGACTTCATCAATGAGTGCTATATACCTAAGATGAATTCATCAATGAGTGCCATTTACCTAAGATGACTTCATCAATGAGTGTTATCTACCTAAGACAACTTCATCAACGAGTGCTATCTACCTAAGATGACTTCATCAATGAGTGCTATCTACCTAAGATGACTTCATCAATGAGTGCTATCTACCTAAGATGACTTCATCAATGACTCTTATCTACCTAAGCTGACTTCATCAATGAGTGTTATCTACCTACGATGACTTCATCAATGAGTTTTATCTACCTAAGACAGCTTCATCAACGAGTGATATCTACCTAAGATGACTTCATCAATGAGTGCTATCTACCAAAGACGACTTCATCAATGAGTGTATCTACATAAGCTGACTTCATCATTGAGTGTTATCTACCAAAGACGACTTCATCAATGAGTGCTATCTACCTAAGATGACTTCATTAATTAGTGTTATCTACATAAGATGACTTCATCAATGAGTGCTATTTACCTAAGATGAGTTCATCAATGAGTGTTATCTAACAAAGAAGACTTCATCAATGAGTGCTATATGCCTAAGATGAATTCATCAATGAGTGTTATCTACCTAAGACAACTTCATCAACGAGTGCTATCTACCTAAGATGACTTCATCAATGAGTGCTATATCTACCTAAGATGACTTCATCAATGAGTGTTATCTACATAAGCTGACTTCATCAATGAGTTTTATCTACCTAAGACAGCTTCAACAACGAGTGCTATCTACCTAAGATGACGTCATCAATGAGTGCTATCTACCAAAGACAACTTCATCAATGAGTGTATCTACCTAAGCTGACTTCATCAGTGAGTGTTATCTACCAAAGATGACTTCATCAATGAGTGTATCTACCTAAGCTGACTTCATCATTGAGTGTTATCTACCAAAGACGACTTCATCAATGAGTGCTTGCTATCTACCCCAGATGACTTCATCAATTAGTGTTATCTACATAAGATGATGACTTCATCAATGAGTGCTATTAACCTAAGATGACTTCATCAATGAGTGTTATCTAACAAAGATGACTTCATCAATGAGTGCTATCTACCTAAGATGAATTCTTCAATGAGTGCTATTTACCTAATATGACTTCATTAATGAGCGCTATCTACCTAAGACAACTTCATCAACGAGTGCTATTTACTACCTAAGATGACTTCATCAACGGGTGCTATCTACCTAAGACGACTTCATCAACGAGTGCTATTTACCTAAGATGACTTCATCAACGAGTGCTATTTACCTAAGATGACTTCATCAATGAGTGTTATCTACCTAAGACGACTTCATCAACAAGTACTATTTACCTAAGAAGACCTTATCAATGAGTGCTATCTACCTAAGATGACTTCATCAATGAGTACTATCTACCTAAGATGACTTCATCAATGAGTGTTATCTACCTAAGATGACTTCATCAATGAGTGCTATCTACCTAAGATGACTTCATCAATGAGTACTATCTACCTAAGATGACTTCATCAATGAGTACTATCTACCTAAGATGACTTCATTAATAAGTGCTATTAACCTAGGATAGACCTGAACATGTCCGTATAAGTGGACCATTTGTAAATTTGTCCTTCATTTTATTGTAAAAAATTTGACCTATTTTGTAATTTTTGCTTCAAAACAGGCTGACTTTTTTCAAACTAAAAGTGGACTTCTTTCTGGATTTTTGAAAAGGACAAAAACACTACTAAAGCAATGTCACATTTTACCTCCTCTGCAAATATAGAACGATATCTGTCTGGATGTGTACCGTATTCCTCCCTGCTGAAGCCTGGTTCACCTGATTTGCGAACCATGTGGTGCTGTCTGCGTAGAACAGTGGCATACACCTTACGCCTATCTGCAATGACAAGACAGAAAACAATTAATGGTTGCACTTTAGGTAGCTTTGAGCTATTTGACATAAGCTAAAATACACACAGATAGCTGGCAATATGTGAGCTAACATTCTTGATTGTACAACTTAATTTGGGTTTTAATTTCCAGTACTGTATCGTCATTCCAATAAGCACCCAGGGTGCTTTACAAAGCTATATCATTTTGGGTGGGCGCTTATTTTTTACCCGATTTACCTAATTTTTTTCGTAAGGGCTGTTTATTAGAGACAAATTTACCTACGATATAATAGGGTCCAGAGATGTTTAACTTTTCTTATTTCTCACAAACTTGAAATTGCTTACCGAGAGGAAGCTTTCATTCAGTTTTCTCTTGGACGTCTTCAGCCCCAATATTTGGCACATGGGGGCGCTGTTGGCTATTCTGAGCCACCGACACCAGAAGGGTCCAGAGATGTTCTAGTAGCTTTTTTGATACATTACAAGTTTACATAGGTCTTCAAATCCTCAAGTATTTCACTGTATTAATGTCTATCAGTCACCTCAACATTAATGGTACCCTTTAGCAAATTGAAATAGGCCTACCCTGGGTAGGTGCTTATTGGGATATGGGTTCTTATTGGAACAAATACAGTAATTGCAACTTAGGCCTATTTCTTAACGTTGTGAAATCCTCCACTTTGAAGACCCAATTAATGTCATAATTAACCATAAACTGCATATTTTTAGCTTATGACCTGTGTTGACCCCATCACCATGGCAACACTGAGACATATACATGTACAAACCACCATACCTCCATTCTGAGCAACAGCTTTAAACTTTGACGGCTCCACAAATTCAACAGGAAGATGGGACAGCACATATTGGGCACCCTGCATGGAGAAACATTCAAAACTTATTCTATTAGTAAAATAATGAATAAAAACTTGAAGTTAATAAGCAAAGTCTTGGTACTGTATATATTCACTTAGAAAGTATTAGTATCCCCACTTATATTGGTAAAATAGTCATCTTTATAACGTTTCTATAATACATCGGTATAATACCAGTGTTTTCATTGTTTTTTTAATTTGGATTGTGCTATTCTAGTTTAAATCTATACACCCCTATGGAAGACATGACCTTAATCTTTCACACAGGGGATGAAGGTTTCAAATTGAATCATACATTCAGGTAACTCCATTTGAAATTCACTCCCTGTGTGGAAGATTGAGGTGATGTCTTTTATAAGGGGTGTGTGGATTTCAACTGGAATAAGCCATTCTTTGTAAGTGAATATTGGATAACTTTGCGCTGCCTCACTCCTGCGTCTCTCTCTATCTCTATGGTGCTACTTGATTTGAGAATGAGAAATAGATGAGGCCAGGCAGATAATCTTCAATGCTATGTGGCTACATCTGCAAAATGCAAAAATACTGAAATTATTTGAGTGTAAGACTGTTTTAATATATCAAAATATATCAGACTTCAGTGACTTTTCCTTTTTTACACAAAATAAACAAGCTCTGGACAAAATGACACACAATACAGGTTGAATCAAAATGTCTTAGTACCCATCAGGCATGCAGTTGCATTATGGACAACATAGGATCCATCTCATTTGTAGGTTAATCTATCAATATTGGTCATGCCTCGTATGTTCTTCATCAAAACAAAGGGGTTGGTTTCAAAGCTGCGTAAAAAAGACCATTTATGCATATTTAAATAGATTTCTCTTTTCTGTTCAAACACTTTATGAAGTCTTGATTCAACTATGGAAAACACAGTTAGAAGTATAAGCCTACAGCTTTATTTCATAAGCTGCGTAATTCCTCAAAGGAATCTTTACACTAATCTAACTCATGAATATCTTACACCAAGGTATATCAAAAGATGTGAGTGACATTCTGAAGTTATATATGTAATGCAAAACTGCAATAAGATCCACTGTACCTTTGATACAGCTCCATCTCCAAGGAATACAAAAGTGATTGGTCCAAGCTGTTCATGAATCAATCCACTTGTAATCTCCTCACCAGCAGACTTGACAGCAGCGCAGGCTGATGCCAAAGTGGGGTAGCTGTGAGGTGCAGCTATGTGCTGAAACAAAATTGATCATGGAATAAATTCATTTAATTCTTTGAGATGCTATGAGGGAAAACCAGTCACAAATAATATCTGCTAATGATGTGTGCTAAGCTCCAGTGCTAAGCTGAGTCAATTTTGAAGTTATGAACTAACTTTACACATTTGTTTTACATTCCAAAGACACTTTTTTAAGGGATCGGATAGCAACATTTGCACCTTATTTGTTTGTGCATGGGACATGAGAGCACATCAGATAAAAATTGTAGGCCTTTTGGGGAAAAATGTATATCTTCAATACGAAAGGTCAAAATTTTCAAATGATGGATGACTTTTCCTCCCAGCTACATACCGTACACTTTAATTACATATCATTAGATTTATGTTTACTTCGAGGATTGTTAAATATCAAAAATATCAAAATATCAATTTTTGATAATTTGCCATAAAATATCATGAATTAAAAAAAAAATTATATCAACAGGACATTCCTCGTGTTGGCCATTGGTTAATTGCACACCAGACAGCTGACAAAAAATCCTTAAACTCAGGGTCTGTGGGAAAGATAGAATCTTTTGTTGACCAATCACCCATGCATAATAGCTGTAAGATTTGTTATGCCTGGTATAATTATTTGTAATAATTTTGAGCAATGGCTAATAGATAATTGGTCCCAAACCAATGCAGGTCTTTAACCTTTACAAGAATGTTATTTGCCACACAGCATGCAGCACTCACTAGTAACACTACATGTATTACTCTCCATGTACAACTAACTTTTTTCTTGAAGTATGGTGAATCCTGCACCTTTTGGCGATAAAATAGGTCTATGGTACAAATGTTTTTTGACATGAGGGGATGGGGTTGGAAAACATTTCTTATGCTTTTACATTTAAATCATGATGAATATCTAGCTGAACTCATTTCAGAATTAGACTGATCAAAAGGCTGAGAATGGTTCTGCCAAAATTGTCAAGGTATTAATTCCCAAAATGAACCTGATAAATGTAGATTTGAATATCGGTGCAAAATGTTGTTGTGGCATTTTTGTAAGAACTTACCATGAAAGGTGAATTGAAGCCAAGACCCAATAAGCGCAAACCCATTCCATGTAGGATATCAAGCATACCAGACAGCCCTGCAAATCGACCAAACACGGAATCCATTCTAGTGCCTTGGTAGTTACACATTGTCTCCCAATCCATTAGGCGAATGTTCTGTAATCAAAAAGCAAATAAAAGAGCAACTGTTCAGTAGGGCATTCAACTCAGGATCACAAGGTTATGGGTTCGAACCCTGTCAGGGCCAATGTGTTGCGTCATCGGGCAAGACACTTTATCTCGTTTGACCCACTCCACCTAGGTGTTAAATGAGGAGCTGTTAGTGGGTAGTCATATACTTGTGCAGTGCGACTGTTATTGTTGGCAATGTGATTGCTGTTATGCAAATGGCTATAATAATTTATTATAACGAACAAGCAGCTATATAATCATATAAAGTCCTGCAATTATTTATTTATTTATTTATTTTTATTTAAAGATGCTCACAGTGATAAAAATGAAGGTCTTTCAAACCCAGGTCTAAGATACAAATATCACAGCTGCCATTTTATACATACCCTTTTTAATATTGCATCCAGCATATCCATGTTATCTGGTTGTGCTTTGATAACATGAGCAAAGAATGAGTATGTCTTGTATGGGATGAGATCTTGAATGGGCACCTGCTTGATGCCAATGATGAGGGAAGCTTCTGACATATCATCCTCAAGTATGGCTCCTACTTTCTTGTATTCCTGTAAAAGTGTTATACAAACAATATAAAAAATAAGACCTTGTTTAGATTAGGGTAAATTGTAGAAAAATAAAAGTATCTATAGGCCTACCCTGCTTCATATTATCAGCGAAAATCCCATATGACAAAACTGTTTTCTTCATTAAAAAAAAAGCGCGGTGATACATAGTGAACAACGCCTAGACTTTGATCCACAAGCCTCAGCCCGAACCTCATCACACTTTACAGGTTTATTCCATAAACCATTAAACAACAATTCAGGGACTTTGCTGCTTCAAGAGCGCACACCTTAGACAATCCACAAATAACCGTCGCAACCAGGATCAGCTCCCCGAATTTCATACGGGTAACAACGAGACAAATTAGCAGCTAGTTCCTTTCAAGCTAAATCAAATTTTAGGCACCGCCAGAGTTCGAACCCGCAACCTCTCGCACCATAGTCGAACCCCTTATCAATTGAGCTAACTTGACAGTTCATTTGGCTATACCCAGCAAACACATAACCTTTGACAGAAATGTGTTTTACCAAAACGTTTTAATAACATGTCAGAAAACATTTTTGTTAACTTTCTGCAAACATTCTAACATAATGTTATTTATTGTGCTGACAGGATATTAAAAAAAATATTTGCCAACAAATATTTTACAATAACCTCTTGACAACGTTTTTAAAATGTACTTGTATTGTTTGGTCATATAAAATGTTTTATAAATATTTTGAACAAAAGCAAAAAACGTGTTTATAACACGTTTATAACATTTTAAACTTATCACATTTGTATTTGCTGGGTATTGGAATGAGATCTGCTTTAGATTTGATACCCACAAACCTTAGGGATACGTGACTCCGAGAACAGTGGTACCACATTCTCCAAGTGGTACACATAGACATTACTTTATTGTTGTCGTCAGTTGCTTATCTTTGAGTTTCGAGTCAAATTTTTGAGTCTCGAGTTTCGAGTCTCACATTTCGAGTTTTGAGTCTTAATATATCGAGTTTCGAGTCTCAGGTTTCGTGTGTCATATATCGAGTTTCAAGTGTCATATATCGAGTTTTGAGTCTATAAATTCAAGTTTCAAGTCTCAAATTTTGAGTTTCAAGTATCGAGTGTCAAATTTCGAGTCTCGAGTCTGAAGTTTCGAGTTTATAATATCGAGTTTCGAGTGAGTAAAACAAAAAAGAAGTATTTAAAAAAAGAAACTGACTCAAATAAAACGGCTTAAATGATAATAATAATATATAGGCCTTCTCTCTTGGATTTCATATGTCAACCACATTACTTCTTGCTCTTTGCCCAAAAATAGTACAAAATAGGGCATAAATTGCCAAGATTGGGCAATATTTTAGCAACAGTTATTAAACTAATTAAGAATAACAATATAGGCCTACGTCATTTTAAAGACAACGGACCTTTCATAATGGTCAATTGACATTCAAAACGCATTCATATTATTTTTGTGGCCAAAATACGTTTAAGTGAGCAAGAAAATAACTAATCATATTTTGCCCCCTTAGAGAGTTGTAATCAAAATTTAGACCCAATTTCGAGTTTCGTCATTACCATGATTACGGACCTTTTGTAAACATGGTAAAAGACATTATTAAAGATATCCCAAAGCCACTCATATTATTTCTTGGCCAATGCTATTGAAGTGACAGAGAGTTACAAAAATCGAGGCTAGAAATTTACACCCAATTTCGAGTCTCGTCACTTTTTAGAAAACGGACCTTTTGTAAAAGTTAAATGACATTCAAAAGTCACTCACTCATATTATTTCTTGGCCAAAATACTATTAAAAGTGGAGAGAAAAACGAAATAAATTTGCCCCCTACAGAGTTATAATCGAGACTCGAAATTTAGACCTATAAGTTCGAGTCTCGTCATTTTAAAGAAAACAGACCTTTTCTAATGGACAAATGACATTCAAAAGCCACTCATTATTTCTAGGCCAAAATACGATTAAACATGATTAAAGTGGGAGAGAAAAAGCTAAATAAATTTGCCCCCTAGAGAGTTATAATCGAGACTCAAAATTTATATGCTTTTAGCATAGATTCTATGCTTTTAGGCATCATCATTAAGTTTTAAACTAAAAGAAATAATTGTGAAAAAGTAATCAATATAATAATGACGCCAGGATGTCGTTTACATAAAAAGAAAAGTAATCCATGTAACAAATAACAGAAATATCCGTGTTTAAAGTTGAAATTAGTTCCATGGTTTAAATATCGCTATGCCTTTGATTTTGTACATGCAGATCGTTTTTAAACGCAAAAGCAAGAACTGAAATCGTTAATCATGTTGAAATTTAATTTGAAAAGATCTTCACATTTTTTACGTGCTTAGTGTTTATAAATTATCACCCCTATACCTTCACTGTACAAACCTTGGCCATTAAAGTTTTCAAGGGTTTATGTTGCTTGTGCTGGTTTTGCAGTGAGCTTGGAAAAACAGTGGCATAATCGACGAGAATTTAATCTGAGGT
The DNA here is from genome assembly GCF_039555335.1 of Amphiura filiformis. Lineage (NCBI taxonomy): Eukaryota > Metazoa > Echinodermata > Ophiuroidea > Amphilepidida > Amphiuridae > Amphiura > Amphiura filiformis. The sequence continues at coordinate 79,614,866 of NC_092630.1, read as the reverse complement.
CCTGGGTTCGATTCCCGGGCGGGATCAATTTTAAATTTTTCTGCTTGTCTCCATTATTCTTTGCGACGGCGAACCAGGTGAAAAAAGTGTGTTTTAAATCAATGTTTGCACAGTATTTTTTTGTGCGGCATGAGAGCACATCAGACATATCGAATTGCATTCTGAATAGGCCCTACGAGGAATGTCCTGATATCAAATAATTTTGTGCAAATTTCATGTAAAATTATTAAAAATTGATATTTTTGATATTCAACAGTCCTCGAAGTAAACTTTATAAATCTAAAGATATGTACTTTTAACAAGTCTATACCTTAGCTGGAATGAAAAGCCGACCATCAGTTGAAAATTTTGACCTTTCGTATTGAAGATACTAATATACATAAAGTTTCCCAAAAGATCTAACATTTGTAAGTATTTTTGGGAAAATATATATCTTCAATACGAAAGGTCAAAATTTTCAAAATACGGACTTTTCATCAACTACATACACTAAGTAGGCCTTTACATATCATTAGATTTATAAAGGATTCTTAAATGTCAAAAAATCAATTTTGAATAATTTGCCATAAAATTTGTATTATATTGCGAATTTCAAAAAAATCAAAATGATTCAGAAAGGACATTCCTCGTATTCAGAATGCAATTCGATATATCTGATGTGCTCTCATGTCCCACAAAATATACAAACGTTGATATCCGATCCCTTTACAGCATGTATATTATTTTATAAACTTAGGTCTATCAGAATCATGGGCGTCAATCTTGGGCGGGGGGCGTGTCCCCCTCCGACTAATTTTGTGTTGCTTTTCAACCATTTTTGACCATTCAGGCCAAATCCACCTCCCACTTTTCACGATGGATTGATCAGCATATTGGGCTAAACTATATTGATCAGTAGTATACCACGCCGGATCTATAATGCAAAACCCAATACCGAAAAACGAAACGAGTGGGGACACGGGCCAGAGAGGGACAAAAGTTTGAAAGCGTTTTCTGGAGCTCAATATCTAAAACACTTTATTGTACCGGCCAGGAACTGGAACTGGCCGGTACTTATTAATTGGCTCAAGTTTGTTGTTGTTTCTAACTTTCTATAGATAGTGTATGAACAAAACAGAAAATATTGTCAAAAAATGATCGAGTTGTCAAGGCAAATAGAAATACCAAAATTGGTGTGTGAAGACAACAGATGTTTTGTGTTGATTTTGCAATATTAAGGTAAAATCAGTATAATATTTTAGGAACTTTCTTTCTAAATTGAAAATTTGGCAAATTCGCTGGTCCTCTTACCATGCACATTGACCTTATTAGAGTATAAAGCACAGGGGACAATATAATACTCAGTACAAGTTCCAATATCTGTGGTGTCAGTGTGTGGTCAATGGTCATAGTGCTTTTCAAGCAGGGTCGAGGTTATCTAGCAGCAATCTTGCTATAAGTTTATGAAACTGTTTTGATGTCATTACACATCTATTCCAGAAAACTTACACATGAAAATTAATTGGCAATTGGTGGGAGAGAATAATTGGCAGGACAATTGGTTCTACATTTAGGAGTTTCACAGGATAATAATTAGATGTTAGGATAGAAGAGGGTGTAATGTTATGCCCTTAATCAAAAGTCTGCTGCAAAAGCTATTTGCACTCACACATGATAAACAATTATCTTCTTTTGGATAAGTTGATTAACTTCATATATTTTGGTATAATAATGATGACATAAATCAGAAAAATGGAGCTCTAGTGCAGATGTAACGAATTATGTTCCTACGTATATCACTAGTCTTTACTTTAACCATGCTAACAAAATTAATACAATAGCTTTGGGTTTCAGTATGTGTAGGCCTATAATATATTTGTTGTTTATATAGTCCCAAAAAATTATTCTTGATATAGTGTTTAATATTCTGTGTGTTTAAATTTTCAAAACCAGATTGTTATGAATTAATCTATACTAAAAGATGCGAATGTTGTTTGCTTTTACAAATTTCATTTGTGCAATCACAATTATACTCATAGACAGTTTTGACGTAAGTGTGAAAGAAGAATACAAAACAGGGTGTAACATAAACTATTGGGAAAATTGCTAATGAATTAGCTTCCGAAATTCATAAGGATGTAGAAGGGATCACATCACATTTGGTACCAAATGATCACATTTGTGATGCGATCAAGCAAAATCAGTCGGAACTCGGAAATATTGATTTTGAGATGTAGCCATACAAAGGAAATATTTCCTTTTGTTTTCTTTTGTTTTGGAAACTCTTTAATTGCTCATATCTTTGGAACTGGTTGTTCAATTTCAATGGGGATTTCTGCAAAATGCAGCTCTGTAAATGCTTTTTACTATACGATAAGAAACTGAAAATTTTATATTTCCGAGTTCCGACTGATTTTGCTTGATCGCATCACATTTGGTGCCAAATGTTTGGAATTTATTTCATCTTATTTCAAATGTATCTAACAACGTAAAGACTGATTTTGAGAGAATAGCAACAAATGGAATTTGGCTCAAAATACAACCATAATCTTTACACTTAAAAATTATTTTTACTATATATTTATATTTTAAAACGAAATCTTATGTTACTCATTGTAATTCATCCTTTTGCCGGTACATCCCTTTTTAAAGGGATTTTTATTGTTCATAAGTTGGAAAAGCAAACCATTAAACCGAGGTGAAAAACCTCAAACCATTGTCCCTATTCATCATACCATGCACCCTGGGCATGCACCCCCTGACCCCATTCACTCCCGTTTTCCGTACCATGGCAAATTTGGATTGAACTGATACATTACTGTTTATATATTATAAGTCTTAAATAATAATAGGTTATTGTTATTTTTAGTAATTAAGTGTGTAATGAAGTTAACCTTATGTAAAAATGAAACAACTTAGCCTCAAATAATTTGCAAGTAGGCCTACGTGTACATCCGATGCGGACATCACCGTCCAATTTTAGGCCCGGTCGGATTTTTGGCGACTGAATAAATGCAATTGATTATGAGTCGCGGTCGGGCTTTGTTTTTGCTAATTGTCCTCATCAATTTATTTTGTTTCTCCTTTTTCTTCTCCTCCTTTTCCTTTCTTCATTTTCTTCAGCTGCAGCGAATATTGTTCGTATTGACGCAACTTCAGAAAAAATTATTGGCTTCTTACTCAAATTAATATCGTAAATGTGTAATGTGTAATTATGGAAATATACTGACTAGCCCCGGTCCCGGGACTAGCCCTATACACTGCGTTTTCTTGATCATCAAGATTAGATTCCTATAGTTAAAGAGCCCGGTAAAAAGCGAGAAATAAATAAATAAATAGCCTCAAAGTGTTTTAGTAAAATTGCTGAGCTTTTGATTCTAAAGGCGAAGAAAGGCTAGAAAATTGGTTTCAGAGTGATTTTCCCAACCACGACCATTTTGAAGCAGCATAAAATTTGATGGACAGACACACCTTATTTCTATTGGGACCTACCTTATCAGGATATGCTCGTCTTGCACTTGGTTGTACTATAACTTGAATACCAACATCCACCAGTCCTTTCACTTGTGTAGGATTTAATGGAGCTCGTCTCTCCCAAAGTGTTCCGTAATTCTCACGACGAATAGCTATCACCTTCATTTTCGATGTTTTCTCAGATCAGGGAAGTAAAACTAAATTGAAATGCAATCGCAATTAGGTAATAGCAGATACCTCTTCACTGTCAAGTTCCTCGGTAATTTTGAACGTGTATATGCCAAAAAGGACTACGCCAACTTATATTTCAATGGTCGTATTATGTATAGAGTTGAATTCATTCATTCGTCAAATACTTGGATGAAGTTCAATATAATATGCATGGTTGATTGTACAGGTCCACTCAGCATGCTCAGACAAAATAAAAGAGACGACGCGAATTTGCATTGATCATGCATCGATTTAGCTCTCGATGGCAGATAGCTTCAAACCATAGACTGTTCAAACTAAGAATTTAGCGATCTGAAAAAATATTGATTAAGGGATCTGGAATGAGCGTTTTGAGCGTTTCGACAGTATGATTTTTTTTTGGGACATGAGAGCACACAGACATATCGAATTGCATTCTGAATACGAAGAATGTCTTTCTGATATCAAATAATTTTCATTTTTAAATTCACGATATAATACAAATTTTATGACAAATTATTAAAATTTGACATTTTCACATTTTGATATATAACAGTCCTCGAAGTATTAAAATTTTATAAATCTATATTCTTAAAGTGTATATAGCTGGGAGGAAAAGCCGACGATCAATTGAAAATTATGACCTTTCATATTGAAGATATGGATTTTCCCCCAAAAGACCTATTTTTTTGTTTAGGGGAAAAAAAATCCATATTTTCAATACGAAAGGTCAAAATTGGCAATAGATCGTCGGCTTTTCATACATAAGCTCTTACATACACTTTAAGTACGGTACATATCATCAGATTTATAAAGTACTGTAAATATCACTAAATATCCATTTCTAATCATTTGCCACAAAATGTGTATTAATACATTGCGAATTTCAACAAATCTAAATTATTTGATATCAGAAGGACATTCTTCGTATTCAGAATGCAATTCGATATGTCTGATGTGCTCTATATGTCCCACAATAAATACTGTCCAAACGTTCATACCCCATCCCTTAAGTATTTTAACAATTGACCGTACATGTTGTACGCGTAAGTTCAGAATGCTTTTAGGCTTAACTTTGTCAGAATTCGATTTAGCATTGTTTCACGGTCATTGGTTTTGGTTCATTTGTCCTTGCTTCACGGTCATGGGTTTAGGACATGTAGGAACAATACACGGAATTTAGACATTTAATGATCCAGTGACCCGTGCGATATAGCTGAGTAAGCTGACCATCATACATGACCTTAACCTTTATTAATTTTTGTACAAATTAAAGGAGTAGGCCTATTTCATGATCCTAGCATCCTCCTTTTATGACACTTTTTCAGTAGATATGCACGAAAAAAGCTTATTCCCAACATTTCAGTTGATTCCGATTTTGCGCGGTTTTCGAGTTGTGCATGATGTGTATTACAGTGTTCCATCATGTCCATAGACAATGTGTTGTAATTTCGTTCTGGTATATGGGATTTCACGATATCTTTGCTGAACGAATTAATCTGCAAGAATTTTTTTTACATAAACATTAGCAAGAGGTTTCCAGTGATATCAAAATCTCAACCTTTTTTGAGAAAAATGGGTGGGATGAGGCTGTGGATCACGAAATGCCCTTTTAATATATGTATGGAATGGGATCACGAAATGCCCTTTTAATATATGTATGGAATGATTTAGATTTGTTAGGAATTTTCCAATGACACCATAACTGAAAAATTAAGAATTTAAAACCACAGAAAATTTCCATCATGTACTTTGTATTTGTATTGATTTGATATCGCCTATGAAAATAGTATCAAACTGTAAAAAACAAAACACAAACACGTGCTTAAAATGCCGTAGGCCTATACTATTCCATGCTGAAGTTAGCCTTTTTGGTCAAAATAGAAATAGAGCGTCTACTATATATATATACCCGGGTCCTTCAACTGGCACTGACCTATAGCAACAAGACGTTAATCGCCAAATCGTATACGTGCCTGTTTATAGAGATGCATGGTTGTTTTGGGGCCCCGTTTTTTCAGTCCCATGCATCCCGGGCCCCATGATGGAAATCATAAAAAACGACTGAGGACCCCCGGAAACGAGAACCTCAAGGCAACCATAATTCCTTACGGGGAATTTTGGCCTAACCCAGCCCCCCAAAAATAATAGTAAATCCGGCCCTGCAGATCATCATGTGGATTATCATCATGATCCGGCCCTGTGCGGGGTCATCAGCATAATCCAGCCTTGTGGATCATCATCATGATCCGGCCCTGTGGATCATCATCATGATCCGGCCCTGTGGATTATCATCACGATCCGGCCCTGTGGATCATCATCATCATGATCCGGCCCTGTGCGGGGTCATCAGCATAATCCAGCCTTGTGGATCATCATCATGATCCGGCCCTGTGGATCATCATCATGATCCGGCCCTGTGGATTATCATCACGATCCGGCCCTGTGGATCATCATCATCATGATCCAGCCATGTGCGGGGTCATCAGCATAATCCGGCCTTGTGGATCATCATCATGATCCGACCCTGTGAATCATCATCATAATCCGGCCCTGTGGATCATCATCATCATTATGATCCGACCCTGTGAATCCAAGGCCGGATTTACCATTGGGCCAGATGGGCCCGGGCCCAGGGCCCCCAAAATAGCTATGTGCATGTTCCGTTTTAGCTCTAAAACACCATATTGCAAAAATATTGCACCAGCCCATTATACCAAAATTCACCTTCATCTTGGACTAAAATGGTCTGAAATAGAAATTTTTCGCGCGCTTCGCGCGTAAAAATCCTGGGAAAATGAAACAAAATATGATTGTCACCATCTAAACCAAAACTTGGCCACTACACTGCAAAAATTGTGTCTTACTTGAGGACCCTATTTTAAGACGCGACTTTGAAGCCACTTTTTAGCCATGTCCTTATGCAAGTCATGTCTTGCATGAAGACATGGTTTGTGGAAAGACAGGACTTTGAGCTATGTCCTTATCCAAGACATGAGTAGCTACAAGACATCAACAAAGTATGTAGCTAGCCTTAAGTCGTGTCTTTATTATAGGAGCAGAATTGGACATCTTACTTCATGTCCTAGTTAAAGACACATTATTGAATAAGTGACTTCTAACAAGTCACAAATGCTTCGAGTCGTGACTTATCGCAATTTCCTATAAACTAGACATGACTCATATGCATAAAGTCATGACTAACCACAAGACATGTAGTTAATGGTTATGACATGGGACTTGCACAAAGACGCTAAATTAAGACATGTCTACTGAAGACATGTCTCCATGATAGACACAATTTTTGCAGTGTAGAGTACACATGCCTTCCTCACAATGTGTACTTTTCATTCTATGCTTGTCACTTTCTTTTGCTGTCTTTCTCATTTAATCTCTTGCAGTGCTAGTTACTAGTGCTTTACCTTGTAAAAGGGATGTTTTTATGCTCCCGAAACGTTGGTTGGTCAGTTGGTACTGTTTTAGTTTGCTTTTTTGCATTTATCTTTTGATCTGGTATAAATATTATAATATCAATAATTTATCAATATACAATTGACAGACTTTGGACTTGACTTGTATTTGCACCTGTTCCTTATCTGTATGATATGTTGGATAAATTCACTGTTTGGTTGCGGCGGGAGTTGCTGTGTGTTGAACAGAACTGTGGTAATATTGTCGGTTTTCAATTGTATATGAACATAATTATGATGAACTTGTGAAAATGTGTTGTAATCTTTAAATCGGTGACATATAAATACTAAAAATCAAGTGACAAAAGTAGTGACATTGAAATAAACACTTAAATAACCGAACGATGGCTCACCGCTCAGGAAACAAAAGGGGGAAACGTAATCAGAAGAAGAACCGCAAGAGCCATGGAAGTCACAGCATATCAGTAGATTATGATGAAGAGTTGGAAGAAGCTGCGTTTAGATTTTGTGAATGTTGCGAGTCGCATGCAGATCTGACAGCATTTTGTGGAACTTGTGAAGGGTTCATATGCGATGAATGTTTGGGGAAACATCAAGCCGAGAAGCGATACGAAAATCATCGTTGTAATGCTGTTGATAGTGTGACTGATGCAGCAAATATGGAAGGGAAAGGTTTGGCGATATGTCCTAAACACTACTTGGAACGACTCAATTTCTATTGTACTGACTGTTCACAGTTGGCATGTTATTACTGCACGATAACAGATCACGAGCCATCTCAGCATAATCTTCGCAATCTATCTGATGTTGCTGACGCCAAGAAGAGTGATTACTCTGAAAAGATGACGCAGATCACATCTCCGGTTCAGACGTTTCATACTGTTAACGATCGTATCAAGAGAGTCGAGTCTGATTTCCTCAAAGGAACTGGTGAAGTTAAAGACACGCTTGCAATCAAGAAGAACAGAATGACTGCCACACTCCGGGCCAAATGTCGCAATTTAGAATTGCGAATAGTCGCCTTAAAGAAAGCCCGTAGCAAAGCACTGATTCCGGCTGATGACGTCGAGGAAGACAGTGACAACTTACGCACTCATAGAGCCAAAATATTTCCAAGACTTATGATTCAAGTCAATGAGATGGAGTTTTGTTCTTTAAGAGTTGGCGTTACACATGGTCTAGAGAACATTTGCCTATCAACCAAACAGGAGACTAATATGGAAAAGAGACTCGAACAAATGTGCAGCAATAAACAAATATCTCAAGACGAATCTCGAAAGAAGCAAAAAGGCAAACGTTCCAAACGAAATAAGAACAAGAATACCAGCAGAAATGATTCACTTGCATTGTCAAGATACCCCAATCCCGCAGATTATATAACGTCAATACTACAGACTCATTGGCAAGATCATTTAACGATGGGAGAGCTCGGAGATGAAGAGGAAGGTCAGCTTCAGTATGCCAGATGTGTGACAATAACTCACAATGGTGACATTGTTGTCGCGGATGATATGAGACGACGAGTGTACATCTATGACACCACGGGTAAATACAAGACCATGTTTCATCCAGAACAAACTTTTGAGGGTCGACCAGCTTATGCTTGTAGTTTGGCGGTCACTGCTAATAACGAAGTCGTTGTGGCAGACTTGACTATTTATGTCAAGGTCTATACTTACCAAGGAGTTTTTCTGCACCATGTAAGTCTCTCAATGAAAAGATCCATGAACGTAAACATCTAAGGGATTCATAATAACTATGATGAGTACACCGCCCTGGTAATGTATGGTAAAAATGGGCTCTCCTTGGCTTCCCAAAAGTTCTTACTATTTATGCCTCCCCTCTTGACATATAACAAATGTTTGCCTTTTTGAATAGGGACAATTTGGGATGCTCATATTCTAAACCCATTTAAATGCGGGCACAACAATAATCACAATAAGTAAACATTAACTGCTTTGTACTTTTTTCCACACCTTTATTAAAAGCAATCCAAAGATAACTTGCCCTAAAAGTTCTCCTGGTGAAACATGATGTGGTGTATAAGAACCAAAATATAGACGAGTACTAATACTTAGACGCAACATGGTAAACTATCTAATAGTTTAATTAAATCATTGTTACCATTTTCAGATAATCCCATTTTCCAATCTGTATGAAGATAATACAAGCGGCATGCCAAGTTGTGTTGCGGTTGACCGGGATGACAACATCATAGTGGGTGACTTCAAACAACAAGTTGTCGTCATTGTGCAACAAGACCCTAGACCAGACGGAACGGTCCTTGCAATTATAGACACCTCGATTAGACCATGTTGCGTCGCCTTCAATCCCATCAAGAACCACATATTGGTGACCCAAGCATGCTCACATGACGGGAAAGTTGTGATCATCGATCGAAATCATGGAGGCAAGGAGAGTACGTTTGTTGATGGTAAGCATCTTCACACCTGAACACTCCCGAACAGAAAGAATGTCAGTTGAAGTCCCTGCTGTTGTGAGGAAAATAATGGCTAGACTATAGACTAGACTTCGTTAAAAGATAGCGTTAGTGTGATCGCTGGGTACCTGCCACAGGGCATGCTTTTCCACATAATAGGCCTACTCGACAAGTTGAAGTTGAACGCTTTAAACATTAAGTAAAAGCGTTATCCTATCCAGGGGTGGAAGTCGAGACGTTGGAATTAACTTGGCATCAAAAATATCAGATGATAAAGTTATGTTATTTTCTGCCAGTATAATCCTAGAGGCTAGATTTATCCCGTTAACATTTCACTTTTGACCTACTTTCAGGAAAGACGTTCGGCACACACAGTGTTTGCTGCAGCAACAACGGGGAAGTATTCGTAATGTTTGAGTGTCGTTCCAAACCTAGAACGGAATATTCAGTACACCAATATGACGTCAAAGGTCAACATGTAGGAGCCGTTGTCAAAGGTCTAGAGTATCCCGGTGGCATGCACATAACATCAGATGACACTCTAGCTATAGCTCATGGGAAGAATGTCAAATTGTATCGTCCAAATGGAGCACCTGAACTGAAGAGTTTGGAAAGTCCTGCAAATGATGCAGTAGATTCAACGACCAGAGAGGAGTCTCCAAACATTACTAATGAAGAAGTGGAATATCCTGTAGAGAATACAAGAGCTGTTACGGCGATCATCGAGGACGAGTCTTCAAAGGTCACGGGTGACAAGAAAACATCTGCAGGTAGCGACCAACAGGAAGTATCTGACCATGAAACTACTCGCAATAAGGACATTGCTATACATGGCGTGTTAACAGACAGCACTGATGGCGATGATAAAGATGTCTTCCTTCAAGGAACAAAAACATCAGGTGAAGGAAATAGACACCCCAAAGACACGGCAGTAAATCACAGTGATCACGCCGTTGAAGTACAAGGTCCCTCTTCTGATCCCAAAGCCGTTATCAGTGAAAATGGCGAAGGAGGAGGAGACAAAACAGGCAATAACGTCACGTTGACAAAAGAGGAAGTAAATGGTGGCCATTCCTCAACTACAATATCAAAGGACATGACAGACACGGACGACGCGGACAAAGAATCTCAGCCTGCCAACGATCTTGTCAACAATGAACACATGAAAGAACTCGTTCCTGATCCTGAAGAGATTGATAGCAGTGAACCCAATGGAACTGAAGCCAAAACAGACATCAGCGAAAATGACGAAGGAGTTGACAAACCAGGGGACAAGACCCTCACAGGTAACGACCGTGAAAATCCCGAAGATTTCTCCATTACTATATCAAAATCGAATGAAACCAACGAAGTTGAGGTGAACAAAGAATATCAGTCTTTCAATGATTCTGGCAGCAAGAACATTGCCTCTAAATCGGCAGAGATTAGTGATAATCAAGCCACGACAAATGAAGTAAATAACGTCAAGCGACCCTACGCAGACAATCTGAAAGCCGATGTTGGTGAAAACAGTAAGGACGTTGACAAAACAAACAACAATGACACAGCAACAACGGAGAGAGCAAGCAAGGACGCTAAACAAACTTCTATCGTTCCAAAAGATTTCTCATCCATTATATCAAAAGTAAATAAGATTGAGACAGACGAGGAAGAAAAATTCGAGCTTACCAATGACGTTGTCAATAATGATGAACAAATGAAGAACACCTCTCTTGAATCTGAACAAACTGGTGGCTATCAAACCAATGACACTCTAGAATCAACGAATACAGACAAAGATGAGTTGGGCAAGGACAAGTCTGCCAGTAACCTTATCAACGATACATCAGGTAGGATCATCATTCCTAATGCTGGAGAGGTCACTAATTATCACGCCGCTAGCACTGAAGTGAATAACGTTGAAGTTGTCTCTGAACAATTGGACTCTGCATGTAGGGACGTTGGTGCCAATTTCAAACGAGATGATAGTGAAATAAACGAAACAAATAACAACGGCACGACAACAGCGGAAGCAGGTGTTTATATCAGCAAAGAAAGCGCTACTTCGGAGTTAAGAGAGGAGGCATGTGCAGATAGATCACAAAACGATGATGAAATCCATCCTACACAACATGGTCTTTATCCGAACAAAGGTGTCACTTCTGAAGATGATGGTGGTCATCAAAATATTGCCGACATTGATAATGAGAAGATTACTGACTCTTGTGCATCAGATCTAAGCAGCAATGGCATTGGTGATCGGAACGAAGAAATAGTTCAAGAGATAATTATCACAGATACGGAGCCAGTTGAAGACACCGAGGACTCGCTAATACCGACGCCGATTTATCCAGTACATGATGGTTTTACTCTAACAGCAGCAGAGCCGTACGTTGCCAATCAAAAGCAATGTAAATCGCGCGATTTGCCGCTCAACGAAGAAAGCATTTTGAACGAAAGTTGCCATGGCTCGAAACTAGACTCCTGTGAATCAGTTAATTACTCAGATCACGATGCATCCGCACAAACAATAAGAGGCGAAGATAGCATGTCAACCGTTGCCGAAAATGGCGCAAGTACAGATGGATATAACAGCGATACTGCGGAGTCTAGTGACGACATCAACGACATTGTGAAGTTTAATGAAAATGACAACCCCAATGTAGTTGCACGCAAGCAAGATACTCCATCTGAATATGTCAAAGATCTACTGCAGAACGGCACGTGGGGTCCTATTGTCATTGCAGTATACGAGGAAGCACAGAATCAACTTAAAAAGCTACGTAACAGACCCGACACCGGTGCAGATGAAGATGGTACCCAAGGCGAGCTACCAAACGATGACACAGATGACTTTGAGCCAGGTAGTACAGGTGCATTTGTTGAGAGAATATACAGAGACCTACAGAATGCAAAGAAATAAGTGCAGGAACCCACGTTGGGGATGGTAGGCCTACTTTAAAAAAACAACAGTTTAGTTACGTCATCAGAAGTTATTGTGCAAAAATTAAGTTGAAAGTCCCGTGTCGTGCCTATAAAGAAATTTTGTGCAGAGATTTGAATTTGCACATGATTATCGAGATTAAAAATCTAAATTGTTATTTTCTTGTAGCTATAGCTATTGGGCGCACTTTTATAACATTCTAATAATGTGCGCTTGTCATTTCCTGGGTACACCTTTATTACAATCTATAGTAATTCGCGCTTTCCACTTCCTGTGTGTACTTTTATTACAAGATAGTAATGCCCGCTTTCCACTTCCTGTGTGTACTTTTATTACAAGATAGTAATGCGCGCTTTCCACTTCAGGGGAGTACTTTTATTACAAGATAGTAATGCGCGCTTTCCACTTCAGGGGAGTACTTTTATTACAAGATAGTAATGCGCGCTTTCCACTTTCTAGGTGTACTTTAATTACAAGATAGTAATGCGCGCTTTCCACTTCCTGTGTGTACTTTTATTACAAGATAGTAATTCGCGCTTTCCACTTCAGGGGAGTACTTTTATTACAAGATAGTAATGCGCGCTTTCCACTTCCTGGGTGTACTTTTATTACAAGATAGTAGGCCTAATGCGCGCTTTCCACTTCCTGGGTGTACTTTTATTACAAGATAGTAATGCGCGCTTTCCACTTCAGGGGAGTACTGTTATTACAAGATAGTAATTCGCGCTTTCCACTTCCTGGGTGTACTTTTATTACAAGACAGTAATTCGAGCTTTCCACTTCAGGGGAGTACTTTTATTACAAGATAGTAATTCGCGCTTTCCACTTCCTGGGTGTACTTTTATTACAAGATAGTAATACGCGCTTTCCACTTCAGGGGAGTACTTTTATTACAAGATAGTAATGCTCGCTTTCCACTTCCTGTGTGTACTTTTATTACAAGAGAGTAATGCGCGCTTTCCACTTCAGGGGAGTACTTTTATTACAAGATAGTAATGCGCGCTTTCCACTTCAGGGGAGTACTTTTATTACAAGATAGTAATGCGCGCTTTAATGCGCGCTTTCCACTTCAGGGGAGTACTTTTATTACAAGATAGTAATGCGCGCTTTCCACTTCCTGGGTGTACTTTTATTACAAGATAGTAGGCCTAATGCGCGCTTTCCACTTCCTGGGTGTACTTTTATTACAAGATAGTAATGCGCGCTTTCCACTTCAGGGGAGTACTGTTATTACAAGATAGTAATTCGCGCTTTCCACTTCCTGGGTGTACTTTTATTACAAGACAGTAATTCGAGCTTTCCACTTCAGGGAGTACTTTTATTACAAGATAGTAATTCGCGCTTTCCACTTCCTGGGTGTACTTTTATTACAAGATAGTAATACGCGCTTTCCACTTCAGGGGAGTACTTTTATTACAAGATAGTAATGCTCGCTTTCCACTTCCTGTGTGTACTTTTATTACAAGAGAGTAATGCGCGCTTTCCACTTCAGGGGAGTACTTTTATTACAAGATGGTAATGCGAGCTTTCCACTAGACTTGATCCACCAGTCCTTCAACTGCTTACGCACGGTCATCGGGTTGTGCTGTGAGTTTGTAAGTGCAGGTTTATTATACAATCTAGTAACTTGCGCTTTCCACCTCCTGGGTACACTTTTATTACGATCTTTTAATGTGCGCTTTCCACCTCCTGGGTGCACTTTTATTACAATATGGTAATGTGTGCTTTCCACCTCCCGGATACACTTTTGTTACAATCTTGTAATGTGCACTTTCCACCTCCTGGGTGCACTTTTATTACAATCTTGTAATGTGCGCTTTCCACCTCCTGGGTGCACTTTTATTACAATCTAGTAATGTGTGCTTTCCACCTCCTGGGTGCAGTTTTATTACAATCTAGTAACGTGCGCTTACCACCACCTGGGTGCACTTTTAATACAATCTAGTACGGTAAATAAATGTTGGTATTAAAATAAATGTTGGTATTTATACAGCGCCTTTCACATGTGAACATGTACCAAAGCGCTTTACATTTATTCCGCCGTCATTAGAATATGTCAGCTGCCATACAATGCCCAAGGCATGCTCATACCTTTGGGCGGCGCTCAATGGACAGTATTCATAACAGCTCCCCATTTCACACCTGGGTGGAGAGGAGTAATCGAGATAAAGTGCCTTACTCAAGGGCACAACACGATGGCGTCGCCGGGGCTCGAACCCGCAACCTTCCGATTATGAGTCCTAGCCCGTTCCGCTCGGCCAACGTGCTCCGTTAACGTGCGCAACCTGCTACGGTAACGTGCGCTTTCCACCTCCTGGATACACTTTTATTGCAATCTAGTAATGCGCGCTTTCCACCACCTGGGTGCACTTTTATTACAATCTTGTAATGTGCGCTTTCCACTTCCTGAGTGCACTTTTATTACAATCTAGTAACGTGCGCTTTCCACCACCTGGGTGCACTTTTATTACAATCTAGTACGGTAACGTGCGATTTCCACTTCCTGGATACACTTTTATTGCAATCTAGTAATGCGTGCTTTCCACTTCCTGGGTGCACTTTTATTACTAATCTTGTAATGTGCGCTTTCCACCTCCTGGTAAGCGATATCCACCTCCTGGTGCATTTTTATTACAATCTAGTAGTAGGCTCTAATGAGCGCTTTTAGGAGTGCTATTATATGAAGATTTATGCAATTCTTATGTTGTTAATTTTCATAGACTTCTACGATTTGGATAAAACAGGAATAACTTTTGATCCATTAAGACCAATTGAATATATGGACAAAATGATAAACATGGGAAGCAATTATGCTGATGGTACATTCGTACGTTGATTAAATACGATACGATCGCGTATTAAAAAACCTGGTGGATCATCTCTAAAAATGTTTTTGTGTATCGTTGTACACACACAGCCATATTATCATCTTTTATATAGGCCCTATATAGCTTTAATTTTCATTTATGTTATTATTGTAAAGATCTGTAACAGGATTAATTACCACAGCGATAGGTGAAAACAATTTTTGAATTTATTGCCCTGCATTAGACGCAACATAATATATATAAACTGCTACATATATCTAAATGAAACATTACATAATCTTATAAGGCCGGATTTATACCATTGGGCCAGATGGGCCCGGGCCCCACCATGTGGGAGGGGGGGGGGCAAAATTACCCACGCAGTGCATGTTCCTTTTCAGAAAAACACAATGTTTTGAACCAAAATATATGGCATCTTAGCTTTGCAGACCGACGTGCAAAATTCACAAAATATAAATATGCTCGTCTACCTCTATAATTTGTAATGCTTCTGTCACCACTGTCGATCCTCGACGGTGAGTTTGGGGGCCTCAAACTTTTGGCTGGCCCAAATGGTCCCCAAAAAGGTAAATCCGTCCCTGTATAGGCCTATATATATATATTTATGGGCCTCTACTCCTTGAAACAAATCAGTGAAGTTGAAGAGGCTACCCTCTTAAATAAATACGGACGCCTATTTATCATCGTCAACCAGCCTATCAAATTTAATAAGAAAACTGCTGTTTGAGTGCTATGATTGTGGTGATTGAGAATTGAAAATAAAATATTGTATGATACTGTTTGCAACTGCGTCTTTATTGTTTTAAAGTTGTCATGTCATTTTTGATAATAATATAATAATGAATAAAATAATATAAACCTAAAACGCAAACGATAATTCAAATCTACGGAAATTAAGAGCCTATTAATTAATAGCAACCGGGTATTAGATGTTTCTCTTTCCTCAACTTAAACAAACAAACAAACGAAATTAATGACCAATCGACCGACCACATGCACAGCAAGTGGTCGCACCTAGATTATATTGGGGGGGGGCATGGGGAATCAACAAATTTTGCACAGTGCCGCAAAAAGTGGAATTTTTTTGTAATTTGATGTTTGTGTGTCTTTTTGTCTTTTCGCCCCCCCCCCCCATAGTGCCGCCACTGTCACAGCTCAGCTTCAGAGCCAGACCGAGAAATGTGAATTACCCCAGGAATTACCCCCTCCCCAAATCCTCCATACGTCAATCCGTATTTGAACCCTCCGAGATCTGGTCACACCAAACTGATGATGCCAAAGAAATGTTACAATTAGCCTATGCTGTTTCCGTATGGCTTCCTGGCACTGGGGGTGAAAGGAGGTGAGGTTCACTGTCAAAAATTTGGTAATGCCTACGTGTTTCCAAATGAAGGCACTATCCTTGCATAAGAAATCGAACTTTTGGAATTGTTAAGAAAACTGTAGGCCCTATACCGTACAAGAACGCGTAAATAGGCCCTATGCAAATTTTCCCGGTCGCAACACGTACCGGTAGGGTAACTTGGGGCAAATTGGGACACAGGGTAATTTGGGACAGTGATTTCAGAAATACTTTTATGGTCACATTTTGCCCATTTTGCACCAAAAGAACTTTGACAATAATGTCTATTTATATTTCCAACCATTTAAAAGTACCATTGTTCATTAAACAGGAACTTCTGAGGGCCGTAAGCTTGACACATCAAAATAAATATTCCATTTTTTTGTCATGTCTAAGCAGAGGTCACGACTTGAGGCTAAATATCTGAATCGATGGCCCGAATTAGTGTTTCTCAAATTAAAAAATAACTTCTAAGCCACCTTTTTCAATTAAATAAGACAAAAATTGTTACTCTTTTCTTCGAAAATTATATGAAAAGATTTCTTTTAGAAATGTGCCAAATTGGGGTAAAATGGGACGCCATTGATTTACTGTGTGCTAACTCGCACTGTCCCATTTTGCCCCAACAAAAGAAATCGTTTAGTAAATCAATGGCGTCCCATTTTACCCCAGCTGTCCCATTTTACCCCAGCCTCTTTACAGCAACAATTTCGCAGTGGGGTAAAATGGGACGCCTTAAAGACTCCTTAATAAAATAATGAAGCCGGAGGCCGACGGGCACCATTTTTTGTGAAACGTTAGTCTACTAGACTCTTGGTGATGTACATTTTGTTTTGTAGTGGTCACTTGTCGCAAGTTGTCAGGTATTAGTATTATAGCCGAGTAAAATCTGGTGGGGCAAAATGAGACATTAGGTGGACCAATTTGCCCCACTTCCCCCTACGGTATCTAGCCCATAAAAAAGGTTGGCAAATTAGGATCCCAAAAATTTAGCATGTGCAAAAAGGACGGGGAGGGGGACAAAGGTTTTGGGCAGGCCGAGAGGGAGGGGAGCGATTTGGGGGGGGCTAGAGGGGGAGTTCTGGCGAGTCGTTTGAAATTTACCCCCCAGCCCCTTATGAAGTTTATGATGTTTTCAATATGTTTTAACGTAAGAAGCTCATGACACACACGTTTTGTGTTAACAGTTTTATAATTATGACCTTATTGTTGCCAAAAAAGGTGCGCACCTGCACCCCCGATCATCAGCGCTTTTATAGTCCCGGTCAGCGATCATTGCTTTTTAAACGGAATTTTTGTTTAAACCGGAAGTTGTTAAAAAGACGAAAACCCCGCGAAAGTTTGTGGCCGTGAGGCAAATCAACGAAACGAAAATGCCGAAACCAAACACGTTGTTTGCATATTTTGGGAAGCCCACACCTTCGAAAAAAGAAACAACATCACCAAAAGCAGCAGATGATGTCGGGAAAACAAAATCGGGCTCGCCAAAAGAAACTGCAAAGGAAAATGTGTCACCAAAAACCGAAGACGGTAAGCTTACAATTACATGTCACTCACGTCATGTGTGCGGAATTCGGCACGTCTCAAGTCGATAGTTGCAATGCCTTGATTGCTACCATTGCCTCTGCTGATTGACATTTGGATTATGGGAATGACTCCACCAGATGGAATTTCAGCTCACCATGATTATCTTGACTTTGTTCAATCATGTATTCATGAAATGAAATGTAAAATTGTTATTTTCAGGGGGGGAAGGGCAGTGCCCCCCCACTCAGCCCCAGTGGCAATGAACTGAATCCTGGTCTACCCCCCTAAACCCTCAAATTGCTCCGCTATCCGACCTAAAATGATAGCAAAGCACTCTAGCATCATGAGCATCGAAAGCGTATTCTATCTTACATAAAGTGAAATTCGAAGCTAGATAGGGAGAGTTCTCGAGTAAGGGGATGTCATTTTCTTCGGCAGGGGGGTCATGAATATGTCGGTGACCACAGTAAATTTTTTTATGACTCCCCTATTGCGGGCAAAATTTTGTTACGACCCCCATCTTTTGACCCCCCCTTCCGCCTACACAGACTCAAGACAAATTATTCATTGCCAGAACAAAGGCGAAGAGCACATCAAAACTTTAGAGTGAAGGAAGTGTGCGGAGTACATTAAAATTTGATCGTGCGCGTAAAGAAAGCGCGCAAAAATTGTGCATTATATAACGAAAGATTGTGCAGACATTATTGATTCAAATTTAAGGAATGGCACATGCAGCGCGCGAAAATTTTGAGTACCAGCCCTTAATAATTCTATAACCCTTAACCCCCTATTTTGGGTGTTAAAAAATTAAAAACAACAACTTATATTTGGTCTAAAATTCTATGACCCCCCAGTATATTCATGACCCCCCCTTCCGAAGTAAATGACAGCCCCCTAAAGAACAAAATGAGCAGCAACTCGAGTGTACATGAATAGATGCTTGCAGCTCTTAGTTAGTCTTGCTTTAGGTGTGCTTGCACAGCTGCTTTGAGTCTTAATTGAGCTGGTTGAGTCTTGATACATTGAATAATTGAATGGGGTTGGTGATTCCAGTTTATTGGGAAAGTAGGAATATTTGTAGGCAATCCTTAGCACAGGTGATGATTTGGTATGAATCAGGATGAGAGTGCCAAGATTGATGAAGGCTTGGTTTAACTTCATCAAAGGTGTTCCACCGGCAGGGTCAGGAGGTCCTGTCTGGCTTTGTGGAGAATACATAAAAGTCTATTGACGGTTCTTCTGTCTTGAAGCGTGTTTCCCGGGGGCACTCCCTATCTAAAGTGGCAGGGATGTGCCTCGGCCATGTTAAAAGTAGGGGGCATTCAGGTCAAATGTACAATTACAAAAATATGGGGTCATTCAGTATACAACCTGAATAAAAATGGGGTCATTCAGTATGACACTTTGAAAAAAGGATGGTCATTGCTAACAAATTGTAAAATGCAAGTCATTGGGTGGGCACACAAGATTCCCAAAAGAGTATCATTAAGTACACATTAATAAGCGCCAAACTGTGAAAAAACAACTTGGCCACCTTGGAAATGTGAGAAATCGCATTTTTATGGAGGAGAATACAAGTACAACTGTACCACCTAAATTTAGGAATTAAAAAGGGGGTCATTGATACTCAGGGTCTCAGATTCAACGAGAATCACTGAATCGATTCTTGTAATGATTCTCATAAAAAATTTGCGAGAATCAATTTATTTCATTGAATCATGCAGTAAGTGAAGCGACTCTGATGGTTTTTGATTCCTGCAAACTGGCACGAAATCTAAGCCCTGATACTAGCTGTTTTGTCATGTGTTCGTAGTGAAATGTGCAGCCCGTTTTTGGATCATTTCGATTTTGTTTAGATCTTTCTGATGAGGGTCCCATACCGAGCTTGAGTACTCATGATGTTTGTTTGATGGGTTTGGGACATGTGTACAGGTTTTTGCTTATGAAACCCAGAGATCTGCAGATGAGGTAATATTGTTTGTGTGAGTAGACATCAGGGTTGTAGCTACGCTGGGCGGTGGCGGGCGGACCCGCCCGGCACTCTTAATTTCCACCCGGCACTCAAGTTAGTTTTGAGCCCAAATACCCGGCACTCCAGTCTCAAAAGTTTCAAAATCAATGAACAATCATAATAAAAATTAGCAATTCTTATCAAAATTTCAGTTTTTTTACCATTTCATATAAATTTCACCCGGCACTAAAATTTGCCTAGCTATAACCCAGGTAGACATGATAAATTATTTGAAATGTTTACACCAAGGTATGGGTAGTTTTTACTTACTCCAGTATGTGTCCTCCAAGATTGTAATTAAATATTTCAGGATTTCTGACATGGGTGATGCTCATTGTGATACATTTTTTCACATTAAAATACAGCGGCCAATCCTCCTGCCACTGCAATAAGGAATCAAGATCCCTTTGAGCAGAGTCTTAGCCAGAAATCAGAAACCATCCGTCCAATCTATACAAAAAATATAAAACAACTTGTCTATACCCTTGGAAGGGTCACTGGGTTCAAATATGTCCAATTTTGGCCTTTACATGTCACTTTGAATCAGTCCCCAAGTTCATATAACCTTAAAATCATCTGTTTTAGAGCTATCACATCTGTAAAATCCATTAAATTTACCCGTCTAAAATTAGATTAGCCCGTCTTAAAGACAGGCAGACGTTTGGCTGGCTAAGACCTTGCTTTTGAGTGGTCAATGTTGTTGACGATTTGATGATACACGGCACAGTCATCAGCAAATAATCTGACATGGGAATTGATGTTAAGGGGCAGGTTGTTTATTAGGTCAAAAAGAGCAGGGGGCCAAGCACCGTGCCTTGAAGGATGCCAGATACTACTTCTGTCAAAGTTGAGTGTTCTCCACCGAAAACGACCCTCTGTTTTAGGAAATCAGAAATCCAAGTGAGGAGGTTATTTCTTATACCATAATTTTCAAGTTTCAAGAGGAGACGGTTGTGGTGGACGGTGTTGAAGGCTTTTGAAAAGTCCATGATTATCATGTCAGTTATTACAACAACAACAAGCTTCAAAAAAGCAGTGGTTCACTAACAAAACTGTCAATGAAAAAGGAAAGTTTCTTCTATCTTCTGAAGGTTTCTTCTTGACATATCAAAAACTCTTTAATTAGGATCATTCTTGGTTGATATAAAAAATGTGTTCATGTCATACTCTGTTAATGATTTAAAAATGGATACAAATTCAATGCATTTTGAAATCATTAATAGAGTATGACATGAACACAAATTATAACTTTGCAGTTTCTTTATTACATAAAATGATCCTAGCAATTAGCTCTTGGTTCAGTGACACTCCAAAACAAAAACTAAATAACTTTTATCAATTTTTTTTGGTTAAAGTATGTGCATCCGACGGATAAGATGCAGTGAATTTCTGTGCATCAGACGGCAAATCTGGGCATCACTGTTACTAACTCTTGATATTATTTGAATGTTGTCATTTTACAGTTGCATCTCAACAAGTAGGTGATATAGTGTGGGCCAAGCTTGAGGGCTATCCATGGTGGCCAAGTCTTGTATGTAATCATCCAGCAGAGAAAACTCATCTCAAGAAAACAGGAACCAGCAAAGCACAGACTCATGTGCAATTCTTTGATGACCCACCAAGTAGAGCTTGGGTTATGACAAAGTAAGCAAACAAGATTACTTTTGTGTGGATTTGATATAAGAGATTGAAGTAGTGGCCTAGTGCAAAATTATTACCTAACAGGCTGAACGAAGTAGATTGGCCAAGATTTGTTTATTTAAATAAAATTCTACTCTGCCATTGTATATTTTGAATTCATGATGTCAAAAAATGGGTTGGTCGAATATTTTATTTTGTAGGTTTAAATTATTTTGAATTCTTGCTGCATGGAATTTGAGTCTTCAGTCAGTAGACAATCTGTGATAGTGACATCTAGAGTCTTTATTTTTTTATCATTGAACAGAAATGTAGAGAAATACGCAGGAAAGGAGTCCAAAGACTTTCAACCAGGTGGACGTTTCTTCAGTCAGAAATCGGACATCAAAGCAGCAGTTGACAAGGCAGAAAACGCCTCTCACTGTCAGTGAAGGAGAGGTTGGGACTGGTCGTGTGCATAGCATCTGACAATGAAGAAGAGGATGAGGAAGACATGGATGTGCAAAGTAAGTTTGGTTAGATTCTATTGCTTGTTGGCTACTGCATTTAGATATGTGACCATCCACCACAAATAAGAGGCACATTCACCTCAAAATAAGCTTTACAATGATACATTACATACTCATGGATTGATTGAAAATGAGTAAAAAATAACAATTAATGCAAAACTGGGGAAATTGTTTGGACTCAGTACACGGTCGATCTTACCGTTTCGATGTTGATTAAGATACTTCTTGCATCGATCCCGAGATGCTGAAAAACCAATAGTCATTTTGTCCCACATAAATGAATAAATAACAAAAAAAAAAACCCGATCCCCCGGTGGACTCACCCAAAAGGTGACGTCACACCATCTGATCGTCCCTTATCCTCCTTGGTCTCCGACTGACACAGACGTGCCTATCGATTGTTCATAGCACTGTGTATCAATTTCTCGACCAAAGGCGAGATATACTGGTTGTAGTTTCACACCTTAGGTAAAACCAAACCGGTATTGTTCGGCTGAGGATAGTTTTGACGGCATTTTCTGGCGAAAAAGTGACAAAAACGATCCAAAACTTAGCTACATATCGTGCCTCCGTTTTATCACGGGACACACGAGCAATTCAAAATGGCCGCTTTCGTTGACGCCATTCATTTTGTTTCCCACGTAAAACAACCATTGCAGCCTGTAAGTTACAATAGATGTTTGTACATACACATTGTATTTCATGTACGGTAGGTTATTGTTGCTATGTTAGGGTGATTACTCTATCGTTATGTCTTCATTACCGTCCAATAAAGACGAGTTAATCAGATATTCATACGGTGGGGATTGGTAGGGACCCGTCTGACATTTTAGTAATAAAGTTAGCCAGTCCTTACTTTACCACTAACGTTAGCGACCAGCCTCCGTGCTCAGGTTTGCTTACTGGGCTTGAGTCGCGTGTTGGGGGGGTAGTGCCCCTCCCTTTCTCCTCGCTTCGCCTCGGCCCTGTCGGGCTTGCCCTTCCCTGGTGACGGAGCGGGACCCACACCCGCTCTGTTTCACCACAGGGAGTGCTCACGATCTTCTAGATGTCTTTCTTTTGCTTAGGACTCTCCGAGTTCCAGCTTGACGATTGGGATAGGCTCCGCCATCGCCATAAGACGAAGAAGAAATCTACCAAGGGCACTGGTAAGGTCGACACGGTGGATTCTGCTGTGACAGCCCCTATGGGTCATGGCAGGTCTGCTTAAGGGGCTCCGGTCCCCGGACAAGCAGGCGGTTCCTTCGGGACTGCTAAGGCCCAAAGGCTCAGCAGCCAGCGAAAAGCACTGACTATACGTCGGAGCAAAGTAGCAGGCAGCAGAGCGGTAACCACCAGCTTAAAACCCCAGCGGGTTTTGCAGCAGGAGGATACCAGTCGACACGGTAGATTCTGCTGTGACAGCCCCTATGGGTCATGGCAGGTCTGCTTAAGGGGCTCCGGTCCCGGACAAGCAGGCGGTTCCTTCGGGACTGCTAAGCGCGTCCAAAGGCTCAGCAGCCAGCGAAAGCACTGACTATACGCCGGAGCAAAGTAGCAGGCAGCAGAGCGGTAATCACCAGCGAAAACCCTAGCGGGTTTTGTAGCAGGAGGATACCAGTCCTCTAGCGAAAATCCTCACGGGTTTTTAGCAGGAGGACACCCGTCTGTTGCAGGCATATATACGGGCTCAAACAGCAACAGTAGTAGCCAGCGACGGGCAGCATGCAAGGGTACCCGGGCTTGCCTGGGTTGAACCCTAGCATGCATGGGTTCAGCAGAGACGATACGCTGCTAACGCTGTGGGTGTAGTCTTAGCAGAACCAACTGGGGTTGTCACTGCGGCAGCGTTCCATGGCGGGACCGCCGAGTGATACCCTGGGCCCTAGAATAGCTGCTGGCTGTCCACAGGGACTGGCTGGCGATTATTCAGGGGTTGGGCTCGCAGTCTCTCACGGGACAGCGACCCAGGTGCATTCGGTGGCAGCTACAAAGACGAGCCACGGCTTGACTTCAGTGGTAGCCGCTATGCACCCGCCCATAGCTGCCGTGAGTGGTCCGCCACACAGCGACCTTGGGCGAAGCTCTAGAGGGTACAGTAAGTAGCTTGAACAGCCTAGCTGATCAACAACCCACTTATGTCCTCGAGAGCCAGCGGAGCGTGGGTGATCCATTACCGTCAATGGGTCAATTACCCTCTCTTGATCGATCACTGTCAAATCAACAGGGCATAGCTCCATTGATTGACGCTGCCTATTCAGGTGGCGAGGTGATTGATCGGGGTTATGCACGCTCAGCTACCCGTGGTACTAGGCAAGCTCCCTCTAGCCAAGGGACAGCGGTATAGCGGGTACCCATACACGGCTTGATCCCCTTGCGGGGAACGCAGTGCGGCGTGGGTACAGTGGGACACAGCCGGGTGCCCTCACGGGCACCTACGCTGGAACCACGCATACAGCGGTACACAACCGGAACCCTCACGGGTACCCATGCTAGTACCAGCGCGGTACCACGCCAGCACACAGCTTGATCCCCAAACAGGGAACGCAGTGTGGCGAGGGTACAGCGGTCCACAGTTGGGAACCCTCACGGTACCCACGCTGATACCGCACCGGTACCGCAGCACCCGCCTTCGCCGCCACAGTCTCTGTGGCAACAAGGGGAGGCGGTGCTGGTACTGCAGTACCATGGGGTTACCCTGGTGGCGGATCCTTTCAGGGTCAGCTGCCGGCTGGGTATGCCCCGTGGTACCCGCCGCAGGGTGTTTCTTCCACGGCCTAGCACCGTGGCAAGTGTCGCCTAGCGATGGCCACGCAGTACCAACATCAGCTGTTGACCAGGCCAGCCGGCATGGGGCTAACCCAGATCTTGATCAGGGTAGGCCCGATGCTGCTAGCGCTTAGGACGACGGCTGCGAGAGCATGCGGACCCAGTGGTGCCATGGCGGATACCTCAGGGTCTTGCGGAGTACTCCCTCTTCTGCTGGCAGGTAGTCGGCGAGCCACACAGTGGTTATGCCTTCTTACCCGCTTTCAGATGCCCGTCCTCAGTTACCGTCATCATCGGAGCATGATACGGATACTGTGGGCGAGGAAAGGAGTCGGAAGCTGAGTCCGGTAGTGACATCACTACAATCTCCTTCCCCGCTGCCCCGCGAGGGAGCAACAGCACTGATCTTCCTCCGGACACCCCTAAGGGGGAGTCCATGGAGGAGGACCAGGGATCCTTTCAGTAGGATGCTCAGCTGCTGCTTCCTCACAGGGGACGCCTGCACTCTCATTCCCGCAAACCTCACGGGTAGATATCGTGAGGGCTGTCGAGCTCAGTAGAGCTATGACGCCGCGTGCTTGCACGCTTCCTCTGCGTGTAACGCGGAGGACCACGGACCTACCTGAGGGGATCCGAGAGGGACCCAGATGTCGTCAAGCGTATCACGCCAGACAACATCTGAGCTCTTCCATGAGGTGAGCCTATTAGCGGTGCTAACAGCTAGCCTCAACGAGAGCTCCATGGGCCTAGCCCATAGGGTGTCCACTCAGCGCCGGGGGGGAGGGGCCTGCCACTCCAATCGCTCAACGCGATGGAAAGGCAGGGTCCTTTTTCTCTTTGGATGCTTCTGCGCCACGGTGGAGGACCGTGCAAAGAAGCTACCAACGGGAGCACTCTGAAGAGGTCGGAAACTGCCCTTACCATGGGTAGGAGCTCCGACTTCAGCAGGCCGTGCACCACCAACAGTACCCGAGCCCACTACCTCTGCAGCACCCATTTCTGGGAGGCGCAAGGGTAGCACAGGAACAGCTGGCAAGCCCCGAAGAAGAGCAAGCGCTCTTCCAGGGAAGCTAGGCAGAGCATTCCTGGGGGCTCAGCGGTTTTTCCACAGGGGATCTCCCAGTGGACTCCACCGCTTATGGCTTTCACCCAGAGGTGGGAAACCATCTCTTTGAGCGCCTGGGTATGGTCAGTGGTGAGTGGGGGTTACAGACTGGCAACCCAGTCTCCCCACATTCGCCTGCACATTTCAGAGGTCCACAGTAGTGCCGCCAGACGGCCCCCAGCGTCGGGCACTACTGACAGGGATCACACAGCTTCTCACGAAGCGGGCGATTGTCCCGGTCTACCCCCCGTTCTACGGGTGATCTTGGAGCCATTGGCTCCAAGGAAGATCGGCGACGGAGCCCCATCCGGAACCGCAGGCTGTTGAACACGTTCTTCAGGCCCAAGAGGTACAGAATGGGGACTCTCGCCTCGGTGCTAGCCTGCCCCATCAGGGGCATGGGAACAGCATCGCTAGATCTCTCGGACGCCTATCTGCATATGCCAATCGCCTCTCAAGATCGGAGGCATCTGCGCTTCTAGGTACAGGATCAAAATTACCAGTTTTGATACCGGCCATCCGGCCTGTCCATCTCTCCCAGGGTGTTTAACACTCTTGGTCAGAGCGGTGGCAGCGTCCCTGAAGCACAGGGGTGTCAACATCAGTTGCTACCTGGACGTTTGGCTCATATACGGACGCACTCCACTGAAGACTACGGGTCTCATGGGGTTGATAGTCCGAGGGTGCGGACCCTGGATTTTTTTATCAGCTCAAAAAGTCCAGCGTGGTCCCGACGCAGACACCACTATTTGTAGGGGCCCAGATCACCCTCACGGAGGGGTTCGCGGTGCTCTCACCCGAGCGGGTGACGAACATGGTGCGGTGTGCCTGACTCTTGGCCGAGTCTCGGGCAAAACCCGCTGTGGCATGGATGAAGGTGGTAGGCCTAATGGCCAGTATGGTAGACCTCGTACTGTACTGCCGTTTCTACGTTAGGGCTTACCCAACTACACCTTCTAGCCTGCTTGCAGGCCCAGTCGTCACCCAATATCCTCGCGGTTCCGTTGTCGGAGATCGCGCGAGAGGAACTCTGGTGGTGGACCCATCAGCCCAATTTGACCCAGGGTGTCAGGTTTCCTGCACCCCGGTATGTCACGTAGTGACGACCATAGCGCCAAAACGGGGCTGGGGGTCCACATCCACGGAGACTCCGCCTCGGGCCTATGGGGGCCATAGAGACAGAGTTTCACGTCAGCCGCCCTCGCTTACGAGATAACACAACCGTGGTAGCCTACCCCAACAGACAAGGGGACTCCGGGCCACCACGATTGAGCCTGCATGCACGACACCTGATAGGGTGGTGCAAGTTCAGGCAGATTACGATGAGAGCGATACACATCGCGGGCGTCACCAGCATCCTCGCGCACAATCTGTCACGAGGAAGGGTGTCGGGACCAGCAGAATGGTCCCTTGCTCGCAGGTCGCTCAGACGATCTTCAAGGGATGTACCACCCCTCGAAAGATCTGTTCGCATCTCATCGCAATCATCCACTGCCGTGTACTGCTCAAGGGTCGCGGACCCCAAGCATTCACCGTGGACGCTCTGTCCATAGACTGGGGAGGGATGACAGCTTATGCAGTCCCTCCGATCTCACTACTCATGAGGGTGGTGGCCAAGATCGGGTGGAAAGACTGCATTGTCATTCTGCTAGCGGCAAGGCCGCTGGCACTCCCCGAGGTACCAGATCTACTCCGGATGCCCGGAGCGGAGGTACCCAGTCTATCACTAGAGCACCTGCAGTTAGCTGCATGGCCCTTACCAGGGAACACGCAGCGGAGGGATACTTTTCATCAGAAGCTGTTTTTCTCATCGCCGGGGCTAGACGGAAGTCTACCTCCGTACGTATAGCCAGAGTCTGGCTCCATACTACGCTTGGTGCAATGAGACAAATAGCTCTCCGCTAGAGCCTCTGTGCTGCTAGTTCCGGAGTTTCTGACAGAAAAGTTCCAAGCAAGACTTCAGCGGGCCACTGGGGCCAGCTATAAGTCAGCTGTCCTCTCCATTCACCGAGGTTTCGAGACGGGTCGACTATCATAGCCGATGGTTACCTTATTAGTCTACGCCCGACGGTATGTTCAACAGTGTCTACTAAAAAGGAAAGTGATCCTCCTAAGGGATCCCAACACAGTCTTAGATTACTTTAAGGGTCACCTTTTGACCTTCCGTCAAAAGCGACGCTTAAATACGTAACTCTCAAGATGGCTTTCCGGTTTGGCGTTGGCTTCGGGAAGGCGGTGCTGAGTTGCACACGGTCTCGAGGTTAGCTTCCGTGTTCACAAACACTGGAGCGACACTGTTTCGGGCGCTCTGTTCTCGTGACTCACTGAACGGCGCGGTGCATACCGACATTCGTCCCTCTCCAATCCCCAGGGTTGGGCAAGGTTCGGCTGAAGCCAAAGATAGGCTGGGGTGTCCGATAAGGCGCTGCAGCACTATTTCTTCCGAACACAAGCCTTGCGAGGACTCACGACCGCATTCATCACCCTTACAGAGCCTTTCGGTCCAGCCGCTGTCGCAATGGCTGGTCCAGGTGTTGGTGGGGTCCGGGATCGCGAAGGTTTCGCGCCCCACGACCCACTCGACACAAGCTATCTCATCATCTTGGGTATACCGCTCGGTTGTCCCTTGAGGAGATCTAGGCGGTGTCCCGAAGCCACCTTCGCCCTTCTCTCACGATACTTCCGTTTACGTTAGTAATCAGAGACGGGCGGAGGTTTACCGGGACATTGTTCGGGCGATCATAATACGGTGGTGTACGGGTACCAGGTTTTCAGACTATACAGAATACTCAGCATGGTAAGAACCAGTGTCGCTATTCTTAACCACCAAACTTATTAAGTAAGGAGGTTTATGTCTGTGATCGCTGGTTCTTACCATGGGGAAAATATTTTCTGACCTCGCGAAAACCATCGTTACCCGCTCCCGATCCCTGATCAGATGCTGACCAATCTTGTACCTCCATCCGTCGGTTACTTGCTAGATCGATCTTTCAGATGTTGATGCAAGAAGTATCTTAATCAACATCGAAACGGTAAGATCGACCGGTGTACTGAGTCTAGTCCCAAACAGAAATGTTTGGTAGACTCATAACCGTGCGATCTTACCTTTCCGATGTTGATTATCCCGACCCCGCCATCCCCTACAAGTTTGGTCCGAGTAGGGGATCCCAAGTCGGATAAGGGCGATCATATGGTGTGACGTCACCTTTTGGGTGAGTCCATTGTTGTTTGGGTTTTTTTTTTGTTATTTATTCATTTATGTGGGACAAAATGACTATTGGTTTTTCCGCATCTCGGGATCGATGCAAGAAGTATCTTAATCAACATCGGAAAGGTAAGATCGCACCGGTTATGAGTCTACCAAACATTTCTGTTTGGGACTATTTTCTATTGTTTTCTAAGATATTCAATTGACCATATCTCAGAACTAGTTCTTTCACATGTATATATCCATTGTGAAAGTGATATCCAATGAATTGTGTGCTGATGATGTGTTTATCTATGCAGATGGTGATGTTGGTAAATCAACCGAGAGCAAAGAAGATGATGAGGACAGTGATGATGATGTTGGAAGAAAAGCTGCGACACGAAAACCTCGTGCAGCATCTAGCAAAGCAGCTAGGATACAGCAAAAACGGAAAAAGAGGAAAATGACGCTAGACTCGGAAGGAGAAAGCTCAGGTAAGCAGATCATATTTGATGTTATTTACCTGTGTGTAGGATTGAAAGCTAGGGAGTCAGATGTTCCAAATTGTGACAAAAACACCAAAAAATTTGATTGCAATAATTCTGAATAAATTGGAATTATATCCTTATTACATTTCTATCTACAGAAGATGACTTCAAACCAGGGAGTGATGAATCTGATGATGCTGCAAGTAGTGGAGTGGATGAAGATGAAATATCAGAATCCTGCTCAGAATCAGACCCTGAAACACCTGTCAAGAACCGTAAGCGCAAACGACCTGCAGCTGCTAAGAACAATAACAATGATTCCAACAAGTCTGTGCGTAAGGTTCTACAACCTAGTCCTACCAATGATGATGATGTTCCAACCACGCCTGTAGTGAAGAAAGCATTCACGCCATCTGTTAGCTCCAATACTAAATCCAGACTTGCTGCTTTCTCAGCAGTTGAGGTATGATTAAGTACAAGTACATGTAGATGCCAGATGAATAATAAGAAATGTCATTTGCTAGCTTTAGATAAAAGATGTCACAACAATAGTAGAGAATTGTCTTCCTTCTTCAGCCTATTTCGCTGTACTGCAGGAGGAAGGCCCAGGGCGAGGTGTCTTCACCAATTTTCCACTTAACTCAGCTCAGCTCTTTGCCAAGCAATGAGCTGTTAGCTCTTCCTTCTATCCCCTGTTCTGTCTACCTTCTGATTAGGTTTCCTGGGGTCCAATCTGTTATTTGTGTGTCCACCTGTTATCATACCTCCTGGTTAGGTGTCCTCCATTTCTGTGATTTTATGGTCATTATAATATCCTGTACTGCCGATTTTGTTCTCAGATCAGTATTTGTTACTCTGCCATTCTTTGTAATTCCTATCATTATCTTTTCCGTCACTCTCTCTGTCACCCAGAGTATGTGTAGAAGTTGTGAAATAGAAAGTTTATTGTGTTAGCTAGGAAAATAGTGATTTCAAAAGATTTTCTTGATTAAAATTTTAATGAAACATATTTTACTTTTTCCAGTCCAGTCCAGTTCCAAGTGCTCCTACAGATCCGGAACAAGCCAGATTTCCCCATCAGAGGCTGGAATGGTTGCAAGATGGCAAACGAAAGTAAGTCAAATATGTCAGCTTGAAAAATCTTTGATAGGTGATTGTAGAATGTGTTTCTTCCATTATTGCTTTGGCATTTATTTTGGTGGGCATAGCTGTGATGTTTTGAAATGGGTTACAAGTTTCACCTTTTTCATAAAAAGTAATTTTGTGTTTGTATTATTTATTTATTTATATTTATATTTTCCTTTTCATATAGAGACAGAAAAGGTCGTCCACAAGATCACCCAGAGTATGATTGTCATACGCTGTATGTTCCCAAGTCATTCCTGGATAAATGTACTCCTGTAAGTATGATATTTGTTGGGCATATAACTACTTTGCTGATGTAGTATTTTGGAAATTGCCAATATGAAGTATTTAAGCTATTTCAGATCAAAATAAAGTGCATACAGTTGTTCATAGCCTTATGTCAGCCAATGTCAGCCTTATGTCAGCCAATGTCAAGCCAGGCAGTGTAGAAATGATGTAATGGGTTGGTAGAATGGAATTCAAGTGACTAGTCAATTGTTGTAGATTTGCTGTTTTTACGATGTTGTTATTATGAATAAAAGTAAATATTCTGCATAATTCTTATTACAGGCAAGTAGACAATGGTGGGAAATGAAGTCACAATATTTTGATTCAGTTCTATTCTTCAAGGTATGTACACCAGAGTGATATGTGTCTATAGTCAGTCAACTCAAAAGTACAAAGTAAATAGACCTCAGAAACTGGAGGTATGAGAATAATTATTTCAGTGCAATGTGTGTGTAAATGCTTCTTTGGTGTGCCAACTGCTGCACGATCTGTAATTGCCGAACGCACCACGCTCTTTATGCATTGCATTTTTAACACGCAGTGCATGTGACGCAAATCATCGACCCCCGATGCCACAGATTTACTTTGTACTTCTGAGTTGACGGACTATATTAACAATGCACAGAAAAGGGTTTTCACACAATGGTGCTGATTGGTTGAGGAATAATCAGAGTCCTAATGAGTGCTCTACTTAATTCATCATACATGAAGAGCAATCAATTACCAAGAATTCATAATTATTCACAATTCAGATTACAATCACTCCCATGACAGCTCTCTCCCTCAACGTGTAATGTATGTACATGTATAATTTTCCTGTAATGACCTGATATGTAGACAATGATTATAAGCATTTTTCTTATATTTGTAGCTAATTTTGTTGTATGTTTACATAATTTACATTTGATTAGATGGGCAAGTTCTATGAGTTGTACCACATGGATGCAGAAATTGCTGTTAAGGAGCTGGGTCTCATCTTTATGAAAGTAAGTTATCAAGTAAAACTGATAATGCATATTTAAAATAGAATTACTGTAGGTTTTTTCAGAGTTTTTATTATTTGCATAATTTTGTGGTTGTCATCCACCACTTTTGGTTTTGAAAAAAGATAGCATATTTGAAAGTGAGCAGATGAATATAATTATTTAAACGTGCATGTTCTTAAAATGTTCTATGTAAATTAAATACCTACTAATTAAGGGGATGAAGCAAGTTACTTGCATAAATTGAATACTGTTTTGTTCATGTGAACAGGGGGAAGTTGCACATTCTGGTTTCCCAGAAATCGCCTATGGTCGCTATAGCGATACATTGATCCAGAAAGGTTACAAGGTTGGCAGAATAGAGCAGACAGAAACCCCAGATATGATGCAAGATAGAGTCAGGAAAAGTGAGTAGCTAGGATAACTTTTTTTGTGAGTTATTCAAATAAATATTATATTATTATTATTGTCAGCAAGGTTAAAACATTTCTGAAACAATGAGACTTTCAGCATGCTAATATCAAATGGACAAAAACACCGAAAATGAAACAGCAGCGTTACTGGATGAGCTGGCTTCAAACATACGATAGAGCAGCTTGGTTTCAAATGGTTGCACACACATTGATTTCCTCTTACGGTGATATTCTGTTGATGATGTATAAGATAAATTCAAAATCTTGTTTGTATTTTGTTACAGTGGGAAGAAGCTCAACTAAATTTGACAAAGTTGTGAAGAGAGAAATGTGTCGCATATCAACCAAAGGTAACTACATTCATATTCATAATAGTTAATACAAGTGCTGTATTCATACATTAATGGTCTGGTTTACCTGTATCATTGATGACAAAAATTTGAGATCCCATGTAACACTGCATAATGAGCAAGAAGTGACTTTTAGAATTAGACCTTGTTCTAATCTATTTATATATGTTATCAATCACACATATTGGTGGTAAATATCCTGTTTTCAGTAATGATATGGATTACTTGTTTTATTGATTAAAACATAAGTGATATCATTTGACAACTAATGTTCATGAAGTAGGGGAAGAATTGACAGTAAATGTGTATGTTAAGAAGCTAGGTCTGGCTGTGGCGATTCACATTAATATAGGCTGACCAGTGTACTCTACCTCATGATTTATTTACTGCTGCATCTGTGAGTGAATGAATGAATGAACAAATGAATGAATGAAGGAAGGAAGGAATGAATGAATGATGGCAAATATATATGTGATGCGATCAAGCAAAATCAGTCGGCACTCGGAAATATCGATTTTGAGATATAGCCAAACAAAGGATATATTTTCTTTTGTTTTTTGTTTTGGAAACTCTTTAATTGCTCATATCTTTGGAACAGGTTGTTCAATTTTAATGGGGTTTTCTGCAAAATGCAGCTTTGTAAATGCCTCTTACTATCTTATAAGAAACTGACAATTTAATATTTCCAAGTTCCGACTGATTTTGCTTGATTGCATCACATATATAGGGCTTGTTTATACTTTGTTTGTCATGTTTATTTGTATCAGGTACAAGGACATACAGTTTTATTGATGGTGATACCTGTGAAGCACAAAGCAGTTATCTATTAGCCATAGCAGAGAGACCTTGTACAGATGGCTTACATGGGGATAGTATATATGGTGTGTGCTTTGTAGATACATCCATTGGCAAGTTTCATGTGAGTAAACATTCTCCATACTTTGAAGGAATGCTTGTATTTTGCTCGATAAGATTTTCTACATCGTGTAAATAGGAAATACATTTGTGTAAAATATTATTATGTTGCATGCAATAGTCACATTCAAAATGGCATGGTGCCTTAAATTCAAGTATAGGATGTCACATGTTTGCAATACAAGAAGGAGAGAAAACATCAGGAGCTTTACACTTCTGCCTAACATATGGCATTTTAAAGTGTGATCAGACTGGGAGAGGTTATCCTTACTCCTTACTGCTGAATATGCTGACCGTAAATGTAAAGGGCAATCAAATTTTATTCATCTAATATGATGCTTTCACAATCAGAAATACTTTTGAATGAATAATTAATAGACTCAACTGAAACAGATCAAAAACAGCTGTATAATCAAGAACCATATGTTTTGTCTGCAGCTAGGACAATTCCAAGATGACCGCCATTGTTCCAGATTCCGTACACTGATAGCTCACTACACACCAGCACAGGTAAGTCAGAAATATATTCACTCTTTAAATCTGTCAGTTATTGCTTGCTTCCAATATTTCCAAACAACAGATACAAATGTCATTTCATTGTCAAAATTCTTTAGGTTTTTTGTTGTAATATTTTAGTGAATGATAATCATATGATTGGACATGAGATTTGTCTAAGCTTTATGATAAACTAAATGGATTTAGGACATCAGCATGATCAGGCTTCAGTGCAAGAGGTCTTGAGGCCTGGTATGGTTGAGTTTAACTTAACCTGGTGTGGTTGGAAAACATTCTTGTGAAAATAATAGTGCAAACTTGAAATTCCCCTGGACAAGGAACTAGCAGCCTAGTTGTCTTGGTTTATACCTGTTTATTACTTGGCGAGCTGATCTTGGTTGCGATGGTTTCTAGGAGACTGAGCTGCGTTCCGGAATGTTGTTTATTGACCAGTGTGTCTTGGGCCACAGTGGTCAGTTTAAGTCTTGTGAAGTGTGTAGAAGCCTGTGGGTTGGCATTCTGCACTATAAATCAACAAATTTAAATTAATTTTAATTGCTTGACAATTCAACAGATGAAATTAATGATATTCAGTTATATTGTACAGTCAGCTAATGTGTGCATTAAAAAAACCCAAGTTGTGTGAACTTTGGATATATACTGTTATTTTTTTTATTAGACTTATTAGTCATCTAACATTTTCTTCATTTAGGTATTGTATGAGAAAGGCAAAATACTTGCCAAAACCCAGCAGATTCTCAATAACAGTCTACTCTCAGTCATCAAAGAGTCTCTTGCATCGGGATCAGAGTTCTGGGATGCAGGCAAGACTCTCAAGACTCTTGCAGAAAGCAGATACTTTGAGGATGAGGATGGAGAGACATCAGATGAGAACAGAGGACAATGGCCAGATGTTATCAAAGGAATGATCTCAGAAAGTAAGCTTCTTTTTTGTGTGGATATTCACCAAATGACACTTTCTTGTTAATTGGCTTGAAAAGTAGATCTTTGAACTACGATATCTGTATTGTCAAATCGAAGATGTCGGTTTTGATCTTAAAATTGTCTTTTGTCAAGTTGTGAAATAATTTTTTCTGAATTGAGTGAAACTGAAAGTATACCGTGTGTCATAAGTCTGTTCCTCCCCCCATAAGAAAACCATTTTAACATGCTTTAAATTAAACTTACACAATTAATTTGATGTTAATTTGTTACTGGTTATTGTTTTAGATTAATTAAAATGTCACTCAGCAATTTATTTGAAGTTGTTGTCTCGTTATGGTCGATAACCTCCGAAGGTATGCAAACCTCGATTATTGTTGTTTTTCTATTGAAATCAGAGGTTTGCAGACCTTTGAATCTGTCAATACATACAAAATTAGCTCTAAAAATCTAGAACAACGGCCGACATATTTTTTTCTTTGCAATGCGCCTTTGGATTCATTGCCGCTAGTAGCCCAAAGGCAAATAAACAGAGGGGGTACTTCCATATTGATGCTACGCTCCATGGGAAGTCGGAATATAGGCGGAACGGACTTTCGACACACGGTATAGAAGGCGACTCTTTTTTATGCATTTTTCTACAATTTCCTTACAGTGGATTCCCTTGGTTTGACAGCTAAAGATGGATGTGAGTTGGCTATTAGTGCTCTAGGTGCATGCACATGGTAAGCTTGTTTTCCTTTAAATCACTTAACAGTTCATACTCTTCATGCAATTTTGGTGTTTTTGAAGTGCAAGAAATCGTGTCCTGTTTAGATATGGAGGAACACTCTGGAACACAACCTGTGAGACAGTCAGCCAGTCACCAGTGTAGTTCCTAAACATTGCTTTGTTGCAAACAGGATAGTATTTTGACATCTACCAGCAAATATCCATCAACTCTATTTGGCTTCAATGTTTGGTTATTCTTTAAAATGTGTTTTATTTAATTATTTTGAAGGTATTTAAAGAAATGCTGTTTGGAACAAGAACTGCTATCCATGTGTAACTTTGAGGCCTACACACCAATTGACTCGATACTTGGCGCTGAAGTGAAGCCAACTGTTGCTGAATTTACATCAGGAAGACAACATATGGTAAGAGTGATTTTGTTGTTATGTACTTCCTGGTAATATTGAAGCTAGTATAGAATTTGTTTTAACAGCATTCACTGGAGATGTTTTTGGGCATCATAGTGAAGGGATGCACAAAATGAAATCATATGGGGATGGATGTCTTTGAACTGCTACAATTTGTGGGGTATGTTAAAAAATAGTGTAATAGGAAAAGATAGTCATTGTGCATCGTAAACTTACAGAACTACTCCATGAAAGAAGCTTGTTCTTGTCTAATAGTGTTCATTAAGCTTGTATAATTCAGCTTGATTTAATAATTAATAAACATCCTTGTTTGTTATTGCTATTGTTGTCAGGTCCTCGATGGAGTAACATTATTCAACTTGGATGTCCTTGAAAATAGCTCATCAGGAACTCTAGAGGGCACTCTACTAGAGCGACTAGATCAGTGTAGTACGCCATTTGGTAAACGGCTGTTTAAGCAATGGCTTTGTGCCCCTCTGTGTAATCCAAAGTCAATCAATGACAGGTATGTAAAAAAGTTATATGTAGGAATATTTTGTATTAACTTTGGTACTAAAACTCTCTTGTACTAGTGTCTAAATCTAACCCTGAAACAAAAAATACAAAGGGTATATATGCCAATCATTGGATAACAAGGTTTTGATTAAAGTCATTGGAGATTACAGGAAGTGATCTCTTGCACTAGCTCTCATAAATCATCTCCTAGATGTTATCTTAGTAGACTGTAAAACTGTCATTTATTTAAAGCTGATTTGAGTTCGGTAAATGTTAGTACTTGTGCATGCAGTTTGTATCCTGAGAATGGGAATGCAATTATCAGAAAACTATCATTAACATGTAAAAAAAAAAAATTAACATGTAAATGTCTGTTTACAGATTGGATGCTATTGAAGATTTGCTGGGTGTGCCCGACAAAATGTCAGAGGTCACAGAAATCTTGAAATCCTTGCCAGACCTGGAAAGATTGCTGAGCAAGTAAGATATTATTTAAGTAATGACTTCATTGTGAATTGTAGAAAGAAAGAAAATTGCAACTTCGGCAAAGAGAAGTGGCAAGACAGCACAAACAGACAGGGCAGTTACTTGTAAGCCATGACATAATGACTTGGTGCCAGTGAAGGCTTTCAATTTTAAATTATTGTATATAGGATGTAAAGTGAGGTATTTGCACAAACTTGAGTGATATCACATTTAAAATGTTTGTATATTTCCTTTCTATCAGCTTCCGGATTCACAATGCAATTTGTTACTGCATATCTGACGTAATATAATCAGATTCACTTAGGCCAAAGTTTGAATTTGAGAATGTCAAAATAATTTCTACATTACATTTAGATGTTAAAATAAATAGGATCAAAAACAACAAAAATTAAGAAAGGGAGTGTTTCTAAAACATAACTTCACAACTTTTTAACAATCACAGAATTTGGTATGAGTGGATTAGATCATGTCACATAATATTTTGTCATTTTGACAATCATAATTATTATGTAATGTTTTTTGTTACAGAATTCACACACTTGGTTCAGCCAGACGAAGTAAGGATCATCCAGATAGCAGAGCCATATTCTTTGAAGACACCACATACAGGTATGGAGTAACTAAAGAATAGATCTTTAGATCAAAATGTTACACAAGTGTAATGAAATGTTATACCTACCTACCTGCCCGCCCACCTGCCTGCCCTCCCGCCCGCCCTCCATCCCTCTTAGGGTCCTGTGGCCCATAAGGCTGCAAGTCTACTCCTCCAGCTGTCCCTGTCTCTAGCTATTGGCTTGGTTTTGTTCCATGACCTCTCCCTAGTTTCTCCTTTCTTTTTCCACTGTCCGCCTGCACGTTGTTTTAGGGCAACCAACTTTCTTTCTGTCTTCTGGAGCCTAGGAAATAAAATAAAAAAGGCATAAAATGTTCAAATGACCCAATTGAGGTAATCATGGACTCTTTTTCACCCGTTCTTATAGTACCGTATTTCGTGAAATAGTCGCCCTCCCTCAAATAAACGCCCCCACCACTTTTTTCAACCAAGATGTTTCAAAAATGCTGATATTTCCATGCTATCTTGTGTAGTAAGCTTACCAAGTTGCGCACATGGTCGATAATAGCGTCAATAATTGGCGAAAATCTGGATCAGAAACCCGGAAGTGAGCCAGAAGTCAGTGTTTCTAGTTCATAGTTCGTCATTTTAGCGTGTGTTTTCCTTTACCTAGTGATTTTAACGGGAATTATCATTCTAAAATTGACCTTGAATAAACGCCCCCCTTGGGAAAATGTAACGCCCCCGGGGGCGTTTATTTGACGAAATACGGTAGTTATTTTATTTGCATTGTATCACAGCAAGAGGAAGATAGTGGATTTCATCACAGCTTTGGATGGATTCAAGAGTGCTATGCTTATAACAGACCAACTCAAAGATGCAGCCCCACAATTCAAGTAAGTACTTACAATTTTGAATACATTATAAAGAAATTGAGACATTTTAACAGCTGCATTGCACACAATGAATGAATACTGCAACACTTGTGCAACTGTAACCTGGTTTCAGCCTTTGTCTAACATTTGCTCTGCTTTTATCAGATTTACATGTTGTAAGAATGAACCTGAGCAGTGAACTTTGCCAGTGAACTTTTGACAAGGATGATATGTAAAATCAAATCAGCAAATCAAAAGCATTCATTAGCATCACTGATACAAATTGAAAGCTGAGCGGTAAAAAGACGTATCTCCATTAGCTGCTGTGTGGATGTCCGGCTGTGATATCTATGAGGTCTCTTAATGGACAGTGCTACTGGGTACATATACTTAGATTTGTGCATGAGAGAACTTGTGTAATATCACAGGCAATCATACTCAAAACAGCTAATGGAGATGGGTCTTTCTGCCACTGAGCAATCAATGTTTTGTTATGTAACAGATCCAAGCTTCTTCGTCAATCAACCAGCCTCGCAAAGGAGGATGATAAGTCATCAAATGGCATGTTTCCTGACCTCCGTGAACCACTCAGATTCTTCAAAGTAAGTTTATCCATCACCACCTAAAAGAACAATGATACTCAAGAATTTCATTCATAGGAAGAATTGCAACACCAATGTTTGAACTGATTTTAATAATTAGCAGTATTGAATGTATTGAATTTCTCTTGATAATGCATATAATTTGTTACACATTTGTTTGCTATATTTTCAAGATTGGTACTTCAGAGTGGCAAACTCTTGTGTTCACCAATAATGTTTTACATTTCTTTGATTGAATCAATGAAGGATATTATTTACTTCCAATATCTCATCCTTGCCATTGTATACTACATCTGGAAATTGAATTAAGAATTTTTTCACATATTGTCCAAATTGACTAATTGTAATACAGAATTGCAATTTCTTGTTCGCCAAATCTAATTTTTGCTGGGCCAAAATCGCAACATATGGCCTCTTAGTATACATGGATCCTCTCTTAATTTTGTTCACTTTATTTTTTGTTTGACAGAGAGCGTTCAACCATGACAAAGCTCGCCAGATGGGAGCCATTATTCCAAGTCTAGGAGTCATCCCTGAATATGACAAAGCTCTGATTAGTATGAATGCAATCAATTCTCAGCTGGATAGGTTTCTGGAAAAACAACGTCAGCGATTAGGATGCCGGGTAAGGTCATTGCACTATTGAGATTCAATTTCATTCCCAATTTGGTTAACATATATTAACTGTTATGAGCAAGGAAGAATTAAATAGTCTTGACAATTCTTTTTTATGTTTATTGTTAATATTTTCAAATATATAGTAAAATTCAAATTTGGTTAATGGCCATAGCTTTTAGATCTTTGGGGAGTAAAAGCCCCAAAGGTGTACTCGCTGCTAGTGAATAAATCCATGTATCTTAGATGCTGCCAACATGCTTTTATAGTGTCTTTGGGTTTCTTCGACAATTTTGTGTCAATCTACTCATGTTTTAAAAAAACCTTAATTTGCATTTTAAACACAAATTATATGTGTGTGTGGATATGTTATGGCTAATTTATTCTTCAACTTGAACCTTTGTACAAAGGTTCTGACATGTGACTGGAAAGGGTAATAAACTATCCTATTTACATAATTATCTTTGTAGCGGATCAACTACTGGGGAACAGCCAAGAATCGATACCAA
Organism: Amphiura filiformis; assembly: GCF_039555335.1. NCBI lineage: Eukaryota > Metazoa > Echinodermata > Ophiuroidea > Amphilepidida > Amphiuridae > Amphiura > Amphiura filiformis. Next base: position 79,574,262 of record NC_092630.1, on the reverse strand, counting down.
TTGGAGATTCCAGAGGACGCTCTTAAAAACAAATCCCTGGATGACTATGAAGTGCAATCATCCAAGAAAGGCTTCAAGCGATTCTGGACGGCAGAGATCAAAGAGTATCTGGCAGACATGATTAGTGCTGAGGAAAGGCGAGATGCAGCTCTCAAAGACTCCATGAGGAGGGTGTTCCATGCATTTGATGAGTAGTAAGTGTTGAGAAGAAAATTTGTAAACACAAATTTCTAATCTGAAGAATGGCATTAACATACTGCATTCTCTCTAAATAACGCTCCGGGGGCATTGTTTCCCAAAGGGGGCGTTAATTAGAGGTCTTTTTTACAATGATAATTCTATTAAAAACATGGCTAGTTCTGTCTGGCAGTGCTTTGGTGCTCCACAAACAATAAGGAATTTCTACAAATACTTTCAACACTGTCGATAACAATGGCTGCACCCATGGATATCTTGAAATCGGTGATGGATGTTTGAAAAAAACAGGTACTGTATGGTATTTTGTCAGCATTAATGGAACAGTTTCTTTTCATTTATTTGAGGGGGCTTTAATTAGAGAGAATATGGTAATTTCAAAATTACATTTTATTTTTTAAAGAAATTTGTTCTTGAATTTTGATGATAAATATCTTTATGGCAAATATGTGTGTGCATTATGGTCATTATGGTTCATTTGTGGCTGGAGTTGGTTGGTGTCATAAATGATGGGTGCAAAGGATAGGGAGATGCACTCAACATATAATATAGTTGCATATATTTTCCATGTTTTAGGTTTTTAAAAGGAAACCTATAGCAAATTTGCTTATATAGAATCTCATAATATTGCAGTGAATCTAAAAGTTCCCAGCTGAACATTGCAGTGGAAAAATCTAAAATGTAGCTTATTTTATGACATGTTTCAGCTACAAAGAATGGGATGAAGCTATCCAGTGCTTATCTGTTCTAGATGTACTACTCAATCTAGCTCAATACAGTCAATGTGGAGAAGGAGATATGTGTAGGCCACAGATCATTACACCAACAGCAGGTGCCAAAGTAAGTTGCAAAGATTCATTTCACTCTAAAATTCCCTAAATAAGAGTAAACATTTTCAGCAAGACTATCGTAAGCTGAAATTAAAGTTTTCCATTGAAGGTAAATGTCAGATTTTGTTGTACAAGACCAGACAACAAAACATGACATATAATTTAATTATATCTGCCGTAATGAAATTATTCAAAGGGGAAAATTTTTCCATATTTTGATATGTGATTGTTTGATGAATGTAAGATTCAGAATAGCAGTAACATCATGTTGCCTTGTGCAATACATTTTGAATATAACAAGTTTTATTTGGTATCTTTTACAGCCTTTGATTGCCATTCAAAATGGCCGCCATCCATGTATTGCTAGAACATTTGCAGGAGGTGATTTCATTCCAAATGACACCTATGTAGGAACTGCTGAGGTAAGCAGAAATTCAAAAGAACATTACTTTTGACATTTGATTATAATTGTGTATTTAAACTTTTCTGTTTCTATTTTTGTTTCCTGTACCATTTTGGGTTCTTATTTTGTAAAAAAACTAGTATTGATAAAGAATTGAAAAACTTATCAGATATTAAACTCATGAGTGAGCTGCCTTTTCGTATATCTCTAGGATGCTTCTTACTTCCGATTTGACATCTTAAACAGTGATGTAAAGTTCAATTACAAAAGGTAGCCATATATACATATCAAGGATCTTAGCACTAGCATGACAACATGTCTACAGAAGAAAAAAAAACATTCTGGAACTCTTGCTTAATTTGGAAGGACTTATTAACATTTAAGAGGGACCCCACCTAACTATCATACATGGTTGGCCAAGGTCAAAAAATGTTTATGGTGTTGGTCGAAAGGGCTTTGGGTGTAGATTGTAAAAATCCACTTTGCTCGCTCATATGTTACCCGTTGCCATGGTAACGACCCGAAATGTATTTTAGGTGATTTTAGCTCATTTCAGGCTGAAAATGCTGAAATTTGCCTAATAAAGAATGGGCCATAGCTCCATTATTCGAGAAGATAGACAAAATTTGATTAGATCCTTACAATGGACCATCTTTCTACTTTCCAACAAAAAATAAAAATTATTCATGTGGTGTTCGGTTGTATCTTTTTTTGACCTGGCAACACTTAAAGTTTTGCCATTTTGAAAAAGTGACAATTTTGACCTATTTTTGAGGTGCAAAAAAACTATTGGCCATGACTCCCAGAATATTGTAATTGTGGTTGTGAACAAACCAGACCATGCCCCATTCAAAATTGATATAAATTGCTTGGGGTTTATATCAGTAAAGCGTAGTGTTGCCAGAAAATAACACATTTGTTGAAAAGGGCTAAATTTGACTGGGAGTGTTTTTCCCCAGTATTTAAGTAATACTGAACATATTTATTATGTTTGTGCATCATGTTATCTCACAATTGAATGTTTTGGATTTAGATATTAAATATTAAACAAACTCAATTTCTATTTTGATATTTAAAGTGTTGCCAGTATTCAAAAACTGCATTTTAAGGTATTTTAGTCAAATGACTAGTAATTGGCACATATTTAAAAGTCTAAAAACAAATGATAAAAGTATAATCACTTGGATTATACTTCTGAATATTGATGTAGCAGGCCTTTCAACTCATTCAACAATAAGCTATGGCAACTGCAGGTGTTGCCATAAAATAAGCAAATTTAGTACTTTCTTTCTACAGACTACATTGTTATACCCTGATTTTTGGGAATTTGAGAATTCAATTCTAAACAAAGTGTATTATGTTTTAATGTACTATATACACGACCTGTGTTAACAGAAAAAAGACACACTTCTGAGCTCTTCTGCATTGCAAACATTACAAATAATATGAATTTGTCTGCCCTATTTCTCCTAACAAGAGTTATTTAACATGCTCATGATCGGGGTGAATTTTGGTGGAAAACACCTGTGAAAACGTGCTCCTTGCGCCGTTTCTTTTCTTTTCTTTCTTTTTCCTTTTCTTTCTTGCTCTCTCACTTCTCTTTAATTTTTTTTCTTTCATTTTTGTCAGGGGGGCACTCTTCTCCCTGTCCCCACCCTTAGCTACGCTACTGCAAACAGAACAAAATGTTGACCCCGTTTTTTAGTCGGTGCATAACCACATAGCTTTATTTTTGATGCCTCTATTGAACAAAGAATTGTCCAAAGGTGAAAAGCATCAAAATTGCCCAATCATGGATTTGCATCATTCGACTTTACGCTGTATTTTATTGGCTCTCTATATATTTATGTTTAAATAATGTGAGTATATTTGGTTGAAACACAGCACATGCTATATAAACATTTCCCAATAAATTTTAAACACTTCTTTTAAACACTTCTTTTCTCTTAAATGAAAAACAAAACGGTAGAAACATTTCAACTTTGAAGAAAAACAAGTTCAAATGAACATTAGGAAACATACATTGTATATTAAAAGGAATAAACCAATAATCTGAAAACATCAAAACACCGTAGTGCGGATGGCGCTGGCATGCATATATATTGAGAAAATATTGAAGATAAAATAAGCAAGAAACTGCAGCCTAAAATTAATGCTAAATCGAACCATTGAAATATAGGCCTATTGAAAATCTAACTGGCAAAATCATGCAACAAAGAAGAAAACAAAGGAATTAAATTGCGAATATCATGAACATAAGAGAAAATAAGAGTAACATGATTATCAATGTATCATTGCCCTCTATCCCACCTTTGTCCAGCTGATACAGTAGCGTAACCAGGATATGTTCAGAGGGAGGGGAGCATATTGGGGGGGAGCATATGGGGAAAATAATATTAATTTCTTCAAAAGAGTCACAACCGTTTCCAGTAATCAGGGACTTAAATTAATTATAGCAGTCACTTAATACTCCTAATTAGTCCGAGCATGGAAGAAGCTATGCGGTTAATGCATTTCTTCAATGTAGCGTATGTTTGAAGTAATAAAACTGGAATAAAAATAGTGTAATTTAAAAATGAAAAAATAATTCTCTGTAATTCTTACAATTATCCTAGAATATATAAAAGTGTACTTGACATGCTTTGTACCAGGGACGTAGCAAGCGGGGGGACATGGTGGACGAAATCCATAGGCCCCGGGGGTTCAAGGGCCCCAAGCAAAAGATAAAATGAAATAAGCACAGATTAAGTAGCTGCTAAAAGGCAGGGCCGAATTTACCTTGGTCTGGCTAAAATTTGGAGTCCCCAAACACACCGTGAGGAAGGCATGTGCTGCACGCAAGAGGTCAGTTTGGGTTACAAATTGGGTGCCTTCTATAAAATCGACGCGACAGTAGTGGCAGAAGCATTGCAAATTAGAGGAAGATAAGCATATTTTGTTCCGATCTTACTAGAACATTTCTTGCTGTGAAATTAATTTTTTAATTTCGGACCATTTTAGACCAAAATGAAGGTGAAATTTGCTATGTGAAGCTATTATGATATGCGCGAAGTGGGCAAAATGTTGCCATATTTTGGTCCCAAACATGCTGTTGTGGGCTAAGGAGAAGAAACACAGGGCAATTTTTGGGACCCCTCTGGCCCAATGGTAAATATGGCCCTGCTAACATGTCGTCCCTAACATGCATGCTATATTTAGTTAGTAAAATAATTTTGACACGCCCTATATGTTCTATTCATTTGTAATACACATGAAATCTATGGAATTGACTTGAATACAATAAACAATGCAATAATAAGATTTCAAGTGGTAGATTTAACTGTCACTATTTCTGCTGGGAATTTGGCCACTCAAGAATAGCATTTCACTCAGTCTACGGTAAAATTTGGCACACCCTGTAAAATAAGCAATCATTTTAGTAGTTTCATGTCATATGAAATCATTCTGTTTTCAGACTAGTATACCGTATGCAGCTTATGTTCGCTTTTTACACACCCTGTAATATAGTGATTGTACAGATAAGTAATTGACATAAATGTTGTAGTTTTAGAAAGGGCAAACTGTGTACTTTCTTTTAAAAAAACCAACGAATTATAGTTACTAGCAAATGATGAGATTGGCATAATACTATTCAACTTCTTGTGTGAAATTACTTTGTTACAACCTATATTACCTATCGATCACCCTGTATAATTATTCAAATGCTAACTAATGTAATGGCCATCTTTGAAGCATAAGATGTCCAGAAATGTATGGGTTTGCATACTTTTCTTGAACTACATTTGAGATATAACCAAAAAGGTGCAAAAGGAGGTGATTTCAACCAAATTTTCAAATGTGCTCCAATGGGGTACCAACTTAAAAATGTGACCAAATTTGATTATTTTATGGCAACACTGCAGTTGCCATAGCTTATTGTTGAATGACGTAAGGCCTGCTACGTCAATATTCAAACGTATAGTCCAAGTGCTTATACTTTATCATTTGGTTTTAGACTTTTAAATATGTGCCAATTACTACATGTAGTTATTTGACTAAAATACCTCTAAACACAGTTTTTGAATACTGGCAACACTTTAAATATCAAAATAGAAATTGAATTTGTTTAATATTTAACATCTTGATCAAAACCATTAAATTGATAGATAACATGATGCACAAGCATAAAAAATATGTTTAGTATTACTTAAATACAGGGGAAAAACACTCCATGTCAAATTTAGCATTTTTTAATAAATGTGTTATTTTCTGGCAACACTCCGCTTTACTAATATATTCCCCCAAGCCATTTATATCAATTTTGAATGGGGCATGGTCTGGTTTGTTCACAACCACAATTACAATATTCTGGGAGTCATGGCCAATAGTTTTTTTGCACCTCAAAAAATAGGTCAAAATTGCCACTTTTTCAAAATGGCAAAACTTTAAGTGTTGCCAGGTCAAAAAGAGATACAATCGAACACCTCATGAATAATTTTTATTTTTTGTTGGAAAGTAGAAAGATGGTCCATTGTAAGGATCTAATCAAATTTTTTCTATCTTCTCGAATAATGGAGCTATGGCCCGTTCTTTATTAGGCAAATTTCAGCATTTTCAGCCTGAAATGAGCTAAAATCACCTAAAATACATCTCGGGTCGTTACCATGGCAACGGGTAACATATGAGCGAGCAAAGTGGATTTTACAATCTACACCCAAAGCCCTTTCGACCAACACCATAAAAAAATTTTGACCTTGGCCAACCATGTATGATAGTTAGGTGGGGTCCCTCTTAACTACTTATGGGCCATGAAAAATGCATAATGAAACTTTAATCCAAATCCTATTGTATTGGTTTTAACTGAGGTTTATTTGCCATCTTATCTTACAGGAAGACAGTGATAGTGAACATAACAGCGATGGTTCATGCGTGCTAGTAACAGGTCCCAATATGGGTGGTAAATCTACCTTGATGAGACAAGTAGGTCTCATCGTTGTCATGGCACAGCTTGGTTGCTATGTACCAGCTGAGATGTGTAAACTAACACCTGTTGATAGAGTATTCACAAGGCTGGGTGCAAGGGATAACATACTCTCAGGTAAGATTGGTATCAACTTTTTATTTATTAGAAGTTAAACAACAACAACAAAAATAAAGGATTCTGCTAGATACATCAGATTTGTTTTCTGTCATGAAGGCTCACAACTGTTGACACAATGTGACACAAATCTCTTGTCGACATCAACAGCCACTTTATAAGTATCATAGCTCAGTTTGAATTTGCAATCTTGATATGACCAAAACCTGGCGTCCTACACTACTAAGGCTGTATACATATAGCTCAAGAAGTGAACTGTATATTGTTGTTATTTCAAACTTGTATGCACTTTTTTCCCACCAAATACATATCAATTTCAACTTTATTCAGCCTGTAACAGGCAAGCAGATAACATTATCGCTTGATTATAGAATGGTGTACTTGCCTTTGCGTAATGCTTGACTGACATGCGCTTTTGTGAATTTACACAAATATAAAATGTGACTTTATTGATGTGCGCAATTATGAAAACTGCTTAATTTTTGTCACTTAAGGTAATGTTACCAGTGAATATTTCTATTTGTATTATTTTCATTACCTCAGGAGAGAGTACATTTTATGTGGAGCTGAGTGAGACATCCAGTATCCTTCAACATGCAACTCAACATTCTCTGGTACTCATGGATGAACTAGGTAAGCATAATGATAGCTTGATTTTCTTGAGTATCTATGCAGAACAGGGTTGCAAGATCATGCATTCAAATAATTGATGTGACAGTTTGAGCTGAGAGTACTAAATTAGAGAGGTGCTACTTCGATCACAAAAGTGAGGACAGTGTGAGCTCGGGACCTTGTGTAAAAGCAGAGACAGTCTGTCGTGCGCAGACTTGTCTCGACCCAAGGGGGAGTTGCAAAAGGTGACTATTAGCCATATATGTTGATGATATGACCATAGTTAGAGAATGCACCAATGATTGGCAGCGATGTATGTGGGTCATTGGGTGGAGCCATTATGCCCATATTAGGCTGTTGTTATGCAGACGTCATGCTCTGCGAACAGTACAAAAAGGTGACCGTAGAAAGTTTATTACGTGAAGGGCAGTGCACAGAGTGCAACTGTCTAACGACCCTGACTGACCTGCACTGTTTGTCACATAGACAGACCGTGACCAGGGTCGACGCGTACAAAGCAGGGGATGCAACTGTTACACAGATCTTGTCCTCAGAAGCGGTATAGGCAATTTGTACAGATACCGCTAGCCTAGTTTGAGGTGGGGTCTGGTAATGGTTGACTTATTTATTGTTCTTTGTCTAAAAGGTGTAAAAGATTTCAGAAATGAACAATTTGGGAGAGTACTGTTTGCTTCCTTGAAAATGGCAAGCTTTTAAAGTAATGAATGCATTGCTAAGTAACTTGTCCCATTGCTTTATTACAGGAAGAGGTACAGCCACCTATGATGGCACAGCCATAGCCAGTGCCGTTGTCAAGGAGCTATCTGAGACCATCCAGTGTAGAACCTTGTTCTCAACTCACTATCATTCACTAGTGGAGGAGTTTAGCCATGATAACAATGTCAGACTGGGTCACATGGTAAGAGAAACCGTTAGGGGTTTTCTTTCTACTTTTAATTTAAATACAAATATTTTTGACTAACAGAACAAAAATCAAATGTAATAGTTCAGATCCGAGAAGCACCTGAAGGTCATAGAAGTGCCTCAAAGTCACTACTTCATTGACTCAATTTAGGTGTGCAACTTCATGCGCTTGAGTTATTAAATATCTTTATCTGTTTGAAGAGAAAAAATATTAAGATTATGTATGTAGCTCAGGTATAATAAAGTGAAAGACATAAGTAGGAGAAGTGTTGCCCATAATTTCTGGACTTGTTGAGCTTTCTGGACCATCACCACAACTACTGGCCCAAGTCAAAAAATTGTTAGTGAGGGAATTTTGTGATTCTGGCCATACTGCATTCTGCTGCAAATGCAAATAAATACTGATCTGTTAATAGCTATATTGAATAGTACCAAACTGAAATTTGATTCTGTAATTTTAAATTTTATCCATTTTTACTTTCTTGCTGCTACTCTTATTACTTTGTAGGCCTGTATGGTAGAGAATGAGAATGAAGAAGACCCAAGCCAGGAGACTATTACATTCCTCTATAAGTTTGTAGGAGGAGCATGTCCTAAGAGCTATGGCTTCAATGCTGCCAGACTAGCTGATATACCAGATGATGTAAGATGGGTTTTATATTCTTTTAATGTTAAGAAGGTTGATACTATTTATTCTCTCTTCACCATGTTAAGATGATATAATTTTTGGATTTGGTAGTTAAAGACAGATCAAATTGTGAATACTCTCAATCATCTGGGAATCGTAAACGAGAGATTAAATTCAATCCAGTCAACCAGAATATGAACATACCTTGGAGCAAGTAATGTTACAGTCAGTACCACTGACCTTCAGCTGGGTTGTGATGTTAAACACCTTGATTCCTCGTAACATTCGGTTGGTGTATGAAGATAGGTCAAGGTCCTGATTGCATATTTAGAATATAAATAATATTTAATTTTCAACTAATCTTTAAAGTACCTAAAAACTAGTTTTTGAAAATTTAGTCCATCAATCATAGACTTATCGAATTATACCATAGTAACAAGCTTCCTCATTGATTTGCATATACCAGGTGATTGTGGTTGCAAGGAAGAAGGCACGTCAGTTTGAAGAGAGTGCTGATAGACTCAAGATGTTTAAGATGCTTCACAGGATGACCAAAGATACTGCAATAGAGCAACTGAGAAAGACACTGAAATTGTAACAGCTATGGCTATGTCCCTGACACCATCAGAGGCTGACTAGGGGAATATTACATTTCACTCTGATCAGAGATATAATCTTAGCTGGCATTTGACAAGTGCCTGTCATTTTCAGCAAAACTGCGTATCCAAAATTTGAACGTGAATACATGAACCAGACCTCTGTACCTGCTTGGGGTTCGGTCAGTACAAATAGCTATTGCTTGCTTGATTGGTCTTGTTTAGAGTTTACAGGTCTTGGACAAGCATTATTTTTGGAATTTAGCATCTGTCAGAGGAGCAAACTGCCCGTCTAAAATGATGGGCAGACAGTTGGCTGGCTAAGACCTGAGATTATAACATCAATCTATGACAACAATGCAGGTTCTTCCATGATATATCACTGTATACCATGTGTCAATTCATCAATCATCATGTGTAAAAATCATAACAAGAGTTAAATTTCATGGTGATTTTATAAAATATCAAAAATTGTATGAGTCCTTGGTTGTGTGTTCACTCCTTCATGTATAAGTGCATTTCCAAAACAGCACAAAAATTTAATCCACACTAGTTTGAGTGGGCATACTTCTTTACAGGTTTGATTAAGAACATTGAAGAACATTGACATTCATATGAGAGTGCTAAGAATTGTGTTAGTCTGAGTTTTAAACCTCATTTTTGTAAAACAAATTTCAAATTGTCCAGATTTAAATGATTTTGTGAAAGTGGGTGTGATTTGGGAAGTTGCAGATTCAGTAATATGCGGTGCCGATTTGATGTGAAAGTTTTACTCGCCCAAAGTGAGTGGTTATCAACTTGTGCAATGTTGATGTAGCAACTTCTCAAACTAATTTTCATCACAAATTATTTAAATTTCAGTGTTATTAATCAGGTAAAGAATTCTAACCACTCAAACAAGTTTGTGGAGCTTTTGGAATAGCACCTATTGTAAATATTTTCTACATTTCAACAGTATTCATATATTTTTGTATAAGCAGCTACTGCCTTTTAGTATTTAGCAATATAACTGCATTCAAACATGGACATTTCTGCACCAGTACTTAGATTTTTTGATAGAGCATGTCCTTTTTGGCATTTTCAACTCATTATGTGGTTGTTTAATGCGAGTTAACAAAACTTATCCAAGAAGCATATTTTTAGCAACTAAGATGTCCTTCACAAGACTGATTTATGCCACAATTCACAATGTAACTTCTATTCTGTAAACAGGAAGAAAATCATTCTCTTAATTTTGAAGAATGCAAATGTGCATCATCTAAAGAATCCAAATTTGTTTCTCAAATCAGTTTGGACAACTTTTTACTGGATTCATCATAATTAAGTGCTTAAAAACAAGTTGAATAAATAGTGAATCTGGAACAGTTTCAATACTTGTATAAATACAGGGAAATGTGATGCCTTGGGTAAGGATTTAAATGTGCAGGATAAAGCAATTAGCATTCATGAATATGTAAGGAGATGGCTACAAAGAAAGCAGAGACTTATTTGTGAGTGTATGTGGGCTATTTGTGGTACCATAATTAATAAATGCCTCATGCCCCTGGGGAGATTGTCACTACTAAATAGATATGTCAATTACATTGACTGTTTGTAAGGAATTTTGAAATACCTTTTAGTCTTCTTAAACAGGTTCTGCCAAATAGATATTCTGGGGTTAAACTGTTTAAGTACAGTATCTGAGAAGCAATGCAGTTTGCAATTCTCGCTATTCGCAATAAGGGCGCCGCCAGCGGTTTGCGATGTAATCGTGATGTATCGTGATGTATCATGGGAAAAGTCGACATCAAGTCCAGCGCATAATCTGAATATTACCATGCTATTACATAGGAACACGTGACAATATTTTTTAGTTTGTCAAAATAAAGGTGTTACACGCGAATCGATACTCAATAATACTTAATAATGTGATTTGAAATGTGCACAATTTTTTTTTTTTTTTTTTCGTGTAATAGCGTTATATTGACAAACTAAAAAATATTGTCACGTGTTCCTATGTAATAGCATGGTAATATTCAGACATGCGCGGACTTGATGTCGACCTTTTCCCATGATACATCACGATACATCACGATTACATCGCAAACCGCTGGCGGCGCCCTTATTGCGAATAGCGAGAATTAGATAAGTTATGTTAAAATAACTTCCCCTGATTTGACCTCTGATACATGTTCATTAACTACATCAACTTTTAAAACACAACAGTGTGTCTGACAAGAGTAACAGTGCCATATGTTGGAATTGTGTACCGTAATAGATTATTAACTTCATTCATAACCATCAATTTAATACATAGGCCTATCTATCAAATATACCGATGGGTACATAACAACAAAGACTGATGGATTGTATCATCTTAAAATTAACTTGTATGAAACTTGTTTAAAAATCAATTCCTGTTGAATAACTGGATGATGGAGAAATGGCAGAACAAATTCATACTTCAAATTGTGCCACCAAATATGGGTACAATTATTCCAATTTGTAAAAATTGTATTACTTATTCAGCCCAGCCCTTATGTTGAAAGCATATACGCTTATTGGTGGTGGGATCATGTATGTAGAATAGTTGAACATATATATGAAAATGTACTATAACAGCTTTGTTAGTTTCCCAAAATGTAAAAACAAAGTGGTTTGTCAGTAAATATGGTTTATTAAGGGCAAAATATTTACTCAGTACAGAATTCATGTTCAAATAAAAGAAACCACAATTTGTAAATGTTCCAACAACTTGTATTCAGATAAACTTATCATGTATCTTATCAGTCATTGTAAGAGTAAAAACAACTCTTCATTTCTCAGTGCCAAATAAAGTTTATCAACGAATGATAAATTGCAAGACTAGTTGAGTGATTTATGAAGTTGGTTTGTTTAAAAGTTCATCTGCTTTAGTCAAGTTTTTAATTTTTTCTACACATTTACTGGAAAACTGGAAACTAACATGTTAGCTTTAACTTGCATATATACATGGTTTTATTTCTTAAAGAAAGCCTTCAGCAATCACAACATTATGGCTCATATTACGAGAGATTTATTTTAAACAAAACCAAACTAAAACTCGCTATTGGTTTCGCTCATCATGGTCGGTAGGCATCATCAGAATGATAGTTGCACTTCCGGTTGGATGTATCCTGACTGAAAAGGGTGTATTATCAGCCAGGAGAGGATCATAATGTGTCTAAGGAAGTGGGCCCCTCGTCTCTGTTCATGACATCTCCTTATCCAAATGGATTCTTTGATTCTTGTGTTTGCATCGTACTACCTACAAAGGATTTTAGCATTGTCCCAGTTGATAACATGATTTTGCTGGACCGCATGGTCTACATTTGCCGACTCTGCTCACTCGCCGATTGCTTGTGGGTTTGATGTGTTTTGGTCTTAGAGACCCTGGCAGTTTCTTTTTGCTGTTCACTAAGTTTTGTTTCAAATTTGCAGCCCGTTTCACTGAGTATTTACAGTTAGTGCATGGGATCTCATATACACAATCAGTGGTGCTGAGAGGATCAATTTTATCTTTAGGATAGACTAGCATTTTACGGAGAGTGGTATTCGGTTTAATAGCTGAAGCTATGCCGTGTGTTTGGAAGATTCTGTTGGCTTTCTCTGTAAGTCCCTCTATGTAGGGGATCACAACAAGTCCCTTAGTCTGATTTTTACTGTCTTTCTTGGTGTTATGCTTGCTCTGTTTTTTCACCATTTTTGCTTTAACTTGCTTGAAAGTCTAACCTGGGTAACCACTTCCTTAGTCACATGTATGATCCTCTCCTGTTACACCCTCTTCTGTTGGGATACGTCTAACCAGAGTAAGGATCTACAACCATCATTCTGATTATGCCTACTGATCATGATGGCAAAAGCGTCAATAGTGAGTGTGATTTGGTTTAAAAGAAATGTTTCGTAACATTTACCAACAAACCTGATGAATCTTATTTAGTGATTATGCCAAGGAGACACTTTTGGGCAGGTTATCTATTTTGACAGATCTTAAAAATAGAGATATTTTGCTCCACAATGCCGTTTTCCGCAATGAAATCGGACATTCCTGAGCGAAGATATTAAGTTCTTAAGTTGTGGTATTATAAAATTGAGATATCGGCCTTAAAAATATTATTGACAATGTTGAGATTAGGAATTACCTAGAAAAATGTCTCCCAAAATATAAGATGCCTGTTATATTCCGGTCTGAAACTATCAGATAATATTTTAAACATTAATAACATCACAAATTCGCAACAAACCCAAATTGTGAAAATATCTCCCCCGGGCAGATTTTTGCCTATTTCTCCATTTACGATCCTGCCCAAAAGTGTCTCCTTTTAACATGACACGTCACATATGTTAGTAAAATAATTATCAAGCACAAATATGGTTTTATTTAAAACTCACACATTGACCATAAAAACACAACATTTAAAATTCCTGCGCCAATATTATCTAGGGCAATGATGTCATGGTTATGTGCTCAACTGTCGCCAGCCTTCATTGAATTACTGGGACGTCATTGCACCAGACAATTTTGGCACCCGGGAATTTTGAATATCGTGTGTTGATACACGGACGTTTTACTTAAAACCATGTGATTCGTGCTTGATAATAATTTTCTTACCATATAAGGCATGTTGCGATTGCCGGAGACCTCCTTTAATTTTCCAAGGGACAGTTGGCAGTCATTGGCTGGGGGGGGGGGGAGGCAAACAAATAAACATGCCAGTAAATCTCTGAGGACCACGATTAAAGCTATCTGGAATGGTTTTGACCCGAAATATACCACTTTAAATATTTGAGGGGAACAAGTTTCAAATGGTGGTACAAACTCTGAGCCAGAAACCGATGTGAGCGACTTATTTGGGTACGGGCACCATAATACTGACATCTAAAATGAGCAAACCAAATATTTACAATACTGTAATACTTTTCACATTTACTTGTGGTCTGAGAACTACTTCTAAGTCACAAATTACAAAACTTACTGGAGGATTATATATGGCAATTTTTAACATTAAAAACATCTTCAATAATACTAATTTGTTTAACCAAAGCTACTAAGCCAAGCTGATATAACCTGCTGCCACAGACAATGGTGCCAACTGACTCTTGACAAACTGGGTTCATACAAAATAATAAAACAGGTTCATTCCACTCAATTTTTCTGTCTATTACAAGTTTACCTGTACATCTGCAATCCATATAATGAACAGAATGTTGGGTTAAGAAATTTAAGTATTCTTTTACCAGTTCACATGATTAATCATTTTGAATGAGTTTTGGAAGTACCAAAAGAGTTATACATGACATTTTGTCATGAAATAGAATTTCCTCATAATTTTTACCACACATGCATATTGGTACATAATTATTTGATAATTTTTGTGAGATCGACATACCACGCAAGAAGAATAGTTCCTCCCCAGGTCTTTAATTTGAAAGAATATGGGACACTCCACCCGACTTCTCTTTTTTTTTAAACAGTTATGTGACCTGAGTAGGATTTAATTTTTCCCTAGAGAAGTCCTTTTCAGAGGGCTGAGCTTTCAGAGTTCCGAAAGCTCAGCCCTCTGAAAGGATTTCTCTTGGGAAAGATTAAATTTTACTCGGGTTTACCAAACCCAGAGTAATTTCAAATAGTTACCCGATTCATTTTAAAATTGAAACAAGTACTAATGTCCACCACATAACAGTGACTTGATTTGAGACTTCTATTTGAGGCTCTGCAATTCATTTACAGATAGTGATGGAAAAACTATTAGAAAATTAAAAACTGTTTTGCAAAATCCCACACATTTGACTGTAAAACCAGGACTGTGAAGCAGTTTATTAACATAGATTGTTATTGCTACAGCTTGAATATAATAATAATCATGATAATAAAAATATATATACTAAGTGATCTGCCCATATCATGTCTAGGTCCATAGTATACTGTCCAACGTCCCCTGATGACCCCTATAGGTTAGCATTGGAACAATAACCACAATTTCAATGGAAATTGCAGCATAATGGGACCAGTACAAATGCTGTTGCAGGGTAAATAATTCATTTTATCTCAAACATTGGTAAAATCAAATCTGATATTGCACATAGGAACAAAACACCATCAAGTTTCGGTGGCTGAACATACTTCAAGTCTGTTGGTTAATCTTCTTGTGCATCACACTTTATAATGGCACCAAACATGACATCATACCAGACAGGTTTGTGAGTCTTATCATCAAGATGGCCAGCCGCTCTTCCATGCCATCAGGTATAGATGTAGTTGATTTCATCAAAATTAAAATAAATTAATTCATCAGATATTTGACACCTTGGCATGGAAACCTGTTTGTTTCAGACATTTACATCAAAATGATAGTCTCATAATTTGCTACTCATAGCCTTTGCTACCCTTGACATTGTTGGTCTTCCTAAGGCTTTTGATATGAAGTCACCTGCTGCTATTAGTTTCTGAAGATTCACTCCCTGTGTGGTGAAAAAAGAAAAATGGTAGCGATCAATTTTGGTTAATGATGTAAATTTAATAGTCAAATTTAAAAGAATCATATGGGAAAAATTAGCTTAAGGTGGTATTACACCCCCTGATAAATTTTGTGACTAATTTTGCATTTTTCTCAAAAGATAATTGCACACTGGTAACAAAAGTTATGTATATTATAGGGGCAAGGAATCCAGTTACTTCACTGAAATTTCAGTGATTCAAGACAAGTGGTTCATTATATATTCTTATCATAAATAATGTACCGCTTGTCTTGAGTCACTGAATTTCCATTGTAGTAACTGGATTCCTTGCCCCTATAATATAGGCCCTACATAACTTTTGTTACCAGTGTGTTATTATTTGTTGAGAAAAATGCAAAAATAGACACAAGTGTTATCAAGGGGTGTAGTACCACCTTAAATAAGTGCCTTACAATTTCACACAGGCAATGGTACTTACTGTTTGAATCCCTAATCCATCAAGCATGTAAACAACGTCTTCAGTAGCAACATTTCCAGTGGCACCCTTAGCGTATGGACAGCCCCCTAAACCTGCTACAGATGAATCAACTACACTAACTCCCATCTGGAAGGAAACAGATATATTGTGCTATATTAGGTCTCCGCTAAGTTGCAAATAGTGGTTCAGTTTTGGACATCCTTTCCCTGGCAGAGGAACTTCTGTGAATGCAGTGGCAAAATGCCATCAAATTTACTAATTAAGAATGAAAAAGGAATCATCTTGGCTCACACAAGGGGAGTCACACCAGTGTTGGGTTTTGTTGGACTTGGGATGTCAATTTCCTTCATAACTACCCCTATCTGAAAGAAAACCTAACGATGGTGTCTATTTTGCATGCTAGATTTTTATATTTGACAACAAAGCGTGTTCCAATACTATTTATACTTCCATTTAAAAGACACATTTGGATGCTATATTTGATTCAAACATGCATAAAATAAACAATTGTTACCTGTAATGCTGCATAGATATTAGCCAATGCTTGTCCATATGTATCATGGCAATGTACAGCTACTTTGTCTATAGGGATTTCCTGTGTAACCAGTCTTATAACCTCTTGCATAGCTGATGGTGTCCCTACTCCAATGGTATCACCTAGTGAGATCTCATAGCAACCCATCTCATACATCTTCTTAGCAACCTGTTCCAAAGGAAATAAACAATATATTTAATTCAATTTAGATGGATGCCTCTGCCCACATGTGACAACCTTGTCATTGCACACTATTTTCAAATAACCATTGAATACAATTGACAAAATCTTATCTAATTGCCAGTGCACTTTATAAACAATTGATAAGTGCAATGCTAGTCTTCAATGGCTTGATAAAACCAATAGCCAAGCTTTTGCTCAATGGTACACACTGCACTCTCAACTTGGATGCATAACATTGTTCCATTCTACTTTTGGTCCCTGTATGTGACAGTCCAATATGACATATTTCTCACAGTAACAGGTGCATCTCTACATGTATGTCTTGTGTTCTTCTTCTGTCATGTCCTTACACTAAACTCTGTCCACCCATCTCTGGGCCATCTGGTGTTAATAATGGCGCAACAGCATCCCGTTGTGTCAGATTGGGGCTAACACTGGGGGCTTGCGATATCCAACCTGGATGAAAGATTCCCACTTCAGTAGGCATATTACATATGAAAACTCAACCAGATCATTTTCCACACAAAGTCTTTATCCCCCTCTTAAACTTAAACTTTTAAATCTATTGACATACCTCAGCCACTTTGTTTGGATCTATTTTGCCTTCATAAGGACATCCTATCACACATGACACATAAGCTCTCACTGGTATATTGGCTTCTTTGGCAGCATTCACAAGACTCTGACCTCTCTCTAAACTCTCTGCTATGGAACAATTAGTGTTTTTCCTGAATAAATTGGCAAAGCATCATTCAAAATTATTCACCAGATATGCTCACATGTTTGTGAGTAAGACCAACATTTAACTATGTTTACATATAGTGCTGACCAGTTTCTTAAAATCATATGTGTAAACCCATTTCTTCGCTAGTATTTATTTAATTGAGGTTTGCCAGTCTTTGACGATAAGGGCTCTTTTTGAAATTCCCTAAATTGGCAAAGCATCATTCAAAATTATTCACCAGATATGTTCACATGTTTGTGAGTAAGACCAACATTTAACTATGTTTACATATAGTGCTGACCAGTTTCTTAAAATCATATGTGTAAACCCATTTCTTTGCTAGTATTTATTTAATTGAGGTTTGCCAGTCTTTGACGATAAGGGCTCTTTTTGAAATTCCCTTACACAGGAAGGTGTGCGCCATCCTGCAGCTTTCCTGTGCTAGCCTTCTTTTGTTAAAATCCTGTGTGATTATAACACTGCAATTAGCCATGTCACTGACTTAAATTAGGAGCGCGCTTTCCTGACCGAGCTTTCCTAAGGCGCGAGCTTAGCGAGGGGAATCCTGCCTTCTTTCTGTGTGAAAGCGTGGTAGGGTATTTCAATATGAGCCCTAAGAGTAGCATGACAATTAATACAAAGTACACTCACTGACTAAGTTTCTATCACTAAGAATAACTCACATTTTGATGGTATTTTAAATCTGTATCGATCACCTCAGTTAAGTGATCTCTGAGTCAAGTTGTAATTTAAACTGATGAGGAGAAGAATATCTCTCCATATACATACACTAATGGAACAATGACATCACATTAGATAATCAATGTTATCCAATTGAAAACTTCTTGAGTGAGTGTGATTGGTACTAACTTTCCAAACCAATCACAAGCTTCCAAGTAGGTTTAGATATATTAACTTTAGACCAATCACAGGACTGGTATGATTCAGATCACCAACAAAGTAGGCGGTGTCCCTTGAGCTTATCTGAATCTTGGAAAAGGGGTGGTTTGGCTAATATAGGAGAACTAATCAATAATAATCTGACATTCCATTGTCAAACCATGTTCAAATGGACTACCCAAAATTCTGCTCTGGCTACACTGGTGTAGACTGACCCAAACCTTACATTACTAAATGTGCCTAAATAAATTAACAGAAAATTGAAATCTACACAAAATAATAAAAGTTAACCTCTTGTCTACTTCTGTCTGGAATGTTTATGTGTATTATTGATGATGTTCTATTACATACCTACTGAATGCTTCTGATGCTGCAATAAACATGGCTACCTCCTTGGCCCCTGCCTCAATTGCTGCGTCAAAGCCTTTTAAATTTGGAGTAAGGACAGGATAATTCACACCTGGGTATCTCTTAATCTGTGTCATTATTTCACGATGATCTGCCAACTGAGAAAAAAATATTGATAAGGAATTGCTGGTTACAAATATTTGCTCTCAAATCATGTTTTCTTTTAACGTTGATGCTATTACAGTCAGAACAATTATACTTGATCACCTTCAAAATATGAACCACGCAAAGCGAGGCATATGCACCACAACATTATAACTACAAAATAGCTATTTAGAACAGGAGAAAAGCTTAAAAGGAAACTATATAATCGTAACTCTGTGAATATTGTGGCAATGAATCAAAAGACCACCCTCCAAAGCCCATGGATACAAATGCTACATTTCTATGGCCCTGCAGGTGGTGTTTGAACTAACCTGTGGTATCCATTTGGGTGACACAAAACTAGTTGCTTCTACTACTTGAAGACCGGTGTCAGATAATCTGTTGATCAGCTCTACTTTGACATCTGTGGGTACAGGACTCTGTGAACACACATAAACCAATATCAAGAGTTTTAAAATATAAAACATTATTTCATTGTAATATTAGGACTGAGGCACTAATTAGGTTAAACATTGATGAATGGTACTTCAGTTTCAACTTGCATAAAATCAACTTACATAATAAAGTCTAAAGAATTTAGGTACACAAAGCTCATGATTACCATATTTGTTTTAATTTCCACACTTTTATTTTGCAATTGGGAGAGAAGTCAAGAAAGTCTGCTTTCATCCTATACCTTGATTACAGACATTGTTCATAATGCATTTTATGCTATTTATGATATTGGAGTTATTTCTAAAACTCAAGATGGATCCCTATGTGATCTATCTTGAGATATCTGCGGTTGGGTGCATGCGTGCCCACTATATGTACATAGTGTTTTCCATTTTCTCAGTTGTGTGAGTCCACGACTGAGTGTTTACAACACATAGGGATCTATCTTGAGTTTTGGAAATAACTCTAATACTGCAACTTCGCTATTGCATCTGGAACCACCAGACTTCATCAGGCAACTGGGTCAGCTGGATTGGTCATGTGATAGACTGCTAGTTATCATCTTGATGGCCTGGTCCCATCAGTGGCGTAGATTTCTTTTCGCCATTGGGGGGGATGGGGTTAGAAAAAAATTCTTGAAAAATTTAGCACTTTTAAGGTTGAAATGGCCAAATATGGGGTTAATTTGATTGGAAACCCATATACAGGCGTCAACATTGGGGGGGATGATTGTATGGATCATCCCCCTGGCAAAATAACAACTTTCTTGTTGTCAACTGAATGTCCTGTATCCTTTAATGGAGGTACACAGCGGAGTTTTGCGCTTCGTTAGTGCTGGGTTTTCTATCAAGTTCTGATTGACCAATTTAGGTTACTTAGCTGTCTATCACTAGACTTATCCAGCAGGTCAGTTACCTGATGGAGTCTGGTGGTTCCAGATGCAATGTAGCAAAGTTGAAAATTAATTTCCAAAACTACTGGATGACTAAGAGCATTCACTCATCAGGGATCTATCTTATTTACAGTACGGTCAGTACCGTACTTTAAAAATTCATACCTTTTCATTCTGCAAGCCGTCACGTGGTCCAACCTCAACTATCTTCACAAAACTTGGCAGACCCTTTTGCTATAAATGTTGCAAGAAACAAACATACATTATGAGTGTGATACATGTGAGAATACATGCTACAATCAAGTCTGTCTGTATGCAAGTGAGTGCAAGTGGGCAAAATTTCAAGGGGTCTTTCGGTGAAAGATTTGGTGCCCCCACCCAAAAAGGAGTCATTGTGAGAAGCTTGCCCCTAAATTGGGGGTCATTGGGTGAGACTGGGACATTTGTGGGCAGTGCTGAAAAATAAAAATGTCAACATTGCTTTGAATTTCCATTGCTGTCATGCCTGTCATGGTATTAGGCCAATGTAATTAAATTATTAGTTTCCTAGCACCCGCCCGCGTCACCTTTTCAATTTGACCAAAACTTTCATTATTTTCATAAAAAAAGTCAATTATCTGAAAATTGAGATGGAAATAATAAAAGTTGAAACTCTCAAAATGTCCTGCTGATCATAATCAGCAGTTTTTCTTAGTTGTAGGGGTAGAGTATGTGGTAAATAATGGAAATTTAAGGATTACCTCATCATGTTTCTAGTGATTACTTTTGACAATAATGAAATTTTCCAAAATAATTAATAATGAAATCATGACCTCATATTTCACTGAAAAAAATGTGATGGGAAACTTATCATTGCATTTCATTAGGCCATCTGCAATGGATTCTGAGTTTCCTGTTGGGATGTTTAAAAATTTGATGAGGGAGAATTCATTATTTGGTGTCAATTCATTGTCTTCCAAATGATAAATATGACCGGTACTATTGAGCAAATAAAACAAATTCATCTTCCAGGGTGTACATTTCAAGTTTATTACTTCTTGAATACAGCACATTCATGTGTTTTACTCCCATTCAGTCATGGGTTTTACTAACATTGTACAAGTCTAGGTCGTTTGATAGACTCGGTGCTCATACTGCAATCTCTTCAAAAGTAAGGTATTTCGGTACGACGTATTTTTGCCTGTACGAGAGACTAAAGTTAGTCTCAATTGCCAGTCGTATGTTTTAAGAAATGAAGAAAGACGTGCTGATTTTTGCGTATTTTACAAATAATAAATTACTTTTAAATAATGAATTATTTGACCCCGCAGTCAAATCTGACCCGGCCGGCAACAGGAAATTCAGAATTAATTGCAGATGACCTTTAGCCTTACCCTTACCAAACATTCTGGTTAATTTACCCTGAATCTAAACATAAATTATTCTAATACCAATAAATTAACCAGAATATCAGTTTCTGGTTAACAAATTAACCAGAATATTAATTCTGGTTATTTAATAAACAGAAATCATAACCTGATTGAACAGATTCATCAGGATCGGTATAGTAAACTGGTTAACAACGTTCTTTGTATCTGATCCCGAATGTTCACTTACTTGTGTACGTTTCAACAACAGCTGTTGTCTTTATCAACACTTGATGGGTAGTGACTGCTATTGGCAACCGACGCTAGAAGTAGTTCCAGCGTTGATCTTGGAGTTGCCAGTCTGTTTTCCTTCAAGGGATTTTCTTGATCCCTGAGTCAGGAACTCATCAAAAATGTGAGAGAGTTGGTACTGTCCTTCATCTCTGTTCATGGTGGTGCCCCTCCGCTTTCTTATTTCTATAGCCTCCTTTATCCAGTGAGTGTATCTATTTTGCTCTGTGCCGATGACCTCAGCTTCCCCCCATCCTATGACATGATTCTTGTCGACGACATGATCAGTAATGGCTGACTTGTGTGTTGTTGTTAACGATTCCTTTCTCCCTGCTCTGGTGGTTACCGTTTTACTCACTTTCTCCGCCTCGCTTTTATGTTCTTCAAGTCTTGTGCCAAACTTTCTGCCAGTTTCCCCTATGTAGGACAATTCGCAGTTCATACAGGGAATCTTATATACTGCATCAGTGGTGTTATTTGGTTCGCGTTTGTCTTTTGGGTGTACCAGTTGTTTTCTGAGCGTGTTGTGCGGCTTCATCGCAGTAGAAATGTTGTAATTTTTCATAACTCTAGATACTCTTTCTGTGACACCCTTTACATAAGGAAGTACAACCATGCCTTTACTCTTGGTTTTATCATCAGTCTTTTCATCAGTCTGATTTCATTTCCGGTTAATATTTCTGGCTAATATTCTGTTTAATAATTCTAGCTAAAATGCTGGCTAATTTTTTCTGTATAAATCTTTCTGGCTAAAATTTCAGCCCTAACATTTCTGGCTAATCTCATTTAAATATTTCGGCCCTTTTTCAGGTTAGAATCAGGCCTGATTTCATTTCTGGTTAATATTTCTGGCTAATATTTCTGTTTAATAATTCTGGCTTATTATTTCTGGTTAAATTTTTCTGGCTAAAATTCCAGGCCTGACATTAACATTTCTGGCTAATCTCATTTAAATATTTCGGCCCTTTTTCAGGTTAGAATCAGGCCTGAATTCAGTCATTATTTCAGGCCTGATTTCTAGCTGAATTCAGGTTTAATTCAGGCCTGACACTTTGGTTTGCCTTACTGGTTGTTATTGAGGATAGACTATCCTGAGTGAGGCGCTTTTGTGCAGTCACCATATCAATGATCAGAATAATATAATGCTATATGACCATCGAGCTAAGGAGCTGTGCAATAATTATGATCCCAGGGGAGGGTAAAATTTGGGAGGGGGGGGCAAGAAATTTTTGGCGTGCTGAAAGGGGGTGAACAAATAAACGATCTGCAAACGCTTAGGAAAACAGTACAGAAACACTTATGCAAATTTTCCAGCTCGCTGCGCTTGCAACAAATATATTATTCTAGACCATTTAAGCATAGACCCTGGAAGATACAGGATCTATGATTTAAGGTTTGAAAATTGGGATCTCAAAAATTTGGCATGTGGCTTATTCCATGAAGTTGGGACACATTACAAATTGGGAGAATTTTATAGTATAAATGCAGTTTAATATTTCTTATATGAACCTTTTCTCCTCAGTTGATATTTTCTAAATAGATATGAAGTTTAACTTTCATGTAAAAGTTACTTGAAAATTGTACCTATTATATTTTTATTTTTACGGGCCATTAAGTGATTGGTGTCCAGCACTTTTTAGGGCAAAAAACGTGACATAGAAAAAGCAAGTATGCGGAATAAAAATAATTTCAATTGTAACATCAAACAGTCACAGTTTTACATAATATTACATGAATTAATGTTGGTAGTAACTAAAAAGTACATTTAAACAAAACAGAAACCAGTCAATTAAAATTTATGGGATGTAAAAAATGAGCTTCCCGATGCTACATGCGGTGTCCAGAAAAATAAGTGTAGCATCGGTATAACAGCTCACCCACAGCACATACATGTATCATTCAAATCAATTTGTTTTGTGTTTTTATTGATGTAAACGTGTTTATAGGAAATTTGACCAGCATTTGTGCCTAAGCTCTCAGTCGTTTTAAAATTTCATGAGAAAATGTCACTGTGGTGTCCACGTGTAGCATCGGGAGATTTCAAACCATTATACTTGCTTACAGCAAGGTCAGTACACATACTGACATGAATGGACTTATTTTAAGATGTGACTGGGTAGGGGTTTTCAAGGGAACTTGATTTGAGGAGCTGCTATTTTACCAAAGAGTAAATATTTTGAAAAAATGGTGCGGTGTCCATGTAGCATCGGGATGTAGCATCGTGATCAAAGTATAGCAGTGGGAAGCAAACAGTTAAAATTTATGTAATTTCTTCTTATATTTTGAAACTAGATGACAAACAACTAAACATATTAACTTTTGAGGGCAGGCAAACATTGTAAAATATTTATGTGTTCAATACAAATTTTTATGCACTATCAGACACGGTGTCCACGTAGCATCGGTACACAGTTTTGTCAGTTTTATGTATTCACCAGTTTTTTAGGTATCCTTGTTTTATTTTTTCTACAACTTTTAATGTCCGTAGGCCCAAATATAATTTTTAAATAACTTTACCACAAAGTATGATTACTTCTTGTGCAAAACTCACAATCCTACCGATTCTACAGGACACGGTGTCCAAGAAGCATCGGTAGAATTATGTTGAATTTTTGCAACAAAGGCAAGTTTTTTTTACTTCTAGTTTCAAAATAAACTACCAGCTGTGAATCTAATACTTTCTGAACCATCCTAGGTATAGCTGCAAATATATTCCTTGTGAATTTTAGATACAAAAAGAAATCAAACATAATTTTGAATAGATTTACCTGTCATCCTTCATTTTTGATGCCTCATAACTTTTGTTTCTGATTTAAGATAATGTAATTGGTAATATTATGCGAATTTGCCATGGTAGGACATCATAACAAAGTATTTTATTAAGACATGTTATGGACAGTATGTTTAAAATAGAGAGAGCTAGTATAAAATGGTGTCCATGTAGCATCGAGATATTTGCCTCGACTACTGAACAACAAAGCACTTCCACAGAAATTCTGTACTTTCCAATGTAAAAAGATCACTTTTTTGTTGAAGTATGATAGTTGAAGTAACTAAAACACACATTACATTTAGAATTAAGTCATTTTGAAATTTTGACCCTTATGTCACACTTTGTGCCCCAACTTCATGGAGTTAGCCACGTTCAAAGGGGGGGCAAAGGTTTTTAGTGGGCGAGAGGGGGGTTGGCAGGCTGTTGAAAATTTTACCGGGGAGCTCATAATTTAATATTGCACAGCCCTAAGACCTACTATATTCCTAGTCCGAATAATCAGACCCAGAACAAAATATTAATTTCTGATATGATCGTGTTCTGGTCTGAACTGTTTCCATATGAAATCTTGATGCTAAATTGGACAAAAGAAGCACATGGTCCTACTTCACAGTTTTTTAATCCCCTATTCATGTTGCGTGAATCACTCTATTGTGGACCATCCTTTTGATACTTGAGTATTTGGACAAGCGGAACAGTTTTGACAGGCCCTTTGTCTACCTCTATGTTTGTAAACAAATGAGGAGGTCGAAATTGTCCTCCTCTGCGAATACGAAAGGCAGCGTAATAGTACGGCACTACTATAGTCCATCAACTGACAGAAGTACGAAGTAAATAGACCTCAGAAACTGGAGGTATGAGATTAATTATTTTAGTGCCGGTGCTGCTTTTTGGCACGCCAACTGCTGCACGATTTGTACACTCCCAACCGAACGCATCACGCTCTAAATTCTAATTATGCATCACGTTTTTTAACATGCAGTGCATGTGACCGTTGTGACGCAAAGCATCAACCCCTGACAGATTTGGTTTGTACTTCTAGGTTGAAGCAGTATAGTATTAGTATAGGTATGCTAGGTTAATTCAAATTTGCCATCAAACTGCATCATTTTACATATCAAATTAAAGCCCTTGAGTAAACAAAGCCAAAACTGAAAACGCTTTTTTCATAGCACTTTCCGTAGCAAAGTTACATCTTGTCAAAGATTGACTTTCATCAAACAATGTCAAAAAGATTCAGCTAGCAAAATTCCCCAAAAGCGGCATTTCGGGGTGTTTCTAGATCTTTTGTCTCATTATGATAGCAGGTTTTTTAATGGAACTGCTATCAAAATCCTCTAAAATTCCATGAGCGAGTGTCTTATCACCATAAAAAATCATATATTTGGGTCAAGTGAAGTATAGAAAACATATTTATGTAGGTTTCCTTCTTGCCAGTTGTTTTAAATTTCTATGTAAAAATGCATTGACATTTTCGGCGAATTTGGCTGACTAGCAAATGTTTGCCTGGCATACCTAATTAGTAGCTCGATGCTGTGACTAACAGTACACAAATATTGACTGCTATGAGGGGCATGGTTAAAATTATAGCCTCGGCTATGCCTCGGGCCATAGTCATGGTTTTGAGATCACCGCGGGCCTATAATTTAAACCATGCCCCGAATAAAAAGCAGTCAATATTTGTTTTATATACCAAATCTTAAGATTCTTGTCATCTGTATGGTTAAAAGCATCGATTTTGGGAAGAGAAATTAATAGTTTCAATGCGAAAGGCACATATCATTACAATCTGCGATTTCCGCGTAATTATAGCGCGCGCAAATATTAACGCGTGCGTAATATCATTTTACGCTGGGAACAACGCACCGCGAGAACTATGCCCGGGGACCGGGAATAGTTACTTTTGCGGGCATAGTCAAAACTATGCCCGCTCTTTTAACCAATCAGATGGCGGGAATCTTTATATGAGGTATATAATACTGACTATCTAGACTATGACATGTCAAGTCTTCCGAATTTTGACACATTTTAAGCTTACTTCAATTTTTACAACTTACTGGTATGTTAACCGTTGATTTACTACGGTGTAAAAGCCGCATTGTTCTAAGTAGGAAATTCTTCGATAAAAACGCCATTGTTGAATATATATGCGTCTGAATAACGAATTTTATTGTGATTTATTTCCCAGTCTCATCACTCCCATCCATATCTCGTAAATCACCGCCTGGCAAGAAAATTATAAAACAGCGCCGCCTATTGAAGTGTTTTTGCCATTGTTTATTGTGGAGCCAGCTGATGAACACATTGGATTGGTGTGGTTCCTCACCCAATGTGTGAAGTGCTGTGTGTATTCAAGATTTTAAGCTTCCTTGTTGGAAAACGTATCGAGGATTACACAGGAAGTGGAAGGATCTTTTTGTAAATCTGCACGTTGTACACAACACAAGTCGAATTGACGAGTATCTTTAGGTGAGTTTCAGTTTGTATTTCTATCACTTCCAATAATTTTTACATGCATGCCATTTGTCATTGAATTTGTGTGTGACTTTGTTGTCTGTGCACTGGCCACTGTCTATATGACCTTGAGACTTTGAGTTGAAGTGCACATGTAAAACTGTTCTTGTTGTGTTGAGAGTGTGATCAGGTGATACCGAACTGTGTCTGAAATAAGGAAAAATGGTTGTCTTGTGACTGGGGACAACCTATGATGAAAACAAGTATAGATTCCGCTTGTCCTTAAAATTTAAAATATTTCAGTTGTCCCCAAAATGTGTCTTGATTTTTGGTGCAAAAAGGCAAATTTGTTTGATGTTTTTTTGCTCTGGAAAATCCACAGCTACAAATTAGGAAAGCTGTGCTGGAATGCTGACTATCATATGAAAATTTTAACCTCAAGTATTGAAGATACTTAACGGCCTACATAAAGTTTCCCAAAATCCTAAGATTTTGAGGTCTTGCCGTTTTGAGAAACTTCATATACCAGGGGCCTACAAATTAAAAATCTGATATATATGTATACCGGTGGCATATAATGAAAGACCGAAATAAAAATACTAAGTGGCGTCTGACGTCAGGGCAAAGGCGCGTCGTGATTGGTTGCCGACCTGCGTACTGCATCTTTATGTCTAGCACCCCAAATGAAAAATATTAATTGTTGACCCAAATCGTTTTTGCCCAGAGCGCTCAAGAATCTAAAAAGTGGGGAGGGGGTGGAGATCAAACATTTCCACTCCCAGTTCAATTTTGTTTTTTAAATCACGATTTAAATAGATAGCGATCAGCTGACAGGATCAGGAAGCAAATTTGTTTAAAATGGTTTGACACACAACATTCTAACATTTATCTAAGGGATCATTGTGTTGTTGTTGTTGTTTTATTACCATAGAAACAATAACAACAAACTGGATTAAAGCATCCTGAATGCCTTTATTTGGAAGGCTGTGCTGGTGGATCACATGTAAAATAAACATAACTTTTACCGAGTCCAGATACATGTAGTCATGTAGACCCAACCAACCAATCAGCGGGTCAATCAGGAAGGAAGTTTTGAATAACATTTGCCACTCTCTCATGTTAACTTGGTACCCGGTAATATTGGTAACTTGGTAATATTGGTCCTTTTGATTCAGAAATACTTTCCCATGCATTGATTCAAACCATCATGTGAATCTTTTGTTTGGGTTTCAAGTTTATATAGCACAGTTCCCAGTGGCATTGCATCATTAGGGGCACAGGTGGCATGTGCCCCCCCAATTGTTTGCAAAATTGAGAAAATCCCATAGGAAAATTCCCCAAAATGGCTTGTGCCCCCCAATCAGACCTGGTGCCCCCCAAGCATGGTTGGTGCCCCCCAATCGGATGACCCACGCTATGCCACTGACAGTTCCAATTTTTCATGTAGACCAGACCAGGGAATTTCCAATGTCCCTTTTGTGGAATGCTACTAGAACACTTGTTACCTTCAAGTTCAAATCATGTCCCATTATATTCCTGGATAATCTTACTCCTCCATGTTTTAAAGGGAGCACTCGCCTCGATGAGAGCAACATAATTCAGAACCCATTGCATTTTGAATACATTTCTTCTGCAGAACAGTGCAGACCTACATGTAGTATTTTAAATCCCAACAGGGTTGTGAGGGACAGTCAATAAGTTTGTAGAACAAGCTTGTACTTGAAAGAGTAGGCCTACTATCCAAATTCTTCCTATCTCACTCTTGAACATGGTCACTGCATACATTAATGCACCCATCACAAGTTTCCTTGAAACCTTTAAAATTGCTCCATGAGCCATTTTTCAGTGAAGGCTCACCAGCATTGATCACTAGCAAACCTGATAAATTATGAAGTTAGGACTTAAAATTCTAAAATAGGTTTCTCTAACTTGAGGCCATGCCTGGACTGCAATATGGTTGCTTAAGTTTAAAAATGACTGAGTGATGATCTTCTTTGGGGTGGGGGATCCAGGTACTTCCACTGAATGGACTCATAATTTCAGTGACTTTATGTGTTATCACCTTCAACCAAATATAGATGAAACTTGTCTTGCTTGGTCCTCATTCTAAGTGTATAGAAGGTGTGGACCTGATTATGTCAACTAGTATCAATCTTGTGTGTGAAGATTCTGGGACCCCCATCTAGACTAGAAGACACCCTGGAATACCCAAATGTTAATGGATTTGTGTTGAAAACACATTCATCAGAGTTAAATCATATTTTGTGGCTATCTCATCTTCCTTAAGCTTGTTTGGGTCTTGATTCATTATCAATGCCATTGTACCAGCACGTATATCATTAGTGGTGATGTCAGCAAGTCTTTTGGACCTTGGATTAGTCAGTAGCGGTGCATGAAAGCACACCGACCACCGACACCGAAAAATAGACACCGGCGGACTCCGGTGCACCGTTTGTGTGTGTGTGCAGCGCGTGACTCCTTTGTCTCCTAATTATTGAGCGAGTATTAGGCCTATACCATACAACGTAGCACTAGTACGGTGTCTACCATCGTGAGTACAACCGGTTGGTTGCACTAAACGTCACCGTTCACCAATTAATGAAGCTTAAATTTTGATAGTTGAAGTTCCTAACTTCCTATTTCGTTTTAAATATTACTTAGGTCTAAATATATTAAATCCATGCAATTTTCAACCCCCGTTATATCAAACTTACATTACAAGTTAAATGAATAAATTCATTGTGCGATGCAAACCGATCTAGCAAACCCAGACTCGCATGTTTTGATACATTGAATGTATGGGATGATGGGAATCGATCGTTACAGGTAAACAAGCATGCATTACGGTCGGCGACTTTTGAACTTTGGTACCAAGTAACAAGCGGTGTTTCAGAGGTTGTTTGCGGTCGTCTGTAAGTAAGAACTCGCGCTTGCATTACAAAAAAATCGGTTATTACAAAGGCTACCGAATGTTCATTTTCGGTGGCTGGAACACAATCAAAATTGCCGGTGTATACGGTGGGTAAGCTTTTGTAACACCGGCGGTGTCGGTGCTTAAAAGCCACCGGTGTTCTACGGTGCACCGGTGTACCGCTACTGCCTACCTTGGATGATCTTTAAGGATGCTCATTCCATCCTTGAACTCTAAGAACCATTTTGTTGCTGTTGAATATCAAGGACTTCATCACCATTTACAGCAACTGTACATTGTTAAATTTCATTTGAGTTTTCACAACCATCAGAAGAAATTTCCATGATGACCCTGTGTTCACGTCTGGTAGTACCTGTGAATTCAAGGAGGTAGGCTTCTGCAGAGTGTCCTGCCCATATATACAGTGATGCAATGTAAAGTGGTGCGACAAAGTAGCATACCTTGTTCTACGAACTTTTTGACCGCCCCTAGTATCTAGCTTTTCCCAGGATATACCAGTGACCCTTTACTTCTTGTGCAAACCAAATTGTGGGTTATTGCTCAGTAAATTTCCTGTCAATGACAGAACGAAGACCATGTTACAAATGCTACAAAAGTAAATGTTTGATATTGGATTGAAAAATATGCTGACAATTTCACTTGCAACATTAAAAAAACCAGAAATACTTAATATTTGCAGTTTGATAATTTATGCACATAGGCCTACTGCAAATATTTTCAAAGTTGATGATTCAAATTACAATCAGCATGATCAGCTTGCAAAATCAGTTCATAAGGTTTTAGTTTGTTTTTGAATGACTAGATGGTCATGATGGTGGAGTACCTCTAAAGCTGAATTTAAAAGTGATTCTCTCGCATGCTCAGTGTTTACTTATACATTTCCAGAGCGTCAAGTCGATCAATCAATTTAAATCGCTGAGGCAAAAACGATGTCGCTTTTGCAAGTTGAAGAAATCTCAACTTTCCAGTGATATCGCTTGACACGTGAATGCGTCAACCAATCATATACAACCAACTGGATCTATTATATTGCTAATTAATTTACCTTTCTTGATTATTAACTTTTGGTGATGAATTATTTCAAAACAATAATTATTGACAGCAACTGATGTTTTAAAAATGTATTTTGTGGCATTTAGAATATTTAATTGTCGTCTGCAATCGCTATCGCCGTAATAAGTATCAATGCAAAAGTGACGAGCAATGCATCGCAAAATTAGGCGATTGCCCATCGCAATCGCTCGGAGATCGAGTATAAATTCAGCTTTACACAGTAAATTGCACAGTAGTCCACTAATATGTTCATGTTGGTTTGATGATTTTGGCATTATTGATTGGAAGATTTAATTTCTTCTATGATCACCAATTAAAATCCTATTATATTATATATCACAGGCCCCTGATATGACTTTCTTGATTATTTTATATAGGCCTACTATGTTATTACAAAATAGAAGCAATAAAATAATAATTATTTGTAGCTTTCAAATAGCTCACAAATCATTCAAAGGGTCAGAATAGGTTTCAGTTACTATATTATCAATTTCATAGGAGAGGATCAAAGTTCAAGTTCAGAAGGCGTTAATTACTTTATACTGAGCTGCTGAGGACAAATTTGTCCTGTGCTCACACAATAGTAAAACAACTTAATTACAAGGTGAGGAAAAAGCATTGCCAGTATTGTATTTGTTGTAGCAGTCAATAAGAGAAGATATCGCTAGTATTCATGATCCTTTGCGGTTGCCGCGGTCGACTTGCTAAAACCTTGCTAAAACCACGTGATATCACGTGATACGTTGTTATCGGGTATCGATTGATCAGTTGCCTCTCTCAGCAGTTGTTTACCTTGTGTTTACTATGCAATGACCGTGGACCTAACGGGATCGCAATTAGAAAACATCATGCTCGAGAACCATGAAATGTTTTCATTATTCAGTAGAAAACGACATACCAATAAATATTCCAGGGTATGTCAAGTCCAACTGTTGCACAATAAAGCAATATGGTCATTCTGAAGTTTAAATTTAGTCCATGAACCTGTCGAATTCCACTACCGTAGCGCGCAGCATACATACATTCATATCAACGGAAGTTCCACAGAAGTCGCATTTTCACGATATTCGGGCACAATTCCAAGATATTTATGGACATTTGCATAAGTTCACGATATTCGGGCATGTATGCAGTCCGTAATTTCACGATATTCGGGCACACAGAACCCTTCTCGGACACGATATATCACATCACATGCAATCATAATTCATATCTCACTCAGTCAGAATACTGACTATATTAGGGACCTACTTGAAAAATCCCAATTGTAAATCTAAATGGTTATTTATGCACATGTAAACAAATGAACAATCTTTGACTTTTGGATATGGTATCAAAACATATGAATCCACGCCACGGCCAATTGTCTTATCCCTGGTCCCATCAACTTTTGAGGTGTGGTATTAATGCGGATGTCAATTGCAATCCCTCCCCTAGTTTAATAGGGGTCCACCGCTCGGTCCGACACGCCGTTAGTCCGACAACACAAATTCCCTATACTTAGAGGTGCGTCAGTCCGAAATTGAAAAGCATGGCGCTAGTCCGAAAATAAAAACCACTGCAACAGTCCGCCACGCTGCTAGTCCAAATCTGAAAGCAGTTTTCAGTCCGACACACTGTTAGTCCAAATCCAAAATACACTGCGCTAGTCCAAATTTGGAAAACACTTCTTCAGTCCAACACTGCGGTAGTCCGAAACTGAAAACCATGGCGCTAGTCCGAAACTGAAAACTACTAATGTTCGGACTAGCGCAGTGTTTTTCAAATTAGGACTAGCGCAACGGTTTTCAGTTTCGGACTAGCGCAGTGTCGGACTGAAGGAGTGTTTTCCAGATTCGGACTAGCGCAGTGTTTTTCATTTTCGGACTAGCGGCGGTCGGACTGGCAGAGTATTTTAGATTCGGACTAGCGGCGCGGTCGGACTGGTGCAGTGCATTTCAGATTCGGATTAGGGCGGTCGGACTAGTGGAGTGTCGGACTAGCGTTGTGTCGGACTAACGCCCTGTACTCGTTTAATAGTACCTGGGCCAAGTGATGTAACACAGTCACAGGGCTGTCAACTTGTTAGAATTGCGGGGACATGGTCACCCGGTCAGTCCGAAACACCGTCAATCCAAAACCTCAAAAAGACGTCTTATTTTTAAAAAGGCGACTTAATTCTAAAAAGGCGACTTAATTTAAAAAGACGTCTTATTTTTTAAAAAGGCACATTTTCAATATAAATGGCTATTTTTTACAAACATTTCTCGTTCTAAAAATAAGTCGTCTTTTTAAATAAAAAGTCACCTTTTTTACTGAAATGGCGACTTTAAAAAAAACAGTTGCCTTTTTCTGAAATAACGTCTTAAAAAAGTTCCTTTTTTTCTGAAATGACATTTAAAAAAAAATGAAAAGTCACCTTTTCATGAAATGACGTTCGGACTGACAGGGGTTCGGATTGCGTGTTCGGACTGACGGGAGACCCCAGAATTGCTTGGTATGAGCCACTTTTGACTGAGACAGTTGGGCGCCCTGTGTAACAACTCCATGTGCCCCAAAAAGTCTTAGCTAGTCACAGGTCTGAGGGGGCATGGATTGCAATTGACAGCCACATAATAAACATCAAACTTTTTTGGCAACCCATCCTAGCATGTGATGGGACATATACATAGGGAGCAAGACATTTTGAATGTTATCAGTTTTCCTCTGAAGCTTGCCTTAAAAATATTTACCCCTTTCCCAACATGATAAGTCACCCACTCAGGTTACACATATAGCATCACCCCTGTCCTTGTTTGACAACAAATAGGTTACTCAATACAACACAACAGTGGCATAGCTGGGGTGGGGCACAAGCTGCCCCTGTGACCCCCCATGCTGACCACCTAATATTTAGGCTTTTTCTGTACTTCTTTGACCATTTTCTTCAAATTTCCCTATGAAAGTTGCCTTGTCCCCGTCCCTCTGAAAAAGTTTAAGCAATGCTACAAATGTACTGCAACACACTGAAAGATACGAGTGCTTCCACACTTTATATTTAATTTCTATTTTATTTTTAATGTACATGATTTTTTATGCACTACAGTAAAATGAATATTGTGTTAAAATGGAAAAATGAACAATTCAGTACCATATTCAACATGTTTAGAAAAATACTCATGTGAAACATTATTGTCGCATTTTTGTTAAACCATTTTTTTTCATTTTCAGCCAATTTGACAAGTTGACCTCATATGAACTTTGACCTCATATGTGACCTTCAACAACATGAGGGTTCCCATAGTGCAGCTATGACTCAAGTTTGATATAAAATTCGATTGACCGAGTTTTAAAATATAGGACAAGACATAGTTGAGTCCAATATTTTAAAACTCATAGCGAGACCAATAAGTATTGGGCGTAAAGCATCCAATTTTATCATTATTATGTGTTGGTTCCAATATTTCCACACACTTGGATTAAACAAAACATAATAATGGTTGCAATAGTATTTGAACTGTTCATATGTGCACATCCATATCAAAACGATGTACTTGTCGGCTGCTACATGTGTCTCATTTCAAATAATAGGAATAAATACCAGACTCATCTCAAGTGGAGGTCAATTCAAATCATCCCCAAGTCACATGGTTAAAAAGGAAGCCCCGCCAGAGCATTTCTTCTGGGGTGAACCAAACCTGCCTGGTTATCAAATTAATCAGTGACAATGTTATCTCTGAATTTGATAGATGCTAATTGATGTGTTAATGTTATTACATCAATTAGCATCTGTCTGATTCAGAGATAACCTTGTCACTGATTAATTTGATAACCAGACAGGTTTGGTTCACCCCAGAAGAACTGCTCTGGCAGGGCTTCCTATTTAAGGAATGTTTACTGTATTCCTTAACCATGTGACTTGGGATGATTTGAAGTGCCCTCCACTTGTGTTGAGTCTGACATGTAACAGCTGACAAGTGCATCATGTAAAGCAGCGAGAGTCTAATGGAAGTTAATGTCCATGTATACGGGAGCGATTTTCAGTTGTGCAGTCTTTGGGAAGACTGCATCTGTTATGATACGATGATACTTTTGAATTCGATAGTATTTTGGGGAGAGTGGATTAGGATTTCTGGTATTATCATTGGTGCTACGTTGATGGAGTTGAGGTAGTTCGCAAGCTGAAGGCGTAAAACTGGATATCCATTCTCCGGTTTACCGTTTTCCATGTGATGACGGTCTGAAGCCTCGGGCCGTTTCATGGTTTGGCAATCACCTGTGTATACAGCAAAAAAAACAAAAAACAATTTAGTTAATTATAAGTATGAAAATCAAATTGCAGCACTAATTTTATACAGTCTGAACAGTTGTGGCGGCATCAGATATTTTTGCCGGAGGGGGCATATGGGGGGACTGAGAGGAGATCTCCGACTGGGGATTACCCCCCCGGCATGCACTGCATCGCCACTGTTGAACACACAATCCCATCACATGAACAGGCAATAAATGAATTTTGTATTTGAATGATGATTTTTTGCCCTGTTTTGTATACACATAAATTTTTAACTTCCGGCTGAAAACACGAAGTTCCAAAGGAAATTCATCAGGTGGATTATTTGTGTTTAATTTGGACAACCAATTTACATGTAGAACTTTGTTGTTGTTGGGCTCTGTCAAGTCAACATATTACAAAGGAAAAAACAATCATGTTGTTTACCCTTCCTACATGATGCAGTACATTACACCAGATTGGAAATTTAGGATTTCACTACATTCATAACATTCCTAATTTGCATGCACCACTCGGGGTGTCATCTCATCTCAGCTCCTATAAGAGTTTTTTTTGTCAGAATTAAAAACCAACCCACAACTATTTATTCGGAAAATATTCTTTGAAGAAGAAATAATTACAACAATGGACATGAAAATACAAAGCCAACAATTAGATCACAAGCATGAAGTATGCTACGTGCAGCAATGCTACAGCTGATTTTGTCATGATGAATGATGACATAATGCACGAATATCATTCTTTGCCGGTATCCGGGAAGACATCTCATCTCAGAAACAATAAAGGATGTACTGCAAAACATCAGAATAAAAAACCAAACCACCAAGTCAAGTATTTATTCGGAAAAAAGAAGGAAATAAAATTCATATTGCGATCGACACGGCATGTGAAAATGCAATATCCACATTCTTTACGTACACACACTGACACAGTACATGCGAATGCATGCAACCAAACACAGCCAAAGAAACTCTCTCTGACCCGCGTAACCGGGCTCAAACCAAGTAACAATCGAATACTTATGTACACAAAGACTCATACTTACCAATATAGCCCAAAACATGCGATCAAACTTGATATTTTCCCAATTTCATAGCAGATTCTGTCATTCTGATCCAGAGGAAATGTCACACTCGCTGTCCACTCGCCACTCGTGAGTTTCGTGACCTCGGGTTTGTTTACAACTTGGTAGCTAGATATCGATTGATCGCTGCATTGTATACATTTGGCTGATCCCCGTTTTATTCAGCAAATTTTGCGAAATTTGGACAACTTTCATTGACTGTTTTGCTGTCTAAACCTGAATCGTTAGTGAAAAAAAATGAGCATGGACACGAAGGGGAACCACTATGAACCAGGGATCGTCTTGATTTCACTAACGATTCAGGTTTAATGCCTATATTTGAGTTCAAAGATGGGGAGTTTCAGACGGGAACACACGCAAGAGAATAGGGTGTAATTTGAAACGCTTGCGAACACGGAGGAATTCAGAGCGAGTTCTGCTGTATGCAGGGATACTAGCGATATCTTCTCTTGCAGTCAATGACCAGATAACCTTTAGATTCAAGTATGGACAATTACTTTTCCTAATATAGCCTGAAGGCCAAGACTTCATGCTGTAATATCTCTCATCAGCTTTGTGGTTTAACTCTCAGATTTGCAAGACAAAACTTGTAGACCTATACTACAATTTCAAATGTTTATTTTATTCACACATAGTGCACTATTCAAGTACAATCCCACCCATCCTGGGAAATGTGGGCCACTGGTGGGGATCGTATTGGATTGGGAGCTATTGGGGTGTGTAGCGTTTTAAACATTGTCTACTTTCCCGACCCTGCATCCTGGGGAGGGGCAGTGGTAGAAACAACAGGATAGTGGGGCATATTTATAATGCACATATCGATCCACAAGTGTAAGGGCTCGGAGAATAAACTTTAAATGTAATGAGTCTGAAAATTGCAAATCCCTTTGCAAATACAAGCCCCGGTCCCCGCACTCCGCGCATCCGTGGGTATTCATGCTCGTCGAAAATTTCGCGAAATAAGGGGTGTTTTCAGATGAATAAAACGCGATTCGCGAAACACACAAAAAAGGGTGTTTTTTCAAACCACATGTTCGCGAAATTGAAAAAAGGGTATTTTCATCGAGCAGCCTATACGCGTTTCTGCCAGAAAAGGGTATATTAGAAATATCGTTCGCGTTTTAGCGAAAATAGGGGTATTGTCGAAGGGCAAATAATTCGCGAAATCGCTAAAAAAAGGGGTGTTTTTCCCCTAAAAACTTCGCGAAATGAGATGCAAAAGGGGGTGTTTTTAAAGTTCACCGACAAGCATGAATACCCGCGGATGCACGGAGTGCGGGGACCGGGTACAAGCCCCATCATCTTCCCTGCATTGTACAGGAAGTATTGGGAGTTGTGATCCCGGTTGTGATACATTTCATGTAATCTAATTTTTAAATGAGTTTGAAAAATCAATTTGACAGCTCAACAACACACAGTATGCAAGATATTTTGTTTTCTTTGTTTACAGGTCACCATACCAAAAGGTTGTACATGTAAATGATAAGAGTGTCTAGCTTAAAACCAGTGTAGTTTTAAAGTATGGCCAACATTTAGAGACATATTTTACTTGATGTCTGTCTTCATAGTCTATGATGGCATCACATATCAATGGTTTTTACAATCTCAGGATTTTATTGACATCATTTTATAGCCTCTCGGATGAAGACAGACTGATATCAAATAACGCTATCAGCTGATTCTCGTAATCCAATGTTGTCATCTGATGAGTAAATATTGATCATTGTGATCAATCAATGTCTCTAGTCATTGAATTCAGATCATTGTTATTATTTCCATATTGTAATGTATGTAAGCCTTGTGGTAGGCTTTGTTTTGAACCAGTCCTTTTATTTGCATGGTGAGACAATAATGCCTTCAATTGAAGGTAAAATATAGCAGATATGTGATCATGACTCTTGCCTAACTTAAAGGCCCATTCAGTGATTTGCTCATTGGGAGCTATTGGGAGGATTGTAAAGATTATCAAAATTCAGGTTTTGGCACCTTTGTTTCTGTCATAGATATGCTAACATAGCCTGATACTATTACTAGTGATAAAGTAGAAGATATTTTACACAAATGTGTATTTTTTCACGGCAGTGAAATGATGCCACTTTAACCCACATCTCATATGCACAGTTTATCCCTTACATATCCTGTGTCATGAATAGGTATTAGCCCACCAGCCCTGTGGTTACGAGTCTAGGAAATAATTCCTAATATCTCATACCCTAGTTTGTATGCCTTTATCTAATCTTGCCACACATGACAACTTACTAATTAGCCCTAACCCGGCTAAGAGTCTGTCCAGGAGTAGGAATTTTTAGCCTTTTTAGAAACATGTTTGTAATTGGCTTATAGCCATCACATGCTGACAATACACATAACTGATTGGTTAATCAAAACTAGCAGGGTCATGGCCAGGCCTGATTACAAAGTAAATATATCATTCTGTATAGAAAACTGTGCAGTTAGCAATTTACTTCAGAAAATTACTACATTGCACAAAACTAAGTCCATTATCTATACTCTAAAGTTAATTGAATGTTAGCTATAAATGTTTATTGACTCTTGTAATAACCCATGTGTAGGCCTATAAACCTGTATAATATTGGTGTTCATACATATCCCTGACCTGATAAAAGCTAGCAAGAGCAAGCTGTGTAATTAGTTTGTTTACTTGTGATAAGATACAATTTTCTTCGTAGTTATAGCCAAATTTGTTTCCTATAGGTGACTTAATAAAAATTCCTTTAAAAAGGAATGGGTGCCCAATGTGAGCTTGGTCGTGATGTGGTAAATTTCATGGTGTTTAGATTTGGTACTATTATCTCTTGCAAACCCGGTGACACCTCATTATAGAAATCAGACCTGTCGATAGGTTGTAAGAGGGGATAGCCTTTTCCAGGCACGAATTGGGTCATATATAAAGAAAGTTTTGCTACTTTGCAACGCATAATAAAACCTAAATGCAAAAGCGAGATCCTGTAGGTGGCTCCCGAGGTGGCTTAAAAAACTAAATGCAAAATGAGGTTTTTAACAAATATTGTTTTTCAGAGTCACGCAGGTATCATTATTAAGCCTCATATCACTTATTTATTGTCGAATAAGTGCATAGTAGGTTAGATATGAATATTGAATGTTAGACCAAAGTAGCTCTCAAAGTACATGTACTATACACCTGATCCGTGAACTTGTCTTTTTTAAAGACAGATTCTTGTTTCTACTTAAAAGTAGATAAATTAGCTATTTGAAGGGGGTTCAATTGTCAATACTGCTGTTTCTTTGTTTCTTGCCAAATTTTTCATTTCAAAAATACCTAATGACAATTTGAATGACTTATCCTTCACTTTTAGGCAATTTATAAACAATTTTAATTTTGTTACACTTATGCTGGGATCTCTGAATGGGCCTTTAATACAAGAACTATAGTCAAAACAACAGCCAAACAACTTTGGTATCGTACAAATGTACATACAGTTCTCCCCACCATAATGTCATGAGAAAATGTGTTGTTGTTTCACTTTTTATCTTCCTCACCAAGCACACTGTTCATGTTTCAAGACCTTTGTTGCAAGCTTTGTGTGTGCGGTGTTCAGAATTATTGCTGGTTTGGTTTATTTTGGGGCCTAGATTGGATGAATGCAAAGAAAGTTTTTGTTTATAAATTACGTGTTTGTTTATGGTTATTGTTTATCTCATAGCTGAATTAAATATATAGTTGCACAGCTGTAGGGTTTGTCTATGTTGACAATGTAGCCATCAACAATATGTACAGGTACCATATTCATTCCATTAACCGCCCAGGGCTCTTTACGAAGTCATTTTGGATGGGTGCCTATTTTATATTGTTTGTATAATTCCTGCAAAATGGCCCAGAATATGGATTTTACAATGTATGTGTAGATGGTTCTGTGTTTGATTTTCGTGTAGTTGCATGGATCCTGCATAATAGAGGATCATGTGTAGGCCTATAAGTAAAGTCACTGGGTGGGGGCATGGGTGGTTACAGAACTTAAAAATCCATGTCTATATGATAAAATGGGTCTTGTTTAGTATGCTCATAGACAGAATTGATTGACTGGATGACTAGTTGATTGATAGATCAAGCAATCGATTGGTCAGTGGGTCAGTCAGTGGATCAATCGATCATCAATTAATTAATTAATTAATCAATCAATCAATCAATCAATCATCAATTAATTAATCAATCAATTAATCAATCAATCAATCACTTGATCGGTCAATTGAACATTTGGTTGATTAATCAATCAATATTAGATTTGTTAGTATGATTTTCAACCTGTTGAGTAAATACTTGTAAAGAACCTTTTCAGATATACTTTCCCCAATTTAGACCATTTTTTGCATATGAAAACATTTAAAGAAAATTGGACCCTTTGATGATGATAGTCATTGCAATTAGGCATAACGCATATGGTTATTATTATTGGACATTGGTGTGTAATTTTCATGTAATGTTCTCGCATTTTTTAAAATAAACAAATGTAGCCAGCAATACCATACTACTCAATTCCATGTGTCAACATCACCGGAACAGACTACTGTACCATCCTCGATGATAAAAACAGATTTCCGTACCTAACCATATTGAGAACACATCATAACCAAATTTGAACACATTAAAGGGTTACCCAGTATAATCCAATGCAGTCCAATGCTGAAATACTGAAGTGATTTTCAGCCTGTCATAAACTGTTGAACCAGTTTTGAACCAGAAATTCAGAATAGTACATGTGTGACTCAAGGGTTTAATTTACAGTCCAGTGATTTGCAAAGGGAAATTTTCTGTTAAACAATAATTTCTGGTCCACAGGCTTGATGGGTATTTGCAAAACTCTTTTGTGCTCTATTGTTTCACGCCTGTTAACTTTAACCCATGGATAAAAAATGTGTTACAGTGAAATATTAGAATCTCACCCACATTTTACCATAGTCAATTTAAGCCTTGGTAATGATGATTTAATCTATTGGCCAGCAGGTTGAATGAATGAATATTCTTCCAAGCTTCTAATTAGTCCAAAATCAATTATCCTGTCAAGTACCTTTAATATGCATTTAATATGCAATTTGCTATTGACCTGCAATTCAGTTTTCAATATTTTTTAGTGTTAATGGTAATTTTGTCATTTAAAATGTGCATAATGTTATTAGGATAGTGTCTATTTCTTCTGAAGCTGCAGTTTTATTATAATATTATTTAAGCTATACTATGATCAGCTCTTAATAGGCAGGAATTATTCGTTTTTTGTTACTGCGCGAGTCAATAAAGTTCTAACTTACGCACACGTAAATTCACAAAAGCATGCGTCTTCACGCAAAACGCAAAGCGCAGTTCGCATAACTGCTGCGCCCAGCTGTGTGTACGCCGTTCTTTCATACACTCTTATATCAAAGCAGCCAATCAGAAAAGCTGTTAGAAAAGTACTGAAACATGCATTGATTGTGTATATTGTGCACTCCGCTGACTACGCCAAGAGTGTTTCAGCTGCGTTCAAGCGTCGCGCAGGATTGATTCATTTTTCGGGCGGGTTGATGCATTTAGATTTGGTTCTGTTTTCCAACATTTTTAGTGATAATTTGTTATATAAAAATTAAAAATCATGTGTTTTTTTTTTCTTCTCATGTATGAAATAGATTAATAAACTTGTATTACTTATTGCTCGAGAAATTAGACAAAATAATGCACTTGTGCTGATGTTGATGCGTCTAATGCACTCCCCTTCGGGCTCGTGCATTAGACGATCAACATCAGCACGAAAGTGCATTATTTTGTCTAATTTCTCGAGCAATAAGTAATACGCGTTCATTAACCTATAAATATCAATCCACGATGTTATGAGTCCCCGTCTTTAAGAGCTGATCAGAGTATACAATGAAGCAAGTCCGTATTCAGCCTAATTCTGGAATATACCCTTCAGGACTGAGTTGCATTGTCTCAACTTTTAACCCTAATTCTAATCTACACAGTACGCAGGGTATACCAGCATTCTGCTCAATGTATTTTCTTAAAATAGTTTTCCTACTCCTGTTGGTCAACTCAAGATATGTGTATGTGTATTATGTCCAAATTTTACCTTAACTCTAATGCGCTTTCTGCTTTTTGGTGAATACAAAGGAAAGAAGGAATATGATCTAGAGAGAAGATGAACAAAGAAGTTGTTTTGTTTTGCTGGGATTTGAATCCGAGACCAAGGTTGATGACTGGTAGCCATGGGTGTTTCGCTGTGAATTATGATCATAATAAATTATTAGTTTTTTTTTTCACAGATCTGGAGTTGCTGTGCCATTTTCCACATACATAGTGTAAATAAGACATCTTTGGTGACTGGAAGGAAGTTTGGCTACCAGTGATATCTGTTGATAGACACAGTCATGTTGAGAACCAGTTGGTTGTGAACCACAAAGAACAGGATGCTTATAAAGGAAAAGGTAACCCACTTAACTGCTTGGCCTGGATTCATTGCACTCGGATATTTTTTGCCATTTGGTATCATAGCAAATAGAAGTTGAGTGCATTTCATATGTATTGTTTCATTGACAACAAATGGTACAAAATGTACTTAATGAGGATCCGGGATGAGGATGACAGGTAAATTGGAATATAATTTTTGTTGAAATATGAATGTATTAAACTGGGAGTTGACCAGGAGAGTTGAATTTCTCATCATCTCATGGATTTAATATTTGTTGCACATCATGCTCAATGCTTGATATTTAATTTGACATCACTCACTGGAGATGAGGATGGAGCAGACAAATATATATCATGTGTGCCACCTGGGAATTGGAAATGCTAAATATTGCCTCGTTTTATCAACATACACAAAGAAGACATGAAAATGTGATTATATCTTTGGGTGGCTTGTGGAAGATAAGCTTAGGAAGTTACTACTATTAGTTTTGCACATGTTGGAATCGCTCCGATGCTTATTTCTGATGACTGGGTGATTTCTCTAAACTTTTGTACTCTTATAGCTAGAAAGATAGCTATGTATTCCGGAAGAAACTGAATAATTAGGCCTATGTACATGAGTAGGCACTATGCAGTTCAGAGGTGTGTGAAAAATTGACTTTATTGTGACAAATGCTTACCAAATCACTGAACCAGAAATGAGACAATTCATGTTATCTGAGTGGGAGTCAGTGTGAAAACAGATTAGACTTCTATAATCCAATATTATTTGGGGTATAA
The DNA here is from genome assembly GCF_039555335.1 of Amphiura filiformis. Taxonomy (NCBI): domain Eukaryota; kingdom Metazoa; phylum Echinodermata; class Ophiuroidea; order Amphilepidida; family Amphiuridae; genus Amphiura; species Amphiura filiformis. Next base: position 79,530,501 of record NC_092630.1, on the reverse strand, counting down.
ACCTTTTATGGAATCTTTTATACATTTTCATGTTGATTGTGTATATTCTTTTCAAAAAATAAAATTGTGTTGATTTAATTTACAATTATCACAATTAAAGGTCAGTGACCCAATCAACAGCCTCAACCCCCATTTCATTTCTTCATCAAAATTTAGATTTAGGTATCAGAAGAAAGCTCATATAATTGTCTCATTATCCCAGTAAAATTAAACACCCAAAATATTTTTCATTTAAATGGTGTGAACAAAAACTTAGTGATTTTTGGTAACCACACCAGAACAATCCTATATCAATACGACTAAAAATTGGGAAACATATTGTTTTAATGGTAGGCCTCAATCCATAGATATAGTGTATCTATGCTCAATCTAAGGTAGAAAACTGAACATGAAAAATCGGACCACGCCTCTTTAATATAAACTCATCAAACATAAGATGGCTGTGCACCAGACTGTACAATTACGCATCATTATTCCATATGCTTCGATTCAATTTAAATAGTCATTTCGTAGTAATACTCCTCTGTATTAATATTATAATAAGAAATATTGTTTTATCTTCTGTTTTATGTTCTTATTTTACAGATGTGAAATTATCTTGCAACTGTTTTGATATTGGCTGCTAATCATCCCAATAGAGGTGGCTAAAATTTGTTTGTTGTCAGTAGCAGAAGTCCTTACTGTGGTAAGCAGCCAGGGGAGGCCAGTCAGGTGGTGGGAGTGGTGTGTGGATACAACCTGAGATGGATCAACCTGGCGATAGAACAGGCAAAAGTGGTACTGACTTTGAGGCTTATTTTGATGAGTTAGAGGAGATACATAAGTCATCATCAAGAGTAAAGCGTAGTCATAGCAATGGTACCAATGGTAGCACCAATGGCAGCACCAATGGCAGTACTGATGGCAGCCTTCATGGAGCTGAGGGTTTGTCTGGGAGTGAGGAGGAACTATTGAAAACACCAGAAGGTAATATATTGAATTGAACAGAATTAGTTGGCGGGAAAACAACTTTTCTTTTCATCTTCTTCCTTCCTTCCTTCCTTCCTTTTTTCCTTCCTTCCTTCCTTCCTTCTTCCATTACACTTAGGCAAAAAGTAGAGAGGGAGTCGGAGTTAATTTAAAAGATTGCAAAACAATACAAGTATGCCTTAACTAATACTTCTAGAATATACAAAACTGTACAGCAAGAATTGACTGCAAGACCATGGATCCCATGTGATCTGATTGCATAATCATGCCAAACTATATACATACGAAACTGTTGACCCGGCGACGGTCACACATATGGCTTGCTATACCCGTTCATCTGGTTGGCACCCGGGATGGTGGGTCAATTCCCGGGCTGGGAAAACAACATTTTTCTTCATCTTCATTCTTCCTTCCTTCCTTCCTTCCACTTAAATGCAAAAAGCAGGGAGGGAGTTCGGGTTAATGAGGGTTATTCCTTTCATCAGGAATTTGCAATTCTAGCTATGCTTTTATTTGACATTTGTCAGCTGCTGTCCTGATGATAAACCTTTTTTTTTACTCTCAATTAAGGAAATTGATGACTCCATATTTTCCATTATGCAAAATACACTATACATCAACAAAGAAAGTACAAATATCTTAATTTAAAATCATGTATGTGAATTAGCTAATGAAATGATCAATAACTACCAAATGTTGAAATGATTGGGTTGCTTACTGTTGTATAAAATGAATACTCTTGGGGGGGGCATTAATTGAGCGAAATTATTCTGTTAGAGACCATTCACTCTCTGTTAAAACAGGCTATAAGATGTTTTGAAACTAGATAAAATGGTCATGGTTCCTGAAATGACTGATATTGTTCAATATTACTGCAACTCTCATGCACAATTGAATGAACTTAATTTCTTCTGCATCAGTGAAATTGTATGTTTCAGTTTCATGCAAAAGCGCTGCATTCCCATAATAGGCAGCTTAAAATTAGGAAAATTATTCCTACACAGTTTATTGTCTGTAGTTGTTGAGAGTCTATACAAGTATTAAACTGCTTATCTCAGGAAGTGTGAAAGGTAAAGGTTGGGCAAAAGTTCACCAGATCCAACAGATTTGTGGCATTGAGTGTAGGTTATATAGGTGTTTATGGATTCTATTATGAAACAAATGAAGCTATCCCAAATTACATAAAGTATTTCACTGGTGAAAGTCCAGTGACTGGTGAATGCAATGGAGCTAGAAATCTTTCTTTATTGAGTGTGAAACAGCTTCAATGACAAGCACTGCTTTCCAAGTAGGCCCCTGCACAAAGTTCATACATAAACATTACAAATATTTAAATTTTAAACAAAATTATACAAAAAAACAAAATTTGATCAACCAACTTTAAATACAACAATAACAGTAACAATAACATCAGCAACAACAACAACAGCATCTCCAACAAACGTTATATGATAATAATGAAAATTGCTTAAAACAGATATCTAAGTATTGTACATAGTAGGAAATGCTGTTGTGTCATAGGGGTAAGGGAGGGGCCAATCAAAGTGAAAATTGATCGGTGCCCCCCCCCATCATGGAATGATTCATGCTACGTCACTGGTGGTGGGTGAAATTGATCATAGATAGTTTACATGTAGATTGATGGAGAGAGACTTAGAGGGCCTGTATAAAATAGGTTTATAGTTTTAAGATAGTGTTGCAATTCAAGTTGCCTCTAATCTTTAAGGTTTTATCTGATGAGAACTTTATTATAATATTCAGAGAGTTGTCAAATACCCATGCAGTACTCAGCTATGTTCAGAATTATATACATGTATATACTGTCAGCCAGCTGGCTTTAAAGTTTGAAAGGTAATAGTGATTACTTTGGTATATTTCATATTTAGTCAATTTTGGGGAAGTTGAATACTTTTAGGTATATCCAGCAGGGGTGTGATTTGTCTGGATTTTTCCAGATTTTCCAGATTTTTTGTAGAAAAAATTTATGCAATTTCATTGATTTGCAGCCTGTTTTAGTGTATTTTTGCCCGATTTCACACTTTTTCGGGATTTTTTTACTATTTTCTGGATATTTCACAAGCTTTGAATCATACCCCTGATCCAGGGAAGATGAGAATTTTCATCATCTCTGGTATATTCTCATCTTCCCTGGTATCTTAAAACCAGGGATATGAAATTATTCTTGGTATTACATGGGCTATTCCAGTTGAAATCCCACACACACAGGGGGTGTAGATTTCAAATTTTGAAATTCATACTCCTTGAGTGAAATATTAAGGTTATGTCTAAACAGTCTTCCAAAGGGGGTATATATATTTCAACTGGAATGGCCAGGTTTGATACCTTTCAGCCCGGCCTTTCAGATGACACACCACATAATAAACTCCTCAAAAAAAGTTTGGAAACTTACCAAAACGGTTTTATATCAGAAAAATTTGAAATCTATTTCCATATTATTTCATATCAATACAAGCGTTGTTCTTTCCTGTCAAAAATGACACCAAATTTGTGACCATAACTTATTTTATTGTTGAGTAACTGTCTTTGAAAGACAAGGAGGTCTCAAACAAAATGTGCCAAATCTGTCATTGTCTGCGCCATTTGCATCAGTAAACATGAATAAGGAATACCACACTGTTTCATTAAAAACGGTTTTTGTACTGTCAGTCTCACGTACCGGTCTTCTGCAGCCGTTGTTTTTCTTGGATGGCCACTTCTGGGTCTGTCTTTGACATCTCCGGTCTGACGAAACTTGACTTTTAGCTTGGAGATCATACTGCAGGAAAATCCAAATGTTGCCGTGATTCTGAGGTATGCCTGCCTCAAGCTGACCAATAGCGCGAACCTTATCCAGGTCTGGTAATCGAACCATGTTTGCTTAGAAATATTTTGCAAATGACCACTATGAAGAAGTGACCAGCAAGATAGGTTGACTTGCGTTGATCTGTTTGAATCCGCAAGTAGTAGAACTGCTAATCCCATCCTAGCACTTTTCATTCAACATGATGTACTGCAAACAACTTTTCATTCATTCTTTTATTCATGCATTAAACCACTCGTTCATTCATTCAGAGCAATAAGATGAGCGCAGATAATGGTCAATTTCGCACATTTTCTTTGAGACCTCTCTGTCTTTCAAAGCAAGTTACTCAGCCGTGAAATAAGCTATCGTCACAAATGAGGTATCATTGTTGACAGAAAAGAACAATGTTTTCGCTGGTATGAAACAATATGCAGATAGATTTCAAAATGTTCTGATATATAACGGTTTTTGAAAGTTTCCAAACTTTTTTTGAGGAGTTTAGTATGAATGTTCCAATATCTGTGATGAGACAATATATCCTGTGTCATAAGTGTTGACCATGAAATACTTGATGTCCAAATCACCCACCCAATACAACACACTTGGTTGATTTTCCTTGAAAGCTTCTTAGTGGTTTATCAGCTTCCTGGAAACCTTGTTGGGATGTCCAAGCTTTATATATTGAGTCCAACAAGTAGTCGTGACCTGTTTTTCCTGATTTACCAGACCATCTACTCAGACTCTGATCCCTCAAGAAAGATTAACCGGGAAAGTCCACTAACTGCTCCGCCTGAAGAAAATATGTGGTGGAATGATTTTAGGTGATCTACTGACAAAAAAGGTCCTACTGGTTGGACTACCTTATTGCAGGAAATCCTTTCTCAAACCACACTTGGATATAATGAATTAAGATAATTATGGCTAAAATGGTGACCAGAGTACTACTAGACCTGCATGATGACCAAATTTAACAGAAAATATGAGGGCTTACAATAGAAGAATTACTAAAGGTAGCATTACAACGAGGGTAGAAGGCTATTACACCAATTAGGGGCTGTGCAATAAAGGGGAACAAGAAGTTTTTGGTCGAAAGGGAGGGGAAGCAATTAGTAAGAAAAGTCACTTTGCTTAAAAAGTATTCATTATTTTTCTGATTTATTTGACACTTTCAATCTTTTTTCACCTCTGGTAAGGTAGTCTTTTGTGTATAAATACCTCCTGCAAACAGTGCATAGTGTTATGCATGTAGTACTTGTATTTACCTGTCATTTTGTTGCCTTGGATGTTTTGTTGGTTACTATGGTTTGTTACCATTAAAAATAAAAAACCCATATGAAAACAATTAATGTTAAAAAATAATGAATAATGAAAGAAGCACTCTGGCAAAGCAAAACTCACAATTACTTTTACAACTTTCACTAGCCTTGTAAACAAATATAGAATAGTGAACTGCCAATGTCAGACATGTATGTCAATAAAGACCATTTATGTGTCTGTGGTTAGCTTTGTGAAAATACAACTTTAGAATGAAACTTTGGACTTCCAAAGTATTGACACGGAACCGGAACACCAGATACAAGTTAGCAACACTATTGAAACATAACTGTATGAATATAACTACTACCATGGTATCATTCAGCGAACAAGTACTGAAGCTCTTACTTCTGATCATTTGCTTGTAATATTTGTTGAATTTTGACAGTTTTGTTGAAATTTTACATTAAGGTTACACAATAGCAAAGTTACTGCCTTAAGTTGTAGATGTTGTCAAATACTGATTACGTTTATACATTGTGCAGTGAATGAAATCAGTCTAGGGTGGAAAATCTATAGAATTTGCATGAATGGAAAATTATCTGCCTTCCATGAGTGCACTCCTTTTGAACTACTAGTACTACATGTACATGTGTAGTACCAAGAGTACTGCAAAGTATTGTTTTTGTGACCAAAATTTGCCATGATGATGTTGATGTTGGCTCAGAAGCCACATTTTCAGCATGAAATTTACAGAAATTAATAAAATTCTTTAATTTGTGCCTATTTATTTTGGAAAATAAAATATTTCTTGCATGAACTTTTGTTTTTCAATTTGCAAAATTTTCCCACATATAAACATTTCATACTTAACTTTTCTTTAGTCAAAAGATAAAAAAAACATTTTTTTATTATAAATGATCATGGTTGGAAAGTCAGACTTGCCTATTTATTTTGGAAAATAAAATATTTCTTGCATGAACTTTTGTTTTTCAATTTGCAAAATTTTCCCATATATAAACATTTCATACTTAACTTTTCTTTAGTCAAAAGATAAAAAAAAACTTTTTTATTATAAATGATCATGGTTGGAAAGTCAGACTTGCATGAACTCAGCCTGTACTGTATTGTCAAAATAATAATAATATAAGATCTCAAATACGGTTAACGGTTCAAGATACTAGAGTACAGGTTGATGCACTCGCTGACCGTCCTTACGTCATACTGCCCTTTGTTACCATGACAATTCAGCTCAGTTAACTGTATCTGACAGACCAATCAACCAAACAAAAACAACAAAAAGTTAAAAATCAAAAGGTAAAAAGTTGATTACCCTCAGCAGGTAGTGTATGTGTAGAAGAGTAATTAGATAAGATGGACTTGGGAAAAGTACTATGACATATCTTTTTAATGAAATTATGAAAAAGTTTGTTTATTATGACATGGCTAATCACCCTTCCTTTGAGCCATTATTTTATTTTGAAGTAAAGGGCTGTCATATGAAGGTAATACTAATATGAATTGTTCTATCCATTCTATGGAAGGTAGGTTCTTGCCCATGAGGATCCAAGATAAGTGTAGTGGTATCGGTAGTGCAAGAAGCGCAAGCAGCCTGTGCGTACAGAAAAGGAAGCTAGCACATAAACGCTAACAAGTTGAGTGCTTTGTGTACCTTCAAAATTATTGTTCTGAAATTACAACACGCTCAGAAGGCACAGAACGTTCCAATATATGTGTTCCATCTATGTAATGTAGTACTGCTTTTGCACCCTGTTTTAATCTATCCTTGTAGAACAGATAATAAAAATTCCTATAAAAGGAAAGGCTCCCCACTTACATAAAAACGGGTTTTGTGAGGGGTGGATAAAAAGGTTATGTTATACGCATTGTCTTGAATATCATGGCAGCATAATGTTTGTATTTTGGTTGGAGTGGGTGTTTTTGTGTGTCAAGCATCAAGTAGCACAAGATTTTTAAATTTCATTATTGAATCATTTTATTTGGGATGGTATAAGATTATCTTTTACATTCTTTTGGAAAAAAATATAAGCCACTTGCTTCTGTTTCGCATGCTCGGCCATGTGTGTACTTCATGCTAAAAGAATTGACTGCTGTAACAGTGTATAAATACACAATAATGGTATGTTTTACAGACATTTATTGAAAAGGCATTTAATTCATTTGAAAGTTGTTTGCCTCTGTCATTATAGTTGAGGATAATTAATTATTGTTAATTGAAATAGCTTCATTCAAGTTGAGGTGAGCAAGTGCTATACAAATGGCTGTGTAATTGTAATGTGTGGGTGCATGTCCTATGGAATTGATTCAATATTCATTACAGTTAAAAGACAACAACAATTTCTTATCAATAAGTTGCTTCTGCTTTATTTGCACACTATAAATAGCATGTTATTTCCAATTGCAAATTCAAGGTTGAATAATGTGTCTGTGAAAATAGCTAGTGAACCATGATGAGTGGCAATCCGCCGGACAATATGAAAAATACTGTACAAAATGTTTAATATTTTGAAGCATTTTAAAGGTAAAGGTTGTTGATCTTTTAAAATAAGTTTTGTCAATTCTTTTATTCAAACTTGCTCTGTTGTCTTAAAAATGCAATAAATTTGGCTGAATCCAATTTGGTGACTTTTTGGCATATTTATGTATTATTTACACAGGTCCTAACTTACACCTAGTTGGATTCAATCAAATTCATTGTGTTTTTAAGACAAGTTTAGGACATAATGATGACTTTAATTCCCATAGAACACCTCAGGCATGGAAACTATTTCCATGCCTCAGGTAAGCGGCTAAGGTATAAGTGAGTTTTCTTTAATTTGACTTCATACTATAGTTTGACTTAATATGATCAGAAAACTTACCTGATAGTTGTTACTATGTTGTAATATTTGGCAAAGAATAACCAAATTAAAATTTGAGCAAAATTGTATAAGGTTTAAAAGAGATATTTGGCATTCAATGGCATGCTCATATAATTTCATGCCATTAACAGGTGAATTAAAAAACAAACCAACAATAATAACTAACTGGAATTTTTATCAATTTTACAGTATATTGTGTCACGACAGGCTTCTCAACTAACTGAAGTGAAACCCCATTTCAGTAAAGAATGTCACTGTCCATGAGAGCAGATCGACTAATGGGTGGGGTCCTCTCCAGGGTCCGTGGGCAGTGCCCCCAGAAGCTCATTGATTTCAGTAGTTTTAGTGGCCCAGTTGGGCTATTTTGGTACAGATTTTATATCCAATTTACATAGTGGAATAGGACAATAAATTCAGATAAAAACATCATGTAATTTATTTGTTTCATGTACTTTCATGCCAACATTTTTTAAAAGTCAGCTTCTGTCAGTGCGTCACTAGCAATGATGCAGTCCCGGGGGGTCACTCCCATTGTGGCCTGTACACCATCCGCGATAATCAACTTTTGAAAAGCACCCTAAACAAGGATTTAACCCTTGGCTAAAACAATACCCTAAACAGGGATTTTATTCCTTGCATCAAATTTCATACCCGAAATTTCATTTCCGCGTATTTAGCAATTGCAATTTTGCTACCCTTTTTTCCAATATTTCATGTTTTTGACACCCTAAACGTGTTACGCGCGTATCGTGCCTACCCACGAAAAACTACCCTTTTTACGCGTTTTCATTATCGCGGATGGTGTACAGGCCCCAATGGGAGTGACCCCCGGGATGCAGTGCATCACAATGGTGTACATATTCTGAAATTGGAAATGAATAGATAATATAGATAGATATTCATTGACACCAGCTTCTTATGTGAAGTACTTCTGCTGAGTGAGATAGCAAGAAGAATATATGAGTGAAGCTGAAGCTCCTTGATTGTAACTGATTGGATAATATCATCAGTCACGGTCAAGGTTATGGCTACGAATGAATCTTAATTATTCTTGATGCAAGTATACGCTAGTTTGACATATAATTGCAATTATTTGTGCATTAGTAATTAGCAAAATGGAAAGATGATATCATTTTATATTAAGGTTTTTTATGCAATGTAGATAGTATTTATATTAACTTCTTGCCTAGCTGTGACTGCATTTCTTTAAAAGCATTAGACCATTTATTACATATAGGCTTTGACATCATAATACAAAAATACAATTGAAGTGCTACATACCTAAATGTGACAAATTCTGCATCACTGATTTATTGTATTGTGTGCCACAAAAAGGAGAGGCATAACAATTACACACCACATTTGTGGTGTGTGCAAGCAAAATTAGTCTGAAGTCGGGCACAGGGTCTTAGCTAGAAATTGAGAGTTGCCCGTCATTTGAATAAAATTGCCTGTCCTAATTTGACCTTTAAAACATTTACCAGACGTCTATAGCCCATTGGGGGTTCAATGAGTTCAAATATGTGTTGATATTGGCTTGTTCTACAAATTGGGTCTTCTAAAAAGGTCAATTAGCTTCTCAAAACATACAATTTATAATATAGCATCTGTCAAAGGCATTAATTTTGCCCGTCCCAGGAGCAAACTCCCCGTCTAAAATGACGGCCAGACGGGTGGCTAGCTAAGACCCTGGTCGGGCATATTTCATTTTAATAAATAATAATAATAATGAATGGTTCTTTTAAGGCGCAAAATCTTCCGTGGAACTCAGAGCGCACAAACACATGAAAAAGACAAACAAACAAAGAAGCAATTTTCAGTTTGCTATATGTGATTGCATCAATCATTTGTATAGCTACATTTTACAGAAAACCCCATTGAAATTGAACATTTAGTTCCAAAGATATGAACAGTTGAAGTGTTTCCAAAACAATAGACAACAAAGGAAATTATTTTCTTTGTTTGGCTATAATCTGAAAATCTATATTTCCGACTTGTGACTGATTTTGCTTGATCACATCACATTTTAGTTATATACCCACAACTTGAGTCACAATATGCCTTCATGAAATCATGTATGTAGTGATGATAAACCTCAAATACATATGCAGTGCAGTGACCCTTTGAAGATTTTCTACTCCAGCCGCATAGATGCATAGTGCAGAAAATTTGAAAAAACACAACAACTAAATTTGAATTTTGCAAACTTGTGTTTTGCAATTAAATCTGAAGATTGGGATTACCTGACACCCAAATGTTGCCCCCAGATCCCGGCTCCAGTTTCTTGGCATGACCAACCAGAGGGTCTGTGATCCGACTAGCTTTCTCCTTTTACCCCTGGGTAGAGAGAGGCAAGTGAGGTAAAGCGCCTTGCCCAAGTGCACAACACAAAGGCACTGCCAGGGCTCGAACTTGTAACCTCTGATTGCGAGGTAGAGCTCGTACCGCTGTGCCACCATGACCTCACAGTGTAGTTAATGGAATCTCATTTTTAACTTCCAGGTCATTAAAAAACAACAAACAAACAAACAATACCACTATTGTGCACCCCTAAAAAAATAAACAAATCAACAAATCCTGGCTATGGTTTGTTAATTTTAAATAAGTATGTTGGCATATTTGCATCCAGGCATGACTGACAATTAACAATTGTTGTTATTATTTGACTAAAGCTCATAGATTAATTTTGACCCAATCAAAATTTTATCATAAAATAGGTTTAACCTTTAGCTACCTTTTTTTGTTAGTATTGTAGGAAATCAATCATTCCTTTTCATTTCATATGGCCGAGGAATTTCATATGCAAAGATTTAGAGGAATAATTTGTACATGCATGAATCTTACTGCATACAGAATACAGATGCATGATAAAAATGGACACAATATTGGAAACAATGGCAACTGACTGACATGGCTTGAAATTTTCGAATGGAGGACAATACTGGGGACAAAAATTCTCTTGGTTTTGTTCATTTCCCCCCCAAACCTCTCGAAGATATTCCCGCACTATATGCTATCTAGTAGTAGGACCATGCAAATCTATTCACTGCTGAGAGGGCAGCGCTTTTGAATCTGTCACGAGCCAATCAAGGCTCACTTCTGTCAAGGGCAGCCAGAGTTTGCCTAAACATATTTTGTACATTAATTGATTTCTTTAAAATCCATACATTTGTTTGGACTGCTATCAAAGATTTTGTTGGTTTATTTATTGATTTGTTCTGCTTGAAAACTGATTTTTGTATGGAAGTCTTGAATATGGTACACTATTGGTTCGGAAATATGCATGCTAACATACTGCTCAGTAGGTAGAACTAGAGAAGATGGTAGGACAAAGTGTATTTTTGACAGTGGATGTGCATCATTTATTTAGTGACCACTGGTTTTTTACAGTTTAACTTTTAAGTTTTTGAAATGTGAAATTTGTGTAAAATAACACAAATTTCACATGATTTTGAAAACTGTACCCTTGTAAATTTCTTGCTCATGGCATTTTTTCAGTCCTATTTTCCTTTTGTGCAACCATCAAGTTTCCTACATTTAATTTTGATTATACTTAGTGTTTGCCCTGTTCTGCTCTCTTGTTGTTTGTTTGTTTGTTTGTTAATTTCAGGCAAATTACTCAATCTGAACAGCTAATAATAGCATGCTGGTCTGTATAATTTGAGAGAAAAGAAAGAAACAGACTTGAAGAATAAAAATTCCTTTAAAAAAGGAATGGGACGCCCAATGGGAGCTTTGATGCGATGTGCTGAAATCCGGGAGGAGGTGACGTAGGGCTGTTAAGATCCCTTTTTTCACCATCGCTGTCACCCAAAGACCCCATATTTTTCCTTTAGATCTGTCACCCAAAGACCTAGACCCATATATTTGCATCTGAACAGCAACAGGCCTTGTCTATCACTTATTTTGAAATAACAAAGCCATTTGAAGTCATTTAGAACTAAAATTTGTTGAGGTTTCTTTAGGCTCTCACACAAAGACCCCATTAAAAAATGTCATGTTCTTACCCAACCCCAACCTCCCATAAGGCCCAAAGAGCAAGAAAAAGAAAGGCCACTTCTAACAAATTTTGCCCACATTTTTCTCATGCATCAATCATTAATTTTCACTGTAAAACAGTACTTGAATGACCATCTGCTGGTTAAACCATATTAGAAACAGAATGAATGCCTTCATAGTTGTGTTTATGAGGAGCATGAGACATGGCTAATTATTAACAGACTCAAGGTGTTTGTATGTAGGTCTCCTTTCCATTCAATGTTTTAAACAACAAAACAATAGAGTGTAGTTGACTTTGAACTTGTGTTGTATAAAGGCTGTATATAATTGACAGGTGCAGACATCATTAAGTCTTTTTGTGTAAAATCCTATAGAATTAGGCACAAAGACCATATTTCATTTTCAGATGTAAAAAACAAATTAGGCACAGCTGTGCATACACAGAAAATGACACATGAATTGGGTAAAATTAAATGTACAAAGTATTTTTTTTAGTTTAGGTCATATATTGTAATATTTCCTTTAAAAAACATCAAGAAATTTCCTATTTTTACACATGGAATCAGAATATATAAAAAAACCAATCATGATGTTTGGTGTTTTAAAAAAACATCCCCCTCCCTTAAAAAAACTCCATCCAAAACAAACAAACAAACAGACAAAAACAGTATTCAATCCAGTGCAGTGAACAAATTGTTACTAAATTGAATATACACAATGCAATTTAAAACAACATTGTTCTGAATACTTTAATAATAGCAGGATGAGTATAATAATTATTTGCAATTGAATCTGAATATAATTTACAATTTTGGTATCACAGCATACAAAGTTAACTGGTATAGTATTACCACAGATCCTGGAAATTCCCAGGATCTCTAAACGCTCACCCAAAATGACATTGTTAAGCGCCCTTGGCAGTTAATGGAATGAATACGGTAATAGAAAAAAGCATTTGGAACAATGATACTGTGACTAGAGAGCGAATGTTAATGTGAGTTTTCCCTTTTCTTTGCTTTCTACCCTAACAGAAGGAGAAATTGAGATCAAGTGGTTGGAGAATGCAGGACTTGGCAGCTTGGCAAGTACTCTACAAGGTATGCTAAGTAAAGTATTCATAGGCCAATAAAATAGCTCAAAGTTTGCTACATGGATACATAGGCCAAATCAACAGCTCAAAGTTTGCTACATGGATATTCATTGACCAATCTCGTTTCTCTTGAGACTTTTACAAATACTTGAAACCCTATGTAAGATATTTCTAGAGTTAAGTTTTCATAGCACAGTGAGTGGGCTGTTGGGAGGATAAACATTCACCTCTCAGTAAATACTGGATTGTGTACAAAGAACTTAAAAGCAAACATTAGAGTCATTCACTTCGAATACCAAATAATGGTGCATTGGGTTTTCATACACATTACATTTATTGACTTGTATTATGAGTGTTAACATCAATGTTAGTTCACTACCAGTTGTTAGAGCATGAGTTTTTGTAACATTTTTTCCAAGAATAAACCAATTATGACATTTACGACCAGTCTACCGAGTCAAGTGTATTTTTAAATGAACAATGTGACATGCATAATATACCCTCTCACTTGTAGCAATTTGGAATTATGCTAAATAATCTTCAAACAAAAACATGTAACCCTTTGTTATGCTAATAACAACAAAACTAATATGATAATAGATACTTTTATTACTTTTTTTAGGTTACAAAACATTGAAGGTGTTTTCTTTTGTTCATTTCATAAGACACCTTGATATATAGTGTGAAGTATGAATAAGGGTAATATCAGAGGAAAGTCCAATCAGACCCAGTCCACACTTGTATTTTTTCGTCATCGTGTCATAATTTCCCGATTATGACAGGATTATAATAAATGAATGATGAGAGTGTTCACATCACCTCGTCATCGTGCCGTATTGACATGGTTATACACACACCACATCAATTACGAAGTCCATCAAGAGTAAACGTAATTTTCATCAGCAATTACAAAAGGATCATGCTATGAACTGGCCCAATGATAGAAATTTTCATTACTCGTGAATGATGGCATGTGTGTGGTATGCCGACGAAATTGAGCGGACACACAATACTAATTTCGTATTCATAATCAACAGGAAAATCACGCCTGTGTGGACTGGGTCATAATTACATTTCAGATTTCACAAGAAATTTTTATCATCAATTCTTGTTGATTTCACTCCGCCACTTTAAACATTAACTCTCTGTATCTTATTTCCTATCTTTTGCTTCCTCTTTGTTTTGTTTGTTGTTTCATTTTGCCATATTATTTGCATGAAAAGATGGCCAAGAATTAGAGGATGCACAGATCAAAGATGCAACACATACACTGACCAAATCACAGGCAGCTGCTGTCAAGAAGAGGATTGCAAAACTCAATGATACCTTAAGAAAGAAGAGGACTGAAGGTAGTTATGATGTCAGCAGCCAAAATGGTCCTAAGAGACAAAGTAGAGTGCCCGATGTCAGGGATATCTTTCCACCAAATACTACAGACACTGATCATGCTGATGGGCAAGTAAGTTACATATGAAATACTCCAGGGGCGTGTTTCACAAAGCCTTACAATCTATCTTATGATTGATTTACCACACAAATAAACCCCATTAAATCAATTATAAGGTCAATCATAAGTCTTTGTGAAATGGGCCCCTGATTAGAAATTGAATGGACATACAAGATATCAAACTATACTTTATTTCATCTTGAGTTTGGTAGTGACGCCAGTGCTTATGTGTGGTTGCGTTACAAGCATGTAGTCAAACCGTATGTGTATGAGTGTGTATACGCTCTGCGATTTGTTACTGCATGCAAGCCAGCGAAATGTGCTCTTATGTCACCTCCAAACTCAAGGTGAAAAAAAGTGACAAGTGGCTGGCTCTGTTGTAAAACGTCCGGAATCTCGGTGCTTCATACTAATAGTACAGGCTATATGAAAATGATTGGTACCCAACAGTTTCCACTGATTATTTAAAACAAGATTGCCGTATCAAAATATAAATGGTCATAAATTATCAATTGTGGCCATTTCAAGAGGATCCAATGTTACATGTGGCAGAAGCAGGGTTTTCAATAAACATTAGAATTGATGGGTACCAATCATTCTGATACAGCCTGTATAGAACAGATTAGTTGATTCAATTTCTGGAAGGCAGTAGGCTATCTTGACATGTATATGGACAATGAAGTTGCAGAAAAAGGAAGACTGGAGGGAAGTTCCTGATATCTCTTGTATATTATGAGCATAGATTGGATTTAGATGATCTATGCTATGAGTTCATTGGCCTAGTGTAAATGGGGATTAAGCAGCTTAGCGAATAAAGCTGTATAATCCTTCAACAGAAGATTTCTGTGCTACGCTAATTTGTGCAGTTTTACATGAAGGATAAACCAGATTTTGCATAGGTCCCTAAAATAGATGCAAGTGGGAAAAGTATTGGTAGGTAAAAGCTTGTACAAGCTTGTATAGTTTCACATAATATTGGATACTGAAGGTATGCATTGACTAAACTAGAACACATTTCTATGAAGTGTGTTGCGTCTATTTGTGAACGTCATCAAACTACCCTAATAGTTATTAGATTAAATATTAAAAAACATCAATAAGATCCCCTATCTGCCTTGGATATAAATCTGTGGTCATAGTGTCTGATCACTGATACAATTATTGATTGATTGCCACTGGGCGTGTAGATCGAAAGCTTAATGACATTTGTCCGCATTAGTTAATCAGATAATAATTGCTATCTTATGGATTCAATTATTGACAGGATATTTGCATAGATGTGATTTATTATTTACAGACCTACCTGGAAAATACTCAGATTTCCAGTAAACCATGGAAACAACTGATTGAGTCACTCACTGTACATCCTTGATGTGTCTTAAGTTCAAGTTGGTGAAGTGGAACCAAAAATAAGACTGCAAAAAGCCCAATGTCTAATTCTATGGAAAAATTGCCATAATAGATTGGTCGCCATGGTGACGGAAAGAGAGTGCTTCAAACATTTTGTATTGAGTAAACATCACATCATGATCAATAATTTGTGACTTATGGTTCATGTGATGCGTAAATTGCATTTATTTATTTATTGTATTTATTTATTCTTTCTTGATTTTGGATAGCTCTTTCAATACATATATTCTGTTCTCCCAAGAGATCCAGATAACTGTTACATACAAAATGTTAACAAAATAAGTAAACAATGAATTCATAATTATTAGAAAAATATTTACAAACGAATGTGTATTAGTAAAACCTCTGTGTATTTTTAACAAATCAACATATGATGGCTGAATCCATATGCTACTGGTCAGTGAACTCTGTTGAAAGATATGTGGCCTTTAACTATAGGATACATTCAAAAGTGGCTGAGAAAAAAATTCAAATTGATGGTATTATCTGCACTAAACCATGAAATTATTGTCTATATTTAGTCAGTGTATGGTTTGCAAAGTCAACAAGTTAGGAAATAGCCCTATTTATGATGCGCATAAAAACGTTACTTTTTAGGTTTTTAGGTTAAGCCTATTTCATTTATAAGGGAACAAGCTGTGAGGACAAATCATATTATTAATGAACATATTTTTGTGAAAATAAAGAAGATATTAACAAACCAATAACAACTGCACACAAATTCATTATTCAATAAAAATGGAGCTAATGTTTAAAAAGATGATTCTCTCTAATGTATGCTGATTTGACCATGACTAACTACTTGAGATTTTCAGGTATAAGTGTGAAAAAAAGAAAAAGATACATAACAAAATGCATGCTATATCTTAATTTCATTATTAAACTTAACAAAAATAAAGAACTAAAACCAAAACAAAAGCATAACACACAGTACTTGGCCTAACTTAACAGAGCAAACAAAATTATTGCTTTCCTCCTTGGTATGTCTATTGAACAGGAAACCAAATTAACAAAACAAAACAAATAAAAATATCGCTTTGGTTAGCTCATAACAGTGGAAATAAATATTGGTCTTTAAAGTATTAATGAAATGCATCATTGAAATGCATTCACCATGTGTTTCCCCTCATTCACTGGTGCTGGAATAATTTTGCATATACAGCATTAATGATATTTGTCTGTTGTTAGTTTTACATACATATGTGGCTGGTATGTCTATAGAAGGTTAGTCAATTAAATGAGTGAGACATTACATCATAATTACATAATAGTTTTATTTTATTTTATATACATCATGTAATATTTTGTATGATGTTGCTGAAACTGATAAATGAGAGTGCTCAAAACCAGTTATTTCTGAGTAGTCATAAACACAGAGATTGTACATAACATTCAGGACAGAACATAAAGGAATATTTACATCATTTGATTTGATCAGAAATTTATTGACAAGAATTTAGGTCAAATTAATTCTTGAAAGGCATACATTTTGAAATCAGGATGTATAAATTGACATATCACAATTTTGTATAAATCTGTGACTTTGTAACAGTAAAATTATGTCCAAGGCCTGGCTCTATTCCAAGGATCAGTGAATGTAAATTTCTCACTACTCATATTCATTTAGCAAGAATTTCATGACCTTACTGATATAAAAAAAACTACATGAAGTAATAAATTCACCCAAGCATGGGTGATAATAATTACTTGAGATAAACATTTCTGCTTGTCAGACCACATCACGGGAATGTTGACCTGTCACACAATGCTGAATAAGTTAGTGCGAAGACAATACAAAGCCCCACAATAAATGAATTTTCACATAGAGTATGTCAAGTTTAGGTCTAAATCGTTTAAACCATGGCAAAACATTTTGGTGAACATGTCAGTACTGCTTATTAGCACTTCTTTTTTTCCAGACATAGTACAATTAATTGATCAAGGGTAACTTGGCTACTAAAATAGCTCTGAGTAGCTGGGCAATCTATAGAGTACTAATTGTCATTATAAAGACCATTAGTGAAGTCCTTGAGAATGGCCTGTGAAATTGCAGAGAGCTGGCTATAGAGGGCAGCATGCATGTTTCATACAAATTTTGTTTCAAGGGGTGTCCTTTATGGTGTCTTTAAAGGGACTAAGTTGTTGTACTTTTAAAATATGCAACTTACAGGTACAGTTCAAATGAAATATGACTTGTTATAATGTCTGACACCAAACTATATGTTCATCAAGAGGTACCATCGCTTGTAATTAAAATGATCAGTTTAAGTTTTAATCCCCATTCCATACAATATCTTATTAAAAGAATTAATTTATAGATGTGCAGAAATGTAAATGTTTAGGTGTGGATTCTCCTTCATCAGTGGCTGTTATTATTCAGTTGTTCCTGAACAAAAGCCGTAACATGTTAGCTCCTCGGAAATTATAATTAGCCATAGGAACTTATTACAAAGCAGGATGCCAATTTCTTGACAAAACTTCCCTCCAGTATCCCTTTTAATAATCTTATGTGATGAATTCAGATCTATTATTGTAGACCATTTCTTCTAATTGGTTCAAGAAAATACCCAAATCTATAATTATTTGAATGTAATTGCTCAATCAATGTTAATGTTTCCAATTTTGTTTTGCTGGCAGCTAGCTCAATGTTTTGTCTCATGATCTGTGTTGATTGGCACCTTGGATGGAACATGGATACACATTTATCTAATTGGTGCTAAACTAAAGACCCTGGGTACTATCATGACATTGCTCTGGCGCCCTCTACCTGTTAAATGCCCTCTTATATACTACATTTTTGTAACAAATTATTGTGCTTGTAATTTTTAGTATACTGACTGCCCTCTATTGAGCTGAAGCAGTATTAACTTGATGCTATTATGGTACGTAGAGAACCATCTATTTTGAGACTGGCATGGCAGTTACAATCACACTGCTTCAGATACTTGTTTCTGCCCTCATGAGGCCACATCAATTGTCTGACATATTCCATAAAATAAAGCCTATTCATGCAGTACCTTAAAATTTGTATGTAAGCATGTGTGCACATATGCTTATGCACAGTAGAATATCTTCCACAGGGGAGTATGAATTTCAAATGAAAGTTACACATTAGCAGCTCCATTTGAAACTCACTCTCCCCTAGGTGAAGATTCAGGTTGAATCTTTCGCATAGGGTGATGAAATTCAAATGGAGCTGCCTAATGCACTTATTCCATTTAAAATTCATACTCGCCCTGTGACAGATATTTCCAAATTCTTCCACAGGGGTAGTGTGGAATTTAAATGGAATAGCCCAATGGGTGTTATGCTGAGAAGATAAATTGGTCCAGTTGAATGTGAAGAGTTGTGAAACCCTTTGAAAATTATACTGTGAAGTGTAAGAAAAAGAGATTGAGGTTTGGCATTGCTCCAGGATGATATTTATCTCTTTTCATACCTGAACTCCAAACGTAATTTGCTATTATTTTGTATTAGTGTGGAGTAATTACGTGGCGTTTTTGTGTGTGTAATAATGCTAGCTATGGGCATGTATTTATAAGCAATAACTGTCATGGTGTGATGTGACTGGTCCTGCATTTGCATTCTGATTGATTATTGTTTTGGTCATAATACTGGATCAAGTGAGGAAATTGACTTGACTTTTCCCGTCTGCATGTTTGTAACCAAGTCAGTTTGAATGTAATTGATATGTCCGAAATAGGTTCAAGCTATTCAGGGTCTTATGAACCTATGTCTAGATTTGGACATAACATCCAGAACAAAAATGTTTTGAATTGTTGAAAGATATTTCATCCTCATTGGCAAATGAAACAAAGAACAGGGAATACAGATTAAGACTATGCTTTGATTTGTCTCATTTTGTTTGTTTGACAATTGTTATTACTTTTGGAAAGTTGACTTATGATCACTAATAGCTCTAGGCATTTCGATCACTGGCCATGTTTACACTAGGCTAGTATTCCATATGAGGAGAGTTTCAAAGTGCAAGAAGTATATTACCTATGTATTTATCATGAAGGAGGTTATAATGTTACCCTTTGTCCTAACCAAGATATGAATGTACAAAACATAGTTTCTCTAGAAAGTATGAAAGAGACATGGCCCAAGATGTGAGTTTGCTGTAAAACTGTGGTCTGTGTGTCAATTACATCAGACCACATCTGCACATGATTTAGATTTCTCGCTAAAACCTTTGGCAGTTGACACTTTTTTTTGATCGGTTGATTGAATCTTGTCATGAAATATTCACAGGGCTCACATGTTGGCAAGTATAAAGGGACCTTGCTGAGAATGGTAATTTTTCTCAAAAAATCAGCATGTAATGTTTGAAATTCCGACAAATAAATGAAATGCTGTTTCTCATTATTAATCTGTAAACTTGCCACACTGATACATTCAGTCAGAAGATATCAGGCAAACAATTGATGTTTTTCAGAACTATTCCCAAATCTGGTGTGTTCAGTTAGAAGATTTTCAAAGTATAATCAATGTGCCATGTTGCATGGACTTTGTGACAAGATGTTGCAAGACGTTTTCAGGATGTTACATCATATGTTATTAGTTTAATCCATGCTATCATTTTCTTTTTGTGGCAAGTGATCTCACATCAAATTAAACTTGCATGTCTCATAAGCAAACAGGTTGCTGCAACCTGTTCACACAGTTTGTCTTGTACTTTATGCCCTGGTCATTGGATTCACTACTCGGGGTATTCCATTTAAAATCTGTGCTACCCCTGTAGTAGATTTAAGAAAAGTTTTCCACAGAGGGAGTAGCATAAAGATTTGCTTATGGGCTCCTTTGACATAACTGGAATTTAAGGCACAAACTAAAACTGTCCTCTCATAAAAATCCCACCAGCAAATATGGGCACAGACCCTTAATTCTTGCTGGGATTTTCAGAGGAGTGATCTCTCTATTTGTGTGTGAAACTTATGCAAAGGCAAAGGAGCCCATGTGCACAATTAGACAAATCATTACAGTATATGGTTTTACCTATATCTTCCACAACAGGAGTAA
The DNA here is from genome assembly GCF_039555335.1 of Amphiura filiformis. Taxonomy (NCBI): domain Eukaryota; kingdom Metazoa; phylum Echinodermata; class Ophiuroidea; order Amphilepidida; family Amphiuridae; genus Amphiura; species Amphiura filiformis. The sequence continues at coordinate 79,509,625 of NC_092630.1, read as the reverse complement.
GTATTTCAAATGGAAGATACCCAATTTTCTATTCTATTTGTAGCCCATACGGTCTATGTTGAGGACTTTCGCTAAATCTTCCACAACTGGAGTGTGAGTTTCAAATGGAATAGCCCCATACTTACACTCTTTTTCCCTTGAGTTTGGTCATATTAATGTCAGTGCTATTACACAGTAGCTCAGCATGCGTGCTGACAAATTGTCCTGTATGCTCTGTGGGGTTAGACTAGGGTGTGTGATTTCATTCTGTGACTAGCGAAATACCGTAAAATTCCATCTACAAGCATATGCCTCCAAACGAGGTTTTTTTGACACAAGAGACAAGAGGCAGACACTCTCAACAAAAACGTTATTTGGAGTTTGAACAACTATATTACTGATAAAGGCGGCTGTACAAACATGTATATTTGTAAGACCAATCTATTGCAATGTTTTTGAGAAGGGTATTGGCCTTTCATATCTTTCGTTAAAAAAAACCCTCGTTTAGAGGCATATATGCTTCCAGACGGAATTCTACGGTATGCACCTACACCACCTCCAAACTTGAGATGAAACAGCCATATCCTTCATGATATTGAGATTGTTAACCACTTTGCATTCTGTGTGTGTTTGAAGCCATTCTTGTACAAAGCAAAACAACAACAAACAAATGAATAAACAAGCAAACAATCACAGAGGTTTCAAAACCTAGGGGTGAACATGCTTTAGAAATGTAAATTTTGGAAGCCGCAATAGTCAGGTTGTCTCTTATTCATTGATGTGCTCTTTGTAACAAGTGCCATCAGGGCATCATGGTGAATCAAACTCACTACGACACAAAGCTCAAAGTTTGCAGAATGACAGCATATGAAAGATCTGCTCAAACGTTGGCTCAATGCACTCTTTCTAATAGTGCAACTTGTCACGCATTGATACAGCCATTACCTGTAGACAAGACACAATATAGAATCTTAAAATAGATAATTATGCATTTTACCTCATTTAACTACCCGATTAGATGGCAACCCCCAGGGGCATTTGTACTGTTTTTACCGTAAGGTTAAAATACATGAAGGAAGTTCTTCAGACTGGTATGTTACTGCAGGTAAATGAGGCAATCCATATGGGTCACTCTGAATCTAAACCGATTTGGATTCAATTGGACTTGTCTTTACCAATGAACCCCCATGCCAAGTTGAGAACGGATTCAGATTCAATTATATTTGAGGTTTTTCCCAATCCAGAAGTGCAGTGACAATCCCATGAATTTACTTTTTATCCAGTTCAAAATACTTTCAATGCAGATCTGTACAGCACAGATAAAACTGGATTCAGTGCTTCCTTTGGAGACAAGTGAAATGTACAGGTGCATAACTCCACCCATCTACTAACATGGAAGTTGAGCAACATAGCCACCTCTATAAATACCCCTTGTCAAGACAATGTAGTGAGTTGCCAGATTCTTGTGTGCCAATAATGCACTATTAATGTTCATATTGAACTATGTAGTGCGCACCACTTTGCAATGCCATATTCATTTTAGTTTCGTTCATCTTCACATTTATTGTCATTCTTTCTTTGATCATCACAAAACTTTTGATTTCTGATATCTACATCTGATTTCTATTATGCAAAGCATACAGCTTTACAATATCACATTCATATCTGAACAAATTTCAACTCTCTCCTATAACAATTGGGCTGCAATATCAGAGCTACTATCTAGAGTTTACATTGAGCATTAAGTAGAAAAAATGGCAAATGTTTGAAGCAAAGTTTGGCAACTTGTTTCAGGTGTGGTAAGACATAGATGGCTTGTGGCACATGGGATAACAGACTGTAGGTTCTACTCAATTGATCTACAATTATTGCTCCATTGGGTACAAGGTTGTTGTTATCCAATGTAAGTCCCATATGAATTGAGTGGTATTGTTTTATGGATAAAAAGAGGAAAGTACCCCCAATTTAATGAGTGCTTTGATAATAGACAGGAAAGGGGGTAAAGACATAGGAAATCACTTGGCACAAATACTTGGCTTCTTACCAACTACCAAAACATTACAGTGTAGGCTATCATAGGCTGTTATCACCTTGTTATGTGCAAGTTGTGCAAGAAAAATCAAAAGTAGCAGTCACATTTTTTTTGTACAAATAAGGATTCATTAAGTAGCGAAAGACCCATTCAGCAATTCACTGAACTAGAACTTCCTAAATTCACTGAAATTCTGATTTGTGTATTTTTTGAACAAACATAGAGGTGCTACTGATGTGGACACATGGCAACCATGAAAGCTATCTGATAAAGACAAAAGCCAAGACGAGTTTTGTTTTCATCTTGGACAAAAGCAGACATGAAAATGAAAGATTTTTATTATAACACTGTAAGGCTGCAGAATTTGGCATGGTACAGCACTAGCAGTAGACATTGGTAGACCCCAAAGATAGCAATTAACACTTTCAGAGTATGTAATTTTCATGTTTTATGCAATAGAATGGAAAGATATGGTGCATAAAGTAGAAATCGTGAATTTTGCTGCTGGGTGTGTGATTGCCGGGTATGAATCTTGGTGGCGCAATATTTAAACAACTTTGTTTATCAACATCATGGCAGGGTTTGTGCATTTTGAAGCGGGCTTTACAATCTTTACTTTTCTTTTATAGCAATTGGGCCTTATCAACAATGTAGGTCTTGTGGTTCTTGAGTTAAGGTCCGTTCATACTATGCCGCAATTGCGATGCGATGCAATGCGTTGCTGCACTGCCTCATACCGCAGATTACTGCACTGCGGTATCGCAATAAAGTTAAATACATTTTAACTTGGAAATGCGATGAGTTGTGTTGAGTTGCGGCAAAAGTATATAAATCGTCATCGATATATCGGTATCGCAAAGCAACGCATCGCAAATGCGGTGGTAGTATGAAAGGACCTTTATGATGCAAAGAGTGTCAAAACAAAACATAACAACACATCTCAAGAACCACAATACATTACGCAATTTTTGAAAGTGTATTTTACACATCCCAAAATTTTTCATTAAACAATAAAAATAGATTTTTTGGAGTTGAATGACCATGACTACTCCGACACCCCTTAAAAAAAAAAAAAAAAAAAAAGACAGGTGAGGGCTTCGTTGGACGGTTTATTGAATAAGACAAGCCATTGTGGTGTGAGAAGTGTGTGCTGTTGGTGATGATATCACAAGGAGGAAGTTATTACTTAACACACAATTAAATCTCATAGTTTGGAAAGCTATTGATTTGTACCATGGCTACTGGTGAAGTAATATGTCAACTGATTTAAATAAAACAGATTTTAAGACAGACAATCGGACAGTGGATGGGGCAGTGAGTTGTGGACTAATTTGTTTTTATCCGTTCCTTTGCTATTGGAATTTGCTTGTGGACTTTCGAATTCACAGAAATAACGAAAACATTTTGTACTAACCATAATGCCACTGGATAGCACAAAGTGACCGCAAGCCTGTGTATCCCACATGATTCAATTGTGCAGTCCTCTGAGACTATATTATACACACAAAATTGCTACCCAGGCAGGGTTAACATTCATGACATGCTATCTCCGGTCTTGTCCCTGGGACCTGAGGGGTCGGTGGTTCAAAACCAGGGCGGAGAAGACAATTTTTCTCTTCATCTTCTTCCTTTCTTCCTTCTCTCCTTCCCCTTACGCAAAAGGGGGTTGGGGTTAAATGTCCACATTGTAGTTACCCTAGTCTAGGGGTTCAACTCAATCCTAGGTTGAACTAGGTCAGTGCAATGACCATACTGGTGTGGAAGTGACCCTTTTTCTCAGAATCTTATCATTAGGGAAAGATTTTAAATCTTATCCTTATTAAATAAATTAAAGCTAAATCTCACTTTCTCAAGTCGGGATTAACTGATATTGTTATCGTGACATATTGTTTTGGTTCTCACATAGAAATCTGTCAATAGTGAAGGATGTTATGAACAAACTGGAGTAAGAATGCAAAGAAGGGAAGTATTACTTGGTTGTAAGGAGCCCGGGACTTCCTATTTCCTATTTGTCTCACAATTATTACCCCAATTATTACAACTAACTCACAAATCTAACCCCTTCCTAACCAGTAATAATGTATTGTTATTCCAATATAATTAATAAGCTTTAGTCATGTAGGGAGACAGAGAGGCATCGGGGTAGGCACGTGCCAATTTCCCAATTTAATCGATTAGTTTGTGGTATTTGGAAATTCAAATTTGGTGCAAGACTGGATTGTTTTGTAAGCTTTTAGGATTAACACGTGTGATAGACTTATAGCGTATGAGGTTAATGAGGGTCATGATATCTGTGGTAATCATCAACTTTTTTAGAACCATGTGAAGCATGGTCATACCAACTTGAGACATTGTGGACATCCATATGCAAAAATTAATCTATATTGATCATCATGTTGGTCGTACACCCTCAATGTATCACCAGTTTCACACAGAGGGTTGAAAATATAACTATGCAAGTTGTTTTTCCTTTATTATTGCTTAGCATTACAAAAGAGAAACTTGAAAAGTAGGTGAATTATCAAGAATCATTTTCATATTTTTTGTAAATGAACCCTTTGAATTCTACATGGATTAATATGCTTCAGGTACCAAGACTACAGAAGGCTATACACAGGTTTACCCACAGTGACTACACATAGTCTCTGTCACTTTCAAAATTCTACAAAGGTCAGTTATATGGTAGATATCATGATTGTGCAGAAGACTATGCTCAGGTATACCCATAGTGATTAAAAGTTTCATGCTAATAGGCCTGTTGCCTGAAGTCAAGGTGGGGTTGGAGCCCTCTGGTACCAGAAACCACTAATATCCTATCATTGCCGGCTACCCGGCCATACAACCTGCTGTAGGTATGGAGTACTCAGAAATGTCTATATCATATGGCAATGTTAGATTGTATAAAAGCAGCACTGTCACTGATGAAAGATGTTTTGTTATAGAATGGAATAGATAGGTCTTGTGCGAATCAGAGGGATGTTTTTTCCTGTTCAATATGTCCTTGTGTTAATTATCTGATATCTAGAATAGCGGTGATTAAATTAAGAGTGTGATACCTGTGAACTAGATTGGGGAATAGCTCACCTATTGTTTTGTAAAAAATAAAGATTCCTGATAGGATCTTATGGAGTACATGTTGGCTGTGACTAAATTGACAATAGTTAGTGGTCATTTTCCTGTACGGTCTTGCATTCGTGAACTTAATACGGATTATACCTTGACCCATTAGCCGGTGACAACTTATATTTGTCCAATGATATATGTGGTCAGTTAAAAAACTTATTTTATTTCAAAAATAAGTGAAAAGGAGTGTAATTCTAAGTATAAACATAGTGTCGTTAGTGTAAATGACTTTTTATAATACAGCTGAATTGATGCCAAGATATAAGGGTAATTAAATAATGAGGTATAACCTCTGCATAACAGGTGCAAATGTCACTATGATGTTGTCAAGATTTCAACTGAAAGCTGTGAAGGATCCAGACATTAGTCTACATAATATAAGATAGTAAATGATGGAAATGACGATTGATTTGCCAGTAATTTGGCCACCATTCCTGGCACCTCTGTGACAGTTCGTGCTAATTTAGCTAAATATATTGTCAATTCCTTTTCCTACCAATTGATACATATCACATGAGCTAAGACATGGACAGGATGACGTTCAAATTCCCATATTTCTGATAAATTTTTTTTAATGACTTTTGGTATGCCTTTCATAGTGGAACTCAACTTGCCGTATACTCAGGCTTGTATTGCCACACACCCTTCATAACTCGGCAAGAGGTCTGCTTTGTAAAAAATAGCAAATTGGACCAAAAATGTAAAAATGTTAGATAAATATACCCCAAACCAAGAAAGTTCTGTGAAATTTGTCAAAAACATAGTTTCCAAACATCAATTGATCCGAGGGGTAAATGTCTGCTTTTGGCCAGAATGAAGATTTCTCCTGAAAAGGAATGCATTTGGATAATCCACACCCCACAAAAATCTGGCTACGGCCCTGTGTATACTCATCTAAACCCAAAGCAAGATTTTGTAGACTTTTGTGCTGATCTCATTTGGGTTATAAGACAGTTGAAGAAACTTTTTTGTGCAGTTAGCAAGTTGAAGTTCAAAGCACATTCTAATTTTACTCACAACATTTGATACTGGGAAAATTGGGTAATTTCTTCAATTGCCTTTTGTGAAATTTGGTGTAAAAACCTTTATGTGCTCCATTTTGAATGAGCAAAATGGAAATTATGTTCAAAATGAATCAAGCACCCAGCCAACAAAATATATCACAGGGTGATTCAGTGCGTCACATGGGTGTATGCATGCGCAGTGGATATATCATATGGTATTATAGTTATACTAGTGTTTATGATTCAAATATATTCAAAATGTTATTTATTTTTGCCATATTGTTGATAAGGCCTAATTGCTATAAAAGAAAAGCAAAGATTGATTTTGTATGCAATGCAATGTTGATTCACAAACAAATACAAGCTATGACATTCACAAATTATCAGTATTTTAATAATTTGTGGAACAGGAAATGGATAGACATTTAACTCTTTCTGAATTGTGTTATGGGCTTACTCAGAGTTCAAGGATGACACACACAAGGCTATCCACATATCATCTCAATATCTGCATCAATCCAGACTGCCAAACTTGATACACTGTAGGCTATGTATTAGGTATGGTGCCTAGCATGTGTATCATGTGCCAATGTGTAGGTCTAAAGTTTGTTTGGATTATTATTGGTTCTTGAGTTAAGGCCAATAATATCCACATGAAAGTTTTGGATGTTTTGCCCCTTCCAAGAAAAATAATGCACATGGAGTGGAAATGACACCAGTGTCAAGCCTTGGGATCTCCTTTATAGAACTCATACCATTCTTCTTGTGTGTCAGCTTTATTTGTCTCAATATTTGAGTGCAAACAATCACCGCTAGGTCATGCTTCCCTCTGACGTGGAAAATATGCCCTCTTTGATTGTCAAGCATGGGGTCCAAATGGTCTTATCCTTGATCCCCGGTATTTTGTTTCAGTGGAAAAAAAAGGATTGTTAGTGTCTTGGAAATCATGGACATTGCATACAGTGCTCAGCATAAAATTGTCAAAGTGCTGTTGTGTGCAAGATATGAATAAGTGGGGAAACAATCTGGGGTTCACTTTCTTCAACATCCCCATAATGCTTCATGTTAACATGGCGGAGTTCACTTATACTCAAAGATGTTTTACGTTAGTAAAACAAGATGAGCTTATCTGTATACCGCTGCGTGGCCGCAAACGTAACTGTCTCGGCTGAAACATGCATGTAAATGAATCAAAAAGGTACGGCAAGACTTTTTCGCATCACGTACGTCAAAGTTCACTTTCCAATTATGCAATCTGTAGTTAGGATAACGAAAATGACTGGTAAGCAAGTCTACTAAATTACCTCAAAATCTGAAGGAAAAAAAGGCGGACAAATCGTCGGACCTTTCCTGAATTAATACATCATATTTAGCCATTGTCAACATGGGGTTATCGCCAACAATATTTTCCTTATATAAAAAACTAACACCTCCGCTATATGGTATTTCATGATATAACATTAATGGAAAGAAAAGTGCAAATGTTTTTCGTGTTTCTAATCGGACGAGTAACAAGCTCTATGACGTCATGATGTAAACAACGTCCGGGTCATTAATAATTAATTAGGTAAACCCAAATCTAGGGAAATCTCCAAAAGTATGCTAATTAGAAGTTCAACGAATCAGAATACGATCCGCTACCTCCAAAATTATGCAAATGAGTTGAAAGAGGTTACGTGAACATGTACAATGGATCGTCTCTTGTGTATAGGGGACCTCTGTGCTTATACTCCACTATAATTCATTGGATCTAACAGAACCAAGATTGATCTGGATCCAAAAGTGTCATATTTAAAGAGACAGGTATGGAATACAAACTATTGGATTGAAGTCACTCAGTGTGTTCTCAATTATGATTAAGACTTAGTATCAAATGTGCAAAGGAAGTTATTGAGGATTGTGGTGATAGTGTGTGGTTTAACCTATTTCATGGTGCAATGCGAAATGGATTTATTTGTATCGCTAGGTATTTCAAAGTTGACACTTTGTTTACTTTCTAAAGGTGTCATGCACTGTCTGTAGGATACAGGTGTAATTGGTCTTTATTTATTCAGATATTGACAATAAAATATGGGGTACAAGGAAAAAGTAGCAAAAGAAAAAGTGTCATAATCGTAACTGCTATCAAAGAGTTGGGGGAAATATCGAAAAAGTTGTACCTTGTTCATTCAGATGTCATTATTTCATGAATCTTGGACATAAACAATTGGCTTCTTGTTAATAGATTGCATTGCACTAAAAAAAGCACCACACCTCAATTTTTTCCCCAAAATTCTTGAGTTAAATTTTTCTGAAATAATGTGCTTAAATTTGACCAATTTTGGTGCTTTGTAGATTATTACGAATCTCTAAATGTTATCTGTATGAACTTCATTGATGCACAATTGCACATCAGTTTAAATTAGGGATGCATTGCAGGGTGTAGCTATTCATCTATTGCTTAAAACTGGTAAAAACCAAAATCACCCAACATTTTAGTTTTAGCTTGTTCCCCTCAAGAATCAGAAATTGGGGTATACTTAAAAAGATTTTTGTTGCAACTATGATATCATGGATGAAACTGTTACTTTCATGGTGTAACATACCAATAAGTATTTTTAAAAGTTTCAATCATGGACACCATTGGTGTTACATAGATGGAAGTGACTATTGACTGTATTAAGCTATGGAGGAAATGCCTACCTTCCCCTGTGTGTCATCTTGTGATTCCCAACCCGACGATAAACCACAGGGATTGATTGGTTACTGCTACTAATAAAATACTCTCATCCCTAGTGCCAAAAGACAAATATCCATACCTTACCTATGTAATGTGTGGAACTTTGGTTTGAAGGATGATTGTTAAATTTAGTGTAATTGTCACTGGGCTAAGTGATTTTGTGTGATAAGATATTACAGATAATGAGTGAACTTAGCCTGGAAGAAAGAGGTTGTAGCTTACTTTATGGTGTGGCACCCAATTGCTGGTTTAAGCTACAGGCAAGCAAGCGGCTCATGCATACGGTATTTCTATTCTGTCCTATACTTCTACACGCTGGAGTTGCTAAGCTTTTGGTTTAGTCACATATAATTGGTTGAACTTAGTGGATGTATGGGAAGCACATGCAGTTAGAGTTATGAGGAGTTCAAAACAGAGCAGAATGGTCTGAGATTGAAATATTTGTACTGGATATTGCTTTTGTTGGATCCATAAAAACTTATTTGTTATCAAGTGATGTGTTATTGCAATGTTATCGGTGATTATGTGATCTAGATATATTGGTTGGAATCATTCTGCGTAGCCAAAATTTGATGACAGTATTTGATGGTTTGGCAGTCATGTTGCCAGCAAGGATTTTGATGATCTTCAACGTCTTGGATTTATGAAATTTGATGATGATTGTGTGATTAACAAGAATATCAAGAATATCATTTTTTCTATTTCTATATCTATGTGGCTGGAGTATACATTTTGGAACTAACCTACTTTCAAGAAGCCTTAACATTTCATCTTAACTATTTTTTGCCTTAAAACAAAGTGACGTGACAAAGCGCCACCATGTTTTCGTGGTCGTGCTTGTGCTGCTCATGTGTGATTAATCTTTCACCTTGTAACTGCCCTCAGTGTGAGAAAAATAAAAAAGTGAGTATGTTATAAATCTTTTGGGAGTAACTGTAGAATGTTATCTGTAAACTGAATCTAAGCTTTAAAAACATTATAACACGAAAACTACATCCTAAACCTATTCTAAATTCTAACCATAATTCTTAAACACTTGAGAATATTCCTGCAATCTTATTGGTTCTTACCTGTGTGATATAAGACGATATCACACGGGTCAGCGTGTGTGCATCGACGCGATACGCGTACTCGCTTTTTGAACCAATCGGAGGCGCATAGCAACAACGGGACTGATCGATTTTAAGCCCTCCTTGCAAAATGTAGGATTTAATTTGATTAAAATTTGTAATACTTATGATATTTTTATTTGAACTGAAGTGTTTAAGAATTAGAATAAAGGTATTGTTTTTAGCCGCTGTTGTGCCTCTATCGTCTCATATAACACGGGCGACATCACTATTTTTAGCGTAAAACAACTCGGCTTCAGCTCATTGTTTTACTTAAAAATAATGATGTTGCCCGTGTTATATGAGACAATAGATGCACTCTGGTGCCTAAAAACAATACCTTTATTCTCTAAATCTAAACTGTCACAAGGCTTAATGCTATTGTAATCATATGCATGTTTAGTCTTACTATATATCAGTCAATGCTGTTTTAGCATTAAGCTGATATAATAATATTTTAACAGAAGATAACCAATTCCACTCTTAGCCTTATTATTATCAAAAGGTATATGCAGTGATTGTCTCTGTAAAATACTTTACCTAACTGCTGCACAAATTGATCAATTAGTATCAATAGATCAGTTTGATCATATAGCTAATGCTTTTGCCCATCACTAATGCTTTTTGCCTATAAACCTTGCAAATAGTATCTCTTGATAATTTTAATGCCTATTCCTAATATCCACAATGTTTAAAAGTTTGGTTTCTGAATAAGACAGCCTTCTGCACTGGAGAATACATTGACTTTCCAATTTGTGATTTGTACATTTGTGACTTGTCATGTCAAAAGGAGACACTTTTGGGCAGGTTATCAATTTTGAGGTTTAGTATCTTAAATATAGGGACATTTTGCTCCACAACACCGTTTTTCCAATGAAATCGGACATTCCTAAGCGAAGATATTGAGTTTGTAAGTTATGGTATTATAAAATTGGAAATTGAGATATCGGCCATTAAATATATTATTGACAATGTTGGAATTACCCTGGGAGTAGGAATTACCCTGACAAATGTCTCAAAAATACAAGATGGCAGTTATATTCCGGTCTGAAACTATCAGACAATATTTTTAACATTAATAACATCACAAATTCGCAACAAACACAAATTGTGAAAAAAAATCACCCCCGGGCAGATTTTTGACTATTTCTCCATTTACGATCCTGCCCAAAAGTGTCTCCTTTTGATATGCCATCTGTATAATTTGTTGCATGAATTGTGATTTGGATCATGTCATTGTGGTCCATATATTGGTGACATTTTGAGATGCAGATTTTAACCAGATCTGATTTTGTCTAAAAGTTAACAGAAGACTTTCACAAAAAGGAAATTTGGAGCATAGGAGTACCTCACTCACTTAGAGCTTACTTGCTTGTACAGATTGAAATCCTACAGATCTTGTTGGTGTTGCCATATACACGGCTAGAATGTTGAGTGATTGGGGCTCTATGAAGATCATGTATATGATGACCAGCTATAAATACTACACACATATTTCATAAATGAGATCTTACCAAAATAAAGGGATTGGATGATGTGAAAATTGATATTATGATGCAGTCAAATTCAGCTTGAAGTTGCTCAGTTTTGTTTGTTTTATGGACATTCTCTAGCTATATGTCAGATGCTATACTGATTTAGTTTTGATGTGGGTTTCAACCAAATTTAGTAGTAGTATTTTAAGCCATAAATTGATTAGTTAGAAAAATCAAAATAGAATAAGGTGCCATCCAACTCATTTTGCTTGGTTGAAATAATAGGATGATAACTTAATAATAGAGGTTGTGCATGAAATCACCCTGTTTGTGCAGTCCATTCAATCAAATGTTGTCATCAACCTATTTGATCGTAGTGCATTTCTTATGTGTGTGAGACTAACTGTTGCGGTAGATTGCAATCATGCTTTTGTTTAATGCATTTGAGCAGGCCGCCATATTTACGGTATGATACGTCATATGCACAATCTCTATAGTCATGATCAAGTATTGAAGTTGAAATTGAACTTTTCTGTAGTTGAATTCTTTGATGTTGGTTGATGCCTACACCTGTCAGTATCTTTCTACAGGGAAGTGTAGTAGGAAACCTAGGAATGTATCATATATGTAACAGGAATATACATCACTAGATGGGTTGCATTGCATCTGGTGACATTGATAGTTTATTGATTGAAAAAGTGAATAATCTTCCTTTGAAACGGGCCATTTTGATTGACACTCTAATCATTTTCTTTTTAGCCTTAAACAATCTTTTCATTTTCTCTGTTTCTTGTTCTATTTAGGATATCCAGTTGGGCTTAGAATTTATCAAAAGATATTTCCTGTCAGAGGGACATGTCAGTTTTTCCCCAAATCAATGAATCACAAATATTTCAAAACTGTAACCATTGTCTGAGAGTGAGCACAGAGGCATAGCCCAACCATTGAAGATACACACAGAAAGTTAAAATCATTTTGAGGCTAGTGCAATGTATAAATGTAACAGGTCTAGTTTAATGGGTTTTGTATATAAAATGGAAGCAATTGAGTGGCAAATTGCGCTGATATCACCCTGTTTGTATGCTTGTAAAATGTATGTGTTCTTCATTGAGTTTACTCTACTTAGGTCTCAAACATTAGAAATAAAATATAGGAATTGTTTTGTTGACTACATACTATCATGTCATAGAAGATGTCACTATAGCCAACATTCATTTCTCTGTTGTAGCTCATATTTAGAAGCAAGTCTTTGTATATTTTTCTCTGTGGAAGAACTTGACCATAGGAGCATTGACCGATGACCAATTAGATCTAATAAGAGGTTTTTATAATGGGAGGCATCAAATTAGATAGAGATGATGATAAGTAATAGGAAAATGGTGGTTGACCTCAATCTTGAACGCATCTACATCATAATTCCTTGTTCATTGCTTAGGAAGTAGTTTTAACGTTTTCCTGAGAATTAGTGGCCTGAATTGGTATCTGAGGTGCCAAATCTAACTAATTGTGACATTTGATTTCCTCACACTGCTTTGGTTAATAAGAGGAGATCGGTTTATGAGTTTATAAAATAATAACCATTTGTCTTCTTCCCTAGCAACATGAATAACCAACTGTTGCCTTCTCATTAGTTGATGACCTTGTTATTGTTATGTTATCACAATTTTTAGTTAATTGAGATTGTCATATCATAATCAGTCGCTTTTATTTGGTAATTGAGCTTGTCATATAATAAGTATTAGTTTTTATTTGGAAGGAGTATAAAGCAGACAGAAACAGAGACAGACATACAAGAAGACGGGCAAAGAGAGACATACGACAGACACATAGATTAAAAGAGACAAAGACAGACACATAGATTAAAAGAGATTGCAGGGCAAACAGAAAGAATGGAAAGAAAAATATTTTTCTGTCATTACGAGCTGACTCAGAGCTCATTATTAGAAATGGGATACGCTTCAGAGGTAATTGCTTTATGGGTCGTATAGGACATATATGTGAACATACTTTTTGCCATGATGTGAACCCTTATCAAACTTGCTGCATTATCATCAAATGACGTAAAGGCTATAATTTGTGCATGTGATATTAATAAGATCTCTGGAGTGTAATCAAAGTTTACTAGACCCGGTGGAAATACTTCACATTTATCAGATCAAATATTTCAAAAATATGGGATAGGTAGTGACAAGTTTTAGGCATATTTGCATGGAATTTCATCTCAATTGTGATCTTTTATGAAAGACAATTTTAGATTATGATAATGCTTTCGAATGAGAGTACCCCATAACATAAGGACTTGGGTTATGTTTACAATTAGAGTAATGGTCAGAATTAGGGGTAGCTATACGATTTAAAGAGTAATGCTGGTTTCATACTTTCCTGACGGTTGCCGCTTTGCCGCTCTGAAGATGATTTTACTTCACTGCACAGTCGCACCAGAAACGCTAGCGATGACCAGCGGCAAGCTGATATATCGATTACTCCACCACTTTATCGCGGGGGCAGCACCGCTGGGAGTTGAATTCAAATCAACTTGGAGCAGAGCCGCTCTGACTTATGAGAACAAAATACGATTGCTGAGCGGCAAGAGTTGCTTTCAGAGTCATGCCTCTGCCGCTCAGCAGTATGCCGCTCCACTTGCATACAAGTGCAAACGGTATGATGAAGCATCACTGCTCAGCAGCAAGCGGCAGAAAGTATGAAACTAGCATAAGGGTCAGAATTGAAATTGTGCTATTCTTATGAGGGTCTCTTACTTTTCAATTGCTGCAAACAAAGAAACAAAACAATGTAACACCAGTATTCAATACCATCTTTACTCTAAGAACGTAAACTCAAATGTCCTTGTACACATGTAAGAAACATTCAACTGTTTAGAATCCTTACATACAGAATGAAGCATTTTTGGAAAAAGAGGAAAACAAAGTTGCTAAATTGAGCATATAGAACCCAGATGATATATACCATTTAATTCATATCAACTTGACATTTGTGTTCAATTTTGAGTCTGAAATTGAATCGGGATAGAGAAGGAAAAGTTGATTAAGCATAGCACTTAACCCAAATAGAAAACTTGATTGGACTTGCAGTGATCCACTCAAAGACTAGAGCAGGCCGACCAAGAGAATTGCATTTCACTTTCCTGTTGAGGACAGTGTAACCCTTTCTCTAGCCTAGCTTTGACAAAACAAACCGTGAATAAAAGATTCCTTCCTCTGTCTCGGCACTAGGGATGTAACAGATTATGAACGCTGCTAGAAAATTGACCGTGTTACAGGCCCGCCGCGCACTTGCTTGTCAAGAGATGTGCCACATTATTGCATTGTGAAAACATAGTTTGTCTTATCTTGGCGTTGCCTCATTTAGACTTACACTTGAATCATTATGTGTGCATGTTTGGGTTCCAGCAAATTTAATGAAGTTTCAAAAGCTTCATTATATAGTATCTTCATCTTTCCAAATAAAAGATTTCTATATGAAGATATATTTTAAAGCTTGCCGAATAAGTTGGAAAGTCTGAACTTCAACATCTCAGAATGTGTGTGTTCCATATAAGTAATCATTTAATTTGATGTATATTTATGTTAAAGATGTAAATTTTCTGATATGGTTAGGTTTTGTCATATTATGAATTAGGTATTCCTATCATAACCTTGTGTCAATGGAAATGGAAAGTATTTGGAACTATCATGTCAATGTCAAAACCGAGTGATTCCCCTGTCTCTAGGACATAATAGGTCTATACTTCATAGAAAGGTGCAATATAACCAAGGCTTTAGTACAGTATAATACTAGATAGGAGTTATGTACTTTTGAATGAAGTTATATACTTTTGAATGATATGGCAGTTAGCTGCCATTGTTGAATTACACTGTACACAAGTGATGAGGTAATGCACTTTGAGAGATTCGTAAACACGCAAAATACTGAATATTATAGTCAAAAGCAAAGTGCTTTGACCAGTTTAATCCTAAACCCTTCCCAAAATCACACCCAGTAGCTGTACAACTTAAATGATTTTAACATTTAAGATTTAACACAAAATCATGTGGAACAAAAGAGATAAAATATTATGTAAAACAAAGAAATGAGAAATTCTTCACCTAACTTGACTCAATGTGAATGTCAAGAAGAAAATGCATTGTAGATGTGTATGGAATCACATACAACATTGTTTGAAAACCAGAAACAGTTTCAATTAACCATTACAAGCTGTGTAATCAGATCATGTGTTTCAATAATAACATCTCCTTTGATGTGATTTGGTTTCATTTCAGAATGCTAGTATCCATATGAGTGAGAATGTATTACTATCGCCGCCCAAGAGACCTACCGGAAGACATCGAAAGAGTAGAACACTACCGGATGCCTTATCAAGTGACAAAGCATTACATAAATACAGAGAATCCAGTGGTATTGCTGATCTCAACACAGGTATGGTAACAGGTGCAACAGCTTTACAGAGACATTTAGTTTTTAATATGATGTGTGTGTAATGCATCTGATACTGGTAACAGCATCAGTAAAAGAGAATTAACACACATATACTTTGTGAAAACTAAATGTCTCAATCATTAAGTACTGCTATGGATAACATTGCTTGATTCAACAGTTGATAAACATGGAGTGAAAGGTCTGGAACTTTTGATGGAAAAATACTGAAGCTTGAAGAGCATATATACTGTTGTATGTTTCACACAACAACATACCATACCACTATTTACATAGATGATATGTCATTATGTGATACAGACAATGATATATATTGTACCATGACATTCATTATTCATTAAGGTAGGTGGTTTTCCTGAATCGCAATGGCTCTCCATAGGTTTATGTCCTGCATCGCCATCTTGAAATCTTCTACCTTGCCTTGAAACCTGTGTCATTCTTGAGGATGTCAACGTCCGAGCTGGTCTCACAGGCTTCTTTCTCCCATGTTACTAGTTTGGATGCTGGCATTTCACTCTTAAAGCAATATCCTGCATATCTTGTTCTTCTCTCCCTTATCACAGATATTTGGGAGATCACCATATAATATCACATGACAATGATAGTGTATGATTGGGTGAAGATGTATCTATGTATACCGTTAATTTCAATTTATAACATAGGTGACAAATTTGTTGAAATGGTCTAAGATCTTATAGTCTTGTGGGTCACAATTTTACACTGAGGACATTGAGTCATTAGGTTACTGAGTTCTTACATATTGAACATTTTTAAGGTTTATTGGTCTTTTGAGAGAATAGGTCCATATTTAAAATTGATATGTGCTATCTATTACACTTACACTAAGGAACACATGGTTTAAGTGAGACCGAATGACAGTATTGACTCCTTAATAAATTGCCAAAGAATTTGTCATGAATATCATCTTATATTTCCGCTACATTTCCTCTGGATACATATCTTTGACTGACTTGATTGCAAGGAATATTAAAGTGCATGCTATATGTCTCCTTTAATTTGCCCAAAACATCTTAGTATTGTTTGGATAGGATCAGGTAATAGATATATATGACTTATTCTGTCAGTGTGTCTCATGAAGATGATACATGTATTTCCTAGAGTATTCCCATTAATATCAACACATGTCTAAGCTCTTATATGATGCTGGCGACAGGAGACGTAGGCTACTATTGAGTCACAATTAGGCATCACTCAACGAGGATGAGTTCAATAGCATATTTTGTCTGCAACCAAGATTGTTTGAAGGGGCTTGTTAAGAGATACCTCCCATTAGGTTTCAATTGACTCAACCATCAGACAAGACTTAAGGATTGCAAGGTGGAATCTTGTTGAGAGAGAAATGAAGCAAATCATTGCACACAGTGCTGAGATGTTGATGCATCTAATGATTGTGTCCCATAGGGGCATGTGTATTGGAAAAGCATCAACTTTCAGTGCATGTGCCATTTAACAAGCGATATGCAGCTAGCTTTTAAAACGAATTAATACACAGCAAAGAAAACTAGCCATGTTTACTAGTTTTATGAAATATTTTCATTAGCAAATGCCTTAAAACACAAACAGTACAATTAGACCTGTCAATACACTCGGCATATTGTTCTACCATCTTTTGTGATTTGCTTCTTCATTATAGGGCTAGGATTGCATTAATACAGAACAAAGAAAGAAATTACTAGTTCTAAGCCTTATCTTCAATGGCTAATTTTGTGCAGCTATTAGGGAAAGCTTTTTGAGATATGTGATTTATTTTTAGTTTTGATTTTGATCTTGTTAGAATAGGAAATTGGATGGAAGTGGTATTTCACACATTTGCAGAGGTTGCATATTGATAATTGTATTTTAAGTTTCACCAGGAAATGTGCATCTTGACACAAATATTTACCAATTTCTTCAAAGACTCTTCATTTTACAGCAAATGGCTCATTTGGTTTAACATAACTACTCAACATACTGCATCAATAATAGCACTAGAGAATATGAACAAAGAAGTCACTTGGGACCCCAGGATTCGAACCTCGGACCCCTCACATGGCAAGCAGAAAATCACCAACTGGTAGCCATTGGGGATCCATGGGTATATACAACTTCCTATTGCATCATGGCATCACATGGGATGCATTCAAGCGCAGTGGTTTTCCTAGTTAAGTGGGGTTAGGGTTATTATATAGGATTATTATATAGGATATGTGAAAGTTTTAATGAAATACCATTATACTATACCTGTATCAGTTAGTATGAGGTTACTTGGATCAATTGTGCATTGACAGTGATTATTTTAAAATAATTTGGCACAATTCTCTTTAGTTTAGTTACTGGTGTGGTGTTAATTAATATGTTCCTTCAAGCAACTTAGTACCTCATATGATACTTATAATGCTGCGGTGAGAAGTTGTCAAACTTGACTCATGATTTTATTGGCTGACATACCACAAGATGCATAATGTTTAAATTATGTATCTTGTAGTATTAAATTTAAAAATCATATGGCCTGGCAGAGTCTATTGGGCTAATCCATTTTTTAAAGTCCACACTCCCCATGTGGAAGATTTTGGATATATCTTCCATAGATAAACTCTTGATGACTGAAACCAGTGGAATGTTTTGTGTTTTTACTGCATACATATAATTATGCTTACTTGCGTAGTTGCTACGCCTACTGCGCCTTCCGCATTTTAAAGAAACAATTTGCACACTTCATTACATGTGTATATGCTGCGCCTATTGCGTTTTTCGCTAAACATGCGTGCATTTGTTTTTCGCATTTCAAAATTGCGAGCATGCGTGTATGAAAAGAAATAATTGCATGCGTAGTTGCTGCGCCCACCGCGTTTTTCGCTAAACATGCGTGCGTATATACTGTGTCATTCGCTTTTAAACATGCGCGCTGTCATACTTTTCTAGTGAAGACGCGTACGCTTTCAACACTGTGAATTTATTTGTTTTGTTTTGGAGTTACAGTTCAGTGTTCAGCTATTTATCTGATGATCGCCGTTTTAGGCGTGAAACTCCGAGTAATAAATCATGCTGTTATAACATAATTACGCTGTTTTATGTATTTTATTATAAGCTCTAATATCTAATAGTATCGAGCACTATCTTCAGCTGTTTTGATTAACTATATATTATAATTATGCCTATATATATTATTTCAAAAATAACCAGTAACAGTAATATAACAAATAAAATCATTATAACTACAAGAAGAAATACATTATGCAATAATTAATCAAAAATGAAAAACAACATTTTGTGATGGGAAACCAATGATGCACTGCTGCTTACTGCTTATACAGGTGGTTTTACCTAGCCAAGACAGCCAGCTCTCCATATCCTTCTGTTCTGCATTGCAGTTTTCAGGTCAGTCCAGTGTCCTGATTGAGTGCATCTGCATGTGTTAAAAAAAGGCTTGGTGCGTCTTTTTACTTTTAGCTGGATGATATTAAACACGACATCAGTCTATCACATTTTCAGACAAGTGTCCAGGTTCCGGTGGCTTTGCAATTTTATGCTGTCATTTTGCTAGATATTGGTCAAACTGACAATTGAACAAACTCTGTTTTGAAATTTTTTGTACTGTCATTCTGAATGAAATGTCTACTCTCAGCTTGATGATATTAAACAATCTAGCAGTCTCTCTCATTGTCATTTAGGTGTTGTGTCTGTGGCACTTGACATACAATTTGTATACCATGCCACTGTAATATGTTAAATACAAGAGTCAATATACGTAAATAGTCAAAATTGTCAAAGTGGAAGCTGTGTGAAATTGGTCAAGTCATATCAATCAGATGATATCTGGAAAGAATCTATTTTGGAAATAATTGTTTATCACTCAATGCAAGATGTCTACATCTCAAATCAGTGATATCAAATATGTCAGGAGTCTATGACAATGTCAGACAAGTGCCCTTCTGACGTTTGGCCTGTGATTTGTATTCCGACAGAATCTGGTCAAGCAATTATTTCCAATGTGTGTCTGTTAAAAAAATAGGGTCAAATCATATTTGAAAGGCCTTCCTGAAAGAATTTGGTCAAGCTATACTTGGTCAAAGCAGCTGTTGTAAACTTTGGCCAAGTGAAATCCTGACATCTCAGACCTTGTACTCTTGTCAGATTTCATTTTAGGGCACTGCAATTATGAATTTTTTAGATTATAGATTGAGTACAAGATATTTATAACTGACAGTTAGAGTTTGTTGTGTGCTGGTCTGCTTTGTAGTTAAACTTATATAGTGTGTCTCAAGTTCTAAGTAATGCCATGTTGGATTTTGCAGTGCGTTTATGCAGTTGCATCGCCAGTTAATGGACAAATCGCCGTTCAACGCATATGTATATGCCCTGCGGGATTAGGTTAGTGCTCACGATTCGAATCTGCCATTGCAAAATGAGACAAAACAGACTGTAGACATAGATAGACCAGTGTGATATCATGATTCATTGTCTATTAAATTAGACAGTTGTTACAATCCTCAAGGTATTCTATAATTACACACTTGTAATTGAACCCTAACACATTCTTTCCATCTGAAAATGGTGTCATTTATTTTGATCAGATAGAAATTGTCTAACTTGGATTACATATATTAACTCATGGTCGATTGTTTACTAGATATAATAAAAAGTAAGATTAAAGCTTATATTTAGTTAAATGCAATTCACTGGTCTGTGGCTTCATTGGGGTTAGAAATAGACTGGAGTCTTTAATATCACTGGAAAGACCATTTTTGGTTGAAAATTTTGGTACCAAAATCATTTTCACCAAAAAAGATTGAGCAGCGTTGCCCTGAGCCTTTGATTTATTCTGTGAATTGATTGTGAGCATGTGTGGATGTGGAGGGAAGCTAATCTGTCATCAGACAGGAGAAGCGGACAAGTCTATTCCTACTAATTAATGTGATAACCCAAGGCTCTCTCATCAGGTCACATGAAGCTAGGCTAAACCACACTCATGGTTTACATCATGTCATATCCAGGGTATTATATTGATATCATCAAAGATAACATCAATTCACAAATGTAAAGGTGCTGTATTTCTCTGTTTGTTTTCCTGTCAAGTCACTTTGCTTCTGAGTGAAATCAAGTAATCTGTTACATTGGTGTTAGTTTTGGATTCCAGAAACAAAATGTTCTGTTTTTCAAAATCATAGGATGGTTTTACTATACATAGTCGAGATCTAATGTGTTCAAAAGTTCCAAGTTCCCTCCTAAAAATGGACCTTGGGGTGCAACTTTCAAAACTGTATCTTTTCTTATGTAATTATGACCAAACGCAAGGATGTGAGACATTGTAAATTGGACCAGGTGCATAAAACAAAATAAGCTGCTTATAGCATTTGTGTTTTATTAGGGGACCACTTAAATCTTGTGAACCCTTCCTGGAATAAACTGTGTCACCTGAGTATCGGGTGTCTTCTAATGGTTGCTAATTTAGAAGAAAATTGCGGTTCCTTGCCGTGAATTTGGGGGTATTTCCTCGGACGTCTCTGCAGGCAATTTTTGCCTCAAGGAAGGGAGCTATATAGACACGAGAGAAAACAAGAAGACTTCCTTTTATCTTATAACAACTGAACTAGCCTCATGAACTATTTGCCTACTCTTATGTCACTATTCAGATCTAAATTTGAAGTTGATGATGACATTGTTTTAGCAAGGATCTGTAATTAATCTGAAGCCGACTAATTAGTCTAATAAAGTAGATTAATTACATTATGATAACAGATTATGTATCATAATTCCCTCTTCAGAAAAACTGAGTGTGACCAGAAGAAAGCCCACATCTGAAAACTTTGTAGACATTGTAATTTAGAGCAAAATTTGTTGTTAAATATTGGTTCGTTTGTACAGAAAAATATTGTTGTATATATTTGTACTCTTAAAACACAGCAAATTTGCTGTTAAAGTTTGTATAACACACAATTTCAAGACTCAAATCAAAAGGATTTGACGACTGATTTACTGGCATAAGCTTCCTGTGGGTTATGGGTGGGATAGAGAGGGAGTATATATTTGTATATGAAGGAAACTAAATACTACACAAATAAAAATCCCTTTAAAAGGGAATACCCAGGCCGTACGGAGGTCACATGACTGCACAACCCCCCCCCCTGGACTGCCCACCTTGGCTCCACATAGCTGCAAAGAGGTAGGCAGTATATGCAGTAAGCCTATATAAAACACATGTCTTCTGATTAGTCAAGAAGGTGGTGATTCAACCAAAGAACTAGTACTCCACAACTGAGCTATGATTGCTGAAGGCCACGAGTGGAATAAGTGACTTGTACCAGCCCAGAGTGAGACATGGCCAAAAGGACCACTCTACAAGGACAAAACTCTAGCCAAAACCTGTTTTTCATCACAGGAGTGGAATATTAAGTTACTTGTACCATACATGGCAAAAGAAAGCACTCTACAAGGACAAACCTTTAGCCAACCTGTTATTTATTATACCATGATTATACTACATTCTTGTTGTTGACAATCTACTGAACTCATGTTACTCTACATCCATTTATTATAGCTGCTCTGTGTTAGATTTTCAATTACAAATGTTTACAAACATACTGAGGTCATGGTTGTTTCCTAAAAGTACACACCAACATGAAGTAATCTATGTTTACAAACCTACTGAGGTCATGGTTATGTCCTATGTTATGTCTGGACATGGTCTGCAGTAGGACCACTCTCTGGGTGGGTCTGTTTATTTTAAAGTTATGTACTAAAGGGTGTGACAAGTGATCTCCCATGTGACTCGTTATGTCTGGAGTGAAACATGGGAGTGATACATGGGTTTTGACTCCACTCACCAGGAGTGGTACTAGGCAGTAAAATCACCAAGTATGGTACAAGTATATGAACTACCTGTATGCTACTACTAGTACTAGCCATACTGGTACTACATGTAGCCCTCTGACTGCAGTCAGAGAACATCAATCCCCATTATGCCAATATGTTTGTATATAAATGTATATGAATGCATGTGGTGTTACTATGCTATAGAACATTTCGCTCAGAGGTCACAGCTATGATATCAATTTAAAGTAAATGATTTGGTACATGAAGAACAATCAAAACTAATTATGAACTTGAGGCGGCCAGATTTAGTGACCTTCTCTGTCAAACATTGCACAGATTCTCATGTTGAGTATCTGTGATTTTTGTGAGTGAGAATGTTTCACTGGCAAATGCTTAATCAATGCTTAATTATTTTGATAAAAGTAGGCCTATATCAAACAGTCTAAGTGGAATAACTTGCATGATGGGAGCATGAGGATTTTTACAATTAATTTTAAAAGTGTCCGATTATAATAGCAGACTTTAATAGTAGTAGTTTAATGGTTCCTTCTAATTCAGTCTGTGATGAGAACAACAATGCAATTCAAATCATAGATGTTTAAGAAGTGTGACCTCAGACCAGCCAGCCAGCTAGCCAAGTTCATGAATTAGTGGCCATGGCCATTCACCGTCAACTTTCATATTGCAACATCATCCCTATATGTCAAAAAATAACTTCATAGGCTACAGAACAGCTGTACGAATAATTGTCATGGGGACTTGAATGAGGTTAATATTCCACCCATTCCTTGGGTAAAGTCAAGCACTACTAAATATAGTTTTATGAATTTTGTCATGGGGAGTGAGGTTAGTTTTTAGTAGCCTGCAGATCCATTAGATACTCTGCATTATCCTGTAAAATAATTTTAATGAGGACGAAGCAAATGCATTTGGCTACTTCGTTTCAAAGTAGCCAATTTGGGTTCAAAGGACAAGGTCTAAACTGAATGTAATATCACCAGGCTGAAGCCTGGGTGAAAAAATGGGCTAATCCAGTTGAAATCCATACACCCCCCAATGGAAGACATGACTTTAATCTTCCACTTAGGGAATGGGACCCTGCATGGGTGACTCAATTTGAAATCTACACCCCCTGTGTGGGACATTAAGGTCATGTCTTCCATAGGGGGTATAAAGATTTGAACTGGAATAGCCCAATATGACCTAAAATGTAGTGTGTTAAGTGAGAAACAACAGACACAGGTAGTATAAGCCAAGGCATATGGATAACGATAAGCCTGCTTGCCTGCCTGCAGGTTTTCAATATAATGAAATTTCCCAAACAAGAAAGATAATCATCAAATTTGATTGCCTGAAATTATTTATAACTCATAATTAATTAATAGGAGTGGCTCATTTATGGCAGTATTTTAAGAGCACTAGATGACTTATGCCAGCTTTAATATCTCAGTAATTTGTAGAATACAATGCCAGGAATACGGGATGTGTCTGATGGCTGTTGTAAACTATCAGTAGGAGATAAGTGTTAATGACAGATCCAAGATTTATAAATATTTAGGAAGTCGTATAGTCCAGGAAGAAAGAAATGATTGTAATTAAATAGATAATGCAGTATTAAGGAAGAGATATCGTATTTGGTAACACCCAGATTGATCTTCTTGGATTTCATTTGATTTTGTAATGATATCAGGGTTTTTATTAGAGAATCATTGAGAGTTTAAAAGTATGAGTCTGTCTTCTCAGCAGTACTGACGTGATTCAACTTTACCCTTAGTGTAAGGTGGATAGTATCAATTAATAAGCTTAGTGTCAGCTTCCCTTCTGTACACGGTATCACTGTAGGGTTTATCTACAATAACATGTATAATTTGAACTTTCAAACACAGTTTATAAATTTCTGATTTTCACAATTAACATTGATGAAGCTTGATCAGGGAGTAGGGCTAACACTTGCCAGTTTTAAGAAAGCGATTCAGCTCCAGATAAATTAAATTAGTAGCCGCGTCCATCCACTTAGCAGCAAAAAGGAAAAAAAACCCAGAGAATGTGACACGAGTAACTTATGTAATCACATTGTTTAGAGGTATCCATATGTCTGTTGTGTATTGACATCAGCTTTGAAGAAACTGAACTAATTTTACCATTTGTGATGTTGTAAACAATCAGCCAATTCTGATAAATTTGTTCTAAACAACAAGTTGCTCAAGTTCTATTCCTTGTCCTGTTTGTGACAGATATCTGGTATTATTGAATCATCTCACTGATATGGATGTATGGTTTATATAAGTATGGATTATGTGATTTACTGTGGTTTACATTAGCACTTCCAGACATTGAAGATGTGCCAAAACATATTAATGTAACCAGTGGATGGGATTGCATAAACATCCTAAAATCAATTTATTAATGCTTTAGAGTTGTAGGTATGCAATGATGATGATCGAGCGCATAGAAGAGGTGAAATTTCCACTCCTTCTACAAGATCCATGATCAAGGGACCAATCCTCTTCATTATATGTGGACAAATCTTAAGACATCAGGAAAAGATGAGTGGACCAGTTTATCTACCAACAGTAGCTTCTCAATAGCTATTGTAATACTTGCCATGCAGTTATATATCATCTTGTACACATTCACTCAATGTAGGCATCATATGTAACTGACTGCGGTTACTTCCATAGTTTGAATTGTGTTTTGTTAGTTTGTGACAGTCAATGACAGAAATTTGTGTCACTAAGATACAGGCAAACAAAATTTATTTTCAAAATTGGCTGCCTCTTGTGACTTGATTAGACCAGATTTTGTCACACTTGATTTGTTCTTTATTGCAGCATTGACTCAACTGGGTACATTATTGGGAGTGAGTCCTCTCTGACAGATGGGGTCTGTATGTGACAAATGACATATGTACAATAATGTGCCAGCTGACATGTATCTCTGAATATTCATACTTATTGCTGTTTATTTATGCCCATATTTGTAGTTTATTGATCCTGTGACTCATATGAATATTCATCACTCAGTGTTCTCATTGTGTTGTAATAGGATGCATTAGTCAGGACATAATATGTGGCATAGATCTAGTAGCTGAATTCTACTTATATCTGTTACAGTTTGGGGACTGGTACTGACTTTGAATGTTGATATGACTTCTAGTTGCACTGAAGCTATGAATGTCCAGTATATTTCAGCATGGTCTGCTTCATGTTTAAACCTTATTTCCCTGTCTTGCCAAATTGTCATATTTGTTTTATATTGTAGTCGGTCACTGAGACACTTGAGAACGGAAGTGATTGTGACTATAGTCCATTTGGCTTCATACAGACAGTAGCGTCTGCGTGTGGTACAAACGTGAGCAAAGGCAGTGTATCTGTAGGGCACAGTTGTTTCGCACCGCATTGCGCACTACAGATATATTTGATGTGTGGACACTACTGTCTTGAGGAAGCGAGATGGCCTATAGTAAAGATTTACCACCAATCCACTGTAGTTCTGTGTGTTGCAGTTGTTGATTGCGAGACCAGAAATCGCAAGTACACTGGCTTGATCCCCCACTGTTTCTGATAGTTTTGCTTGCAAATTATCGAAATGTATCAGTTAATCCCAGCTTTGTCTTTTATATTTGTTCAAAATCATGACAGTTCAAATAATTTGAGCTTAAGTTGTATGTACTGCCAAGATCACAAATGAAATTGCCATATTTTCTTATGGGCCATTTTAAAATGAGTGTGATGACTTTGTCGCACAATAAGCGGATTATGCCAGGCCTATTATCCACTTACCTGTAACCGAAGCGAAGCGAGGACTAAACTCTTGTTGATGACATGCAAAATTACTTGTGGCTCCAGTGCAAATCACAGTCCAATTCACACTTTTTCTCTGACTGATTATGTCATTATTTCCCCTTCCTCTAGTTGTCAATCTCAATTGACTTTATAGATTAGCTGATAGCCAGCTTTGTAATATGAGCATGCAGGACATGGAAGATGTCAGAGGGACATAGATATCTAATATTATAGAGCATCTACTCCACAGGTCATAGAAATCAGTGATGTACTATTTTTATACAAGAGGAACCATCAGCAGATTTTATGTGTGGCTTAGGAAGCTGTTGATGAATAGCAACATTGTGTTCATGTATGAAGCAGTTGGTACCTACAATTAAGGGCATTTATAGCTAATCTGTTTTTAATGACCTAGTGTATCTGGCAATGCTGGCTACCCTGTTCACTATCATATCAGTTTGGTTAAGGTATACAGTCTATACTGGCTTTCAGAATAGAAAGGCACTCACTTGTTCTGATTGATGCAAGTGCTCTGTTATTGAGTGTTATATGCAGAGCTTTGTGTTCCTTTCTTGAGCACCGCTCTGCACCAACGTGACCAATGCTTTTACGCGTAATTGGCTAATCAGATTATCGGTCTGTTGTTATTTTTGTCAGACAATTGAATTAGCCAATCAGAACCCCACTTTCATGATTATGTTATGAGAATGTGAACAAGTGTTGTTCTTCTCTGTGTGCCTTCTCAGAACATAGCTCATACTACCATAATTATCAAGTGCTATAGTGATGCATATGTGACTCTAATCAGTTCAAGCTAATATTTTTTTGGTCCCTTGTTTTTATTCAATTTCAATTGAGTAATGTGACCCAATCCATATGTCTCCAATGTTGTTTGTAATACTTTGCATTCATGTATGAGTCAAATGTAAATTGATGAGATCTGTCTCCCGTGCATCTGTTCACAAATGGGATATTCCAGTTGAAATTCACACCCCTATTATGGAAGACACAACCTTAGTCTCCCACATAGGGGGTGTAGATTTCAAATGGAGTTGCCCATTCAGGTAACCCAATTTGAAATTCATACTCCCTGTGTGGAAGATAAATTTGATGTCTTCCATAGGGGATGTATTGATTTCAACTGGAATAGCCATTGAACAAATCTAGTGAGAGAATTAACCAAGTTTGTCATTTTGTTTCCATGCAGATGGAAATGACCTTATAGACATTGTGACCACACTTTTCATTGGCTTGGCCCCAGTGACACCCTGGAACTGTCTAATTTCCTTAGTTGACACAGTGCTAGCTATTATGAGGAGGGTCAAGTGTCTTCAGTACCAGTGCATGAATGGTTTCTATTGGTCATTGGAATGATTATTTGAAATAAACTGTTTTTTCCGAAAACCATGACAAATGAATGTTATAATAAAAATTTAAGCTCAAAATGAAAGTTGATGGAAAGGCTTTTATCTATAACTTGACCAAAGATACCACTCAAAAACAGCAGAACCATATGATCTACTGGATGGGTTGGGTGGCACATAATACTGGTCTCAATCAAATTACCAGGGCTACCCAACATTCCCTTATAAGCAGGTCTGCTAGTTTAAGGACATTTATAAGAGATAGAAATTGAATCTATTTTGAACTCTTGCTTGAAATGGTAAACAGCAAATATGTTAACACTGGAATAACTTAGTTCTGTATTATCTTGAGATATACAGATTTCTGTAAGTTATTTTTTTTACTGTAACAACTTTGACTATATGATTGCTTGATAAGGTAAAGTTCAGCAAGCAAATACCTAGATTTTGTTGTCATTTTCATTAGATCTTGACACACAGCAAGAATATAGGCCTATACAGGCTGCATTAATTGCTGCAAACAGTGAAGCTCGTCGTTCTGTTAGAGACTCCATGAATACACACATACATACTATCTTGTGTACCAGGTATTTCATGGTGGTGATACATTGCACTGGTAATAAATGGAGAGCAACAAAGAACACCTAGATTCCTATGTAGCAGGTATCCTGTCTAATTTCAAGCCAAATTAATTTTGTTGAAGACACATTAACTTGGTAATTGAATCATTTATTGAATTGAGTTTGAGACATAGGGTGGGGACATGAAACATGAGGCGCACACCTGTCACATCTACCTGCTGCATGAGTCCCTCAGGGTGTGTGTGGTCTATTTTCAAGCAGCCAACTTTGGCTGCTTCTTTATCTTCACAGGTGGATAAAGAATGTCAGTGTTTTACAAAATGAAGGGGGTATCCTGTTCTGTTTTGCTGCTGCAAATATGAGAGGTTTTTATTGGAAAGAAAGATTGTTCACATGCAAATTCAATTGCAATGATTTATTTTAGGTAAGGTTTTCATAATAATTTTGGTAATGGGGGTAATATCCCCTTGCCCTGCATCCAGGGGTACCTGAGAGCACCAGAAGTTATAACCCATTTTGAAGACTTCTGGTGTTACAGCATCAATTTTGAGTTATGTCAACTCAAAATTTGTACCTTCCCCTTAGCCCAGCCCATCTAATTCTCAGGGGCCCTGTCAATATGAGGTGTATAGGTTAAAGAAGCAAATAATTCCCAACTAAAATTGAAGTAGCAGACACACGTACAGAGACTATTTTTGCTTTGTAATAATTGAGTGCAACCTAGAATAGCATCCTACAGGTGGGTGGGTGGTGCTTAACTTGAATGGAGGTGGACAGCTAGACTAGACAACCGTACTGCAAACAGGAATCACCAAATTTACTCAAACTTTTCTTTTTGATCATGACAGAATCTAGGAAACACAGGTGTGTTGAATTTGACAACTAGTGGCTATGTCCCAAATTCTTAATGGAATAAAACCCTTTGTCATGGCAATGTAATGCTCTGGTTTGTTAGATTCTACAAAGGGTTTATGTTTTTAGTGTCAGTATGATTTTAGAAACATGTATGTTGTAGAATTTCTTGGATTGTATAATTTATTTTGAAAGTTATATGCAATTGTAAGATTGTAACAGCAATGACTATCTGGTACAACTGCTCTAGTTTAATACCCATGTGTTACAGGTAACAGGGGCTCTACAACCTGTCTTGATTACACTCATTGTTAAGGAGGATCCAATCCAGTGCAGTAAAGAATTGTAGTGTAGAGTATTCATCCAGTTAAGTAGTTCAAAACTTTATTTTTGAAATTAAAACTTATTAAGTATAAATTCTCTTGCAACTCTTTTCACTGGCTCAAATTTGAAGTGAGTTGCATCATATCCAATATGATTTTAAAAAAGACAACAACATAAGAGTGTATTATTAGCAATTATTGTGATATATCTGGTCTTATATAAAGCCAAGTCTAATTTTTGCAGTTTTCCTTTAATATTCATAGGCAATATTACTACCTGACCCACATAGCCAATGTTATCTCTGTATAACACAACAGATGTCATTGAATTTGACTATAAATAAGCAAACCATTTCCACCTGTAAGAGAACAAATCTGTCTCACTCATCTACCAACCTGCTCAATTCTGTTGATGTCATAGAGGAATGCTAAATTTAGTTAAGACTAAGGCGTGGTTACAAAGAAGACCTGATTTTGCGACAAGATTATCTCATTTTAGCAGTAGACAACCGTCCCATCATGTTAGCATCAGGTCTGGGGTTTCTATGAAAATGCTAAAAGGGCTACTCGGAATGGGGCAGGAGAAACCAAGGAAACACAACGCAATATGGCAGTAGGATGTCCAGATATCCTTCCCATAAGCCTCTGTTTATGTCTTGTACCCACCCGTACTGCTAGCAAACACAAAGTAACCCAACCTTTCAAGCTTGTCCAATATACTCCCAAGTCGGTATTTGTGAAGTGTTTCCCTTGCATGTGAATTGTGTGATTTGTATTTGTTAGTTATAATCCATGGTCCATATTTCATAGGAAGAACTTGATTTAAAGTCTTAAGCTTTCGTGTAAATAGCTCTAATCTTGGGTGGACTTTTGAGTGGGTATAATTATAAGACAGGAAAACAAATCTGTGTTTTTTAAAAAGAAGGAAATGTTCTATGTACCTACAATTGAGCTTGACAGGTAGAAAACTGCATTGCTCATTTTCAGGTAAGGTTATGTACGACATACAGCAAAACCTCATTCCAGCTTGGTGTGGGAAACATTAAATTTCAAATTTGGTAAGAGTGTTCAGCACTTGTTTTTTAAAAGTGTTGGCTTTGAGAAAAAGCGTTAATGAAAATGGAAAGAGTAAATTGTTAGGTGTTGCTGAACAAAAACAACAGCTGAACAAAACATGGTTTATGGAGTTAGAAATCTAAATTTCCTCAAGATGTGGCTTTCATTTGTCAGGAATCTGTGGATAAATAGATTACAGAACTGGCACATAAAGCTGGACCCTTCAAATCTGCAGTCAAGGCACTAAGTAGATTTGCGTTCACAATATCTTTTCAATATCAGTGAGTTCTATGTAGGATTTCATGATATAGAGGATAATTATAGCAAAGAATTAAAAGAACTTGTTTTTATACCATCTTTAAGAAAATGGAACTAGCTTTATATTTTCCTGAACAAAACACTTCCTGCTGATTGTCCCATATGGGCAGCTGATCTGGGCTGCAATGGTTAGTCTGGATGTAGACTGATTAGATGTACCTGCATAGAGTTGCATCCCTGAATGATGGTGTGTCTTGGGCCAAGGTGATCATAATTGATTTTTTGTAAAGTGCAATGGTCTTATGTAATTGTGCTATATAAATATGTGGCTTTATTTGAATAGCATAGGATTGCTTATGATGCAGTCATTGGAGTAGAGATTGGCTTTTGGGAACCAAAATTACCAACTCAATCACTGAAGCTGGATGGATCGAGGCCTAGGCCTATTACCTGAAGGAATCAAAATCAAGTACGATGAATCCTTGGAGGCTTTAAAGTAACCAAAACCTGACTTTAAAATAATGGTCATACACAGTGACGATATTAATCCTGAACTTGAAAGCTTATGTATAAACCCTCAAATATCATCCTTTGCTAATACACTACAGCAGCAAAGTGCAAATGTGAGTCATTGATGAAGCATCATATTACT
This sequence comes from Amphiura filiformis, assembly GCF_039555335.1. Taxonomy (NCBI): domain Eukaryota; kingdom Metazoa; phylum Echinodermata; class Ophiuroidea; order Amphilepidida; family Amphiuridae; genus Amphiura; species Amphiura filiformis. Next base: position 79,478,045 of record NC_092630.1, on the reverse strand, counting down.
ATATGAATTTGTAACATGTAATATGATACATAAAGGAAACCTTGAATTAATAATCCTTTTGATCTTCAAATGCGTCAAGGCAACCCCTACATAGTGCTTAAAGTTCTCACTCGAAATAGGTGCCGAATTTTGAAAACAATTGTGGCACTCTTCCCACTTCACTTCCATTTGAGCCACTTATTTCAAGACCTCTTGACTCAGTTTATTTTACACCACTATGAGCATTTAGTCCACTTTTATTATTAAAATCACAAAGTTTCTGTGATTTTATGACCAGTGAAATTAATTTGATGACATAGTCCCAACATCAACAGAGCGTTATGGTCATTTATCATCAAGTTAACGTTATTAAGGGAGAGTGATTTGTGGCCCGGACTTCCGAGCTGGGCTCATCTAGCATTTCCTGTGTGAGTGAAAAGACTCGCAATGATTTTTTAGTGAATATCTGCGGTGATTTGTACAAGTTTGTACAAAGCTCAAGTTGATTTGTGTAAAAAGTGATTAGGTGTTAATGGCATTTTTGTGATCCTGTACAGTTTTGAATAGGATATCCATGATTTCCTTACTCAAACCAAATGCAGTCCAGCTAGGTGCCATTACTTGTACTTTTCTCTCGATTTGGTTCCGTATTGGTCAGAACTGGAAAGCAGAAAGGGTTCACTTAAGCTTGCACAAATCTTAATTTGATATAGCTTTTATTTTAATTTCCTTGATTTTCTTGTTCAATAAATTTGCTGTATCACACTTAGGGTTGGGCATGATTGTAATTTTATTATGATATTTTGTACCTGAAAATGCAGTGGGCTATATAATACACTGTATCCTCTATTTGCGTCGATAAAAAATTACATGTATGATTTTGACAGATTAGGGATTGAAAGTGATTAAGGTATTTATAAGCTTAATGGGGCATGTACAATTGACAATATTTTTAATTTTTGGGCTGCACATAAGAATGATGTTATCGTAAGTCATATTTTATATTGATATTGTCAAAAAATTGTTGTTTAGTAGCAATTTCTTTTGATATGCCTCTGTTCATCCATCTGGTTCTCTGCCATCTACATGTATGTCTGTCCACATAGTGCTATCTTGCCTGTTCTCACCGCATACAGGTGCTTGAATGTCCCTTGACATCCATAGGTGCCATTCACACAAAAACACATGTGTGAACAAACATCTCCCCTCCCCAAAAGCGCATACACCCCTCTTGTAGACACATGTGGAGTTTCCTACTGTGGAGTATTAATGCAGAACGCATCTGTACATTATTGACTGACTGTGGAGGTATTCAGGCCACAAAATGGGTAGCCTCTCAATGGCTCAAAGACACTGTTTCCAAAGGCTCCACAGTTGTGTATGCATGCAATTATGGTAGAATGGAGATGTCTATTTTTCAAGTCTGGAATGTATTTGAGGTGTATTTAAGGATCTGACAAAGCCCTTATAATAATGCAATTAGTTGGAGCTTGTTCTGTGTACTTCCCCAACAAGCCATTTATAGTAGCCTGTAGACAATATAGGTGGTGTGTTGTTAGGGAATGGTTAGTGTCTGTATGGTGTGGCAGGATGCTGTGTCATACTATAGGCTTAATTGTGGGTCAGATGACCCACAGCTAGGTAGGCATATTAGACCCATAGCCAGGTAGGTATACTATAGAATTCCATCGCTATATGCCTCTAAACAAGGTTTTTATTTGACGAAAGAGATGAATGGCAGACACCTTGCACAAAAACATTACAATCGATTGGTCTTATAATAATTCATGTTTGTACAGCCGCCTGTATCCTTAACATGATTGCTCAAAACTCCAAATAATGTTTTTGGCCTGTATTTAGCCTCCTTTGTCAAAAAAACCCTCATTTAGTGAACATTTGTACATTGTGCTGGATCAGCAGTTAAGGCGTTTGATGTTGAAAGTTACTTCATCTTTATTTTGTCTTAGTTATTTTTTTTTCAAACTTTGATTTGGTACCAACATTTAAAAATTGATTTTTTAGGAATAAAGATCGGTGTTACATCTCAAGAGATTGCTTTATAATAATATATTTGAATATTCTGATGACCTTTTTACCCCATTTAAGCATTGTTTGGATGTGAGCAACTGCAGGTGAATCTGGTCATATTATACCAAAATTGTTTAAACAGTATCATTAAAACGGGTACAGTGGTTTGGTGTGAAGATGTCATAATTGTTGCTATTGTATGCAAATTGTGCAATGTAAATCATAATGCACCTATTACCAACATTAAATAGCACATGTCATCCCAGAAAGTTTTCATTATCACATAGGAAGTGTCTCTTACCATAGGTAGGTATTGATTTCATATAGACACATGAATATCATCAACACTACTGGAAACATTATGTGTGATGTCTACTTAGGATACCATAAATAGCAGCTACATCCAATGCATTCCACATTGGACATCAGGATGATATATGTGACCTGCTACCACAAAATGAGTGTAAAGGCGCAAGTTGGTTTGATTTGAGACATCCTGGCTGCTGAGTTGACATTCTTTGTTTGCCGTACACCTGTACAAGTATGTCCTCTATGAATGTCCCATTGTACCCCATATTCACAAAGGACATACAGACATACTATTGGCTTGAACACCAATGCAACCGCCAGGATGTTTAGAAACTACCAACTTGCGACTTCATGCCTTGAATTGGAGTTGTTGGTTTGTAGCAGGGTTATACCTTTATTTGTTGACACTAGTGAATAGGGCAGCCAACCAGTAAATGTTACCTCCTTATAATATCAGTCAGCCATGCATACATTTTGTAATTGTACCAATCTAACAGCAAGGTTATAGCCATTTGCTGTCAGGCTTCAAGCTGATGCTTAAGTATATCCCTGGCTTGGTGTATCAATTATATCTATTCTGTCAGTACTTTAGTTTGCATAACATGCAACTCTGAGGTAAAGTTGATCACTCATTCCTTCCTTTGGCTTGTACAGGCTCATCATGGTTAAGATAAAGTACAAATTGATCATGGTTGATATACAGGAAGATACAGGAAAGATCCTAATAATTGGAAACAGATTGTGTACATCAAGATCAATACAACAGGTTATGATCATATCAAATATCATCGGGCTTGACTAATGCGTCGCACCTGACAATAAACTCATGATGTCTGTTCTTATTTCAATCTCTTTTCAGGAATTAAAGTACTGAGCTTCACACACACAGAACCTATTGAGGTACCTAGTGTCAAGAAGGGTGAACATGATGAATTCCTCAGGACACAGTCAGATTCAACATTAGTAAGTCATTGAAACAGGTTCATCCGGTTTAGTAATAATGAAATAAACAAGTTTTTAATTTGTCAAAACCAGTAAAAGAAACTTACAATTTTCTTGTTGACAGTTTCAGTGGTTCACTGACGAAACTGTCAGCAAGAAAATTGTTAAATCATGCTACTGGTTTTAACAAATTAAAAACTTGGTTTATTTAATTACTAAGTCGTATATTATAGGAATTTAAGTACTGAGCTTCACACCCCAGAGCCCATTGAGGTGAACATGTTGAATTCCTCAGGACACAGTCAGATTCAACATTAGTAAGTCATATATTATAGGAATTAAAATAATGAGCTTCACACACACAGAGCTCATTGATGTGCCCAGTGTCAAGAAGGGTGAACATGATGAATTCCTCAGGACACAGTCAGATTCAACATTAGTAAGTCATATAATTATAGGAATTAAAGTACTGAGCTTCACATGCACAGCCCATTGAGGAGCCTAGTGTCAAGAAGGGTGAACACGATGAATTCCTCAGGACACAGTCAGATTCGACATTAGTAAGTCATATAATTATAGGAATTAAAGTACTGAGCTTCACATGCACAGCCCATTGAGGAGCCTAGTGTCAAGAAGGGTGAACACGATGAATTCCTCAGGACACAGTCAGACTCAACATTAGTAAGTCATATATTATAGGAATTAAAATAATGAGCTTCACACACACAGAGCTCATTGATGTGCCCAGTGTCAAGAAGGGTGAACATGATGAATTCCTCAGGACACAGTCAGATTCAACATTAGTAAGTCATATAATTATAGGAATTAAAGTACTGAGCTTCACATGCACAGCCCATTGAGGAGCCTAGTGTCAAGAAGGGTGAACACGATGAATTCCTCAGGACACAGTCAGATTCAACATTAGTAAGTCATATAATTATAGGAATTAAAGTACTGAGCTTCACATGCACAGCCCATTGAGGAGCCTAGTGTCAAGAAGGGTGAACACGATGAATTCCTCAGGACACAGTCAGACTCAACATTAGTAAGTCATATATTATAGGAATTAAAATAATGAGCTTCACACACACAGAGCTCATTGATGTGCCCAGTGTCAAGAAGGGTGAACATGATGAATTCCTCAGGACACAGTCAGATTCAACATTAGTAAGTCATATAATTATAGGAATTAAAGTACTGAGCTTCACATGCACAGCCCATTGAGGAGCCTAGTGTCAAGAAGGGTGAACACGATGAATTCCTCAGGACACAGTCAGATTCAACATTAGTAAGTCATATAATTATAGGAATTAAAGTACTGAGCTTCACACACACAGCCCATTGAGGAGCCTAGTGTCAAGAAGGGTGAACATGATGAATTCCTCAAGACACAGTCAGATTCAACATTAGTAAGTCATATATTATAGGAATTAAAGTACTGAGCTTCACACGCACAGCCCATTGAGGAGCCTAGTGTCAAGAATGGTGAACACGATGAATTCCTCAAGACACAGTCAGATTCAACATTAGTAAGTCATATAATTATAGGAATTAAAGTACTGAGCTTCACATGCACAGCCCATTGAGGAGCCTAGTGTCAAGAAGGGTGAACACGATGAATTCCTCAGGACACAGTCAGATTCAACATTAGTAAGTCATATAATTATAGGAATTAAAGTACTGAGCTTCACATGCACAGCCCATTGAGGAGCCTAGTGTCAAGAAGGTTGAACACGATGAATTCCTCAAGACACAGTCAGATTCAACATTAGTAAGTCATATAATTATAGGAATTAAAGTACTGAGCTTCACATGCACAGCCCATTGAGGAGCCTAGTGTCAAGAAGGTTGAACACGATGAATTCCTCAGGACACAGTCAGATTCAACATTAGTAAGTCATATAATTATAGGAATTAAAGTACTGAGCTTCACATGCACAGCCCATTGAGGAGCCTAGTGTCAAGAAGGTTGAACACGATGAATTCCTCAGGACACAGTCAGATTCAACATTAGTAAGTCATATAATTATAGGAATTAAAGTACTGAGCTTCACATGCACAGCCCATTGAGGAGCCTAGTGTCAAGAATGGTGAACACGATGAATTCCTCAAGACACAGTCAGATTCAACATTAGTAAGTCATATAATTATAGGAATTAAAGTACTGAGCTTCACATGCACAGCCCATTGAGGAGCCTAGTGTCAAGAAGGGTGAACATGATGAATTCCTCAGGACACAGTCAGACTCAACATTAGTAAGTCATATAATTATAGGAATTAAAGTACTGAGCTTCACATGCACAGCCCATTGAGGAGCCTAGTGTCAAGAATGGTGAACACGATGAATTCCTCAAGACACAGTCAGATTCAACATTAGTAAGTCATATAATTATAGGAATTAAAGTACTGAGCTTCACATGCACAGCCCATTGAGGAGCCTAGTGTCAAGAAGGGTGAACACGATGAATTCCTCAGGACACAGTCAGATTCAACATTAGTAAGTTCATATAATTATAGGAATTAAAGTACTGAGCTTCACATGCACAGCCCATTGAGGAGCCTAGTGTCAAGAATGGTGAACACGATGAATTCCTCAAGACACAGTCAGATTCAACATTAGTAAGTCATATAATTATAGGAATTAAAGTACTGAGCTTCACATGCACAGCCCATTGAGGAGCCTAGTGTCAAGAAGGGTGAACACGATGAATTCTCAGGACACAGTCAGACTCAACATTAGTAAGTCATATAATTATAGGAATTAAAGTACTGAGCTTCACATGCACAGCCCATTGAGGAGCCTAGTGTCAAGAATGGTGAACACGATGAATTCCTCAGGACACAGTCAGATTCAACATTAGTAAGTCATATAATTATAGGAATTAAAGTACTGAGCTTCACATGCACAGCCCATTGAGGAGCCTAGTGTCAAGAATGGTGAACACGATGAATTCCTCAAGACACAGTCAGATTCAACATTAGTAAATCATATTATGATGTCAGCATTGATCCCTCAATGTGATTGTGGATTTCCTCTGGTTCATCTAAAGTTTACCTGTATACTGTTAAATACAACTGTGAATCACTAAGCTTAGTATCTGCAGAGATCTTGTCCTAACCACATAGTGTAGTCACTAAGCCAGTGTACAGATTATACATTTGTATGCATGTGAACATACATATGTATGGGGGGGGGGGTATTTGTGAAGAAGTGAGGTCTAGCCTGATGTGCTTCTCCAAATCTGAAGAACTTATTTAATTTCAGTTGCATGCTTCTCTTCTCAGGCTTCTCTTTCATATGCAAATAATGGATATGTACTTAAATTTGGGGTGTGGTAGTGATTTCAACTTATATGGGTTTATCCTTTTAGAATTGTTTATCCATCTCTGACTCAATAACAAAGCATCACTTGTGTATATATGTTTTATTTTGCTAACCAGGACCTTCATGCAGTAGAAGAGACAATAGTAAGACAAGAGGATCTCCTTAAGAGTCTGTCCGCTACATTACCTGTGAGTATATAAGCTTTCTCAGAGGAGAATTGGCAGCATTCCCACAATGCACCATTGGTAGAAGCTTTTGATGCCAAATGTGTGTACATTATATTTTATTGGGCACTGTTTAATCTTGTATTTCTTGGAGCAATTCCAACTTAATACCTTGTGGGATTTCTGCATTTGATCCTCTGAGATTTTGCTATATGGGTGTGGCTCACTCTAATCTGGATTAACCTGTAGGCCTATAGGTGAACCTGGTTCTGATATTACCATAGAGTGTACATGCACACCCTGCACTGTGCCTTAAAAGTGTGATCTTGCAACCAATCCAAATGAACCGGGTTCTAAATTCATGAAACCACCTATGTCTTTGAAGACAATATGATCCATGATTTCTGTTGAGTTACACATGTATATGAGCAGTGAATGGAATTTTGTTATAAAAGGTATTTGTTAATTAATTTGAATAGCAGTCAGATCAATCAACATTTAATGATTTTAAATAGATCATTGAAAGTGTTTTAAACATGAGATACCACCTCAAGGCTTTAGTATTAGGCATATGTTATTTTGGGATGGGCATGGGTTTAGGGTTGAATTATGATCAAGGATAGGACTGGTAGAAGGATAAGGTCTGATTAAAGAAACGCTTATGATGAGATTAGCATTAGGGAAGGCTTTGCCCTCAGTATATTACAGTTACAGTATAATAAGTCTGGGCATAATCAACATATAAATCTTGTTTGTGGTTGATATTATGACAACTTGATATCGAGTTGAGATTTGCAAATCATACAGCTTGTGGGCAGACTATTCATGCGGTCACTTATTAAGATATTATCTCATTAAGTCTTAGTACCCACAGTATCTTTTTATAGACAAAATTTTGGTAAAAACCAGACTTTATGTTGTATTTCCACTTATGACCTTTTCAACCTTTGTGGTGTGTTTTAATAAGGGACTGGACAATCCAACTTTGTATACAAATTACCCAGTGTCCTTCCTCATTTATGTGGACATCCTTTCGTGCTAGTCAAGTCTACGTCAAGTATATGCAGTGTTTGGGTATCATTGATAAATTGTGATTGTGGCTAGAACTGTGGTCAACTTTTACTTAATTGCTTGATGAAATCTGATATTGTCCAGAAATTTACTTTAAAATACACCAACTTGCCTTGAAATTTGCTCTAGTGTGTTGGCCTGCATTGGGGCAGAAATGATGGACCTCATGCATTTATTGAAGTTCCAAAATTGAACAATAATTTGCATCTGGATGAATTGGAGGTACACTATTTCCCTTTCACAAGCAAGCATGGCGGAGTGGGCACTCTCCTAGTCTGAACTCTTTGGTAGTTACTTAACTACAAGATTTGTGTATGTAATGCACAGATAATATGATTGCTATAGCCAACATACTAGTGTTATAAGAATGAAGTCACATTCCCCAAGCTGTGACCACAAACTGACATCAATATTCTTGATTTATGTTTCCTGATTGCTTCAAGATGTTTGAATCTATGGAGGGATTTCAGTCCTAAAATAATTCCATACTATAAACAAAGAAGAACCTCTTGGGTCCTCTATGCTATTCACTGTCCTTCCTTTCACCTGAAGGTATATGTATTATAGGCTGCTTACTTGGATTCCCAACCTGTCCTGGTGCATGACAGACAGGGTCAGTCTCTATCACAGGCCTTGTATTATAGGCTGCTTGCCTGGCTGGCCAACCTGTCCTGTGCATGATAGACACGGTCAGTCTCTATCACAGGCCTTGTATTAAAGGCTGCCTGCCTGGCCTACCAACTTGTCCTGATGCATTACAGACCAGGTCAGTCTATGCCATATACCTTTCCAACTCATTGCTTAATGTGCTGTATGTCTATCTCAGTTGACAATCTTAGTCATAGAATTGATAGTCAAATGTACATCACATGTTTAGCATAACTTAGCTTGTGTGCAGATTCATCCGCTAACTTGCCAATTTATACTCTGGCTTGATCATCACCCTTGCAGATGTTTCTTTGACCATCGTTTTTCAAGGCTTACACTATGGTTTCTCATCAAGTGTTGTAAGATCTATCATACTGATAATGCATGACAGGACCGAGAATACCTGTGCATTATGTTTTGTTCAGTAACATAGCCCCAGATGATTTGACAAAGTTAAAATATATTACAATATCTTAAAAAAGAAAGTTCATTTGAATGGTTTTATTTGAATAAAAGCATTTGATTCAAAGTTGATTTCTACATCTTATTGGAGAGAGAGTTCATATCTGATGAGGTTTCATCATAAAGGACTTAATTGCTACAATTAATTGTGTAGAGCTGCTTTCATTTCGGGAACCCTTGTGAAGACTTAATTGATTCATGAACAATATCATGCCATGGTCATCTACATCACAAGGTAGAGATAATATCTTAGATTGGAAGCATCCTCTTGAAGAAACTGACCATAATGATGATAACTCGCAGAGACAGGAAAATCTATCTACCTGACTGTCAGAGTAACTCAGCATCAACTAGGTTACCATTCTGATGACCTGATTGGGTATGCTTGGATTCAATATCAATTATATTTACTAATCTGTTATGACGGCTATTGGATGGGCATGGGTACGATCAGTTAGGATTTGCTACTAGGATAACGCATGTCAAGGGTATAATGGTTTCAAAATTTTGATATCTTGATATTATCAAACGTATTGCCCTATATAGATTATTTGGGAGGGATTGGTAAGATAATTTGATGATGTAACTGTAGCAAATTTGCCTTGATATCTAATTGCCCAGATGTTTATATCAGATTATAGATAATTTGAGTCTTAAGATATATTTGATTATAGTAACCATAGTATTATAGAAGAAAAACCCACATTGTGGTTGAATGTAAACAAATCAAAATAAGAGGGACAATCTATGAAAATGTCACCCTTTTCCAATTCAAGCCGAAAATAAGGGCCACACTTCTGAAAGACAGTGACAATTGTCTGGTCTTAAGTAGACTGATTATGCCTGATGGCTGGTGGCTCTAAAACATTAATAGATCTGCCACTGAATAGGAATCAATTAAATTTCATGATGATCATTGTGTGTGTCAGCAACCTTGACCGATTATTTTCTCCTGTTAATACGAAAAGAGAAATTCTGTCCCTTGTCAAACATATGAGTTAGGAATGAAGGGATATCAAGATAGTCTTGATTGGTGTGTCACCAATTACCAAGCAATTGTACTGTATTTCTGCTTGATAATTTATAAAGGTTTTCCTTAAATTAAGTAGGATAGGTCAAGTATGTCATGCAGCGCACTTGTCGTTGTGGTTAGCTCTGTATTTCCTGGTCATAATGACCATATGGAAAGTTATGTTAATAGAAATCAGTCATAAATGGCATAGTTTGTGCTTGTTGATTTGAAGCAGTAAATTGCAATATCTGATGGATTGTCATAGAGAATACTTTATATCTAAATTTGTACTGCACTATTGTTAGTAAAAAGACACACACCCACACCTCCACCAAACACACCTGCATAATCATACACATGAACAGGCACCCTCTCCCCCACACAAAGCTCATAACAATATCAGTTATTAGGTGTGCCCATTTTGTTAAAGAAACAACCTTTTATGGATTAATTAGAAAGAGTTTCTTTCTTCCATATCTGTGCAAAGGCTATGACTTTGAGGAAAAAAACCCAGATCAGGCTTGCGCATATTCCACAATCTTTCCATGCACAGTTGATATAGATTTCTTTCTATCTGATGGAAGTTCATGAGATGTATGTTGATATATCACTGACGTATTTGCGAGTCCTCCCATCCTGTCGTGACCACTATATGCATGCTATGGGAAAGTGACCTGTCTTCAGCTAGTGCTATCTCCGTTATCCCTGGTCATTTCAGGATCTTACTTTGCACCTGTGGTGATGTCATATATAGAACACCTGTATACATCCAGATGAGAGAAGAGATCAATGGAAGTGTGTGCAAAGTGTGGTTGATTGCATCAATATAAGGTCACAAGTGTGCCTTAGTTTTTGTGCTTTATAGGAGCCCTAGTTGGATTTTAAGGTAAAAGTCAGCGCTATTTGAACAGAAGGATGAAAACATTAGTAAGGACTTCCTCAATGTTGACCAAAACCTCCTTGGGAATACTATACTGTATGCAGATCTAATATCCTAAAAAACCTTAATTTATACATGTAACCACAAAGTTTAAACCACATTCAACAACTCTTCCTATACCTTTGTACAGGAGCCAATCGTTGTTAAACCGTGATGAACCCACACTTTTACTGTAGCGTATACGCGAACGCGAGCGAGACTACGCGTTACGCGAGAGCGTAAAATTCGTCATGCCTGGAACCTTTGTGCGTATGCCAGCTTACAAGTTGAATTCAGTATTTTTCAGATAGCGGCTAAACATTGCCGTTTAATTCTATAGTTTTATTGCTGATATCAAAAGAGAAATCATCAAAGTTTTTGTAAGGCTGAGTGGCAATGATTAACTGACATTCCTCGTAAAATAATCGTGAATTATACGATATTTAGCTTCTTTTCGTTGTTGAAAGGATTCAATCATGTTTCACCGTTGTTCATCACCGTTTAACAACTGCGTCCGGCAGCGTCTGCGTGGTAAACCACGCAGACGACGCGCCGCATCGTTGTTAAACGGTGATGAACAACGGTGAAACATGATTGAATCCCTAATTGTACAGTATCTCACTTTAATGTGCTCAATAGATTTTCACTTTAATATATTGTCCCTCAACTTGTCCACTATTAGCTATATTCCAGTAGTGTGCAGTCAACCTTGCAACCAACCAGCTAGGCGATTGAGATTGTGACACTGGTAGTCATTTATGGAGTGTTGATGTACATATCCTGTTTAGTAGATTCAGGGAACAGCTTCTTTCTGTTAAGATGAACATCTGTAAGGCATTGGTCCTATCCAGAAGGCAGAAGCCTTCCATTACAAAGCATTGGTCCTATCCAGTAGACAGAGGCCTTCCATTACCAGGTATTGATCCTATCCAGTAGACAGAGGCCTTCCAAACCCTGGTATTGGTCCTATCCAGTGGGCAGACGCCATCCATTACCAAGCATTGGTCCTATCCAGTGGGTAGGCGCCTTCCAATGCCAAGGCTTAGGTTTGTCATAACAATTATAGCAACATATGTCTGCTTAATTGCCAAAGTTAATCATGCCCTTGATGCATGTCCAGTCTAGTGAGCCCTGTGGAAATCTGTACCTAGATTTACAAAGACAAAACATGATAGATGATGGGTGGTCTTAGTTCAGTGATGAGTGGTCAAGATGAGCAAGCCCTGTGGAAATTCTGTACTTAGTATCAAAACAAACCATGATATAATGACTGATGGTCAGTGATGAATGGTCAAGACTAGCCTATAGAAATGCCATATATCCTGCTGCTAGATAATCTTCCTCAAGAGATTCTAGGAAGACTTTATACTGCCAGACTTCATGTCAGAGCAGGGATTCATGACATGTTGAAAGATGGGTGATCTATTAACTGCATCAATTTGTGATTGCTTTTCTTCTATCTATTGATCATATTCCCATCCCACCAACCCCACCCACCCCATCCCAACCTCACACAACACATATACATCACGCATACACACTAACACACACCGCACACACATACCAATTAATGTACGTGCTGTGGGAACCAGCAGGACATTCTGAATTGATTGTTTTGTTTACCAAGTTAGTGAAACCAATTGGTTTACAAACAAAACAATGAAGTTTTGATATTATACACCAAAAGGAAACTAGTGATATCGGTTCAACAACCTTGAGCAGTAGACTGACCTTGTCTATCTAGGCATTGAGATACCACAAGATTTCTATTTATAGGTCAAGCTAATGGCCCAAGATAGAAAGTAGCTAGAAATAAAAGCAACACCTAGTGCATTGCATAAAAATATACAGAGTTGAATACCTGCATGTGTTAGTAGTGAAAGGTTGTTAACATGGCCAGTTGCATCACATAGTGCTTTATCAGGTACAGATTTGATGCCAGCAAGCACAGTCAATATCAAGATATGACCGCAGCTATGTTATAATCATTCACATCAAACAAATAATTTTAATGGTACTTTGAAGCAAATTGAATAATTTATAATTAGAGAATGAAGGTATTGGTTTTAGCCACTGGAGTGCATCTATCGTCTCATTATAACAGGGCGACATCATTATTTTAAGTAAAAACAACAAGGCGAAGCCGAGTTGTTTTACGCCAAAAATAATGATGTCGTATATGTTATATGAGACGATAGATGCACCACAGCAGCTAAAAACAATACCTTTATTCTCATTCTTAAACAGTTCAATTCAAATAGAAATATCGTAAGTATTACCAATTTTAATCAAATTAAATCCTACATTTTACAAGGAACTACCTACGGCTTAAAATCGATCAGTCCCATTGTTGCTATATGCCTCTGATTGGTTCAAATAGCGAGTACGCGTATCGCGTTGATGCACACACGCTGACCCGTGTGATATCGTGTCATATCACACAGGTAAGAACCAATCAGATTGCAGGATTGTTCTAAAGTGTTTAAGAATGTGTAATTCAACAATGTCCAAGCCTCACAATTGTTCATGGCAACAGCCATCTCAATGTCATTTCAAATTTTGGCCTGAACTTTAACTTTTGAATAACCACAGACAACCCTTCCTTTTCTTCCTTGCCCCTCAATAAGGTTGCTCCCAACCTGTCAATCTCTTTACACAATTCTATAAGGATGTATGCCCTATGTCACCCCTATGCTGAGTGTTCAACAATTAACATGATTGTGTCAATTCAATGACCTTAGAAAGTGCCTCCCACGCTAACATTTGTGTCAAAACGCTTTTTTGTAATATGATTGCCTTTAGTAAAGTGCTAGACTGTTTTCAGGCAAGGAGGAAAGACAAATAGTTAACAAATTACAAGTAAAAATGAATGAAGGAATGAAAAAAATTAATATGAGAAAGCAAGGAAGCAAGTCAAGTATGTAAAATTAATTTTGTCTCATTTGTACTCATTAAGTGTGCTGAGGCCATGTAACTACTGACAAACTCAAAAAAGTAGAAACTATGAAGAAATCAGTATTATTGGGACTGCTGTTATTACAATAAACCAGCATTAAATACTTTATTATTGAAAGAAAGTAGGAATAACTAAAGGGGGGGGGGGTGGCCGGGGGGGATGGATCTATGAAGCCCATAAATATTCCTAGCAGTGAAAAGGCTTCATAATCTTCTGATTTGTTCGATAAAAAACAGGTCTATTAGAGTCAAATAATATGGCAAACACACTGCAAGTAACCTTTTTTGTATACAAACAAACCACAAATCACATGTATGTAAATTTCGATAAATCTTGTTTTTTAATCTAATCCCTTGCAACTTGCCTCTTAACCACAAATCATAATAGTAACGATAATCGACACGTTTCTATTATACTAACGGTGTGCTTTGTCGTACTAGTCTACAGCAGGCATAGCTGACGCATAATCATCATCATGATCTGCCATACTGTTGTTTATACTGTAATTGATTTCCTGAATCCAGGGTATTTAATTGTGGTCATTTCCTTACCACAGACGTTGATGAACATTACAGATAAAGACAGGTATAATCACTTGTTTGTCTTATAGCAATTATTTAATGATACTAGAAGTGACAAACAGATAGTAGATGCATGGATAATAGGTGTGAAAAACATGCTTAAGTACGATGGACCAGTTTGATGTTTTTACTAAGATGAAAAAATACTAAAGTAAAGAAAAATGGAGCGTGAGAGAGCAAATCTGAGTCCTGATTACCAGATTACGATTTAGCATAATTGTATCATGATGATCAAAATGACCTGCCTTGTACTGTAGCTAAATATAATCCAAGAACTTTGTGTATTTGTCACGTTCTCAAAATGGACTTGGACAAAATGGCATCAGGTGTTGATAGTTATTGCTGAGTCATGCATTAAGGGACATCATATCCACTCTAATTATGCATGAATGTTACTCCCTTATTTTGACATTAATTGGGGGTTTGGTTTCAAGACTAGTAGGCTCCTTGGAAGGGAGCAATTCAATTTAATTAAGATGATTATTTTGATCTATCAAAATAACAACCTAAATCATGAGCTAAGTCTCCTTGAACATTTATAGATCATGTGTATAACAAATTGCTTCCGTTCGTGTACTGAACCTATACTCTTAAAAACCTAAATTAATTTGCAAAAGTAAAAACTATGAAGCAAATAACAGAATTGAGAAGATTTTAGTCAAACAGAAGTTTTCCCCTTTAGATAAGCACATTACAATAACTAGAAAAAGCAAAACAACATGATTTAGATGTTGACGGGACTGAGAAAATAGTCCAGTTCTATCATCATAAACTGAAATGTCTGATTGTCCTTTGATCATGTTGCATATCAAAAATTAGGTTAAATACAATTGACCATGTATTTTGGTTGTATACCAAGACATTGAGCTCATAATTGTACAGATTCTATAGTTAATCATTGGAACATGTCCACCCAACAGTCAAGTGTTTGGCAATAACCCGGCCTTCAGGAAATTGCTTTTCTTTCAGCAATCCATTCTTGCCATATTACTCTATCAACCATAAAATTTGAAAGTAACTAGACATGGTAGGATCAAAAGTCTTAGTAAACAAAGATTTTAATGGCATTAGGGAAAGTAAAGTGCAAAGACTTGTGTTTTGTTCTTGGTGTTTGTCTCAATGGAGCCAAGATGTAGGTACAGTAGAGGATTTGATTAATTTGCTGAGCTTCCGTCCATGGATGAATTCAACAATCGTATCCATTGCTGCCAGCAAGTTTCTATTGATTTGGACATTTGTCAGAGTATGATTCATATCATTCTCAAGAAAATATTTATCTTGATATAAGAATTCATGTTGGTTTCATGTTTGCTAGATCTGGACATCAGTTTTTACAGTATATACATGTATTTTCACAACAGTGTGGCAATTCGTCTGTTGTATCAGTATTATTATTGGCATCCATGCCTTACAAGATATGATCTATTGTCATTATATAAAACAAACAGTAACTTATCACAACACAAGCAAGTCCAGTACTCATTTTTTCACCAAATTACATGTTTTTGGTCATAATTAGGACAAATTTATTTTTGTGTGCAATCCAATGGTCACATACAGATAAGTGTGCATCATACATACAAGGCTTAGGAATAAATGCACCAAAGAAATCTTATCATCCCAAATATCTTTTCATGTGGAATGAATTATTTTGATGGATGTCAGTTTCCTTGAATTCAATTATGTGCGTAGGGGTAAGACTTACTGTGTTATATCCACACCTAGCATGCGGAGATATTCACAATGATTGGATCATCATAAAAGTGCACACTTTTTGCAAATTCATCTCTTCTGGGCATTATCCAAATGTCAAATTGGAATAGAAATAAAACCAAAAATGTGCAATTGTAATGTGTGGTACCGCTTTTTATGACTCCATTTGAGTTTATTTATTATGGAATAATGTGCCAGTAAATATTGTTAATGTGTCATGAACAACGGAAAGTCCAATCATAATATGGTTGTTGTGTAGACCAGATGTCGCTGAGTGGCAGAAATGAGGAATATCTGGGCATAACTCCAGAATGCACTTATAACCATGTGCCTTAGAGGAATAGAGTCAAGGATTAGGGTTAGGATTATGATTAGTGATAGGGCTAGAATTAACAAGTCAAAATCTGGAATTTGTTAAAGTAATCGTTCAAATGAATTTCTGTCAAGTATGTAAGTGATATGCTGAGTACCAAAGTATTAATTGTGGTCCATATAGAGAATAGCCAATTTGAGAGTAATATATTGTGCACTTTGTGTTATAACTTTCCTTTTGATTGTTTGTATCTTTCTTTGCAGAATATTACCATTGCCCGAGACAAGCTTGGCGTTACCCCTGTACATTTCTTATCAACCAAAGATATTGGCCGAGTACGGCAAATAGGTCTTATTGAGCTGACTGCTGTCTTTGACAGACTCAATCTCTCATATACCTCACTCAGGAAATCCAGTCGCAAGAAGTTCAAAGGTAACATGTCAAAGGTCATTAGCATTATTTTGATGGACCAAATGTCTCATATAAATCAATTAAAAACTGAGTCCAAAAGACAGTAATAAAGGTATAGATAGATTGCAAATAGGCAATAAATGTCATCCTTCCGAATGAGATGTCACACATTAAAGCAGACAAGAATGGTGATGTATAATTTTTTCCAAGGTTCCTTTTCAGCGTTAACCATCGCGTATACGCGCGCAACGTCAAGCGTGTGCATTGGACCTTGTGCAAAATAATACGCGCTGGACGGCTAACAGTACGCTTAATTTGTAAAAGGAAATCTGAATAACAGAATAGTAAGGACACTAGTGCTATGTATTATAGAACTAAGCTGATGATGAATCTTGCATAAATATGTGCATTAAGTAATGTTAAACAACAAAAAATCTTTTGACCATATTAGAAGGTAAAGGTTATTGCTGTTTAGTAGAGTTTCAATCTCTTACTTGCGTCTTATTGCCTTAGGAATATAGTTGTCAAGATTTGTAAATGAAGCAGAAAAGAACAGGAAACAACATATTAGGGGAATTTGTCAAATCCATATCAAATAATAAATCTCTTTTATTTTCAATCATTTTGCAGATGAAGGCATCTTTGGTGTCCCACTTTCAACAGTTGTGGAACATGACAGACAGTTCAAGAGTGACACAGATGTACCGCTATTCTTACAAAAGGTAAAAAGAAAATCTGGATTTGGTGGAAGAAGCATCTTACTTCATTACTCTATATGTTATAATTGATATCTCCTTTCCTTAGCCAGTACTCTTAAATTATTGGCAAAAGCTTAGAGCATGGCCCTGAGAAAAACACGGGTTTGCTGTCACATGAAATGTTCATTCCCCTCCCCTTTGTTCATTATTATATTTGACTTTTGTGTATATGTCAATTCAATCAAATTCAAATTAAGTCTCCGAGTGGATCAACTTGTGCGATATGCGTCTAAATATAGCTTACATGACCCTTTGCAGGTCAAAATGATTATGTGGGCAAATTTGCATCAATCATTTCATTTGATTCCATATGTTTCTAGTAGTATACAGGAGACACTGTAATGTGATATGTCTTGGGTATCAAATCAGTTGCAATGCCATCTATTGCCAGAATGGAAATGCATAACACATTGCACATTACTGGTATTGGGGTTAAACAAAGACCATGTCAATCTTATAGCAATTGCAATAATTGCAACATTCGATATGAATGGCTATAAAGGAAATGGCTTAACACATTGCATGTTATGTATAGAGAGTAAACATTCACCAGGTAACTCTTATATACTTTGTTCAGCTCATAAAAGGCAAGACTCCTAATATTGTGGATCGATGTAGAATGCTGTACACACATTTGGGTGCAGCAGCTACGTGAACTGCACTTTGCACATTGCTTGACTGACATGCTTTTTGTCAATGTGTAAATTCACTTTTTCGGTAAATTCCGTAAGCCTTTGTACTTGGACCCCTGATGTTGTCACGCTGATGCCCATGTCAAATAGCATTGTTACTGCGCACCTCACAGTGGAGAAATGTGCAGTAACGATGTTCACAATCACTAACCATGTACCCACATCTGCAAGACATCAGGTGAAGATATCAGGAGTCCAAGCGCAAAGGCTTATGGAATTGATTGTAAAGGTCAATTAGGACTTGATTGATGCGTGCAGTAACAAAAAACAAATAATTTTTGCCTGTTATGAGTTGAACAAAGTTTAACATGATTACTGTCACTCAAATCTCGTAATAGGCGAGACTTGTAACATCATGGATTGATATAGAATGGCATACACACATTTGGGCGTAGTATCTGCGTAAAGTGTGCTTTGTGTATTGCGTGACTTACATGCTTTGACGTGAGTGTATGTGAGTGTAATTTGGGATTGATGCTTGCAGTAACAAAAGACAAATTGCCTGTTATTAGTTGAACGAAGTATAATATGGTTCACTCAAATCTTACAGAAATAAATTGCAACAATACAAATGCTCAAGACAATAGGTGACTTAACTCATAACACATTACTTGGTCAGTAGGACACCAGTGATTGACATCACTTGGCCTATTTTCTATCCACCTTCTAACTTATTTGTATGTTGAGAATATAGGTTAGATAGGGAGGGGATTGAGACTGGTTGGCCTGTTTAATGCATCCAGTCATTTGAAAGTCCATAGAAATAAAAACTCGCCAAGATAAACAAGTGAAGTTCTTTCAAAAAATCACAGAATGCAATTTGTGAGAATGCAAAATATCTGTAAACACCTTATACATCTGCTTATAAAAATTAATAAAAGTCCATCAATATTTGTCTGGTTCTTCATGCAATACTTGTGCAATTGTTGCAGAATCTGTTGCAAATAGTCTGTATTTAGTCCTGAAGCACATTGACTTTTATGCATTAAAGTTATATAACATATATATCTGTTTTCTGACTCACAATAGCTTTCAGGGATGTCTATGCTATTTGTATAGTAATTACATACACAACATGCACCTGTTTCCTACAAATGACATTGAACACTGTAACATTCATACAGTTGAATAGAAAATGAAAGATTAAGATTCTAATATCATGTTTCAAGCTCACTGCCTACTGATCATTTATACAAGCAACATGTAGCACTCACTCTTTGAATAGTCATGGATTCCATCATTCATGGAGATTTTTTTGACAATGCACATTAGCTTACACAGGATGTCACTTTTTTTTATGAGATATTGAGTTTATTACGCTTATGTTACACACATTTCCCCTTCTGCCACTGAGTCCACTGCTAATGAACTATACTATTCACATGAAAAGATATGGACAATTTTGTCAAAAAAGTTGAATGTGAACATTTCCTTTCACCTGTAACCTGCATTGAGCTACATCAATCATCAGTTTACAGCTACATGAATGACATGACAACTTTGAGATCTAATGGGGGACATATCACAAGGTCTAACAAGCTAACCTTAATATTAACAGCCTTGTTAAGGTGCCTGCAATTAGATTCAAGTACACACCTAACACAAGGTGTGAATACCATCACTCAACTCTATCTTGTGATCTTCCCGTAAGTTTTGTGAAATCCGTAAATGATGGATGCTGATAACGAGGACAAATCAGCACTCTTTATTAGATCTTCCCTTGTTAAATTCATTTCTTTCTTCTCCTTGTTCACTCTCTCACTCATGATCATGTATTGGCAAGGTATAACATGACTGTATGTGGTGTGCAAATTCCAATAAAGGCCTTAAGATATGTGTGTTAAGATATAGATGTTAGATTTAAGCTTATGATTAGGAAAAGAGACAGATGAATTACAATCAGGATTCAGAGTTGGGTTTATTATATAGTTAGTAGCTCTTGATATGAATTTGCTCACATGCAAAATAGTACTATACATGCATACATACACCGTTTAAGGATTAGTGTACAATTTAGGTTAGATTTGATTTTTTTTTTTTTTTTTTTTTTTAAAGTTTATTTTTTCGGTTTGAGTGTCCTGGACCTAGACCTAGATGCTAGGATCACTCATGGATGACCTTTTTTTAGGTCAACCATGAATGATCCTAGCATCGAGGTCAGGTCCAGGGACACTCAAAACCGAAAAAACACTTAAAAAAAAATGTTTTTTTTTTTTTTTTACAATTTCTGAAATTTTTGAAAAATGGGGTGGGATTATACTCGAACGTGGGACTATACTCAGACGAATACGGTACTTTTATATCTTTTACACATCTTTCAAACATTGAAGCTTAAATTATTCACAAATTTACAAGTTCAGCATTTTGTAACAGGCTTGTATGTCTGAAAAGATTAGCAATTTAACAAATTAAAGTTACAAGTATCAACAAGGGAAGAGGCATGCAAATTGTACACTGGAACATAGAAACACATAAACATTCCAACTAGCACACAAGATCAAAAGATACTTAACTGCATTTCTTAATAGAAGTATAGATTTTAACATTAGTTTGATGATATTGTGGCAATGCTAAAACTCTTTTACATTCAAAACGTAGCAATTTTAAAACTATTTTGTATTCCTAACTTACTAATGCAATACCTCTGTGTCATTATCTGCTATTTTGTCAGTCATTGACGAATGCTAAACTGGCACAGCTAATCGTATGATCAGACAGGGGGACTCCAATGTTCTATCAACTGTAATCCATAGATTTAGCCATGTATCTCTCAATGTATCATCTCAGTCAGTGGTCACTTGAACTTTTAATACATCAGTCTCTAACAATCACTCATCACCCAATTGATGGATGCCACAACATTATATTAGGGCTCATCTTTTAACTTTATTGCTCATTGGCCCACATTGAACCAGTTGCTATGGTTCTCAACTTGCCCATGATTATATTTAGTAAATATTTTTGCCAAGTGAAATGTCTTTGAATTTATGTTTAATTAGTGTATTCAGGTAAAGATATGAGCTCACAAAGCTGAAAGTTACAACTAAACACCTGTTCAAATATGTTACTGTGGGCAACCCTCAAATAAGGCATCAAGTTTGTCATTGGCATTTGGATCCATTATGATAACGGAATGTGCCATTGTAGTTTTCATTATGTCATTTACCAACAAAATATTATTATATAATCTTTTCAGATGGTATCCTACTTAGAAGAAAATGGTTTAAAAGAAGAAGGTGTGCTAAGAGTTCCTGGATCATCAGCAAGAGTCAAGGTAAAATTACTCATTGATATTGTTTTTGTCTTGACCCCCTGAGCACTACTAACATTGCCTCTGAGTGATTGGTCAATTACTAGTATATGATATCATTACTTTAATCACCAATTAGAATGGAGCTTTGTAAATAATTCACCCCAATGTTTTTGCATGGTGAAATTATTTTAATAATGTTGACGATTGGTCCAATTGATAATGAAAACTTCTTTTTGGCCAATCAGCATGTAGTTCTCATGGGGTTAAGTTTGTTTGTTGATTGTTTTTACTAAAGTTATATAGCTTCAGTGGCAAGCATTGCTTTCCAAGCAGGCCATCAAAGTTACATAGTATAAAGGAACAAGATAATTAATGTTACTTGGAGTGCAAAGAATGCACAGAGTAAAATCAAGCATAGACATGGAAGTTTAACATGTACCATATTCATAATAAGTCTTAAGCATAATGATATTTGAAGGAAGAACATCAAAACCACAAATCAGGAATTTAAAACTAGTTAATAGGGTTTAGAATATTATTCATTCTATGCCTGAATTAGTGCCTTTGTTTTAAATTGAGCTGTTGAAACAAAGTTCTGTATGGTGAGTACACCAACAATGTGAACAACTTTCTTTCTTTTGGACATGCAGTTCTGTCTATCCGTCTCTCTGTCTACCTTCTGTCTGTCTGTGAAACACCTGTTTTTGTTGCTTTACATTTCAATGTCAAATCTCAAATCAATTATGTTAGACTTCTTATGACAGATAGCAGAGTATAACCATTTCCTTAATAGCCATTGGTCAAGGATATATTCATATATGGATAGGTGTGCAAAGTATCGTCAGTGAAGTTGGAAGTGTGTGGCATAATTCTGATATGATCTGGACATTGTCAAGATAGAATGTCCTGTCTGGTCAGTAAGGTGACATGTCTGTGTTGGATTCATTGGTTTCTTGATTAGGGTTGTACCCTGGGATTGTGTAACCATTTTGTTAGAATGTGTGTAAAAGGCAATAATTGGAAGATACAGGAAAAGTTGTAAAACATTCTAAAAGAAACATTCTTAAGGGTACTTGCCCATGAATTTCATTCAGGGGCGTGTTTGAAAAACGGCACAGCGTATTAGTAAAAGGAATAAAAATACTAAAATTTACACCAGGGTTCGAACCACTGCCGATATGGATGCTGAACAGTAAACGATGCCACAGTGCCACGGCGGTACCTGTGGTTAATGTCTGACGAGTTTCAAAGATATACATATCAACACGTTTCTAGTGTATTGAAAAGCAGATTTTGGTAGGAATACAGTCATAGTAAGACATTGGACTCTACTTATCTGTTTGTTTTTTCATTTAATACAAATTAATTTTAATGAATTGAACTGGTATGACTCTTAGGACTCGTAATAAACGACGATTAATTTTCTAATAAATATAATAAAAACGCTGGGTCATGCAAGACGTCCTGGTAATTTATGTCAAAACCAGGGGAGCGACAACACACCCCTACGTGTATAAGCCTACTTGCGCGATCGATACTCAATGATCCAGACAATAGCATTTGAATATACCGCCCTTATGCATGCATCTGCTTGACATGCCTGGTACCATAATAGCTTCCAATAGCCTACCCCACAGTAAATAGCTCTCTTCAATTCCTCGCTGTGCCAATTATACTTGTCATGTCCGTAATTTCTAGGCATATTTTGTTAAAAAATGATAGGAAGGGACTGTTTTCAGCCAAAATATTGGCTGTCACCAGATCGCACTCATTATTTATTCAAAATATCATATTTTAATGAATTCAGATGCGAAATCCGAAAAGGGATTGACAGGTCAAAATTCTCACACTAGAAATATTGTGAAATAAAATCAAATCAAATTTAGGCTCCGCAAACAACGTCCAATTATTCCCATTGGTGTTTGCTACTTGTGTATATAATAGATTATGATTTGGGGCTAATTTGAGAAGAGTTATGGCCTCGAATTTCAAAATACACCGAGTGACGTTTTTTGATTATAAACCTCGTCAATTCAAGACTCTGTAAAAACAAATCAAGAATTTTCTGGGATAATTGCAACTTAAGTATATGAAAGTTATGATCTAAGCTACCAGATGCATCATTAATTTCCTGACTATGATATTTAGTTGTGGGAAAAGATTACTTAATATTTGTGTGGGATTATTTCCCGCCAAAAATTTCAACCAAAAAGAGCATGTAGCCTTAATGGGGTCAGTTATTAGGCCCATTTTTCTGTATGGCAGCATAGCATAGATAGGGGAGAAATGAATCCTGTATGAATTTATGGAAACTATTTCAATTGTAAATCTGTGCATTTGACCTTTTGATACTTTGACCCATCAACAACGTCAAGATCACTGAACCAGTTTCTGTGGTCAGTCCGTGGGAAATCAAATTTACTCTACGCGGGGACATTGAGGTCAATGTTAATCCCTAAGTTAATTGGTCATGAGATCTCCATCTCCTCTGTTGTGGGGTGTGGGTGATAATTAACCAGTTATAATTGGCTGTCTACGTGCAGGTAAAGCAAGCTAGTTCCCTATCAAGGTACAAATCCAAACTAGGCTTCCTTCCCCTTTTGTCCCATACGTGTTTACAGGACCACACTAGGATTAGCTGCATTATCAGCCTGGAATAGCACCCATTAAGATGTATAGAAATTATGTTTGAAACTAGGTCATATCACTTACCATGAATTGAGAAGTGTTAATGTGATATATGATTGATGAGTGGAATTGTTTTCAAAAAGGTAGACACTGTGTGCTATAGGCTCTGAAAGTTTTATATCTACTGCATGACTAATCTACACCAAGGATTATATGAAAACAATTATATGTCTAGCTGTAAATGTGCTGGTCTATAAACAACAAATATTGATCATCACCCCTATTTAATACAATACAACCAAGCATTTATATATTGCCCTATTTTATACAATACAACCCAGCATTTATATATTGCCCTATTTAATACAATACAACCAAGCATTTATATATTGCCCTATTTAATACAATACAACCAAGCATTTATATATTGCCCTATTTTATACAATACAACCCAGCATTTATATATTGCCCTATTTAATACAATACAACCAAGCATTTATATATTGCCCTATTTTATACAATACAACCAAGCATTTATATATTGCCCTATTTTATACAATACAACCAAGCATTTATATATTGCCCTATTTTATACAATACAACCAAGCATTTATATATTGCCTTATTTTATACAATACAACCCAGCATTTATATATTGCCCTATTTTATACAATACAACCAAGCATTTATATATTGCCCTTTTTTATACAATACAACCAAGCATTTATATATTGCCCTCCAAGGACCACAGTGCTTTCCAAAAGAACACATCGACTGCTCAGTGTCAAAGAATACATAATAGTAAAGTAATATCATTAAATTTCATAGTTTTGTGAAAGTCTCTTAAGTTTGTAGAGCCTATTGAGAACCACTCAAATGTGTTCATCATTTTAGTTTCAGAAAACACAGGTCCTGCAGAGTAAGAACTAGGAAACTAAGTTATTTAGACTTGCACGTAGGATATGGATGGGTTTTATATTAGGATTAGGATGATGTATTTAGACAATTGGATATCAGGATTGGTATTTGTGTTTAGGTAAGTTATTGAAGGTGAGGTTGGTGTAAGGATTTGGGGTTGAGTGTGAAAAAAATGAATGGCTATTTTTAAGAAGCTCTATTTCCATAAACAGCATACTTTTTTTTGAAATCACATTAAGTTTGATACCATAGTCCATTCAAAGTCTGAGCTAAGATTCATTAATATTCCTCACACTTTTTAAGCAAATGTCAAGAATGACAGAGTCCAATATCAGTATCCATGCTGCTATTCCTCGCAAAGTTAAATAAAGTAATGTTATTTCAGGCAGTAAGTAGTATAAATAAAGAGGCATCACATTGTGGGAAGATAATTGATATGATTAGCTGTCGTTATGTTGATGTGCAGCCCATGCACTATCTTCCTTCAACAGATCACTCTCAGATCAACTTTGACGCTCATCAACATCTGATGCAAACTAAAGTTGACACTTTTCCTTCCTCTTGAAGGATGTAGAATCCACTTCCACTTTGGGATCTTAATTAGTGTTCCTTAATTAGGCCTCTTTGGGTAAACTAGCACATTGCTGGTTTTGTTTTCCCTTTTGCCAATGCCTTAGTTGCAATTCTGATTGTGTTGGGTAAATCTATTATCATTGGTTGGCAGTAAGCAGAGTAGCCTGGATGTAACATTAAAAGATGCTTGCCAGTCTTATTCCTGTATGTCAAGAATTACTTGCAGATTATAATATAGTAACAGGGTTGGGCCGACATTAAGAGTGATGAATCCTATGATAGGAAAACTAAAACCAAACACTGCACTGTGTCTGCTGATGAGTGCTGATTCTGACACAGGACTTGATTAAACCTTATATGCTGATGTTGCTTGGTGACATGCTCAATGGGATTGACTGCATGTTCAGTAAAATGTACCGATATATGAGTTCACATATCCTTACATTGTCATCACACTCATTAGTCATTGACGATTACTATTACGCGGACAGTTTATATTTGTAAATTTTTAAAAAGTGGTGAATATCTTGATTGAAATTTGATGGGTTTTAATGTATCAAAAGACAGCAATATATAACATGTGAATGGTAGTTTACAGCAGTTAACTGTCACCTCTTATAAAGTGCAAAGGGAAGGTATACTGTTACTGTAATTTGGACAGCTGTAGTAAAGCTAATGATTATGAGAAATGATTTTAACACAACCCTCCATATATACATTAATGATAACCAGTAAAACAGCCAATGTTAGTGAGAACTTTATTGTATACGCTGACATATTATTGGAGAGAATTCTTTAAATTGTCTGTGTCTGTAGATGTCCATGTTTTTAGTAACTGTGTTTTTACACTAGTAATTAAGCTGATGATGTTAGTGAAAACTTGATAGTATAATTATGTGAACATATAATTGGGGAGAGTTCTTCAAACTTACTCTCCCATTTATTGGTGATATTGGTTACATGGAAATATTGCAAGGTTGAAGGCATGGGTTTCTTTCCGTATATGGATGAAGGAATATTGAAACATATATGAATGAAATACATTTTTGTTTGCTTCTGTTTATTTTGCCTTTTAATTTGTGTTTTTACAGTGGTATATTTTGACTTGGATGTTTCTAGAAGCTCTTCTCATTTCTGTTTTAAGTAAAAAATGAATACGATATCCAATGTTTTCATGAGTGTAGGGTGTGTACCTTGTCCCATATCAGCTAAAATATATCTCATCAATAGACTTCTCTAGGCTCTTCTGGAAGCTGTCTTGAATGCACCACATAACATAACCTCTCTTGTCGATCCCGGGATGAATCCAAGTCCTAATAATTTCCTTCTGCACTGTGAGGTAAATCCTATTACCATGGCAACCAAAATACTTGTTAGCTTGCGGACATCACTTGCTGGAAATTGAATCAAAATACAGTGCAAGTCTATGAGTGTCATAGGATAGGCCTGGTTTCTGTTGGCCAGAGGCTGAAGAGGTTTGTATGTCCCACTGGGAGGGAGCCTGGGAGTTGGGTCATTTAATGTCAATTGATTTCCTTTCATCAACTTCAACTGATTTTATGTCTTTTAAATGGCCATATTGAATTTGATGTGTAAAGTATCTGGATTTTTTGTTTAACATCAATTTCCACTTGTAGCTTGGTTGAAGCTGATGCTCAATCGCTTTTGCAAAAAAGCAAATCACATGCATGATAAGTGTGCAAAAGCGGTGTGGTTTTCTCACACAGAGCATGTGTGCGATTATAAATTCAGCTTTAGCCTTATAAGGCATACAAGTAATAAGTGAACTTTGTAAGGGGTATTTACTATCACTTGGGTTTCTTTGGGAGATACTTACATGCAAATACATGCATCACAAGTTCGCACATACACATATATTACAAGAAAATCATTAATACACAGTCATTTCAGTGTTCTTGACATTGGTTCATGCACATACATTTATAGTGAACTATTTGGGTTATAATTGTGGCTTGAACTGACCCCTTTGAAAGAAAATGGGCATTTAGTTCTTTAGCTCGTCTCAGGTCTTGTATCTTGTGAATTTATACTAATGTACTGTACTTGTCAGGATTTTGTGGCTTGGATATAAAAGTTTCCCATAAATCTGATTTTCTAGTCCAGATCATAGCAATCTCTAATGAGACATAGTTATTTATGATTTATAGTATGGTACTATACTTGACTGAGTAATTGGCTTGTCAGTTGTACTCCAAACAAATTGACGAGATAGCTTGTATTTATTTTCCTTTTGACATAAATCTATAAAAAAAGTTGTTTGTCGGATATGATGTATTACGAGGTTACGTTTTATGTCATTATGTACCTGATTTATGAGTAAATGCCCAAGACAGTTATTGTTCTCTATTATAGTTACTACAGGTCAAGTAATTATAACCATATCCTAAACATTTACAGGAAATCATTGATGTAATTGTGATTTTATTTTGCTTCTGTTTTACAGCAACTACGTGATGAAGCAGAAAGTAGATTCTACGATGGTAAATTTCGGTTTGATGACTTGAGAGTCAATGATGTTGTAGGCTTGTTAAAGCAGTGGATGAGGGACTTACCGACACCATTGTTAACATTAGATTATGTCAATGCTTTTGCAGCTGTTGAGAGTAAGTATTAAGATGGATGATTGTTTTTTATTTGTTTGTTTGTTTATGTGTTTGTTTATTGCATTTCTAAGGAGCTCCCAGGAGGAAACAATATCAAGTTAAACAATAGAAATATTATTGCGAGAAATAAGAGCATTCCAAAAAACAAACAATTTACAAAATCTAATCCTTCTGTGTCACAAATGAGCTGTTTATTGAAAGAGAAATTGTGATTGAGTAGTGCAATGAATGCAATTAACCATGCTGACTGAAGAGATAATAATTACCTTCCACTATAGTTTCTTGTCATAGTGCCTACTAATCTACCATGATATGATAAAACATGAATGTTTCACCATAAACAACCTATACATTAGATATTTCATGAAATTAGACATTCCCAAAATGATGATATCCTTTCAGAGTAAGCTTACTGTGACAATAATTATTCTTAACGGAAATGGTTCTGGAAGCAACATTTATCCAAACATATGTTACTATTTAAGCTTTATGTTGCATTTGAAATGCACATATTCCTTCACCAAAGTTTTTGTAGAAATTAGATTAAATATTGCATAATCTGTGGATAATTTCTTATTAGTGAATTGTAAAACTTAATATTGAAGTGGATTGAGAGATTATATCTAGATTTTGATTAAGCCATCCGTGATGTATGTATAACAGTGATGCTATTGACAGTATGTAGTATATAGCTTGTCAACATTATTCATTTACTTTGATAATTACATTTCCACCAGAAATCAAAGACAGACGGAAACAACTGCAGTGCCTCAATCTCCTTGTACTAGTACTACCCGATGTTCACCGTGCCACACTCAAAGTAAGAATACACATTTATTTGCTGCAATTCTTATTCTTTCAGTTTAGATTAGTCATCCAGTAGTTGAAAATTTGACCTTATAATACATTAATGAAATTTAATTGTACCATCAGAAAATTCTGAGGTAAGAATTAATTCCTTGTGTTTGGATCAAACGTTTAAATCATAATCATCAAAATTTAATTGTATTTGAAAAATTACTCTGTATGAAATAAAATGTGTGTTGGATGATTACTGATTAAGTGGTGCATATCAGCCACTTGTGAGGGCATCACCATATTTTAATGTAACTCTCTCTTGGTCAGATGGCGCATAATTGCGCTGCTGTGGTCTTCACAAGAGTATGCCATTTACTGTGTCACAAATGTTCCAATTTAAAAATAACTATGTAAAGGACCATCCTTTTCATTAGCTTTCCCTTTTAGCAAGTCAAACTTGTTACTTTTCCACTTCTTCAATATTAAGGATTTTCATCACTGACATGGTTTTATCTGTATTTTTATTAACAGCTAGTCCTCAAATTCCTTGGGAAAATAGTAGACAATGAGTCTGACAACAAGATGTCATTAAATAATGTGGCTATGATCATGGCACCCAATCTCTTCTCCGTCCAAACATCAAGAAAGAAGACAACGACGTTGAATTACAGCGAGTTACACATAGCAGCGGGCACATGTAATATCATGAGGATGCTAATTAAATATCATCAAATCTTATGGGTGGTAAGTTATACTACACTTTGATTCACCTCAAGTTTGGTGGTGACATCAGTGCTTTTTATAGTGGAAACTTGTTAACACAAATTTTGTTAACACAAAGTTCGGATAACACAAAGTGATTTTAAAGTCCCAAGTTTATTTATTTATATACATTAAAAAAGCTCATAACATGAACTCCTATAGCATAGACTAAAATCATCAGCCTGAGTGTGTGCTGACAAGCCCTTGTATGCATTGTAGGATTGGGTTAAAATGCACAATTTGATGCTACTACCAGCAAATTATACACTTACGTTACTACCAAACTTGAGGTGTAACAAATTATACCATACTCTTCTGTATCGTGAATTGAAAGGCAAAGTTAAATTTAGATGGTGTATGGTGCTAAACATTCATCTGTACTTTGGTCTAGAACTGCTTGCATATTTAATGGCTGAAGAAAGCAGTTTCTGGTTACGTTCTGTGAATCAAAGAAAATGTTATCAGCAAAAGTAACAGCTAATTAATGGTGGAAATTAGAGTCACGCGGTAGCTTGACCAGCAAGTTTTAAAAAAAACGACTGATAAAGAAGAATAAACAGATGCACCGCGAGACTATATTTACACGGAACAAAACGCTATTGTTCTATGATAATTTTCGCTGGGTACAACATATATCTAAAACCATGCTAAATCGTATTTACTGTCCAAAGTGTCATATTTTAATAACTCTTTATTTCAAAAAGTTACACGAATCTTACAGTCAATCCGATTGTTTGATAATAAACAAACATTCTTGCTTTATTTCACGCGGTATTTCATAGCCAAAATTAGTGGCAAATCATAGATAATCATACTGATATCCACAATCTTTCGACACTGCTACAGCCATACATGGCTGTCACTGTGTCGCACTAATTTTCAGATTCACTTTCAAATATACCCAGGCATTTTCCTGGATACCCTACATACAAATTCTGGACCCCATCCGCCAAAAAATCAAGTTTTTCACAATTCTTTTATTCTTTCCGGACCACAGCATATATTCATATTAATAAATACTCCACTTTCACACATCGTAATAACGGGACGTCCCGTGGCGAAGTGGTTAAGGCCATGGACTTCTAATCCATTTATGAATTTTTGCTCAAGTTCGAAACTTCCCACCACTTTTTTTTTAATGTTTTATTAATCAATTTATTGTCGTAAATCAAGAATAACACCATTTCGAACATCCATTGCTATTGTGATATTATTATTTTTTCATCAAACAAACATGTTTGATTTTTTATTCACATTTAGGCCTAGGCCTTGGGCCTACTTTCACCATCCAGATGCTATCACCATGCCTGACTATCATGGCATCTTCGTCATTTAAAACACCGAAATTGATTTATTATTTATTTATCAGTGGCTCTGTTCACAGCTCAGACTGAAATTATATTTGATATAAATATTATAAATGAAAATCACAAACCGCGAAAGATCGCCAACAACTGCCGCTGAATATTGATATCCAACTAGATTTCCCCACAGGGCTAAAGGGCAGGACTTAATTAGGGGAATTAAAATCACAAACCGCGAAAGATCGCCTACAACCGCCGCTTAATAGGGGTATCCAACTAGATTATTTTAGGGCTACAAAGAACTACAAACCATGAAATTTGGATATCCAACCAGATTGCCCGCAGGCATATCGATTATATGGATATCCAACAAATTAAGTCCACAAACCGCGAAAGATCGCCAACAACTGCCGCTCAATATTGATATCCAAGTAGATTGCCCCGCAGGGCTATAAAGAACCACAAACCGCGAAATTTGGATATGGTACTATTGCCCCACAGGGCTTCAAAGAACCACAAACCACTAAATATGGATATCCAACAAGCTTAAACTACAAATTAGCTCCCGATAGAGAGCAGGACTTGATGAGGGAAATTAAAACCACAAAACACGAAAAGATTACAAAGAACCACAAACCGCGAAGACTAGATTGCCCGCGAGGCCTATCGATTATAAAGAATCACAAACCACGAAAGACGGACATCCAACAAGCTTAGACTGTAAACTAGCTCCCGATAGAGGGCAGGGCTTGATGAGGAAATTAAAACCACAAACCACGATATTCAACTCTATTGCCCGCTGGGCTACAAAGAGCCACAAACCCCGAAATTGGGATATCCAATTAGATTGCCCGCAGAGCCTATCGATTATTCGATTATAAAGAACCACAAACCGCGAAAGATCAATAACAACTGCCGCTTAATATTGATACCAACTAGATTGCCCCGCAGGGCTATAAAGAACCACAAACCGCGAAATTTGGATATGCAACTAGATTGCCCCACAGGGCTACAAATATCCACAAACCACGCAAGATGGATATTCAACAAGCTTAAACTATAAATTAGCTCCCGATAGAGTACAGGGCTTGATGAAAACCACAAACCACTTAAAGATCGCCGACAACCGCCGCTTAATAGGAATATTCAACTAGGTTGCCCGAAGGCTACAAAGAACCACAAACCGCGAAATTCGGATAGCCAAGTAGATTACCAAGAGGGCTACAAAGAACCACCAACATTAAAACACGATTATCTGGGGCATTTAGACGCTTCCGTAGTATAGGCTTAAATATATGCGCATTTACCAGTTCCGACATGAAGTAGGCCTAAATCGGATTTACTCTATGTGTGTCTCTCTGGCATTGTCAACATTGGGTGTGTGTTGTTCATATTTACATTTTATTTACATATTTACGTAGCCTTGAATAATTAAAGTATATTAAAATGTTTATTGATCATTGTGTACGCCTCTGAACATTACAGTCACGCGTGACGAGCAAGTTTTAAAAATAAACGACTGATAAAGTTTTGTTTAATTATTTATTGTCATTAATCAAGAATGGCAACTTCAAACATCCATTTTTCGTTTTATTCGTTTTATGGTGCACTTCATAACCTGACTTTCCAAGCTTGGAGCTGCTTGGCTACATTCATAAAAAGAAAAGAAATCTACCAAAAAACGTTGACAACGTAAAGAAATCAGCAAGTTTAAAAAAACCCACCTCGGCTCACTTTTTGAAACTTGGTCCCATTTGAACACCAACAGCAAATCAGTGTTTTTATTTTATTTCAACAGAATACAGCGTTGCCAACAAGATTACAAACAAGCCTACTTGTTATTCGTTTAATTCAATCATTAATCATGATATTATAAAACAAAACACAAAAAGATATTGGCTTATCATGCAAGAACAAGATAATAACCGTTCAGGTCGTTCCAGAAAGCTTACAAATTAATATCGCATCTGCACATTAAAGATACATAACACTTCTGGAAATGTTTTAAATTGATGTAAATATGATAAAGTTTAAATCAGTACCTTTTACAAATGGGACCAAGTTTCAAAAAGTGAGCGAGGTGGGTTTTTTAAACTTGCTGATTTCTTTACGTTGTCAACGTTTTTTGGTAGATAATGTCATACTTGAAGTTGAGGAAAGGATAGAAATGTGGATCAATATTGTGATAAAATGAGTGTAGCAAAATAATTAATGATGTTAATTCTTAGTACTCACTACAAGAAATGTTTCTTACTGAGTTCCTCTAATCTGTGTTAATTCTTAGTACTCACTACAAGAAATGTTTCTTACTGAGTTCCTCTAATCTGTGTTAATTCTTAGTACTCACTACAAGAAATGTTTCTTACTGAGTTCCTCTAATCTGTGTTAATTCTTAGTACTCACTACAAGAAATGTTTCTTACTGAGTTCCTCTAATCTGTGTTAATTCTTAGTACTCACTACAAGAAATGTTTCTTACTGAGTTCCTCTAATCTGTGTTAATTCTTAGTACTCACTACAAGAAATGTTTCTTACTGAGTTCCTCTAATCTGTGTTAATTCTTAGTACTCACTACAAGAAATGTTTCTTACTGAGTTCCTCTAATCTGTGTTAATTCTTAGTACTCACTACAAGAAATGTTTCTTACTGAGTTCCTCTAATCTGTGTTAATTCTTAGTACTCACTACAAGAAATGTTTCTTACTGAGTTCCTCTAATCTGTGTTAATTCTTAGTACTCACTACAAGAAATGTTTCTTACTGAGTTCCTCTAATCTGTGTTAATTCTTAGTACTCACTACAAGAAATGTTTCTTACTGAGTTCCTCTAATCTGTGTTAATTCTTAGTACTCACTACAAGAAATGTTTCTTACTGAGTTCCTCTAATCTGTGTTAATTCTTAGTACTCACTACAAGAAATGTTTCTTACTGAGTTCCTCTAATCTGTGTTAATTCTTAGTACTCACTACAAGAAATGTTTCTTACTGAGTTCCTCTAATCTGTGTTAATTCTTAGTACTCACTACAAGAAATGTTTCTTACTGAGTTCCTCTAATCTGTTTTTTTTTACAGGTGCCATTCAAAATGCTAGAACAAGTGCGTGGAATATATAAAATGGAAAACAGAAAGGCAAGGGACAAGTCTGTAAGTATATATGCAATGTGTGGACGATGTTATGTAAGAGATGAACGCAGATTACAAATTAACATAGAGTTGGAAAGATTGGTTTTAAAAAAGTTTTAGATGTAAAGATAACAGCATAGAGATAGACATTGAGAGACATCTTCATAATATAATTAGTCAACCCACCTATACAGGAATTCATCATTTAAATGTTGTCAAATTTGAAAATGATTTACAACTTTAGGAAGGAACTCTGTTATTTATTTGTGTGAAGAGATTGACAGCAGCTTGTTCTTTGAAATTGAGTTATGCCCATTGCATTGGAAGTAGCTGCCTCTTGTTGAGTTATCAGGATTGATCCTTTGATATAGGGAGTCAGAGAGAAAAAGGAAAAAAGAGGAGAGATGCTGTCAGTGAGAGATTGAGAAAGAGAGAGATAGAGGGGAGGGCAGAATAAAGAGAGGAACAGACTAGAAGAGAGCAATTGAGAGAGAAAGAGGGCAATTTAGGTTGGAGGTGGTTGGAGGTAGAACAGGACATGTATGTTTTAGTTTATTTCACCAAGGTCAAAAAATACAAGATTATGTGGTATGGAGGCCAAAGGGAACAAAGCTTGAATGTATTTGACCCCTTGCAAAGTTATATGAAATTAAATAATTAAAGAGACAGAAGAACATGCTGCAGACGTATGTGTGATATGTCGAGAATCATTGGGCAAGAATTATAAACTGAAGTAAAAATGGGACTCACTCTAAAACATATCATTGTCAGAAAGCAGCTATTCAACTCGACACCAATTATTTCATATACACATTATTTGGTTGGAGTAGACTAGATTTCAAATAAATGTTGACCTCTGTCCATTTCCTACTTCCTCACTGAGGGCCGGCACCAGAGCTAAATGTAAACACATGCAATGTATTGATACAAGATCACATCATTAGCACTTGGTATGCACTGCTATCTATCTTGTGTATTTGACACAAGCAATCCATTGATGTGTGTAATTAGCCTATAAATAACTGGCACTGATTTGGAGATGATCACATACTTGGTATGAGCTAAAGACATGCAACCTAAACATGCCGTAGTTGCCATGAGCTAACCTGTATAACATTAGGAAGTTTTGGTAGTTTTAATTAGAGTTGCTGTCAATGGATATGGGAGTTTTCAATGTGACTCCCCATATGTTTGTTTATTTGACCCGGTCTCTTCCATGAATTATGCCAACAAGTTGTAGGTGTTGTCGTAAGAGGAGACATTAATTGCTATGCTAATAACACTTCAATTTATTACTGCTTTACCCATTGCTTGAGTTAAAGTCATGAACTGTAGTTGGCACTTTGATTACGTGAGCAATTATACATACACCCACACACCCCTCCCCACCCTCACACCTGCATATGCATACGTACGTGTGTACGTACGTACACACCTACAAATACACCCACTGACATACATGGAAAGAATTACAAAATTAAATAGTTCACCATAATTCTACTTGCAATGTAAACATGATTAAAATTTACAGTGGAAATTTCAATTGAATGAACCCAGCCTGACATAGCGTGACGATTTTTTGCGTACACTGCGTGATATATATCAGTGTGTGCGACTGTGCGTGCTTAACGCGGAAGTGAATCCAACCATGCCAACGCACTTGTGATTGGTTAGTATTGTATCCAAGGTCGTGCATTCACGTTGTAGTTTGAAATATGTGAAATACGATCATGGTTGGATCAAATACAGCTGTTGAAAGCTGTGTTCATTCAATTGAAATTCCTGGTATAGTTCCCTAAGTTAGTTAGCTAGTTAGAAGAGTGCAACCAATTTAAAAGTACAAAGCAGGTGAAAACAAAGTCAAACCTTTTTTAAGTTGTTGACATACTTTTCAAATTGGTCTTCAGGAAGTGTGACTACAACCAATAATTATTACTTCTTGTTGAATTATAAGGAGGTCAAGTTAAGCTTCGGAGGTGGAAAACAAAGCACTGAAAAACAAGTAATAAACTTAAATAAGCAATGCTCACAAAAAGGGAACTTGTAGTTAAGTTCTGTTGAGTGTGAATTCATAGTAATTCTGTTTGTCCGCTAAAACTTTGTGAATTTGTCCCCAAGATCAAATGTGTTTCTAGTACTACTT
Source organism: Amphiura filiformis (assembly GCF_039555335.1). Classification (NCBI taxonomy): domain Eukaryota; kingdom Metazoa; phylum Echinodermata; class Ophiuroidea; order Amphilepidida; family Amphiuridae; genus Amphiura; species Amphiura filiformis. Next base: position 79,441,640 of record NC_092630.1, on the reverse strand, counting down.
CACTGGACCAAGTTAGTACCCTGCCACAAATAACATCCCCCTATTCCCTGTGGTGTGAAGCCTCTCCTTCCATAATAATAATGATAAAATATGCAATTTATATTTTACACAACCACAAGAAATACAATTCTAAAATTACAATAAATCATTAAGCTACGATAAAGATAGCACTATTTAGCAAAATGTAAAATGGTAAAATAACAAGGTACAAAACACAACAGTTCAAGCTTATACTGTGTAGTTTGTCAGGAGTCCAAATCTGAGTCAAGTCAAAAGAAAAAAAATGAGTTGTACAGATTTCTATATTTTGTTGTAGTATCTTTCATTGTAATATCATCTTGACATTTTGCTATTTTTCAATTTTAATGTAGGTTGTTGGAAGCATATTCAGAAAGGGAAGCAAAGACAAGAAACTTGGACAAGTGGAGGTAAGATGATTTCTCTTTTTAGCTTTGATAGAACATAATTATAAGAAATGATCTCAAAGTTGAAGGGTCAAATAAAATGTGTGTCAGCAGAGAATAATTGTTGTTATAAAAGTTTCAATTTTTAACTTCAATTTTTGTAAAATTTCAAGCATTATGATCCTATTTGCAATAAATACAGATTGCAGACTATTTTAACATTATTTTCTTGGGTACCACACTGTAATTACCCAGGTATAGTCTTATCACATTGCTAACTGAATAGTTATTAGATATGGGTGGTATCATACCTGAATCTCCAACTGAACTTGAAACTCTCAGGTGACAAAATAATGATAGTTTTGAAGTAAACATGGTGAGAGGGATCAGGAAGTGGTCAGAGGGATCAGGACAAAATATGCCTTTCTGCATCAAATATCGAAATATTTGGAGCGATTTTGGAAACATATGATTTCAATGGTAGGCTTCAATGAAAGATAGTCCACCCACCTTTAGATTATTGCTAACAATGTTATTTATATATATGTGACTTGATACACAGGCTGAGGCACTAGGTGGAGTGATCCGTGTTATGATGCCAGATGAGAGGGTGTGGAACACAGTGCAATTAAGTGAGAAGACAGTAGCAGGAGATATTGTACAGAGATTTACACAATACACCAAGGCTCCTAGTGCAACATCATCATCAGAGGCAACATCATTCAAACGTAGCAGTATTAAAAGAAGAAGCAGGAGAAAAACATTCCCTAGTGACAAGTAAGTTGCTTGCATTAACCCTATGAGAACTACCTGCCAATTGGCCAAAAAGAAGTTTTCATTATCAAATGTACCAACCAGCAACATTGTTAGAATAATTTCACCACACAAAAAAATTGGGGTGAATTAGTTGCAAAGCTCCATTCTGATTGGTGATTAAAATGAAGATATCATGTAATTGACCAATCAGAGGAAATGTTAGATCAGCAGGTAGTGCTCAGGGGGTTAAGGAGTCTAGTAAAATGAGTTGATCTATTGGCTTATTTAGCATTCAAATCCTTACATTTCCTTTGATTTTACTCCCAAAATATATTTGCTAACTTGTTCATGAGTAGTCATATTTTGTATAGATTTGTCACAAAAATGACTAATGAAAAGTCATTAACCTCATTCATGTCCATCACTTTTCATGTTTTCACCATTTAAAGTTTTAAAACCAAGTTATACTTTTTAACTATGTTTTGGAAAGAATTGATCAGATAATAATGGACTAAGAGCCCATTTCAATAGCACTCACACGATGTGAAATGAAATCAAACAAGACTATAATGTGTTGCTTTGATTAAATCATAATAATTCAATTTTGATCCATTGTATTTTTCCAGGGGTGGCGATGGCGAGGTAGCTGGATTGATGATTAATATTGTGTCTACAAAATCTAGATTCTACCTGTATGAATTAAACGGTAACATAGGTAAGTTGTGTTGAAATGCAAACTAATTGTCTCAGTACTTCATTTGATTATGCACTGCATGATTATTGCAGAAGAAGTTATATTCTCAGAGACATGCTGGTATATTGTGACCAGATTCAAGGGCATTGGGGAGTGTGGTGTATTGACAGGGAAAATCTGAATTTATTTGACAATTTCTATGGTTTAACACAGATTTATATGGTAAATTTAGAATTGGGTGAGTGAGTCACGAGAATTAATGCATCATTCTTCAGAGGTGACATGAGCTATTAGTACTGGCACACCTGTCAATTTGGAGAAAAATAATTGATCTTGTGGTGGTTTTGTGTAACAAATGTGTCATTAAACACTGTATACTCTCAGTCATCTGGGAAAGGTCGAAATTGTGATCAATTAAATCTGGTCAACCAGAAAAACCCACTTTTTGGTCAGATAGAAACACCGTCGGATGTTGTAGCCAAAATCATTGGCCTTCAGCTGGGTGGATGATCTAAGGTTGTCCGAGGTCAATCAGTGAAGGAGTTTCTTCATGACCCGATCCCAACCATGTGATGGATTAACTCTAACGCCTCCACTCCTATTAAATGACGATTATTCGACTCGTACCCACACTCGCCGATTGACTTCGGATGACCCTAGGTCATCCATCCAGCTGAAGGCCAAAGGTTTTGGCAGCAATGTCGGTGTTTCTATATAACCAAAAAGTGATTTTTCTGGTTGACCAGATTCAATTACTGTATTTCGTCAAATAGTCGCCCCCTCAAATAAACGCCCCCACCACTTTTTTCAACCAAGATGTTTCAAAAATGCCGATATTTCCATGCTATCTTGTGTAGTAAGCTTACCAAGTTGCGCACATGGTCCATAATAGCGTCAATAATTGGCGAAAATCTGGATCAGAAACCCGGAAGTGAGCCAGAAGTCAGTGTTTCTAGTTCATAGTTCGTCATTTTAGCGTGTGTTTTTAGTTTACCTAATGATTTTAACGGGAATTATCGTTCTAAAATTGACCTTGAATAAACCCCCCTTGGGAAAATGTAACGCTCGGGGCGTTTATTTGACTAAATACGGTAATCACAATGTGTCATCGAAATGTTCATGCAATGTCCTAAAACTGTAGTTTTCCTCTTTGTTTCTTTTGTCTTCTCTTTCCATTTATAATGTCCGTTATTGTAAATTTGTACTCATTTTTCCTTCTTTCACAGGTGAGAGATGCTTAGATCCTGATACTAATATGCTTGCCTTAGCTAGAGTCAACCCTAATGGTGAATGGGCAATCCGTGCAAGAACAAAATGAACTATGACCCCTTGGAAGAAAACATAGTCATGCAACTATGACATGATGAAAACCAAACAAGTTGGCAGATCCATGTAGAAGGAATGAATGCAGATATCTAGTGGGTGTGAACATTACACATCATTGGATTAGTTGAAAGGACATGAGCAGGCAGTTCAAATAAGAATCAAGTGAACTGTGACCCTTGACCCACAAAGTTTCAATATCCAAAGAAGACTAGGTCAAGAATCAAGTGAACTGTGACCTATGACCCACAAAGTCTCATTATCCAGAAAAAATTAGGTCAAGAATCATGTGAATGATAAGATACTGTGTATTGGAGTGTAACAATACATTTGTGGTATTGCCTGTGTTAGTACTTCAATTACATGAACATGAAACTACTGTGCATCATACTGTGATTACTACAGTGTATCAAAACTCATACAGTTTGGGTTTAACCAGTTTTAGTTACTTCAATCAAATGAACATCATCAGTCAATTATTGCAGTCTACCTATACTTACCCATTTTGGGTACAACTAATGTTATTACTTCACTCATGATTTTTGTTATGTTACTATAACATGGGTGATATCAGTTACGCTGAAAACTTTAACATTTAGCAATCCAGATGTCATTTCTGAAGATTTAAGTACATTAATGTGTCAAAGTGTGCATTATAGACTTGAGTTCAGTTTCCTTAATGTAATAGTTGTAGCATCTTAGACCCTGTTAGTATGAATGATGCAATTAAAGATATATTTTATTTACCTTTTGTCTGTTTGGAAAAATAGAAAATCTTGCAGAATTTATATGATCAATTAACTTTGAGCTGTTACTTGACTACATTGACACTTGCAATGCCTTTTGTACTCAAGAAGTGATTATTTTTACATTTGTTTTGCTGCTACATCTCATGAAGAACCTTCCAGAATCAAACACATAAATATTAGCCAATATCCTCAAATATCCTGCAACAATGACAATGTCCGTACTGTCTTTGATCTTATAATGGGTATTTATATTTTAATCAAACTATGGAATAATGGAATCATCTCGTCTTTCTCCAGACCTGTGCCTTTTCAAAATCAACTCTAATCTATTTTTATTTTCAAGGACCAAAGTCTAATCATGGTCTGTGTAATTTATGTAGTGTCTTATTGACCTGACCTTTAAAGGTTAAAGGTTACAAAAGCATATCATATAAACATTCCATATGAACTGGAGTGCATTAAGAGTGCTTATTTTTGATACAAACTACTTCTTAGTGTGTGACAATTATAGATTTGTCATCATGTATTAATTAGCTATTATAGTTTGATCAGCTTGAAATCGGCCGGAATTGTTAGGCTTTTACCACTATGCCAAAAAAATAGCCTCACATTAAGAGTGATATAGTTGACCTGTCTGATCTATTTTGTGTGTGTTAAATGAAGTAGGGAGAGTATAGGACTTTGAATTAATAATTTGTGATACTTCTGGCGAGATGTCACAAGGCAAATCTCGAAATAAAGTATATTGATATTAATCTGTAATGTTATAAGGCCTGACGATTACAAGCTGATCAAACTATCGACAACCTGCTGATGTAAATGTGTAATACAATATTGAATTGTATTACTGTTTGAAATTTAAAATAGGAAAATAAATGGACTATTTTTGTAATGTAACTTTGATGTATATGGAATCATTGAAGAAGCTCAACTACTATATTAGTTTTTGCAATATATAATCAGATGTTCAGGTCATAAGTGGTGCAACCCTTTTACTCTGACTAGTTAGCTAAGGACGAATTTAGTCAGAAATTCTCAAATTTGTTTGTGTCAAGGCATTTTGTAATGTAGACTCTTCCAAATACACTGTGTGCTACTTGTCCATGCACAAAACTATCGCAAAATGTATTCAATCTGACACAATACAGCAAACACATTTTTGTTTTTCTTCCGATATGAATATTTTCATATAATTGTCATAATTACAAAAAGCAAATTACAAAATAAATTTAACTCGTCTTCAGAACCAACCCCCAGTTGTATGATGTAGAGATATTTACATTTCATTCTAATTAGGCAAATTTGAGAATCTGTTTGATACCTTAGTTATTTTTACTATATGTGACACAATCTGGTCCATTGGGGGCAAAGGCAGCAAATTTGAACTTGAGATAAAGGGTCAAAATATGGAAGAAAAAACAATAAATTACATAAGAAAATAGATGTTACAAAATTTCAGAATTTTAAAACCAAGTATGCTACTGCTAGACCTTGGTGTTTTCAGTTTATGATAGCCTAATGTTTATAGAAGGTGATTATAGTAACTAAATTTCAAAAATGCCTCCTTTGGCCCCCATGGACCAGATCGTGTCACATATGCTATTTCTGATATACTGATAAAGTGGAAATTTGTGATTTTTTGTTCCAAAAGCTACTATGATATAACAAGGTGTAAATGTGTTACTTTTGTTCATAAATCAGTGTAATAAAGCTGTAATTAAATTGTTCAATCGTAAAAATTCATCATGTGACAGTTTCCACTTATACAGTAGTTAATGTTTACCTTTAGAAGTCTTACCCAAATCTGAACAAAAGTAATTAAAACTATTGTTCTCAATTTTGATTCATCCATCCAGAATGCATTGAAAGTTTAGGATTTGTTTGCACTAAGATGCATAAGAACAGAGTATCAAAACAAACTACAAAAGCTAGCGTGGGAACATTCAGGAAATCTGCAGCACGCACATAAATATGCAATGTAAATACAATCACATAATATGATCAATTTTTATATAATCATGTAACATGATCATGTCCTGTTTCTACTGTATATCATGTCTTGTTTCTACAGCATACCATGTCTTGTTTCTACAACATATCACAAATGTCAATATTTAGCATGCAGCTGAATTATATTAGCATAAGTGAATTATACTTAATTAAATCTTGCGGCTTTCTCAGCAGCCGACATTTTAATTTTATGCTGTCATCTCATAGGTTATTACACATATCAATTATAAATTGTATGTATAGTCCTGTCTGGTTACACACCTGTTATATAGAGTGTTAATTACCGGATCATTTATTACTTCAAGGTACCCTACAGACTTTTTATTTGACGTATAATATTGTATGTAACATATCTACGTTATTTAATCTATTCCCATTCTATTTCCAGTAATGTTTAAGTTCTAACGAATGTTTGATGATGTAAAATCAATAATATATTTCTACCAGGTATTATACGTAACATAATATCGATTTTATGTCATCAAACATTCGTTAGATCTTACACATTACTGGAAATAGAATGGGACTAGATTAAATAACATAGATATGTTACATCAAATATTATACGTTGAATACTTGGAGTCTGTAACGGCCCTAAATATACTATCCACCTTATTCATTCTTATAAAAGCTGTAAGAGAGTTAAGTGTTCTACTTAAATTAATTGTTATTCGTAACTGCATGCTGGATGTTATGTAATCCTTTGTACACAGTTGATATAATCTTTCAATAAGGATGTGTGCTAACAGAGTTGCATAAAATACTAAGTAATTTGACCAATACTGCACATTGTACGCTGGTCTCACATATATCAAGATGAAATAGGAACACAAAACATAGTAATTCAAAAATATAGTTGTGATTAGTGAATACGGTATATGCTGTTTTTTACTTGTACAATTATGTAATTTATGAGATCAAGCAAAATGAGATGAATGCTAGAATCATCGACATAAATAAATGCAATTTCTTTTTGGTGGCGATTTCAATTACATTTGGAATGTTATAAATGTCTGTCTTATAAATAAATGACTCAATGTTGATGGCGATTTCAACATGATGTATTAGTTATAATTTGAAAGTAAATGATCAATCATTTTAGTTTGTTTTCTAAACCCTTGACAAGTGAAACTGATACTATGTCATTGTCAATGTGAACAGTGTTGCTGCTCATGCTCCACCAGTTCAACACATCCACAATGATGTAGTCTTGTCTCTTTTCTGAGAATTACCCAAATTTGAATATGGTTAACATCAAACTCATTTTGCTTTATCACATGACAAGTGAGTCACATGATCAAAATTCCAAGATGATTTAGATGATGGAGTTACATGATCAACTATCACATGATCAAAATTTCCAAAATGTAATTAGATAATGTCACCAATGTAGGGTCTAGTATTTCATGCTGGCGTGAAGTGAACCCTACAAGTTGGAGATTAGATAAATGCTCAAATATTACAGTTTTATGTAATAGATATTGTATATTTTTTATAAATTGTTAACTAGTCATATATGGCTGATCAATAAATGTTTCATATGCACACATTTGGTAATCAGTAATGTGGCGATAGTTACAGGTAGTTACTTCAGTGTCAATAATAATGAAATTGCTTTGAAGGGACTTTGTTTTGAAAAGGAATGAAATGGCTGGTACATTTTGAGATAAGTCTCCATATGTGACCATTTGGTTTACATCAACATAATTTATTATCCTCAGAATGGTTATGTGGAACATGGTTAATAAATTGGTAAAGAACAGTTTATCTAGTAAGAAAATCATTTCTATTAACCAGTTGCTAGGTCCAAAATATGAACAAAATATGTAAAATGTTAAAGACAATACCAAAATGAGTAGGTGTATGTATTATAGAATGCATGTTTCATACAGAATTGTTTGAACAATATATGTTTTTCATGTTGTAGTGTGCTGTATACTTACATGTACCATTACTACAGCAGTGTATTATAGTGTCTATATTCATGTATATTGTTAATATTATATATTGTACAGTACCATTCTGATCTTGAGTGAATTGCATCCTTGTTAATCAACTCATCCTGTTGCTTAAATGTTGATTGTCAATTGCAATTTTTGTGCAGAAATTGATGTAATTAATGTATTTATAATGAGCATGTTGACTTGTATTGTCTTTGTATTTATAATGTATAACTCTGTATGCTCTCTGAGAAACGTTCAACTTATGAATAATTTAATCTTGTCAACCAAAAAAACTTGTATGACCCTAGGTCATTGACCCAGCTGAACACCAAAGGTTTTGGTTACCAGTTGGTGCTTCCATCTAACCAAAAAGTTAGTTTTTCTGGTTGGTCAGATTAAATCATTCATAACTTATATAATGTATAACATGAGGTCAGTGGAGGTGTAGTTAAGTATATCTCAAGGCATCTCATTATTTTTATTTTTATCCTATATATTGTTTGTAATACGACTCATGCAAAGAAAAGATTTTTACACCAGCATTGTGCTACAGAAAATATTGAAACTGAATTCCATAGTAATAATCTAAACAGATGCTTCATTGTAATGTCAGGATATGTTGGTACTTGTGATAGAAATTTTTCTTGTGTTAACCCCGTGAGCACTACCTGCCGATCTAACATTGCCTCTGATTGGCCAATTATGTGATATCTTTTTGCATGGTGAAATTATTCTAACAATGTTGCTGATTGGTCCAATCGATAATGAAAACTTCTTTTTGGCCAATCGGCAGGTAGTTCTCACAGGGTTAAGCTGAATCTACACTCTGCCGTTGAACGACAAGCAATTGGTTTGTGACCAATGAGATAGAGTGCTTTTTGATGCGTTAGGAAAAGTGCTCTATCATTGGGATAGAAACTAATCACTCTCTGCTCTACAATGGAGTGTAAAATCATCTTACAGGTTGTCATGGAAATCAGAATACAAAATCAGTGGACTAGTCAGCCTACAAGATATAATAAGCCAACGAAGTGTGCCAAATTAACATTGACATGTGGTGATGTCAGGAATCTTGCTAAAACCAGTGCATATTCTCAAAATTTGGACTTGACATCATTATCATGTTACTGGGAGCAATCAAATACAATTAATTGCACTCTTCTTGGGCCATTATGGTGTATATCAAATCAATATTACTGACAAGTGACTGATTTCTAGGATTGTTCACATTGTAAGATTCCAGATTTAGTAACAAGGTCCAATTTACCAACCTTTATGATCTATCATCTTCACTTCTGCGCACAACCCATAAATGGGAATATTCCCTTCCCAAGATGCCATGTCATAAGCGTTTATAAAGTAATCGTAGTATGTTTCCCTTACCCAACATATCCAAGATGGCCACCATGGGATTGTGCCGACAGAGTATATTTATGCGCTGTGAGCAAGCAGTGGGATTGCTGTGAATGAAGGAAGTGATCTGAAACCTACAACTTTTGTGTGCAATTATACTTAGTATGGGTTTTTGGTTATTATGTCTTATACTCCTGAAGTTTATTATTAAGCTCTTCAAGGAATGAGTGTAACATATCCCTATAATCTGTCCACTTTGAAGTACAAAGTAAAGTACGCAGTAAATCACAGTTTCTGTGTGCTGTAATGGCAAAGGGAATTAACACATTGCTATGCGCACACAAATGCACAAGCGTCTTAATACACGATGTACGATGCACTTACACAAAATGTGCGTACCTTACTTCGTAATTCAAAGTGAACAAACTGTAGACAAGAGAGCAACACTCATGCAATAATAAGATGTATATATATATGGAGCTCTCTCTATATTATACAGTGTCTGTGGATGTTTACATGTGAACAAAATGGTGCATACAACTACCTTCAAAGAATATGTGCTTGTATAATAATCACTTCACGACACATTGTGTATTTTTTTAAAGATATCAAGTAAAATGAACAACTTTCTGCTGCTGTGCAGTTTGTTTCTTTTATTTTACCCACTTATCTTCAATCAGCATCAGTTATAGGTAGTTTTGCCTTTCAAATGTTTTGTTTTCCATCTTGGTGCTGTTGTCTATATGAAATGGCGCCCTATGTATGTATGTTAAAGTATAAACTCACACATCATAGGTCTGTGACACATACACACACCATGTAGTGTGGTTGTGACTCTGGTTATGCACATTTAAGTGTGGTTACTTGATTGGCAGATATTTAAGATGCTGGAATTCCTTTCGCCTTTGTGGTTACGTTCAGCTAATTATTCAAAATCACTTGTGATTTCATTTTGAATGCTTAGATGAACATAAGTACTAAGGCTTAAGGAATTACAAGTTTTCTGTTGTCCTGAACTCTGCAAGTGAGATACTGATTAATTCAGTGAAATGCATTTTGTGTTATTAGTGACTTAGAGAGGGCAGCATACAGGGTTGGTTGACGGTACCATGTGATCACTGTTCTCTAATTCAAGTGAATTCATGCAAGACATGATTTTCATGAACAGAAGAAAATCACCATAGTTAACATAAAATTATTGGACTTGCAAAACAAAATTTACCAATAGTCTTGAAGGAGAAGAGAAAAGTTATCCATCACTATATAGAGTTCAGAATGATATAAAACAACCAATTATATATACTACCTACTTCATTGATGCTGATCATTGTAGTAATCATCTCTGTAGAGCTTTATCTTGGGTTGCTTCCAGAACAAACATAAAATTGAGTGTAAAAAATAAACAAACATACTTGCCAGGGAATCAACTCTCTTTGTCATTTGATTATCAATGTATGAATAATATTGTGATTATATGTCTCAATAAATGATATTTTTATTGTCCAATGTTATAAAATCTTGAACTTGTTGTGAATTGGTTTGATTTTTCTTGACTGATTTCTGATTTATAGTTGTTCATGCAGTGGAATATAGGGGCATGTAGAGCAAACATTGAATTGAAACTTGCCGAAAACAGTTGGCGTCTGTTTGATCTCTTTGTGTTCCCAATCAGATGATTTGCACTGTGCTTCTGATCTTTGCTCAAGGAGCTGATGTGACTTTCATGATTCTTATTATTTTTAAATTATAAGATTATGCACACTTCATACAAATTCCAGCCTAATATAAACTGTCCTTATATCCAACTCCTGGAGTTTTACCGACTAATGCAGCTTTGTATAGTAAAAGAAAGATAACATCGCCCCTGTAGTGATCCAGGGTGCACAACTTATAAGTTCCCCCCTAAATACTTTTTAAAATAAATCTAACAATATTTGACGAAAAGCAAACTTGTAAAAAGACGTGTAGTCTTATTTGCTTTACACTTATGGAACAAATTATAGCGTCACACGTCATTGCGTTTCAGTCACAATGGTTCATTATGTAAAAAGAGACCGCTTTTAAACTGTGTTAAAAGTTGCATTTGAGTCCATAGGAGTCAACTCTCAAACAATACTGCAGGCCAGGCCTGTTCATGTGTTTGGCTGACTGCTATGGGCTCAGGTGCAACTTTTCAAACGGCCTCTTTTCTTACATAATTAACCATTGTGACTGAACACAATGATGTGTGACGCTATAAATTGGTCCACAGGGGGGTAAGGGTAAAACAAATAGGGCTATACATATCTATTTACATTCTTACATTGCGTACAATATTTTTCGACTTATTTTAAAAAGTATTAGGGGGAACTTGAAAGTTGTGCACCCTGAATTAAGGAGTGCAGACGCAGGCAGTTTACATGTCATCAGTAGATTTAGGCAAAAAAAAAAGGGTTGTCTCTCAAACGTGCACGGTTAAGTAAACTGGGCTCAAAAAGAAAATTTTTTAACAACGCCATATCTTAAAATTCTTTCCATCATAATGAACCAGAATTACACACAGGATTACTTCAATACTCTACTCTAGGTAAAATGTAAGGGGTTGAACCTGTGTCCACATGCCGGAGCACCCAACTCTTTCAATTCTGTAGATTCACAATACGATGCGTCTTCAGTGGTTGCTGGTGAGAGGCCAAAATATGCAGTGCATTATGGGAACATGTCGACATCCAAAACCCGCGCAATGCAAGTACTACACAGGAACTTGTCATAGTTTGTTTAAATGTCAATATAATGATATTACACACATACACACATGAAAACAGCAATTGCAGTATGTCTATTTTGTATCTATTGATTTTATTATTATCACACTCTGGTGAAAATCCAATGGTGGCTAGAACGGCGATGTTGACCCGGAAGTAAAATATTGGACTGGCAGCGCATCATATTGCAAATTGTAAGACTTGGGTCAGACTCCTCCATATAATGTTGATGTGGGGATCACAAAAGAGAAAACTCACACAAATATTAAGATATCAGAGACAAAAGTTCAATTTGGTACAAATTTATTCACAAAGATTATAAAAGAGAAACTTTACAATAGTACTGTCAATAGAATGTTTTATGCAACAATTGAGCTACAGCACCAATGGTGCTCTTGTTTACACATACACTGATATTTACCTCAAGTACTCAAAAACTAAATGCACATATTGACCATGTGCAATACACGCACATGAACCTGGGAGTGCATTTTCAAAATCTGATCTAACTGATGGACTATACTCTGATCAGCTCGTAATAGGCGGGACTCATAACATTGTGGATTGATATAGAATGCGTGCGCAGATGTGCACTTTTGTGAATTTACGCGGGCGTAAGTTGGGATTTTATTGATACGCGCAGTAACAACTGAATAGTTCTCGCCTATTACGAGCTGATCACAGTACCAGTTGAAAATCAGGTTTTATCTCTCTCTCTCTGTGTCAGGTGGCGCTGTGTAGCGCTGCTGTGGTCTTCACAAGAGTACACCATCTCACTCGATCTGATGCCAAGTGCGTTGCAGATTTTATCAGATAAAGAGAATAACAATATATTGTTTATAATTTGTAGAATTTTACAAACTTTTTCACACAAGCAATTGAAAATTGATACTGTTTATTCTTAAACACTTGAGAATGTTCCTGCAATCTTATTGGTTCTTACCCGTGTGATATGACATGATATCACACGGGTCGGGGTGTGTGCATCGACGCGATACACATACTCGCAATTTGAACCAATCTGAGGCGCATAGCAACAACGGGACTGATCGATTTTAAGCCCTAGGTATAATTCCTTGCAAAATGTAGGATTTACTTTGATTAAAATTTGTAATACTTATCATATTTTTACTTGAAATGAAGTGTTTAAGAATGAGAATAAAGGTCTTGTTTTTAGCCACTGTCGTGCATCTATAGTCTCATAGAACACGGGCGACACATTATTTGTGGCGTAAAACAACTCGGCGATGATGTCGCCTGTGTTATATGAGACGATAGATGCGGCTAAAAACAATACCTTTATTCTCTAATTTACTTCAGCTTGGTGTAAGTTACATGTATGATTCTTTTAAGTATTATAGAAAGATGGGCATCTACATCTGGTGTTGGAGACAGATCATGAGTGTGTTAAATTATAGTGGCTGTATACAGAAAGATTATACTGCAATATCCATTGATTTGACACTACTTATATGTTAAATACCGTAGAACCTCGTCTACAAGCATATAGAGTGCTTTTGATGAAAGTTAAATGAATCCAGGCGCCATCCATCGACAAAATTATAACATTATGGAGTTTGAGCAAATAAATTACTCATACAAGCTTATACAAACAACTACTATCGTAAGACCAATCTATTGTATTGGCATATTTACGAATCTTTCGTATTAATTTAGGTCTAATCAAAAACACTCTATATGCTTGTAGACAAGGTTTTACGGTAACAGATAAGATAGCTCACTATAACCATGATCTTTGTGTCAACCGATGAAGAATATTAATTATTGACGAGTATCATGCATGTGAAAGGATGGGAAGCTTTGGAGAATGAGTGGAGAGGACATCTTTCCATATTAAAGGAAAGGAGTAAAATCCAAGTATAGCAATCGCAATACATGTCAGAAATTACCATATAAAGTCCCATTTGATTGAAAATTCAGTCCAGTATTTTTCTCATAATTTTCCAATTGTTTCTACAGGTGGATGATTCAAAATCAAATTAACAAACCAATTCTATTCTTAAAACATTGTTTTGTTTTGTATTGTTCATTTCAGGTTCACCTTGTCTACTTCAACATTTAAATACAACTTTGAAATCACCAGTATCATCCTGGCTCCTGGCAGTGCTGGTACATGTATCTTGCACCAAACATTTAACAACAATGAACTTGTCTAAAGCAATGACACTATGACCGTCAGTTAGAGCAATGTCTTTTTATCATATGTATTCCATGTAGTCAACTATTTCACCCACTGGTTGATCACATTTTTGATCCATTTAAAATATGTTGGATTTTCAAATCAATTAGGTTATTACACAAATTGGACCAGACAACTTTCACTGCATCTATGCATGCATCCAGGTAATTATAGATGTTGAATTTGTTGACAACACACAACAGAAACCACTGAATGATGTCATTTCAGAGAAACTTGCTTTTGGATTTCTTTTTATCTATTCTAATTTGTGTGATCAATTATATCTGCTTCATGGTCTGCTGGAAATAGTTCCCTGCACTCTTAAAAGTTTTAGTCAAAAAAACTTGACCAGAAATAGAATAAATCTCACATGATTTTCTAGTCAAATTTGATAGGTTTTGTTTGTGTCAAATTTAACTAGAATATTGTTTGACTGTTCTGTGACACAATATAAACAAGTCACAAAGATATTTGATTTCGGTGTCAAACTTTTAGAATCAATCCTTTTATTTGACACAGGTATAGAAAGCAAAATAAAAAGGAGAGTTTCAAATCAGTATAGGAATTGTCTGGCAGAGATCACATCCCAGACAGTGAAATCATCATTGAACTGCTTGACATGAGCAGGGCATTCAACACCTCAAAAGATCACCTAACTGAAGATGAAATCCATGTTGTGCAGATACGATCTTACGCCCCGTTCGCCCATCTTTTTGGGGTTCTCCAAGTTAAAGAGGAATCAAGGTAGTCTCGGATTGGAGTTTGATAAAGAAGGTTGACAATAAAATAAACTCTCAATTATATCTCAAGTGAGTGTCTCATCATTCGAACTAATTCGTCCCCTGTGGCATCCCCCAGCATAAAACGCCACATATGGTGAAGAATCCGGGTAGACTAGGATGGCTACCAGCAGCTTCTGACCACCAGTGTTCACTGGACACCCAAATCAAGATGTCAACGATTGGATAGACAGCTTCGAAAGGTATGCAAATTTGGCAAATTGGAATGAAAATAGAAAGTTTGCCAGACTGAAAAATATGATACAAGAACAGGCTGCATAGTGGCTTCGAAAATTGGATGGTGAAGTGGTAAACAACTATGACGTGCTAAAAGAACAAATGTTAGAGAAATACGGAATCACAGCAGCAGCTAGATTTCAGTTGAGGCAAAGTTTCATGCCACAATGTCATGAAACTACATGTACTTATCAAATTTGTCAATAGAACGATAGAACATTCTACTTGTGAAGCAAAAACAATCAACATAGGCATACTGGAAGGTGACAGCCTCGGCCCCAGATTGTTCATATTCTACCAGGGAGCAGCCCTAACACAGCTAAAGACCATACTTATGAAAACTCCAACGACATCAGCAGAAGGAACAGCCATCTCAGCTTTCAACAAACTGTGTAACATTTCAAAAATAATGAAATCACACTGTCAAAGAAAATGCAAATCTTTGATGTCTACCTATTTAGCAGCAGTATATTCTTATACAACAGCAAACTCTGGACATTGACAGAAACAATTGAGGAAAAACTGTTCCAAAGAACAATGAGTTGCCAAGTTTTCAACATTTGATGAACTCAACTGATAAGAAAAAAAAAAAGCTCAATATGAAAAATAAAATCAACCAAATAGAGCCAAAAAAAAAAAAAAAAAAAAAAAAAAAGAGATTACAATAGCAAATATTGCAAGAGTAATTGGTGATCTAGGGTGACTTTTTTGTCACTAAAGTGGGACCCCAGCACGAACAGATCACAGGAAAGGGAGAGAAATACATCCAATCATCATCACTACTGTTATTATTATTATTATTGTTCTTGATACCATTATCATTATTATCACCTTCATTCATAATTATTAAAATCATTATCGGTTTATAGTGAAAACCAATTTCATTATGTGCAGTCAATTATATTTTTACACGGCTATATGGATCTGCTGGCGCAGTAGTCAACCAACCAGGACTACAACAATTACCACTGCCCCAACTAAACATTATCAATGTCAACAGAGCTCAGAACTTGCAGCGAGAGTGTCATCTGGCATACCTAAATCAGATGCAACAAATCCCTCAAATAAATCAGGCTATCCTCAATACTTCCTACATGATTCAGACATGCATGAACCAGATGTATGTATTCCACTACAGAAGATAGGAAACCAGAGAAAGAGAAGGCAAAATTGGACATAGAGAAGCAAAAGAAGACAGACGAAAGACAAGGGCAAAGAGAAGATGCCAGGTCCTAACAGGCTGTCACTATTAATTATGCATGTGCGATTTCATCATATAGCGCTAGTGATTATAAAAAACTTGACAGTCTCCAAATTCAAATGGCAAGGACTATTCTTAAAGCCCCAAGAAACACCCCAGCAGAAGCACTTATTGGTGATTTAGGTTGGGAAGATTTTAAAAGTATGCATGATAAGGTAAAAATTAAGTATCTCTCAAGATTGCTTTCAATGGACTTCCATATATGGCCAAAGTTAATTATCAACGTTCTTCTTATTATGTCTGAAAACTTACATCCGATTTCTTGGAAATGGCTTAACTCAGTAAGGAGAAATGATATTGGTATGAGTCATATAATGGGTTCAAATAGTCATTAATAAGTAATAGTTTATCTAAGTCTTTCAATCATATTCATAATCAATACCGTGTGAAAAATTGGTATGAATCGGCATGTCGTAAATCTTCTTTGAAGGAATATGTTCAATTCAAAAAGACTCCTCACATAGAAAACTATTTTTCCCAGATTTTTATGGGATTGGCTGTACTTGGGGAAGAGGGCTTTGAACTGGTGCATAGGGAAATCAAAGAAAGGAAAAGAAACACACATCAGAGTGGCTTAAAATATATGAAAACTGTTGAGGCGCCATTTGATTTCTGTCCACCCAGAAATCACCCAACTTTACATTAGACCAGACGAGTAAATATTCGCTGACAGTGAGAGTGTCATCTGGCATACCTAAATCAGATGCAAGAAATCCCTCAAATAAATCAGGCTATCCTCAATACTTCCCACATGATTCAGACATGCATGAACCAGATGTATGGTATTCCATTAATCATTATCATTATTATTATTGTTATTATATACCATTATCATTATTATCACCATCGTTCATCATTATTATAATCATCATCAGTTTTTAGTGAAAACCAATTTCATTATGTGCAGTCAATTATATTTATAATGACTGTTTTAAAGTGTATAGAGAAGAATTTGCGGCAGAAGAGACAGCTACCACAACTCTGAAAATGCACCTGGTCGAGGATCATGCAATGGACCAACTAGCAAGATATGCAGTGGGATTGGCTGTACTTGGGGAAGAGGGCTTTGAACTGGTGCATAGGGAAATCAAAGAAAGGAAAAGAAACACACATCAGAGTGGCTTAAAATATATGAAAACTGTTATGAGGCGCCATTTGATTTCTGTCCACCCCAACTTTACATTAGACCAGACGAGTAAATATTCGCTGACAGCGAGAGTGTCATCTGGCATACCTAAATCAGATGCAAGAAATTCCTCAAATTAATCAGGCTATCCTCAATACTTCCCACATGATTCAGACATGCATGAACCAGATGTATGGTATTCCACTACAGGTATAGTATTATGCTGTAATGCATTTAATTTTATGATTTATCTTGTATGAATCACGGACCTGCCAACATCAACAGATTACTGGTGCACCATACATGGCAACAACAGCCACCAGAACAGAGGACACAATCAGAAAGAATGCAATGTCATCACAAAACATTTTACAAGCATTACATGCAGACAGCAAAAAACCCCACTAAATCTGGGTCGGTCAGGCCAGTAGAGCAGATGTCATTTTTGTCGTTGCCCTAGCATGAGATTTAAAAAGATTTAAAGACTAGCCTTCTGTAACATTATCCCGGGACTGGACTTCAGGCCGGAGTTTTAAAAGCTGATGAGGCTAAGGGCTATCGCCAACATGCGGTACATGGCATTGACAGCAACAGGAATGGAGCGGATAAGGAATAGTTTTGTGTCCTCTCTTGCCATGGATGAGGCACACACAATTTTCATTCAAGCCGATAGAGTGAACATTTCATATAAGGTGGTCACACAGTGCAGGTTGCAGGTGGGAAGAATTCTTTGAAGGATATTTTTAGGCCCTATGTTGAAATGATAAATGATTCTGATGTAATTTGTCCGAAGGTCATTGTGTACTGTAATGTTCTTATGTTGTATCATCTGTGTATATATACTTTCATCATTGTGTGTCTAATGTCCGTTTACCGTTGTCACCTGTTGCCATGTTCCACAACAAGATTGCTGATGTTAATAAGTTTCATGTTTTGTCTCTATTCCCAAGTCTGACAGTGTACAAATGTATGCACGGTGGCCTTTGGTTTTGGTATTAATACCTGATGTTCTGCAACTTTGGTGCACTACAATGCCCTTGAGGAGTTTGTACAAGAAAGAGGAAGAGATGGGAGTTTGCTGAATCCATTTTATATCAAAGTAATGCTTTGAAATGTGATGGAACTGGTATGCTGATTGTAATAATACCAGGAAGCAATCTAGAGGATCAAGGACATTTATGCACTAAGAAGTGGTTGCAATTTGCATTTAAAAATCATATTATCATCACATCAATGATCATCATCATCATCTTTAATACTGTCATTATTAATTGTTACTGTCATTATCATTATTAATTGTTATTGTCTGAGTTTTTCTTTGAAATTTACACACGACTCAAAAGCAATCTGTCCCGGGATTCTGTCCCGGATATTCAGCTTGCACCTGATAAGATTTGTGTCCTGCAATATAATACTTTTTCTTCTGATATTTTTTCTCTTATTTTCTTTTCACTAAAGTTATTATATTTAGATGCTCGAATCAGTATTAAGGAACCAGCAAACCATGAATAGAAAGCTTGATGAAGTACAGGGGGATGTACAAGATATTAAGCGTCTGTTGCTGCGTCCCTTTGAAATAGAGAATAGTAGATTAAAAGTAAATCCTAAAAATCATTTTTACTAATTGCTTATTATTGAAAAATAGGCCTATTATTATCATTATCATTATTATCACCATCGCTCATCATTATTATAATCATCATCAGTTTTAGTGAAAACCAATTTCATTATGTGCAGTCAATTATATTTATAACAACTTTTTTAAAGTGTACAGAGAAGAATTTGCAGCAGAAGAGACAGCTACCACAACTCTGAAAATGCATCTGAAAATAAACGTCACGGTATTAAAAGCTGCGTTCATTCAATCGGAATTCTTACTATAAGTTGACTCAAAAGCAATCTGTTCCGGGATTCTGTCCGGGATACACAGCTTGCCCCTGAAAAGATTTGTGCCCTGCAATATAATACTTTTTCTTCTAATATTTTTTCTCTTATTTTCTTTTCACTAAAATTATTATATTTAGATGCTCGAATCAGTATTAAGAAACCAACAAACCATGAAAAGAAAGATTGATGAACTTCAGGGGGACGTACAAGATGTTAAGCAGCTGTTGCTGCGCCCCTTCGAAGTAGATAATAGTGGATTAAAAGTAAGTCCTCAATATCAGTTTTACTAATTGCTTATTATTGAAAAATAGGCCAAAGTGTGGGGGAAAAGTTCCCATTTTGATGTTTGATTGTCTCTCTTGCAGATGTCACATGCAAGGAGGTAAATATCAGCAAATTAAGTGGACATCTGCTCATCCATTAACGGGTCGGGTCATTTGAAATTGATCTTCAAAAAGTTTTTTGATATGTTTATTAATTCCTCAAAGAGTAAAATTCAAAGTTTAACAAATAACAGTTAAAATGAAAGCCATTATTGGGGACTAATTGTTGTATCACTATGAAAGGCCTGACACTAATATAAACATTTGTTTCGGTGACCCAAGAAATACATCCAATCATCATCACTACTGTTATTATTATTATTATTATTACCATTATCATTATTATCACCATCGTTCATCATTATTATAATCATCATCAGTTTTTAGTGAAAACCAATTTCATTATGTGCAGTCAATTATATTTATAACAACTTTTTTAAAAGTGTATAGAGAAGAATTTGCGGCAGAAGAGACAGCTACCACAACTCTGAAAATGCACCTGGTCGAGAATCATGCAATGGACCAACTAGCAAGATATGCAGCGGGATTAGCTGTACTTGGGTAAGAGGGCTTTCAACTGGTGCATAGGGAAGTCAAAGAAAGGAAAAGAAACACACATCAGGTTGGCCTACAAACTATGAAAACTGTTATGAGGCACCATTTGATTTCTGTGCACCCAGAAATCACCCAACTTTACATTAGACCAGACGAGTAAATATTCGCTGATAAGGAATAGTGTTGTGTCCTCTCTTGCCATGGATGAGGCACACACAATTTTCATTCAAGCCGATAGAGTGAACATTTCATATAAGGTGGTCACACTTGCAGGTAGTTGAGAGTTTTTTGGAGGATATTTTTAGGCCATACGTTGAAATGATAAATGATTCTGATGTGATTTGTCCGAAGATCATTGTGAACTACAATGCCTTTGAGGAGTTTGTACATGAAAGAGGAAAAGATGGGGAGTTTGCTGAATCCATTTTATATCAAAGTAATGCATAGAAGTGTCATGGAACTGGTACGCTGATTGTAATAATGCCAGGAAGCAAACTAGAGGATCAAGGACATTCAAAGAAGTGGTTGCAATTTGCATTTAAAAATCATATCATCATCATCATCATCTTTAATACTGTCATTATTAATTGTTACTGTCATTATCATTATTAATTGTTATTGTCGGAGTTTATCTTTGAAATTTACACACATAAATAAACAATATTTCACTCAAGAACAAATATGTCAATAGATGGATAAGACAAGAAGTTGTGTCAAATATAACCCCCTCCTCCTACAAATCTTGCATGACACTGAGTTGACTCAAAAGCAATCTGTTCCGGGATTCTGTCCCAGATATTCAGCTTGCACCTGATAAGATTTGTGTCCTGCAATATAATACTTTTTCTTCTGATATTTTTTCTCTTATTTTCTTTTGACTAAAATTATTATATTTAGATGCTGGAATCGGTTATAAGAAACCAACAACGCATGGATAGAAAGCTGGATGAAGTACAGGGGGATGTGCGTGATATAAAGCGTCTGTTGCTGCGCCCCTTTGAAATAGATAATAGTAGATTAAAAGTAAGTCCTAAAAATCATTTTTACTACCGGTAATTGCTTATTATTGAAAAATAGGCCTATTATTATCATTATCATTATTATAACCATCGTTCATCATTATTATAATCATCATCAGTTTTTAGTGAAAACCAATTTCATTATGTGCAGTCAATTATATTTATAACGACTGTTTTAAAGTGTGTAGAGAAGAATTTGCGGCAGAAGAGACAGCTACCACAACTCTGAAAATGCATTTGGTCAAGGATCATGCAATGGACCAACTAGCAATATATGCAATGGGATTGTCTGTACTTGGGGAAGAGGGCTTTAAACTGGTGCATAGAGAAGTCAAAGAAAGGAAAAGAAACACACGTCAGGTTGGCCTACAATATATGAAAACTGTTATGAGGTGGCATTTGATTTCTGTGCACCCAGAAATCACCCAACTTTACATTAGACCAGACGAGTAAATATTCGCTGATAAGGAATAGTTTTGTGTCCTCTCTTGCCATGGATGAGGCACACACAATTTTCATTCAAGCTGATAGAGTGAACATTTCATATAAGGTGGTCACACTTGCAGGTTGCAGGCGGAAGAATTCTTTGGAGGATATTTTAGGCCATATGTTGAAATGATAAATGATTCTGATGTAATGTTGTATCATCTGTGTATATGTACTTTCATCATATTATGTCTAATGCCGGTTTACTGTTGTCACCTGTTGCCATGTTCCACAACAAGATTGCAGATGTTAATAAGTCTCATGTTTTGTCTCTATTCCCTTAAGTCTGACAGTGTTGTACATATTGTTGTATGCACAGTGGCCTTTGGTTTTGGTATTAATACCTGATGTTCTGCAACTTTGGTGCACTACAATGCCCTTGAGGAGTTTGAACAAGAAGGAGGAAGAGATGGGTGAGTTTATTATTACCATTATCATTATTATCACCATCATTTATCATTATTATAATTACTATCAGTTTATAGTGAAAACCAATTTCATTATGTGCAGTCAATTATATTTTTACATAGCTATATGGATCTGCTG
Organism: Amphiura filiformis; assembly: GCF_039555335.1. Taxonomy (NCBI): domain Eukaryota; kingdom Metazoa; phylum Echinodermata; class Ophiuroidea; order Amphilepidida; family Amphiuridae; genus Amphiura; species Amphiura filiformis. The sequence continues at coordinate 79,419,245 of NC_092630.1, read as the reverse complement.
GCGCAGTAGTCAACCAACCAGGACTACAACAATTACCACTGCCCCAACCAAACATTATCAATGTCAATAGAGCTCAGAACTTTCCATTACCAATGCCAGGTCCAAACAGGCTATCACTGCATGAATTGCAGCGAGAATGTCATCTGGCATACCTAAACCAGATATAACAAATTCCCAAAATCAAATGTCAACAGAGCTCAGAACTTTCCATTACCAATGCCAGGTCCTAACAGGCTTTCACTGCATGAATTGCAGCGAGAATGTCATTTGGCATACCTAAACCAGATATAACAAATTCCCAAAATCAAATGTCAACAGAGCTCAGAACTTTCCATTACCAATGCCAGGTCCTAACAGGCTATCACTGCATGAATTGCAGCCAGAATGTCATCTGGCATACCTAAACCAGATATAACAAATTCCCAAAATCAAATGTCAACAGAGCTCAGAACTTTCCATTACCAATGCCAGGTCCTAACAGGCTGTCACTGCATGAATTGCAGCGAGAATGTCATCTGGCATACCTAAACCAGATATAACAAATTCCCAAAATCAAATGTCAACAGAGCTCAGAACTTTCCATTACCAATGCCAGGTCCAAACAGGCTATCACTGCATGAATTGCAGCGAGAATGTCATCTGGCATACCTAAACCAGATATAACAAATTCCCAAAATCAAATGTCAACAGAGCTCAGAACTTTCCATTACCAATGCCAGGTCCTAACAGGCTATCACTGCATGAATTGCAGCGAGAATGTCATCTGGCATACCTAAACCAGATATAACAAATTCCCAAAATCAAATGTCAACAGAGCTCAGAACTTTCCATTACCAATGCCAGGTCCAAACAGGCTGTCACTGCATGACTTGCAGCGAGAATGTCATCTGGCATACCTAAACCAGATATAACAAATTCCCAAAATCATATGTCAACAGAGCTCAGAACTTTCCATTACCAATGCCAGGTCCAAACAGGCTGTCACTGCATGACTTTCAATCTAAAACCAATTCTGCCGATTACCGTGATGAAATGAACGGAAAGGTTTTCACAGAATGGTTCGAGGAGCAACTCTTGCCAAACATATCACAGAATAGCATTATAATCATGGATAATGCTCCATACCATAGCATGATCTTAGACAAAATTCCAACTTTAACAAACAGGACTAAAAAAGCTGATATGCGAGAATGGCTATCCAAAAATGATATTTCATACGATGATAACATGATTAAAGCAGAGCTACATCTCCTGATACAACAAAACAAACCAAGGATGCAATCCTATGTCATTGATACGATAGCCAATGCTCATGGTCATACTGTGGTTAGGCTCCCGCCGTATCATTGCGAACTGAACGCTATAGAGTTAATTTGGGCTCAATCACATGGTCATGTTGCCAAACATAACTCAACATTCAAACTTGCTGATATCAGAAAGCTTTTGGAGGATGCAATTGAATCCGTATCACCACAGAACTGGGCAAATGCTGATAGGCACGTCAGAGAACTTGAAGAAAAAATGTATGAAGCTGAGATCAAAATTGACACTGAACTATCACATGAACAGCTGGCCTCCTTCAGGTTTTATTTGGATGATGACAGCGATGATGATTCTGACTCTGATGATCCAGACTCTGAATACGATGAGACCAGAGTCTTAGCCAGAAATCAGAAACCACCCGTCCAAGCAGATACCAAAATTTGACCCTCAAATATAAAACAACTTGTCTATACCCATGGAAGGGTCACTGGGGTCAAATATGTCCTGATTTGGCCTTTACATGTCACTCTGAATTAGTCTCAAGTTCATATAACCTTAAAATCATCTGTTTTAGAGCTATCACATCTGTAAAATCCATTAAATCCACCCGTCTAAAATTAGATTAGCCCGTCTTAAAGACGGGTGGACGCATGGCTGGCTAAGACCTTGGATGAGACAGAGGAATGGATGGATGTTTCTGACATGCCCAAGTTTCCACAGTGGACGACCTTGGAGACTTCAAGCAACAAGTTTATTTTCAAGAAATGTGGCTTGCAGAGCGAAGTGTAACAGTCTGATCGACAGGCCATGCAGTTTGTTATCGTTCATCAGTTTCATGTGCTCATGATGCCATGCTTGCTCGGTAAGTCATGTAAATAAATTCCGAAATAACTCAAGCATTAAATTTAGGTAAAATGTCCCGGGTTGCTGTAACAGTTTGAAGAATAATTTCGATGTTGAAACTTTTACAATGCGATAATTGGCGTGTGTACATGCACCATAACAACACAACACAACACACGTACGTACGAGTTTGTATGTGTGATGTCAACTTCGGTAATTCTACCCAATCACGAGTGAGTTGGATTTACTTCCGCGTTACGCTGGCGTACATCGCTTAGTGTACGCAAAATAAACGTCACGGTATTAAAAGCTGCGTTCATTCAATCGGAATTCTTACTATAAGTTGACTCAAAAGCAATCTGTTCTGGGATTCTGTCCGGGATATACAGCTTGCCCCTGAAAAGATTTGTGCCCTGCAATATAATACTTTTTCTTCTAATATTTTTTCTCTTATTTTCTTTTCACTAAAATTATTATATTTAGATGCTCGAATCAGTATTAAGAAACCAACAAACCATGAAAAGAAAGATTGATGAACATCAGGGGGACGTACAAGATGTTAAGCGGCTGTTGCTACGCCCCTTTGAAGTAGATAATAGTAGATTAAAAGTAAATCCTAAAAATCATTTTTACTAATTGCTTATTATTGAAAAATAGGCCTATTATTATCATTATCATTATTATCACCATCGTTCATCATTATTATAATCATCATCAGTTTTTAGTGAAAACCAATTTCATTATGTGCAGTCAATTATATTTATAACAACTTTTTTAAAGTGTACAGAGAAGAATTTGCAGCAGAAGAGACAGCTACCACAACTCTGAAAATGCATCTGGTCAAGGATCATGCAATGGACCAACTAGCGAGATATGCAGTGGGATTGGCTGTACTTAGGGAAGAGGGCTTTGAACTGGTGCATAGGGAAGTCAAAGAAAGGAAAAGAAACACACATCAGAGTGGCTTAAAATATATGAAAACTGTTGAATTGCAGGGGGACGTACAAGATGTTAAGCGTCTGTTGCTGCGCCCTTTGAAGTTGATAACAGTAGATTAAAAGTAAGTCCTAAAAATCATTTTTACTAATTGCTTAAAAAATAGGCCTGATAGTGTTGTATGTATTGTTGTGTGCACAGTGGCCTTTGGTCTTGGTATCAATATACCAGATGTTCGTAAAGTGATCAACTTTGGTGCCCCTCATGCCCTTGAGGAGTTTGTTCAAGAAAGTGGTAGAGCTGGGAGGGATTGCAAGTTTGCTGAATCCATTTATATCACAGCAATGCTTTGAAATGTCGTGGAACTGATGATAACATGTTGAGCTACTGTGAGCGCAATATATCATGCAGGCGTAAATTTCTTACACAATATTTCAGATCGACCAATGCTGATGAGACTAAGGGCTATCGCCAACATGCTGTACATGGCATTGACAGCAACGGGAACGGAGGGGATAAGGAATAGTGTTGTGTCCTCAAAAAATACGTACAATTGTTCGAACAATAACTTGACCTGGTCAAAAAGTTGCCCTTCATATTCATCTTGAATTTACACTCACCATGGCCTAGGTACACCTGATTGGTAAGGAAGTCATAGTAGCTTCTCTGGACTTTGATGCAACTAAATATTGAATTCTGTTATGCATATGTCAATTCTTTGGGGGATCTCATACACATCTTGTGAAATATTTATTTCTTTTCTTGATTAATGCTGTTTTAATCATTTATGTGTAATAATTTGGTTGCAATTTTTTGATGTTTTATATTTTATTATTGTAAAAAATGACTGCAATTTGGCTGGTAGGCCACAATGTTATTTTTAATAAAATTGAATTCAATTGAATTGATCCGTTAATATATAAAAAAAAAATGGAATAGAATTATTTGAAAGAAACTATTTTAAATATGTGATCATTCATTTACTCAACAGGGTATCACTACGGCAGCATCTAACAGTCTCAAGTCAATATTAGCCTCTACAATCATATCACTTTGGAAAACGGCCTTTTGGAATGGGAACCCAGTACAAGAAACCACAGGCTGGTCATGGAAGAAATCTTAAATCAACGCTGCCATCAATATTACAAGGCTCTGATTAGCACCAGATGGTCAACAAAGAGGACTCATTTGCATATTTTGCAAATGGCGAGGTTATTGTTGTTTCTTTTTATTTTGCAGTTGGTCATAATTTGGGTACTACTACATACGCATCTTGTGCAATATTTAATCCTTTTCTTAATTAATGCTGTTTTAATCATTTATGTGTAATAATTTGGTTGCAATTTTTTGATGTTTTATATTTTATTATTGTAAAAAATGACTGCAATTTGGCTGGTATGCCACGATGTTATTTTTAGTAAAATTGAATTGAATTGAATTGATCTGTTAATATATTTTAAAAATTGGAATAGTATTATTTGGAAGAAACTATTTTCAATATTACTCAACAGGGTATCACTACGGCAGCATCTAACAGTCTCAAGTCAATATTAGCCTCTACAATCATATCACTTTGGAAAACGGCCTTTTGGAATGGGAATCCAGTACAAGAAACCACAGGCTGGTCATGGAAGAAATACTACATCAACGCTGCCATCAGTATAAGGCTGTGATAAGCACTGACGACAAAATGATCAACAAGGACGACTCGTTCGCATATTTTGCAAATGGCGAGGTGAATATGTTGTTTCTTTTCATTTTGCAGTTTGTCATAATTTGTATACCACTACCAGTAATGTCAATCTTGGTTTATAACACAATTGAATATTAAATTCATATTACATATGTTTTGTAATTGTAAATGATATATGGTTAATAATTTTTTCTCCCTCAGGTGCACTATGCTAAATTACACTTAGGGATGGAATTCACCTGTAGTTTTGATATTTTGCTTGCTACCTTGGTTTAATTATTTGCTATGATTTTATTTATTTTTATAACACAATTGAATATTAAATTTATATTACATATGTTTTGTAATTGTAAATGATATATGGTTAATAATTTTTTCTCCCTCAGGTGCACTATTCTAAATTACACTTAGGGATGGAATTCACCTGTAGTTTTGATATTTTGCTTGCTACCTTGGTTTAATTATTTGCTATGATTTTATTTATTTTTATAACACAATTGAATATTAAATTTATATTACATATGTTTTGTAATTGTAAATGAAATGGTTAATAATTTTTTCTCCCTCAGGTGCACTATTCTAAATTACACTTAGGGATAGAATTCACCTGTAGTTTTGATATTTTGCTTGCTACCTTGGTTTAATTATTTGCTATGATTTTATTTATTTTTATAACACAATTGAATATTAAATTCATATTACATATGTTTTGTAATTGTAAATGAAATGGTTAATAATTTTTTCTCCCTCAGGTGCACTATTCTAAATTACACTTAGGGATAGAATTCACCTGTAGTTTTGATATTTTGCTTGCTACCTTGGTTTAATTATTTGCTATGATTTTATTTATTTTTATAACACAATTGAATATTAAATTTATATTACATATGTTTTGTAATTGTAAATGATATGGTTAATATTTTTTTCTCCCTCAGGTGCACTATGCTAAATTACACTTAGGGATAGAATTCACTACCGGGACAACCCTCATAGAGCACAGACATTGGATTGTCTGTCAAGAATAGAGCAGATGCGAGGAGGAATTTGATAGAGTGGAGAGGCAATATAGGTGTAGGGCATACACAATCAAAGAAGATATCAAAATTATCCCGTCTAGATTTATTAACACCAAACAGGTCTTTATTCCTATTGCCAATGAATCAAATGGAATTCACCACCAATCCTATATCAGTATCTTTTTCTTCCTAATCTTTAATTCAGGGCTTATAATAAAATGGATATAATCCACATTAACAACTATCACCAATTAATTTCAGCAGAGAAGCTAATAAGTGCTTCCATTTATTTTCTATTATAGCTTTGGTATTTCAATATTATTTGTTCAAATAGCTTCATATTTACTTATTTTAACTTAATTTTTGAATTTCTAATTTCGTTAATCATTCCATTATTCTTCTTAATAAATATTTTGTGTGTAAATCCAGAAAAGGAACTTTTAATTTTGATTGCTAAATTGTATATCCCAAAAATGTCACACTGGATTGAACCAGTTTGCCAGTCATCATCAATACCAGCATCAGCAGTAGATATCTACTCCATCAATACCAGCATCAGCAGTAGATATCTACTCCATCAATACCAGCATCAGCAGACAGGAGATAGTTAACTCTCTACGACAGTGAAACTTACTGTATGGAAATTGCCATTTTCCAAGATCAATGATTTCCAACACATTATATCTTACCTTAGCAGGAAAAAATGAGAAATGTTATCTCATTCTGTTTCATAGGATTCTTCACAATAACAGCATGAGAAAGTCCCATAAAAACCTTACCAAATATGATTCCACAATAGAGAATCACATTCTCTATCCACAGCCTTGTGATACTTTACCATACCCTAAATGACGACTACTTGGAACACATCTCTAGATCAACTTATGGTGTGATAAGTGCATATAAAATTGATACACAAAAAATACAAATATATGCAAATGTAAAATTTCCCAAATTTTATGACCCATGAAAAGTTTCTCAAGATTTTCTGACAGTTTCCACACCTTTGCTATCCTATTCAAATCCTATACATAAAATAAAAAATTGAAATTCAGAATGACAGCTTAGCCTACAGATGTGATATTTAATGCTTTAAAATGTGCACCAAAATTGCAAGTCTGTGAATTAGTAAAAGCTCTTACCAAAACACTGCAAAACAAGGGTTTCAACCATTTTGTTCACAAACAATTTTAATTTTGAAAACAAATATTTCTGGCATCGGGAGTAGTCATGGTAGTGTACTCACAAACACTTGAAAGTGACTTGTGTTTCTAGTTAATCAGTATAAAGGTTTCAATAAAGCATCTATAAAAACTCTAAATTATCTGAAAAATCAACCTATTTGATATTGTTCTAGACCATGATAAATAATGAAGTTTGAATTGTAACTACTCATGTGGCATCCTTTGGAAGTATAAACAATAGTTGTGATCAACAGGCACTGTTTGACTTTGCTCCAAGAGCATAAATAGCAGAGGTAATCAATACCTGGGGTATAATAGATGAGACTTGTATGAATTATTTGAAATTGTTCCTGGAATAGAGCTAATATTATAAAATACTGTGATCAGTATATGATAGATCAGGGTGCACAACATAGTCCACAGGCCTGATGACACACTGTATGATTCAATGGGTTATCAAGAAGAAGTTTTTCAAATATCAAATTCAATAGCATACAATATATATCGTTATTATTTATATCAGGCTTTTGAGAGATACAATAAAACTGTATATTGTACAATATTTGCAAAATACCTGGATGCAATACAATATTTGTTTTTAATATTGTACGCGAAACGCGTACGCGTCGCGCGTTACCATGGTGACAGCACCAACACACGTCATGATACAACAGCACAACAATACAGACACCGTAACGGCTCACAGGAGATTTCGTACTGTGTAAACAAGTAAAATCACAAACTTAATTCGAGGCAATTCTGGATGATGATAACCTTAGGAAATATAATCCACATCTACAAATAAACCTATATATAATTATTCTGAAATTTTCTTTGGTGAGTAAAGAGCAGAAAACAAGAAGGTCAAGAGATAAGCTTTAGTATAAACATTACAATACACATTGGTTAAACCCGGTGGTTAGGTAAGCTTAAATTTTCATTTTACTGCATAGCAAAAGCCTGATTTAAATAATAATAATAATAATATTGAATGGCTTATTTTTGTGTGATACAAGAATATATTGCACTCGATAGAAAAATATTCTTGTATCACACTCAAAGCCATTCAATATTATATAATTACATTTACATACCCTGATTACAACTGCATTAACATGATTCACTTTAGTAAACATTCTATTGCAAAATATACATAATATGTACAAAATGTCACATGAAATATTGCAAATTTTAGAGTTGTCAGCAAGTGGACAGTCTTACTCGATCTGGATTTTTACAGTTTTTCCATATTATTTCTTACATCACATTCCAAAATATACAAGTACAAAAAGTTCACATTAAGTATTGTTCATTAGATATTGCAAATTTTTCAATTGTCAGCATCTGGGCAGTCTCTCTTGTTAGACAAGATTTTTTTTTACAGTTTTTCATATTATTACTTATATCACTCTTTATATCAAAAGCTACATTTCCAACTATGACAAAAATAGAACCACTTTACCTCATTTAAACACCAATTGAAACATTACATCAATAATTATATGTGATACAAGCAACCAAAGTGAGTAAGATGTTATAATTATACCATTATTTTCCTATTTAGTTCAAGATTTACACATAGCATAATATACACCTGCCCATAGTGGTTGATTGCATCACATACAATGTATACATACAGGTGTCTCATCCACATTAAAACTATGACCCATTTTGACCTTGTGGTCAATTTGTTCCTTTTTAGATCTGCCATTCTTTTGGTTTACTCCCTTAGTTATAGCATGTTATCACATTTTGTAATAATAAGGCAGATGTACCTACCTGGTAAGGATATGGCCTAAACCAGGGCCTAAACTTTTCATTCAACTTTGTATGTTCTATGAACAAATATTTTTAGATAAAATATACTTACTTTTTACTAATTTTACAATTTTAATTCCATATAATATGGAAGAGTTAAGTACCTTGTTTGTATGCTTACAGAATTAATGTTGATTCTAGAACACTTCAAAGTATTTCAGAAACAACAGAATTCAGTTTGGATATGATTGGAAGCAGATTGGTGAGCTTGCATTGCGTGCTAATGAATATATCCCATCATGCCATATTATTAGACATGCGCCACCACAGCAGTGCACATATCGTTTCGACCAGGGTTGCCAAACCCACGATTTGGTAGCCCAATTGGGCGACTTTTGACGATTTTTCCCGCAACTTCCTGTCCCATAGAAACCAATGGTTAAGAAAAAATTTGGGCGACTTTTCAACATGGGCTCCCGCGACTTCCGATAGTTTCATGCCCCATAGAAACCAATGGTAAAGAGAAAAATTGGGCGACTTTTCAATTATTTGACCACGAGTCGGGCTGAAATCTTTTGGCAACCCTGGTTTTGACAGGGCTGCAAATTTGTCAAGAATCATACAATTGATTCTCACAACAATTCTCCTCAACTTCCTATATTCATGCCTATTCCACATGCATGCAGCAAGTTAAATTCTTTCTTGCGCAATGGGTAATTTGTGAGAACCAAGTTTGATTCACACAAAGTTTGATGGAATTGTACCCATGTTTGAAGAAGAAGGACCAGCTTTAAATTTGAATGGTACTAATTATTGATCAGGCCCAGGTGTCAATCAACCTGCCATTCCATTAGCAGGTGCAATTTAATGCTACATGAGTAGGGCTTCTATGCTCAATCTGACATTTGATTTGTACCCAGAACAATAATTACATGATCCATGTATACATATCAACATATTATACTCAGACTTGCTAATACAGTGAGTGTATCCTTTCTATACTCTCAGATATTACCTGCACTGAATGACAATTCAAACAGTATAAGCCACCATTACCATCTCATGGGTGTAGTGATGAGGTCAGCAAGCAGCAGGGGTCATAAATTTCACTTTGTAGATGCATACATCATCTTCTCTGATCTCTAGTACCTGGTCACTGAGTCCACATGAAAAATATATCTGTTGAATATGACACACAAATCATTGTGATCAAATGAGGCAAAATAATAGTGCATTTAGATGGAGTAAATTGTAGCTTGATTGTGTGAGAGCTTGGATTTCAACTGCAAAAGAGAAGCAACTTTTGATGTAACTGGATAAAATTTGGCTAAATATGTTTTATTTATTTAATTAATTATTTATCCACTGCAGTGACTGCACACATAGTTTCAGTATCATGTTCACAAATTAATTTGTCGGTCTGCATTCACACCAAAAAATGTCAGTATCTCAATGGCTGAAAAAATTGCTCTGTGTTGTGCAGTTGTTCTTAAAAAGTGCATGTTTATAGTACTTCAAAATCACACTTTTGATGCTATGGGCCCTTTGTACACATCTTGCTACTGAAACAAGGTTCTCCATGCAAACACATGCATAAAGGGCATTTTTGTTCTGCATGCTTCTCTTGCACATATTTAAGTAATGCACCAGAATGTTTTCCCAAGTCGTACCTGGTAATTAATGCATGTGTGTATCAAGCCTGGAAATAAGCGGGCAGAGGGAGCAAATTTGCCATTGTTGAGCCACCTATTGCTCCTGGTTCTTGTAAAATTTGCATGAAGCAGGAGCAATTTATTTTAGAAAATTGCTCCTGGTTCCAGTTTTGCACTTGATGCAGTAGTGCTGGTATGCTATTGTATATGCAGAAAATGATTTACTATTTGAAAATTGCTCCTGTTTCTTCAAATATTGCTCCTGGTGCTTGTAAAATCCAAGTGCACCAAGAGCAATGTTCAAAAACAAATTGCTCCTGGTCCAGTCTGCTTACTTCCAGGCTTGGTGTGTATGAAAGGTATACAGATAAAGCACCATGCACTTTGTAAGTACAACCTCGTTTTGAGGCGACCGTGCAAATGGTGAATATAATGCCATGCATATTTCAAAATCAAAACTCGGCACTTTAAAAATGTAAATCAGGATGGTGTAGTGCTGTGGTCGACATGCCTTATGTCGACGTCGGCATGTATCCCGACATGTCGACATCAAAAAAATTCTAAAAAAAAAAAAAAAAAAAAAAAAAAAAAAAAATTTTTAATTTTCAAAAAAAATTTTTGGCCAGAAAAGCAAGTTATAGGCCCAAAATTACTTGTTATTCAAGGTTGGAAACCAGAGAAATACTGCTACTAAAAAAAAGTAGAAAAAATTTGATGTGGGTAAACTTACCAAAGATGTTCTGGTGGTACCACTAGGGCAGTTCCTCTTGTCTCCTCTCTCCATCCTTAGAACTGTTTCCTCACCTTCTTTGGTCATCACTGGTTTCTCTCCTACAATAGGTACGGACAACATGACATTATAGGTATCTTAAATATTTCTTGGTCTAATACTTGGCATGCTTGTCCAGATAATTTAAGCATGCATCTTACACTATATACATGTTTAGAGAAGTCCTTTTCAGAGGGCTGAGCTTTCGGAACTCTAGCGAGTGCCATCTTCGGAGCGAAGATGCGTCCATGTACTACATGTACATTAACACAATATCTCAGTTCCACCTTGGCCAATCTGATTACACTCTGCATCTAAGAATGCAAAGAGCAAGATATGGCTCCAAATTATATAACTGTCACACAGTGACCAAACCAGTGAGCCTCAACAATTTATCAGTAAAGGGCAAAATCATGCAATTTTTATCTTTGCATATATGGCCATTTCCCTATTGGTTTGTGAGCCTTGTAAATGTGTCAGGCATATTGTAAAAAACAAGACCCACATATTCTGGTTGAAATCCATACATCCCCTATGGAAGACATGACTGTAATCTCCAACAAAGGGAGTGTCAATTTCCAATGAGGCTACCAGATTGGGTAACACCATTTGAAATTCATACTATTGGTAAATTATGTTTACAAGTCCAATCAATTAGTTAGTCAGTCATTCAATCACACAAACATAATTTACCAATAGTATGATTCCTAACAGTCCTGATGAACTTATTCAAGGCATTTGAAATTCACACTCCCTATGTGGGAGATTAAGGTCACATCTGTCATGGGGGTATGGATTTCATATGGAATAGCCCATTTGGCTTTCATTTTACAAGGAAACTTGAATAGAGAATTATACCTACAAGGGCTGATATATAGCCCCTGATACTTACCTAGCTGAAATGTGTGTCTATTTTGATACTGGGATACACTCTTGAATGGACAAACTGTGTATTGGGTGATACCTTCTTTGCGCTCAAAACATGTTTGGCTAAGACGATAAAATTCACCATGCTCACCATATTTCTGAAAATCAATCAATCAAGCAATTAGTTAGTCAGTCATTCAATCACACAAAATAACACTTGAAGAGATTAGTGCACAGTTGCAGCAATTACACGGACTACTGTTTTCTATTTTCTTATATCTTGTTATCTAAAGAGTGAAGGGTGAGTAACAAGAGGACAGTAATTGAACCAAGAGTATGTGAATAAGAGTATATAGGAGAAAGGCTATGGAGAATGAGAGAAAATATTAAGAGATAGCTAAGAGTGATTGAATAAATGAGATAAGGGTGAAACATAATGTATTGATATCATCATAATCATTTAGCCATGTTTGCTAGCCAGATATTACGGGAGCACAATAAATGGACACATAGATGGTCAGAGTCTAGAGAGGGGAGAGACAAAAGAAGAAAACAGACAGACAGAGAGCAGGAGGGAGAGACACAGAGATGTCTCACCTACCCCATTCTGATGATTGATGCCAGCTTGTATGTACTGCTGTTTGAGTTTGGCACCCGTCTTCTGTATATAAGCTTCTTGTTCTTGACGTTTGATAAGATCTCCACAGGTGTCAATACAAGGTGCTGTATTGAAATCACGAGTTGCTGGATGACCTGTATGATAGCAAACAATGCACAGCTTTAATATATTTCTCTCTTAATCTGTTTCCTCTGTCTGTCTCTTTTTCATCCTCTCTGCTAATAGTCATTTTGTCTTATTACCTGCCGTCTGTCTCTCAAATGTATCTCTTTCTCCCCCTCTCTGTCAGCCTCAACTTCATAAAATGTTACAAACATCTCGCTTTCGATCGACCACTCAATTGATTGATTGACCATTTATCAAACAGACAACTACATGTGTGTGACACACTGGAACTAGGGAGCAAGTTTGAATCAGAAAAAACAAAATGTAATAGAAAAATTATGTACTAATTCTTTTCTTTGAGATCAGCTGAAGTATGGACCTAAGAGGTAATTAGGGCATAACAGAGATTTCATCAAGCTTGAGCAGAATCAACTGGCTGCAAGCCTGATGATGGAAAGCAGTACAATTCAAGAGACATAAATAAAATCCCCATAGATTAAAAGAGAAACAGATGACACCCCAACAGGCAAAGTCCCAATACTTTGTATGCAATGAGAATCCTCACATATGAAGGCTGATCGTTATCGCCCCAATCTAACAAATTACACACAGTGTTGCATGCTTTTGCGCTTACACAAAAGATATCAAGACTGCACTTTCAAAAATACACATATAAAAACACAGAGCGGGCGTATCATTTTCATCTCCTGCACGTCATGGAATAATCAACAGTTCTTAACTGATGATGCTGGACTTTACCTGTTAGGGTACCATCTGTGTGTTTTTAACCTGTAGATCCCCCATATTACAGATGAACTATGGCTGACAAGAATGTGTCATACTTTGTATGTGCAACAGAATACAAAATCCGTCATTCATCATGTTGTGTGCAGTAGTTTGTTCAGGATTTCAAATGTGTGGAGGCAGGGTCTGGCTCTCAATTTCCCCCACTGACTTCACACATTATATCTCAGAATTATCTCTAACCTTTGCCCTCATTTAGGCAATGGCTAGTAATGGATTCCGTACCCCCCTCACTGACTTTACAAATCATTCTCATAAAACGTCTAAATCTCTGACTTACCTCTGACCTTTGCTCTACTTATGTCCTCATTCCATTCATCACTGGCATCACAGCAATCACATATGCCATCATTCACTCTGCTGGAAGGAATGTACTTCTCTTCTGTTTCACAGTAAAATCTGCAGTGTGAAGATAGAAAGACACAATCAATCACCAATCCGAACCCTCTAGTCTCAGGTGAGCAAATTTTATGATTTGAGTAACATTTTTATCTTCTTCACCATCTATAGAACTAGATTTTATAAATTCAATTTAGGAGCTGTACATTAAACCATGTTCAATGTACAATTGACATTGTGTGTGGAGGGGGTAAAAAGTACAGATATAAAAGGTGAGGATTATTGCTTAAATGGTTTCAGGTTACACTTTCAGGGGAAAATATGGCCGATATCAACTTTACCACATTCAAGTTTGTCTTGTGGGTGACTGTGTAAATGGTTTGTAGATTTTAAGATTCTCAATAGGGGACTGACAAAACCCAAAATTTCCAGTTGAGGAAATGTTCTGAGAGGGGGAGGGTGGCCAAGGTATCCCCCTGGAAGTCAGAACACTTTACGAAAAATAACTCAAAAGTAACCATTTGTGAGGTGATCACAGTTTTTTTTAATCCACCTGGAATTATTGTAGGGGGAAGGCCTGAACGGTATTTAAGCCCACACACCCGAATTATTGGGAGGGAAGCTGAGCCCACACTAAAGTTTTATTCAGATTTCCTTTGACAGCTTAACCATTGCGTATACGTGCGCGACGTCAAGCGTGTGCATTGGACCTTGTGCAAATAATATGCGCTGGACGGCTAGCAGTACGCTTAATTTGTAAAAGGAAATCTGAATAAAACTTAGCTACAGGTCTGGTTTCTAAGCCTATGCATAAACCTGGACAGTGATGGATAACTGCAATGTACATATATAGATAGGCCAAGTATTTATAAACAATTCATAACCTCATTAATAAACGCGATGCGTGCGATCCAATCATATTTTATTATTTATGTAAAACGCGAACGCAAATCGAGGTCATTAATATCTCACAATTGACCGCAAAATGCGTAATTGTTCCAATGTCGCACACAATTGACTTCTGCGTGCTGCGGTATTGTGCGTCCAACAAACTCTTGCTGCAGCTGGCTGCCGTATTTGGATTGCGGCGCTACCATATTTGCACAGATTGTGATACGCACTTTTGTTATTGGTCGTTCTGTTTTAGCCTGATCGATTTTTGGCAAGGGAAGATGTAAAAATCATCTATTTTTATAAACATTTGAGCAAAATTTTGTGTTATTTTGTAAGGTGAAGAGATTAAAGTGACGGTTATGAATGAGGTTAATAACTGCGCATCGGTTATTTGGAGGGCATTGTGAAAAATCTAAACATTTTGCTTTGGACCTCGGAATATCCCTCGGGGCTACGCCCTCGGGATATTCCTCGGTTCCAAAGGCAAAATGTTTAGATTTTCACAATGCCCTCCAAATAACCGGCGCGCAGTTATTAACCTCTAAGTAACACAGTTCAAAATTGGCAAAGTGCAAACAATAATTAATCACACAAAATGTCTATTTTTACAGTAAACCACCCAAATCCAAAGTACATATAAGTTTACCTTCCATTTGGGCAAGCATCTGTGGCCGGTTCATCCGAGCCATCTGACAAGCAATCACAAAAATCATCATTGACTCTTGAGAACTGAATGGAGACAGACTTATCTAAGCAAACAAAGTGTCCTAATGCATCTGGCTTGTACAATGCTTCATCCGAAGAACTCACTCCAAGCACAGCCGATTTGACTTTTTTCTTCACTGCATAAATTTTATTTCCATGTTCATTTCTTGTTTTTTTAGTACCATGATTAATAAATTTGTAACTAAGCATTTGGAACAGCATAAATATTAAGGCCACTATGATGACAATGAAAACATATGTCAGAATACGACGGCGTCTACACAATCGTCCAAATCTTGCCATTTTAAGTATCTCACATCATCAGATCGCATTTGATTGACTCCCTTGTAAAACCTGTGGATGAAACATACACAATTGATTTAAATCGACACAAATTAATGAAGATTTTGTTCTGGGGCTGAATTATTCAAACTAGAAACGGATCTAGAATACTTGAAATTGATCAAAAATATCCCAAAACAGCCTCAAAATAACTGAAAAATAGTAACTTTTATTCTGGTTTAAGTCTAAGGGCATGTTGGAGAATGATCATTCAACTCCAAAAAAAGAAACAATCAATTTTCATTGTCTAGATTAGGGGATTAATGAAAAGTTATACCTTGGAAGATTTGAATGGGTATGGAATGTAAACAGTGATGCCAACACCATGCCTTGGGTGCATAATTGGGCTACTTGGCGTTTATTTGCTGCTACAGTGCCCTGCTGATTTGCCTAAAATTGGGCTACCGTACTTTGCAAGAGTCAAGTTGTAGCAGTAATATGACTTAATTTCTTATAAATTTTTAGGTTTTTTAAGTCACTGAAGCTCCAAATTGTAATGTTTTGTGACCGTTTATTTTATACAATAAACAGAATTTATATGGTACCCTGTATGAACATTTTTAAAAGCATTGGAAGTTAAACAAGTCAAGTGCTTTTCTGCCCAAGCCCAAGTGGGTGAAGTACATTCTAAATCACCCAAATTTGCCAAAAATGTCAACGTTGTCTTACATGTACGCTTCTCTACGTGCACATGCGCGGCTATCTGCGTACAACAGCTTACTACGCACAGCCACGCACGCAAAGAGTCTGTTCCAATCCATGATGTACATGAATTAAATATATTTTGACAGCTATATCCACCATGACCACGGTCCACATCGACACGATCACTGACGATATAGTCAAAACAACAAATTCTCGATCATGAAAGGATATACCTCCTGCGTCAGCGTACTTTTCATAGAATAACACGATCGTGCGACCTGCATGACCGAACCTTGTCCTTGAACTTGCCAAGCAACGACCGTGTGATTGGTCAGTTCTAGTAAAAAGCTGTGTTTGCGCCGTAAGCGCCGGTCTTTACGTCGTAGTACGCTCGACGCAAATACCTGCGCATACCCAAGTTGGCTCTCATGATCGAGAATTAATTATTTTGGTTATTACTGCATGACTGTGTATGTGTAGCTATCACAGTATCACTAGTATCAGTTGTCAATCATGGCATGCTATAGTTAGAACCTTTCGAACACAAGTCTTGAGTCTCGTCTGCTGACTCCTGATGTAAAGCTTTACACTGACAGTTGCAGTCACAGTCAGTGACAGTGTGAGTGTCACTGTCAGTGTCAATGACAATGTCAGACTGTCAGTGAGTGAGTGTGAACAAGAATTCCACTGGCACTGGCATGCATTGCCGGCAATGCGCCAATGCCAATTTTATGAATTTGAACTTCATTTTTAAACAGCAAATGTACTTCGCATTGGTAAGACCACACCTTGAGTTTGCTTGCGCTGTATGGGACCCCCATAATGTGTCCGACATCCAACGAATTGAGGCAATACAGCGCAGGGCAGCTCGGTTTGTATCCAACAATTACCGGAGAACCGAGGGTACGGTCACTGGTATCCTTCAAAATCTAGAGTGGCCTTCCCTTGAGCAGCGAAGAAGACAACATAGATTAACAACAATGTATAAAATTCAAAATGGTGAAATTGCAATACCTATTCCTGAATATGTTCAAGCACAGACACTTAAAACTCGTCAATACCATCCCCAAAGGTTTAGAGTTATGACACCTCACATAAACACCTACAAATATAGTTTCTTCCCCGGACAATCATAGAATGGAGCGCCCTACCTCCTTCCGTGTATATTGCCAAATCAGTTGACTGCTTCAAGAGTTGTATTAATAATATGTAATTTAATGTATTTTTTCTTCAGTTTTGTATATAGC
This sequence comes from Amphiura filiformis, assembly GCF_039555335.1. Lineage (NCBI taxonomy): Eukaryota > Metazoa > Echinodermata > Ophiuroidea > Amphilepidida > Amphiuridae > Amphiura > Amphiura filiformis. The sequence goes on along the minus strand of NC_092630.1, from coordinate 79,401,564 downwards.
CATGTTGTATTCAACTGGCGCCTTTGATCACCTCAACTAGATATTGCTTTCATGCAACTTTGTTGAGTATTTATGTAGATGTAGATTTGACTTGTGCATGAAAAAGAAATAACTAAAATTCATACCAAGAACCGACAAGACACAAGAATGATCTAAACCATATTATTTACGCCCTGGAGTCCGTACCAGTTTTTCATTTGACTACAATTACTACATCACCCCTAAAATAAACCGCTCCAGAAGAGGCCACAGCAACCAATTTCAAATAAACCAGACCAGGACCGACGCATATTCAAACTCATTTTTCCAAAGAACCGTCAAGGAATGGAACTCTCTCCCACCTACAACAATCAACCAACCTTCCATAGCTACCTTCAAGAATTCCCTGACAAGTGACTGTGTTCGACCACGCCTCAAAAACTAGCCCGCTCTCATCACACCTCCAGTTTAAACTCCCCAGGAGTATTTAGGAGGTCTACCAATCCAAGATCCAAGATCCAAGCAATCGTGTGTCTTGGCAGACAGTAAATTTCAACCCATGGGCGCAGACATTTTGAATAAATTAACTATCGGCAAAAATCGGAAATGATCGAATTTAGGTCAAATTTACCTCGATGCATATCATTACTTTTATATTTACATTATTTGACACAAGTATCTATGAAATACTTATTTTCTGTTACAAAATTAATTTTAAAGATATTTTTAGAATATATTTGCTGCATATACATAACAATTTATTTTAAAAGATATTTGAATTGATACTTTTTTTTGTAATAAATTTACTTTGACCCTTGACACTTCGAATTCCAGTGACGTAATACGTTATTATCGCGATGTATTTCGCGAATGCTAATCCGATGATCAGATGATACAGCGGAAAAATACTGAATCAAATTTGATCGTTGTAGCCTTTCAATGGGAATTTGTTTCAGCTTTTATTGTCTAGAAAAGGTAGGTTCAAAGATATGAATCTGTGATCTCTTAAACTGTAATAAATGGAGTGATATTATGGTATAAATCAATGTTACGAACTTCCGTACTAATTACACGATTAAAAATCATTCATTCATTTTCATGCATGCATATTTGTATCAATGACAATGAATGGTATGGTGTGAATCATTCACTGAATGGCTATGTGTGAATGAATACATTTTTGATACCGGTCCACTGGCACTTTTCATGGTAAAAATGCAGTGAATGGCGATCCTGACTTTTAGACAGGTTATATTTATGCTCTGTAAGGTTTATATTTATAATAATTGCTAATTTAAATTTATCAAATTAAACTTTCTCATCAAAAAAGAACAGGTTAACTTGCAATGCTTGTTTTAAATTAATTTCAACTCACGTACATGAAGTACGAGTACTACAAACTTTGATAAACAAACATACCTGTCGTGTAGGTCAAGCTTTATTTTGTTCCAAAACAGGGGGCATAAGCGGGGGGTATGTGTGGCTCACGCATGCAATAGGTGACCCGGGCCATCCGGGTACTTATTTTACATGACGCTACAGTGGCAGTGCCTACACATGTTTACGCTTTTCAACCCACAATAGACCGTGGAGCAGTGCGACTAGTTGAAGACTTGTAACAGAGGCTGATTCAGTTTGTTGACATTTTGTTTTGACCTCGAATCAAGCATATTTCGGGCCGATTTCGGTAAAATAAGGGTTAAATACTTGGCGAAAATTGCATTTTATGTGAAGCTGAACACATGAACATGTAGTTACTTTATTTTTGTTGTTGGCTGGAGGCGCCATGTCGAGAAGTTATAGAAATGGTAGTATTTTGGCCGATTTGAAAAGGGACAAACCACAGAAAACTATAAATTTGACTTCTGAATCGGATTTGTTGTCAACGGAGGTCAACGGCTTGTGACGTCACTCCGGGTCACCTATACAAAGGTATTGCCGGCGATTTGCCGCGTGGTAACGCGAGTCCCTCTCGCAACTATTTAATTACATGATTAAGTACGGTAATGGTTGTTTTTTACTCTGTTCAAAACGTGATATTATACATATTTTCTATAAACTTTGCCAATGTATGGACCAAAGTCAGATTTTGTGCACATAATTTTAGGCCTTTTTATCAAAATGTATATTTTGGACAATTGTACAGCTATTATTTCTACCCTAGGCTACATGTATGACGTTTGAAAGTTTCTTTTTATCAAAGTGGCTGGTCCAAATATTTAAGTGCAATATTTTGTTATGTTATTTATTAATTACTGTTTTATTAAATTAAATTCTTTAGTGCATCTGTGTGTGTGTGGGGTGTGTATATGGAGGGCTGATAGTTCGGGTGTGAGTGATAAAGGTGTTTGTGTATGTAAGGTGTGTGTGGAGAAGATGTAGGGGTATGTGAGCTGTGTGACTGAGATTTTGCCTCAACAAGTGCAATTAATTTCTCTGAGTAATTTTATGGTGTTTTCATGTATATTTTATATGTTTATGTCTTTTAATGTAAACATTGCAAATGTATTATTTCATGTAATTTGGCCTACGGGCCACAAATTTGAAATAAATTTAATCTGAATCTGAAAAGTGTCCGCAAAAAACTGGTCATCGCTAGCATCTTTGATGAAGAAAAATTAGAATATTCATGCCGGGACAGGCCAAAAACCTTACCTCAATCGTACAATCCACCCGATGCATGTCATAAACAAGCATCGGGTGGTTGTGTTTCCAATTCAAGCCCTCTTGTATTTGGTGTTCCACAGGGTTCTGTGATTGGGCCAATGATGTTTGTTATTTATACCTTGCCAGTGGGGGACATAATTCGTAAACATAATGTCTCATTTCATATATATGCAGACGATACTCAATTGTATGTTTCCTTTTGTCCTAACATCCCGGGTGCTGCTGAGAAGGCGTTACAAACTCTTGAAGCCTGTATTCACGAACTGCAAAACTGGATGAATATAAATAAACTCAAACTGAACAGTGACAAAACAGAATTTTTCATTGCTGGATCCCATTATCGCCTTCAAAAGCTTCCGAATCTTGAACTCAAAGTTGGCCAAAGCATTATAAAACCATCTCCAAATGTGCGTAACCTCGGGGTGATTTTTGACAGTCATATGTCTATGACAAAACAGGTGAACTCCATCGTTTCCTCTGTCAACCTCCAGCCGCAACATCAGAAGAATACAGCATCATTTGGATACGGACACTAAACATCATGTTGTCCGGGCCCTTATACTTTCGCGTTTGGACTATGGTAACAGCCTTCTCTATGGACTCAAGTCTCAAGATCTTCGCCGCCTTCAATCCCTTCAACACAAAGCATCCAAGCTAATTTTCTCCGTCCCTAGACGTACTGATCCAAAACCTCTCATGAACAATCTTCATTGGCTTCCGATTAGCAACCGCATCCAATTCAAACTCTGTCTTCTGATTTATAAGTGCCTGACTGAATCTGCTCCGCGATACCTCATCGATTCAATTAGTCTTAAGCCAACACCGTCCAGTGGCCCTGTTACAAGATCTGCCCTGGACAGAACTCTCCTAAACATTCCCATGTGCAAGTTAACCTGTGGTGATAAGTCATTTACAGCTGCTGGACCGTCCATCTGGAACAGCCTGCCACGGAACGCACGGGAAGCTTCTTCTCTCACACAATTCAAAAAGCTGCTGAAAACTCACTTGTACAATTTTTAGTATTTTTCATTTTGTCTTTACATTGACTTTTCTTGTTTTCCACTGGCTGGTTATTGTTTGTTGTTGGTAATGTAGTTTTGTGCGTTTAGATCAATTTTTTGCATAAGCGCCTTAAATCACCTTTATGTATGTATGTATGTAAGCCATAATTTATATTCATTGTTGTAGTGACAGAATGTCTCTGTGTATTGTCCTTGCAGCTGCAAGATGAGTTGTCAAGCTGAATTTATACTCGATCGCTGAAACACCACCAGGAAATCACCTGCACGTGGTTGTTAAGAACTGAGCATTCTCTTGGTCGGGCTGATGTCACAAAGGGGAAATGGCCTTGTAAAACCAGTGTGCGCATACATGTGCAGTTCCCCTTTCTCGAGCTGGTTGCTATGCGCGCGCTTGTGCAAAGGGGACGAAGGGGACAATGTTCCCGGATGTCCGACAAGGTGAATGCTGACTGGTCCAAGTAGTTTTTTTAAACCAATCAGGTTCTAAGACTTACTTCGCTTTTCGTGGTCGGATACCCATGAAGGCCGTCACGTTCATTGATTGGCTTCGCCTTCACGATCGCGATAAATGATTTTTATACAACCAATGAACCAATCACAAAACGGGTTATGGCGCCTGTCATAAATTTTGCACACATCATTTCCTGGTGCAAAAACGAGCGAGTGGTATAATAAAGTCAGCGTCACACCTGTGATTTATGAAGCCAATCATCTTCTCTGATGAAGCATCTGACGTTTCTGTCTCTGTGTGAAATTTGCGATTCTCAGCAACGGGATTCCATGAAATTTACAATAAATGTATGTTATTCTGCAGGATCGGTAATAATTAATTTATGTTTTATGTTATGAATAGTGCAAGTTGAAGTTAGTGAGTTTGTGGTTTCGTAAGTTATGTACAAGAGTGTTCTCAGGAAGCTAATAAACCATCCTCAAAGTATATCGACTGTATACGGTATCGGAGTTTGGCGAATAGCAGGACATATCACACATGAAGTGTGATGTGTCCAGACAGGATATAACGTGATATGTACACCAAATACAGCCCCCGAAATGGTCTACTTTTATAGCCAAAATAACAAATTCTCGATCATGAGAGGATGTACCTTCTGCGTCAGCGTACTTTTCATAGAATAACACGATCGCACGACCTGCATGACCGAACATTGACCTTGCCAAGCAACGACTGTGTGATTGGTCAATTCTCAAGCTGTGTTTGCGCCGTAAGCGCGCCGCCGGTCTGTGCGTAGTACGCTCGACGCAAATAACTGTGCGTACCCAAGTTGGCTCTCATGATCGAGAATTTAATATTTTGGCTATAGCACACCTCAACTCCGAAGCAGTTTAGTCATTGTTAAAAATGCGATCCCCAGCCCTTTGCTTACCTTTGGACGAATTTGTAGCAGTCTCCGTGTCGAAGAATGCCCGGTACAAACATAGAAATGGCCATATTCAGGGAAGTAGCTATAATCAAATTTCTTGGCCAAACTGGAACACTGTGAACGCTAGTGGCTCCGCGATAAACACACACGAATAGCGCTGTACAGAAGAAGTATTATACACGCGCCTTACACTGCGTACACGCTTTGTACACTACATGGGCGTAACGCACACGTTCCAGTTTGGCCAAGAAATACTTACTTTGATTACGGTATAGGATATTTTTGGTGCTGGGGGGCATTTGATGAAAATCTTGCATATCAAATTCGGCAATTTTTGCTAAAATGGACCAAATTCTTGACCAAGTCAATAAAATGGTGTAATTTTGGCTTCTGAGTGGTGGGCTCCAGAGCTAAAATTGCAGCTGAGTGGTGGGCTCCAAACCTGAGTGGTGGGCTCTGCCGCCCACCACCGCCCACTGTTAGCTACAACCCTGGCCATATTGCTTCAGTCCCGTTAATATTTCTTCCATACTCCAATGGTTCCAACTGAGTTCCAATGAGGGCAACACGATGATAGTCTCCTACACAACCAGATTGTGTCGGCCTGACACTCCTCGATCCTAACAAACCTGTGAGCCACATACAGTCTGGCAGCTGGCCTCGAGACCAATTTTATACACATGCGATGACGTATAAGCCAATTGTAAGCCTTAGCTTGTTTTGCCGTTTAGCTGCACTGCTCATGCGTCATGCCGGTCAGCGGCAAGCAACATGAAAGGATGAAACCAGCATGAGAGCTGCCATTTTGACATGTGCATTCTGCTCGTGAGAAAAATTACTTTTTGTTGACGTTTATCAAACAAAATTTTCAATATAATGAAAGACAGAGATAAAAAGAATTTATCGCGTCTGACGTCATCTGTCAATCAAACTCGAGCACATTTTATTTACAAGTGTCGTGATGATGACTTGCTGAACGTGGCGGTATTAGCGGGTGCCTTATTGTTGATTTTGCACCTTCAAACATACAAACCATCTCAAAAGTTAGGTCTTTATAGTAGGAAACTTTCTTTCGCGAAGGCACCGTGTCAACAATGCCTAGAAAAGTTGCTTTTTGCCTTGTAAAAGTACGTAATTTTTCGCCATTTTCTGCTATTCCTTTTCTCCGATTGGCACCAGATTAATCGGCCTTCTTCTTAAGGTCCGTTCATATTACCACCGCATTTGCGATGCGTTGGTTTGCGATGCGGTGCGTTGTCACACTGCATCGTACTGCAAACTATACTTTGATCAGCTCGTAATAGATGGGAAATGTTAGGCCGAAAAGTAGACCCACGTTAAGGGGGTACTACACCCCTGGCCAATTTTGTGCCTATTTTTGCATTTTTCTCAAAAATTATACGGCATTGGTGACAAGTAAGATATGTATATTATAGGGGCAAGGACTTCAACTATTGCACTGAAAATTCAGCAACTCAAGGCAAGTAGATTTATTGATCAAATATTGGTTTCCCTCATTTTTGACTGTAACTCCACAACTGCTGTCTGTGCTGAAATAAAATTTCCAGTGCAGTAGTTTTAGTCCTTCCCCCTATAATATACATATCTTACTTGTCATCAATGCTCTATAGTTTTTGAGAAAAATGCAAAAATAGGCACAAAATTGGCCAGGGGTGTAGCCCCCTTTAAGAGTGCTATTAGTTGACCTGTCTGTCTATATTTTGTGTGTTAAAGAAAGTAGGCAAAGTATAAGACTTGGATTAATAATTTGTGATGCTTTTGCGAGATGTCACAAGGCAATTTTCAAAATAAAATATTTTGATATTAATCCGCGATGTTATAAGGGCCGCCGATTACGAGCTGATGAAAGTATACTGCATTGCGATATCGTTTGCGAGGTACCTTCATAAAATCAGCATCACTTCCGTTTTGCATCAAGCTCAATCGTCAAAAATAGATGAATTTTGGAACAAAATATTTAAAAGCTTGTTCGACGGAATAAAATGTATGCTTGTAGTACAGTTGAAAACAAGTTGAAAAAGTTCAGCGATCTTTTCTTTTAGACCACCCACCCACATGTGGAGGGAGCGTAACCAAACTGGCTGCGTAAGAGATTAACTCTGAGGCCGCACTCGCCATCCTAATCCAAATAGTGCGAGATATTTTGAGTGATAGCCTACCAAAACCCATCTCAAATTATGCCGTTCTGACCACCATGTCCATTTCAGATACGCTACACCGTGTCGACAGTCTCTTTAATTATTTTTTCCCTGAAATGAATCGCGTCCTAATACTCCATTGGTGAGCGACGGGTGATTGGTATTTCACCAATTGATAAGATAGCTCACCTTTCCGAACGCAAGAAAAGGAGTCCTATCTGATTGGCTAGAAACTGATCGCTAGATCGCTCAGTGATGAGTGTACAAACTCATATGTAGAGATGTATTCAATTCCATTTAAATCAATATTCTATTATTGATGATGCAGATAAAGAAAGTTGTATTATAGTTGTTCACTGTGCTGTATTGTATTATAGACTTGTGATTTAATATTCTATAGCCAGTGCTACAGCACTGTGGTCTGAGCTGAATGGGCTACATGTATGCTTGTTCTTTTCATAATAATTAATTATATTCTCAAACAGTTGAATATACATTATTATCGTATGATTTAAAAACATGTGTGTTTAAAGAAAACAGCAATCGTAACTTACATGTAGTTAATTGAAATTCTAGTGAGTTAATTGAAAACAAAACCTGGGTTTTACCTGACAACAAATCGAATTTTCTTGTAATGGCAACATCACAGGGGTTATTTTTAGGTCAAAAATAGCCAAAATAGCACAAAAATATGATTTTTGCCATGTTTTAAATATTTTGGACTTGTGCTGTGACATTTTACAATAGAAATGAAATTTCTACTCAATTTATTTTTAAAGTTACAGCTATTTTAAAAAGGCATTTCGTGATCCACAGCATCATCCCCCACTTTTCTCAAAAAAAGTTGAGATTTTTATATCACTTGAAACCTCTGGTTGTGTATGGGCATGATCCGCATGAAACTTGGTATTTAAAGCTAAATTTTTGGAAGGTCATTTCGAGGTCACCAGGGGGTCATCTAAGGTCAAATTAGTAAAAACTGTCGGATGGGCATGAAACTTGGTGGAAGGTCATTTCGGGGTCACCTGAGGTACAAGTTTACTGACCGCCCAACCACAGGGGGATCACATGGTTCGAGAACCGCCTATTTTTTGGTTTGCAAATTTTAAATGTTCAGATATATGATGCGAGCATAGCAAGCAGGAAATTTTTCATATTTGATGTTTCTGTAGTGTTTTTCCTAAGCTGTTTTCCTAACCTGAGATGAAAATTTATTTTTAAAATCATTTTGTGTGAAAGCAACAAAGCATGATTATTTTTTGTACATGTACATGCATGGTACGTACATACAAGTTTGCGTTTGACCAGATAAGCATGTCACATGTAACGTAACACGTTTTGCTCTCAATTTATGGCACAAGACCTCAAAAGATATGTTAAATTGAACCAAAATGTTTGTCATGTCATCATTCTGTGAGCAGTGCGTGCATACCCTGAATGAACTCACCCCCAGACAACACACACCAGAGGGAAAGTATATCTGGTCCAGTCAGGTCCACACAAGGGAAACACCAAGAAATAACAACAACTTGATGTAAATACCTGAACCTGTACTATGTAGTGTAAATCCTGATTGGGGGTTTTCAATATTTTCATTTTGATAGGGAGGTACATGTGTGTGCCCCTATGACACTACTGGTGGACATGTATGTTAGGCCAAATAAAAAAAATAACATGTTTCACGTCCCCTCCCGCTTCCTTTTTTGAGATTTCTTCAATTATATTTTTATTTTTTGAAATTCAGTCATAACTTTTCTAAAAATATGTCTAGGAAGTAGAGATGCTTTCTATAGCCTTGCTGATAATCAAGAAACACTTTTGGAAGGTTTTGTGATAATTAGAGGGGGCCTATCTCTCAGAACAACAAATAAAAAGAGGCCGCCTCCTTTTTTAGGCATTATTGTGTGCGCTAAAACAGCTCTAATTATGGGTATTTACACCGATTTTGCGATAAAAAGTAAAAAACCAGGACGTGAAACATGTTTTTTATTTTACTTGGCCTTATTGAATTTGTTTGATTTGTGAAATGTTATTGTTAATTGAGTGGGTTTTTTTATCACTGCTTTCCAAGCAGGCTCACATGCATGTACATGTACATGTAATAAAATGTTATTTTCAACAATATAGGCTTATATAATATAATAGAAACTTGCAGTGTAATAATGAAATATTTGCAGTAAAATTCATACTTGAAAACAGAGCTGACAGTGTTTGTTTGTATCATGTATACAATGTACATGGTAGTATGTGTTTTATGTAACATGGTAGTATGTGTCGTAGAGTTAAATATGGGTATTTTTAGGACACCAAGGAAAATATTTTTCAAGTATTTTCTAACAGTAATACGATGTTCAAAGCCCTGTGTAGAAAGTGTGTGTAAAGGTGAAGGATCCATGGCACTACAGGTGTGATATCAGCTCATCTTTTGTGTAATACAGATGCTTAATTCACACTGAACATTATTTTTATTTTTTATTTCAGATTTGGTGATAAGAATACCCTTGTGGGCGATTAATGATGACAGCATAGGGATTCTACCACGTCAATTGCTCCATCTACCCAAAGAGCACACCTACACTTTGATGTGTTGCCATGGCAACCAGAGTGTCATGAACATGGAGGTAAATGTGGATGAGTATACAAGTGTAGTCTGCTGGCAAGTAATTGGTGGATTGTTCTTGGAATACCAAGTCATTGAGAATTGCAATTGAACTTGATTTCTTCCCTCATACATTCATGTATAACTGCACGTATTGTTGATCTGCTTTTTGTGTCGTGAAGAAGACGTGTGTTTTGAAATTGCATTGAAGGAAATACAGGTTGTGATTATACAATCATTACAGAATTACTTCTAGGTGATACATAGTAACATTGTGACAAATATTAACTTATTCTTGTGAGAAGTAACATAAACATCATTTTTCATGAAAAGCCGCTCCGAGTCTGATCTCAAGTCGCGGACTATTTGGGATAGTGTGCTGTTTAGCGCCGCCAACATGAAAGGGACTGAAGGTGACACGAGGTCGGTTCATTCAACCGCCTCGCAAACTACCACCGATTCTGTGAAAAGGAAGCGCCACACTGGATCAATCTTTCCTCGCTTCTGGCAGAATAAGTCCAAGGCACGTAAAGGAAGTACCGGCTCTGATCATAGTGGGAGCATCAATTCCATGACGCCACCGCCCAAGTCGGGACGCCGTGTGAGCGCAACCCGTAGCCCTGGTGCTTCGTCACATCTAAGTAGCGCTTCCAGGCGAAGTGCCGGAAATACCACCGAATGTCCCTTTGCCTTATGGAAAGACCAAAAGATCAGTTTCCTGAAATCATGACCTGCGAGCATCGCTCATGCCGCGAGTGCCTTAGACAGTACCTGAAAATTGAGATTACAGAGAGTCGAGTAAATATTGCGTGCCCTGAATGCGCGGAACCTCTTCATCCCAACGACATCAAGATGGTACTTCAGGATGATGCTTTGATGAGTAAATATGAGGAGTTTACTCTGCGTCGACTGTTGATGGTGGATCCAGATTGTAGATGGTGTCCTGCCCCTGATTGTGGGTGAGTAATGCCTTGATAGTGTCTCTATGTGCATGGTGTGATGTAATGTTCTTGTAACTGGTCAGTATGATTTGCCTGAAGTTGGAAGTTTTCAGATAGACAAAAGTGAATTTTTGTTAAACCATCAAACTTCACACATATACATCTCCAATATCAATGTTATTCAGTAAAATTCACATGCTACTCTCCTGTGTGGTATATCCATGTAGCAGTTGAAGAACTTTTTAGAACTCTTTTGATAATTACTTGAAATTTGTGATATGTGTATATTCAAAATATTTTTAAGTTGTACCAATCCTGATGTCATTTGCATGGGTACAAATTTTGTTTGTTGTCAGTGAATGTTTTTTCTTTCTACCCATCCATAGATTTGCTGTGCTAGCCAATGGGTGTGCAAGTTGCCCCCAGCTGTTTTGCCAACGTCACGGATGCGGCACCAGCTTTTGCTACCACTGCAAGCAAATTTGGCATCCTAACCAAACATGTGATGCGGCAAGACAACAGAGGTCCGGTATTTTGCGCAAGAATTCACTCTCATACAGCCAAGGATCGGCATCACGTAAGTAATAGCTCATCAGAGTTGTGTTACCTGGTACTATAGTACATTGTGCATGCAAGTGTCCTATGTTATCAAGTGAAGAATACTTGGCCTAGACTTTAGGTAAAGAAATTTGGGACAATGAACACTTCATTTATACTCTATTGTTTCTTTGTAAATTGCATTGTTTTTCATAATTTCCAGTAATGTGTTGAAAATAGGTTGTGGTTCCTGAATACAATTTACCAATATCTTAATAAAATTCCAAAAATTTACCATGGCATACGTACGGTATAAGAACTCAAATACTTTCTTAAAAGTTAGCCTTTGAGTGATCTAATGATTCCTAGTGACGCTTCCAGTATCATCATTGTCTAACCATTGTAAGATTGGATATTATGCTATTTAGCTTATTTATGCATGTACCTGGTATTTAAAATAAACAGTGACTGGATTTAATTCTAAATGCTTTTAACTAAGAAGTTGCAAGGCAAAATTATGCAAATATAAATGACCAGTCAACATTTTCACTAACTGTAAATAAATATTTTTAGAAAAATACAAAGAAATTAATAAAAATGGCTTACAAAAATGGTATAAAACCAATTAAAATCACTCAGATTTGCTTCTGACAAAGAAATATGTGATCAAATGTTACAAGCGTTGCCTTGCATTTTAAAATTATTTGACACCATGTACTGAGCATGTCCTAACTTCCAGAAATTAACTTTGGAATCATTTGAAACGGGTTATAATACTTGTTAAAAAGGAAAATTTCCTCGCTCATACCCAATATTTTGTTTAGAAAGTGCATTTTCACAAACATTTTTTTTTCTGGTCAAATGCAAGTACATGTATGTACCAAGATATTTGAAGGCCCAAGTAGGTCAAATAGTATGCACATGAAGGGCTCTAAATACACAGGTGCTAATAGCAATTCCACCATCATGAAAATACACATGACATGTGTGTTGGGGTGTGCGTGCATGTGCATTTATTTGAATATTTGTACAAAGGAGCTGTTTGTAGGAATTGTAGTTGGCTGGGATTTGTTGATGAAAAAATGACGATATGTGTATGCCAGACATACACTGCCTGCTGTTTTCATGTGAACTTTTTCAAGTGTTTGAAACGCAACCAGTTTAGAAATGTATTTTCTAATGCTGCAGCTGAATTTCCATTTGTATAAATTATTTCCTGAACTGAATGTCTTTTTTTGGATTGCCCCCCTCCCATTCCCAACTGGAGAAATTGTGTGGACTTCCTAGTAAATTTGTGTTCTTTGTGTGTATTGCAGCTGTTGTTTAGCCCTTTGAGGTACAGCATCAAAGTTGCAAGAGGGATAATATGAGTCCAGCAAGGGTGAACAAAAATATTGCACTGACATGTGTGATTGCATTTTGTAATGCAATGCAAAGTAACCGGAGGGTAGAGGCCAACGAACGCAATTCTAGTCTTTGTAGAGTCGCATTTCAGTGTGCTGTAATGCCAGCAAAAATGTGATAACCATAAATGCATTCAAGTGTTCTATTTTTTGTTTCTTGGCTCCCTAAATAGCTTACTATACATTTTGATCAGTTTTTAGTAGACTATGCTTAAAAATCTGCCACATATAGATCTTTGCAGACTTTCCAAAAGTGAAGTGCTATGAGTACTAAATTCTAAAAGATAAAATTCTTTTTTGGTACTTAATTGTGACACTTATAAATACTAAACAAAGATTTTCTTTTGTTCACAAACTGACATTCATCTTTTTTCAAATTGTCATTAAAAAGTAAAAATTATAAAGTATATTCAAAAATTAAAACAAATTTCCATAAGACATCTGGACAAACTAGTATAGATTTGAAATCTGGTCCATTATTTGTCAATAATTATTAGTCATACTATACTACTAGAACTTAAAAATAATGGCTGTTTCATTTAGTCCTTTTTATGGTGTATGGTATGTAATATCTGGAGCGAACCAGTTGTAAGATCAGTTTCCATATATTTGAAGTATTTTTCCTTAAAGAGCATGTAATATGTTTGAAAAGCCCCTCCCTTATTATAAATGGTCTGTTTAAAGTAAACGTCACAACCTCTGTAAATTCACTAAGCATTGCTAAGTAGTAAGCAACACTCGAATGATTCACAACTTGAGCATATCAATTTATGTACGTGCAAACTAGTCAAAAGCATTAACCAGCCCATCCTATTTGTGTTGTGAAGCTACAAATTGTACATGTTCACATTCCCGTACATGAAAATATGAACTTCACAAGTCACAAGGAATTTAGGCAAATTTACATGCTAGCATAATTATATTTCTTTGTAAGGTCATTAATTACGAATTTAACACAGCAAAAATTATGATTATTTCCAAATTGCAAGAATTAAGTGCTGTAAAAATACTGTACTTGGCAGTACAGGTGTGTATACAAACTTCATCATTGTACACTTTCAGTTGTATGTGGATATTCATAATTATGTCCATGAACGAATATGATACACTAAATGAAAGAACTGTTGACCTTGAACGTGCGTCAAAAACCCAGAAGTTTCCTGGTTCACTTAGAGTTTGAGTGTATATATTTCATGTCTTCAATACACACCATAGTCATATCGCCAGAGGAAGGAGAAAGGGACATGAGCTGATATGTTTAATTGGCAATTAATTAGTCATTAATATCATCAACATTGGATTTTTTTTTTCACAATTAATTTATAAAATTCTTCAGAAATCTTGAAATACATGAGATTATTTGCAATGTTTCTTGCATCACTCTCTAAAATATACATATTTGTACATACAAAAATGTAAATTGCATTTAGTGATGGGGTGCTCCAGGAATTCAGGCTTCAAATCTGTCTTGTCAAGTGACACACCAATAATGACACTTCATATTCAAAATATAACAAGACAGCTATGTTCATGTGATGATATCGTCATCATGAAATGCTTTACTAAGGTGTTAACTGCTTGAAGCAAACTTAGCCAATTCATTATCTATCCTAAATTCTAGTCGTCTCACAATATACATTTTTTATTGTAAATTGACAACAAGTAGTGAAGCAGATTTGGCAAAAAAAAAAAAGAAGGTTTGTCTCAAAGCTCACGAGAAATTTAAAAACATATTTATGCGAGATGCGATTTTTTTTTTTTTTTTTTATTCCTGACATTTTTTCATGGTATTGTGAGAAAAAAGTCTGATTTTCGCCGATTTTTCTGGAAAAACTTTAAAAAATTTTTTTTGAAATAAAAAAAAATTTCCGCATTTATTTTTTGTCAAATCATGGGATTTTAAAAACGCGCGCGCAAGCTTTGGGACGAACTTTTTTTTTTTGGCCTTTGCAAATTATAGGAGACAAGTAGAAAAAGTGATCTCGCCAGGGATTCAAACCCAGGACCTCAGGTTAATGAGACCTGTGCCTTAACTACTTGGCCATGGGAGCTTCATGATTAGGCAGGATGAAATTTGAAAGTAAGAGCAGTGCATGCAACAATCACTTTTCTACTTGTCTCCTTTATTATTTGTGATGGGGAACCTGATGAAATATTCTCCTTGATCATGCCAAATGTGGTGTTTTCCAAGTGAAGACATTGATTGATTGATTGATTTTATTTGGTTCCATAATACAAAATACATAGATAGGCCTATATTATATAACAAGATTAAAATACATTACATATATAACACTTAAAAATTAAAAGATATACAATGTGAAGATAAAAATACACTAGGAACCGGGATAACCCATAAAGCCAGTGTTTTGTAGTCAAATGAGATCTCTAAAGTATTACATAAAATTTACAACATAATAGTGTGTAAAAGTTCAAAATGTCACATTTTTACGTCTGCAAGGCAAAGGATATCCTAAAACTGTTCAAATTTCCTGGTAACCTACAGTATTTGTTTAAGCATAACTGTACTTTGTAAGTTTGCTAAGGTGACTTACCTATGCTCACATTGCTTTACGTGCATTTTTATGTGGGCTTGCGAGTATTAAATCTGTGGGATGTGTTTTAAAGGTTCCCATGTTGCATGGAGCTACTTGTACAATGTAGTTGGGTGTAACCATAATACTATTAGATTTTGTACAGAAAAAATGCATCAATAGCGCTTAAATCATAAATGTATCCTGTTGCTGGGTCAAAAGGCACTATGTCATTGTATGTAAAATTTGTATGTGTATCAATATGAACAGCCACAAAATTTCATCCATTCGCTCCGAGATAAAAAAAAAACTTACTCCATTTCACCTCGAGATTGAGGACAGTGATGAACCCAGTTGTACCATACACGTACGTGACAATCCACTCTGTTATACATACTGTGTGTTTTTTAAGCATGAAATTTGTTATATTCATGATATGAACAAAAGCATTTGGTGGTTACCTCCTCGGAAGTTGTACGCAGTATGTTTCTATGGGCAACTGTGAGACACATTATTTGCTTCTACATGTAGTACATGTAGTATCCAAACCATTCTATACCATTTTTCACCCTGATGTTGTGATGTCAGTGTGTATTTCATTAAGTTCAATTCAGTTCAGTTCAGTTCAGTTGTGTGTGTTACAATCGAGTGAATATCTGATAGACACTTGACCATCCACAAGATCAGGAAAGACTCGGGGAAAGATGTGAACAAACAGAAGAGCCATCCCATGACCAGTCTTAAAATATTTGTGTCATGAAATACAAATGTAGCTGATATCTTTTATTGTAGAGATTTGGGTCTACTATTACATGTACAATGTGTATTCAACAATGTGTGAAAACATTGTATTTACTGTAATTCCCTCCCTTCACTTTGTCCGTACAAGCAGCAATATTTTACCCAACAGCCACTAGCGCTGTACAACCACTACACATACTACATTTAAAGATTTCCATCATTTCACTCGTTCACTCATGTTAAGTCTGCCATGCATGTATATGATAACAGCTATTTTAAGGTTCAAAATGTTGACTTATCTGTATTAAAGTGGTTGTGATGAGTTAGATCATTTTAATACCCAACCAGGAAGTGTGTATCCAGTCTATAAGACTTTGACACAGAAAATATTACCGATTTGAAAATGTATCATTATAATATATATTTATCATGGATTTCCATTTTGATGGGAGAGAGTTAGTGAATTGTGGCAAAAGAAAAAACCCATTTTTGGTAAAGAAAAGTGTGCAGTAAATTCTACATGTCCATAATCTTTAGTATATGTAGATTTATGAGAACAAAGCCTTAATTAGTGCACAACATGAACATGACAGATTACCTATCATTTCCCTCTGACTCTGAAAGGAACATGTGGCGGCTAAAAAGTAAAGTAATAAATAGGTCTGCGTAAATACAGGGATTTATAACATGACTTATCCAGCAAGTGATTCTCAAGATGCTGTTGTGAACTAGTGAATCGCAAGTTAACTCTACATAACTCAATGAGGTGAACTGGATAAGACCGTATGGGAATATGTGTCGGATATTAGAATGCGGGAGGAAAACCTAAGTATTTGGTGGGGGGTCCTGTGAGGACGGTCATGGGTACAATGTAGGCAACCCACTTACGGCACTGTGGGGAATCAAACCTGGGCCACAGTATTGAGTGGCGAGTGCTATGACCACAACTCCAACCTGTCGTCCTGATTGGCCAGGTGTATAGAAATTTGTAAATTTCCCTATTTTTTGTTATGGAAAAAATAAGCACTTAGGCGACGAAAAAGGAAAACCCTGTTCTACGGGCCCGACCGACCCAGAATTTGAACAAATTGGGAAAAAAAATTTCCTGTACAAATGAATGCCGACCCAAATTTCGGGAATTTCAGGAACAATTTTTTTTTTGTATTTTCTCAAATTGCAAATTATTTACAGATTTTGGTTATTTTTTGGGTCATTTCCGTAGAACAGGGTTTTTTTTCGTCGCCTTATGGAAGAAGAAAACCCTTTTACCCTTTGAAAAACATGTAAAATTATGGAAACTTAAATACAATTTAAGAGCTTGAAAATAAGGAAATGAAAAAATTAGCCATTTTTTTACCCATTTGATTGGCTTTTTTGCTCATTAAGTTTTTGTTTGTTTCTTTCTTTGCAGCCGACCAGATCAAACCATGTCCACGATGCACTGCTCTTATTATCAAGATGGACGACGGTTCCTGCAACCATATGACCTGCGCTGTATGTGGAGCAGAATTCTGCTGGTTATGTATGAAGGAAATATCTGATCTACATTACCTAAGGTACTCATTGAAAAACAAAATACAGCAAACAACCAAAATCATTGGCATTGGTTTTTATAACACAAGTATTCCATTTTTGATTTGTGTGTGACGTTTCACTTGTTGTGTCATTGACATGTAAGATGATCTTTTACTGCTTCCCTTTTTATTTGTTTTGTGTGTCATTGGCAATATCATGTATTTGATCAGATTTAATGAGTAGGATTAGGAAGGAAGTGAAAATTTGTTTAGAAGAAGAATGAAGAATTCAAAATGAAATCTATATCGAAACTCCTATTTTTCATAGGATTTATGCATAATTGGTGTTACTAAAGATTTCTAAGTTTTTGGAAGTTAGGTACCCAATGTTCTTACATTCATTCAATCATTCATTCATTGATTGGTTTTCACTCATCGTATAAGAATTGGTATAAAATCATAGTCATAATATATTAGCTTGTGTTGTCAAATTGAAACAGTTTTTTGTGATCATTATGATACTTCACACCCATGTAAGTTTTGAGGTGAAGGTCATTCATACAAATCCTGATGCATGCATTGATTGTGTGTGATGTCATAGATCCTGTGCTGTCTGATTCATTCATTGGTTGTTTTGCTTATTATGCAATGATCAAAGGTCGGCTTGATTGATAAAGATGCGTTGGTTGTACATGCCAACAAACTTAGTCAAATGCTGATGAACTTTTTCAGTCAAAATATATCTGTTGCTGTTAGACTTTAAAAGTCAGTGAACTTTTTTGAATCAAACTTTTGGGTGATGTAATCTTGTAATGTTTGATGAACTCTTGCAATTGTGTGAGTTTGGTATATATTTTGCTTTGATTTATGTTGCATCACCTTTTTATTTATCAACCTATTAGTGCCCCTTTCCCCTGTGAACTTTCCTATGTAGCACATTTTAAATAAGAATAAAATATGGTACAAATGATACTGGCATCACAGCAAACTCATCTTGGCATACCTGTGACTTTTGTTCTATGGATAATTATTTCTATTCCCAAATTACATTGTTTTGTATGAAATATGTCCAGCATGACTTCAAAAATATGGTAATCACCCTTCAGATGGCTTCCGAAGCGTATAGTGTGCTTATTAGGCTAATGGAAATGTATTTTGTTTGAAATAAATTGTGCTACAACTATCGCTTAAAGTAAGGACTTCCATGACAATAAAATGTAGGCTATGGGGTGTGGCCTGAGAAGACCTTAAACTGAACATTTTGATCCCGTACTGTATATTATCTCAATGCTGATATATTGAAAGATAACATGTGAATTTAGTAGAATAAGTGAATAACTCATAAGAAGAGTTACACCTGACCAAAACTGGACTTTTCAGACGGTCGCACCAGTTTAATGAAACTTTGTTTGATTTTGTATCCTAGTTGAATTTCTACATTATTAATATTCTTCATCTTTTGCTTCTTCTTAGTCCATCTGGATGTACATTTTGGGGCAAGAAGCCGTGGAGTCGAAAGAAGAAGATTCTATGGCAGCTGGGCACCCTAGTAGGTGCACCGGTTGGTATAGCACTCATAGCAGGCATTGCAGTACCAGCTATTATCATTGGTATACCAGTGTATGTAGGTAGGAAGGTACGTATCAAGATCTACATAACTTCATCTAGGCTTACATATACCTGTAAAAATATAAAGCATGTTTATGCCATGTCCTGGATTCACTCTACCCCAAATGTTGATCACTTGAACTCAGATATTTTGGATCCCTTTAGGCAGGGGTAGCGCTAGAATAAAGTGCTCCAGAGTCCGCAGGGACCCCAGAACTTGCAGAAAATCTGAAAGTAGGGGGTCCGTAGTAGAGTTTGGTGAGTCAAGAGTTGCACAAATGCAGCATAATTAGTATGTCTGTGGTAGTGATAGATTGAAAAGCTGGGGGTCTGCAGGAACCCCTGACCTTGCAGAAAATTTAAAAATAGGGGGTCCGAACTGTATTTTGGTGAGTCCGGGACCCCAAAAAGCAGCTTAGCGTTACCCCTGCCTTTAGGGACTCCAAAGCTTTTAGAGGCTAGTGGTATGTATCTCTGTCAGTCTATAGGGAAGAATATAATGAAATAAAGGCTACTGTCTTAACCTAACTGTGAACACTCGGTATGAAGCCACTCCAGAGTTAATTACAAATAACCTTATAAGCAAAAACACAAGGTGATTCTAACCGAACAATAAAATGTGTTGTTGCCATAATACAGGTTCATGCAAAGTACGTAATCAGTTCTAGACATAGACGCAACCTGGCAATAGCTGGCAGCGTGTCATTGTCCATCCTAGTATCACCAATTATAGCCGCCTTAACCGTGGGTAAGTAACTACTCCTCCCTTGATCAGACTATCAATATACTATAAAAGCAGACATTTTTGTGCTGCATTTATTTGTGGACTTTTCATGTTTCAAGCTGCTACTGCGAAAATGACAACAAGCATATATAGTCTGTTTGTTGTTGTATTGAAATTTAGAATCACAAAATTAAAAATAATGGAAACAGATCATATTTGGCAATGCACAAAAATTAATCGCACAAAAATCTCCACTTGTACAGTTAATTAATTAATTAATTGTTGTTGTTGTTAGTGTACATTGTAATTGTAAGGTTGTTTTATGCAACATTTATGTTTGTTTTCTTGGTGTTTTGTTGTCATTGTTGTTGTTTTGTATAGTAAATTGGCCACTTAAAATAAAAACATGTGATATCTCCCCCTGTATGCAAAGTTTAAGGCCACAATTAATTGCAACTCAACAGGTACATTTGCACTATACATTTCTCATTTGGGTGCTGCAATTCTAACAAACACCTTTAATGAAAAACTTCAAGAAAGTAATGTGAAGAAACAACTTTGTTTTGCATGTCTGCCTCTTGTTTACGTCAGGAATTCCCAATACCAAATAAACATGTGAAACCCCAGATAAACACTTGAAACCCCAAATAAACATGTGAAATATGAAACCCCAAATAAACAACATGTGTAACGACATCATTACATGTCAACTAAACACATATACAATTCCTCTACATTCAAATCACTTTCTACAGCCATATGAATTGGGATGTTACCAGTTGGATGTTGCAAATGTATTCACAGCACATTGAAATGTTATAAAACATTGGAACAACTGAAGATAATTACTACTATTCACAGAATCTCACAACTTGTGTGCCTCCCTTGGAACAGGTTAAGACTGTGTAACACACAGGGCACCCCACCCAGAACCACCTGCCTATGGTTAGGATTATAAGCTGATAAAAACATTTTACATTTTACCCCTTGAATATGTTTGGACTCTTACTTGCCCCTGCAGATCACACAGATGTGGTTGTTATTATAACATTGTACTGCACGGGCCATTTGACTAATATGCTGCAAAAGCACACAGCCGTATCACAATGTGCATTAATTTAGTTATTATTTATTTATTGACATATTTATTTGTTATAAATAAACCAAATCTCTATTCTTCAATTCCTAAATACAGATCCTAAATCTTTATTATGAAATAATAACAAGTCAAAGCTAACTAATAAATAGATCCTCAATAAGAATAGCATTTGGATTTTTGGTTATACAGTTATTATATTCATATACCAGGACTAAACATTAGCAGATGCATAATCTCAGTCCTGACTGTAATCTACACCATAAGAATGAAATCACTTTTCACTGGAAAACAAATGGAAAGTACATTTACCACCATTTCAAATCCGCCTGAATAGCATGGTTGATTTCCAGAGAAGAGCAAGGAGAGTGCATCATAAAAATGCTCATAAAATTTCATCCAGTGCAGCGAGCGAGAGAGCGAGTCACATGGATGTACGTGTGATGCTAATACTACGACAGCATGGTTGCAGTTGTCTTTGATTATTTACAAAATGTGGGGGTGTTTCACAGGTTTCCTCTATTGATTGATTCAGTGAAACCTGTAGCAAATCTGATATAAGATACATGTGTGTGTTATGAGGTTGTGATTGCTTGCCTGGGAAGGCATTCCTTCTATCCAGTGCAATGATACAAATAAATCCTAATACCTGTTGCCAATATAATGAGCCAATTATTCTGATCATTATTTATAAAGAATGAAATGGTTGTTGTCAGGATTCTCATTGCTGCAGCAGTTTGCACACAAATCTGATCTACATTTGCACTTTGGCTGATTCTGATTATTAGTGAAAAAAGATAAATTTATCTACAGGGTAATGGTTAAAGCCAAAAACCTTTTTCTTTCCTCTTTATTTTTGTAAACTTTTTTTTCCCTATTTTTAAATAGGTTAAGCCTGGCTCATTCTTGTTTTAAAAAACAAGAATGAGCCAGGCTTAACCCACTTAATTTTTTGACTCGATCAAGTTGCTCATTGTCTTACCTAAGTATGTGAAGCAGGTGGATTTTATATGCACACACACTCATCTTGCTAAGTTAGTACAAGTAAATATCTTGGCAATTTTCCTGGGAATTGAGCGTGTACTGATTTCTGTGAAGCAATCATGAATGCTGCATTGGTCCTCCTTGGTGAAACTTCATACATGTACCTGCTCACATTAACCAGGACGAAGCACAGCATATTTTTCAATTGTAGTTGAAAATATTTTCCAATATAAAATTTTAGATAAATTTTTAATTTATATTTATAAATATTAATTTTGGCTGAACTATTTTCACAAACATGAAAAAAATTGTACCACCTCAATGTAGATTAGAGCTCATCAGCCAGCTTGGGGTTTTATTGTGCTATCAATCAAGCTCACTGTCATGCATCTGGTTGTGACTTCTGCAAAATAATTCTAAGCATGCAGTTTTTAATTTATCAATTGATTGAAGAACTATAAATGTCAGCATTGTACTAAAATGCAGGATTGGCCACCCACATACTGAAACTGAACATTTGTCATTTGATATTTCATAGATTGATACATGAAAAATTAATGCTATAGTTTGTTTTAGAGCTAGGGCAGTTCCATGAGTGTTGCGTGATTTGCTGGCATGGCTGCTCCATGGCCTACACCATTGCAATTGCTTAGTGGCTCTGAGAATCTTGTCACATCATTGCTGTCCAGTGCTTGTAGTTTGTTCTTGAAAGAAGCAAACAAAGATGTCTACTCCTCCTCTGCTTGTAATCTGTGTAGTCCTTTGTATCTGTAGTATCTATTACCATGTAAAGTGCAAGTAGTGAACCATAGATCCTGCCAAGTATAATTGGAACATTGCAAAATTCCTTTACATATTTGAAATATGACCCCATATTGGAAGCACTGCTACAGTTTGTGATTCACAAAGTGTGGAATATAACTCTGTCTCTGGGTATTAGAGTATTATGAATATTGGAATGCCGTTAGGAATCTTATGCAGTCAGTATTGACTGAGCAATGCAATACCTGATTCAGAAGGTGTACTCTGCATCTGGGTATGAGAGTATTCTTATGGAATAGGAATGTCATCTGTTGGGAATCAGTGTGTGCATCCAAGATAGACTGAGCAATGCAATACAGGACTCTGCGTCTGGGTATGAGAGTATTCGTACGGAATAGTTGCATGCCATCTGTTGGGAATCAGTGTGTGCATCCAAGATTGACTGAGCAATGCAATTGCAATGATTGTAACTCAACAAAGCTGTAATGAGGAATTACTAATTGCTTTATTTGCTTGAGTTGATTGACATAAGCACACTGTGTAATAAATGACAACCTTATGTATCGGCTTATTTATATTTGCTTGCATATATTTGTTGTGGATTATCTTGTAATATTGATTAACCCGGGATAGATTACTTGTGCAGATTTAAACAAAAGTCTAGGCACGGATGTATACACATAGGCAAACATGTCCAGGCATTTGATGGAATATTGGTTGCACCAAATGAAAATATAACATCAATTTAATAAAAATACAAATATTATCCAAGGGGTTTGTTGTCGTATTGTTTTACTGTTTGGTATTAAAAACATATATCAAAATTTCTGAAAATTTGAGACTTGTGTTTTGCAAATTATCCATTTTGTCATATTTGCCAATACAGTGTGGGCCAAAAACAACTTTACCCAGTTTCAGAGGGTGGTTGCCCGAATTGTAGAAGAGCTATTCATAATATTCTTACATATTCTAAATGTATATATTTCTTAAAGTATATGATGAAAAAATGAAAGCAAGCGAAGCTAAATTAACAAAATTGTGCTAGTTTTCGTCCGAGGTCAAAAATCACTTTGTCCACACGTAATTCAATGGTATGTGTCTGATTGCTAAGAGTACGGCATACATATGCGTTAGGCATCTTACTATAATTTGCCTTATGTTGCGTGTATGCGTGTATGTATGTATGTGTGTATGTGGGTAAAAGGCTCCGTCAGTTTTGATCCCAGCCTCGCCAAATTCGCACGGGGGATGCAGAAAAATACGGGTAGTGTCGTAAGCTACCTTCGGTCGAAATCGGAGGTCGAAGGTCAAAGGTCAAATTTTAAACTTGGTCCGATTGGGCTGTAATTCATACAGGAGATCAAGGAAAATACGGGGAGTTTTCTAAGCTACCTTCGGTCGAAATCGGAGGTCGAAGGTCAAAGGTCATATTTTAAACTTGGTCCGATTGGGCTGTAATTCATATGGGAGATCAAGGAAAATATGGGGAGTGTCCTACACTACCTTCTGTCGAAATCGGAGGTCGAAGGTCAAAGGTCAAATTTTAAACTTGGTCCGATTAGGCTGTAATTCATACGGGAGATCAAGTAAAATATGGGGAGTGTCCTACCCTACCTTCGGTCGAAATCGGAGGTCGAAGGTCAAAGGTCAAATTTTAAACTTGGTCCGATTGGGCTGTAATTCATATGGGAGATCAAGGAAAATATGGGGAGTGTCCTACACTACCTTGATTAAATCGAGGTCGAAGGTCAAAGGTCAATTTTAAACTTGGTCCAATTGGGCTGTAATTTATAGGCCTACGAGAGATCAAGGAAAATATGGGGAGTGTCCTACGCTACTTTCGGTCGAATGCGGGGATCACATTTGGTTGCGATCGGTAAAGGATTGGGCTCAAAATCCGCGAAAATGTGCATTTTCAAAAGTCAGTGACCATGGTATAAACAATATTGCACTTGCTGCCTGTGTTCTATAAATAGCTCTGTTGCATTCTGATTCATGTACTTGAACTTGGTAAAATCTATATTAAGCCAATGTCTTCCACTGTGGGTTTTGAAGGGTAAAAGGCTCCGTAGCATACGGCCATACGGGTATACCTCTAGTCTTACTATAATTTGCCTAATGTTGTATGCGTGTATGTATGTGTGTGTGTCAAAGGCTCCCTCAGTTTTCATCCGAGCCTCGCCAAATTCGCTGGGGATGCAGAAAAATACTGGGGAGTGTCGTAAGCTACCTTCGGTCGAAATCGGAGGTCGAAGGTCAAAGGTCAAATTTTATACTTGGTCCGATTGGGCTGTAACTCGGTGGGTGGAATCCTTGATGCTAGGGAAATGCGGAGGTCCAATTTGGTTGAAATCGGTAATGAATTAGGCTCAAAATCGTGAAAATGTGGATCTTTGTTAAAATCCTAAATCCACAGTGCCACCCTGTGTGCACTGTCTGTTCATCTATAAATAGCTCTGATGCATTCTGTACAAGTATATACTCGCTCTATACAGTGTTTATATTAACCCTTTAAGTAAGAAAGGGAGTAGTCAGTAAAATAAATACATGCATACATTAATTAAATTAATTCATGTCATCCAAGGTCAAAAGGTCATCCTGGGTCAAAGGTCATATGGGGTCAGCGGGTGAAACAGCCATCAAAGGTCATCAAACAGAGGTCAAAATTCATGTGGGTTCATGCTATGTTGCTGTTATGCATACGGGCACAATGAGCTTAATAAGCATTTACGCATACGGGTATATAACTCTAGTACATGTAATTGGTAAACACGTTTGACTTGTCTTTGAAAAGTGATGATTGTTTTACATGCATGAGATAAATACAATCGATTTTAACCCCCATTTACTTGTCATATACTCGAACTTCACTCCTGTCATTGACCAACAATTAGCATAAAAATTACACAATTACAAAGGTTTTATCTGGCGCATTTTTTGAATTTTAAATAGGCCTTCGTGCATTTTGTGACTGTGTGGCTTATTTCTTAATAGGTTTGCAAGGTGTCAAGATAAGGCAATTCACAACACAAGAGATGACTTTTATGGCAGAGGTATACTTAATTAAGAACAGAAAGCTTTTTGGTAGTGCGCGTCAATTTCGGATTCGTTTCCCGAACGTAAGATCCCGAACGTAACTCTGCATACAAACAACTTTCACAACCTCGGAATTGTGATGAATAGATGCGAAGCACGGAGCGGACGTCCAAAAACTTGTCGTTTCCCGGAGCGGTTCAAAGGGAACTTGCAGCTAACCCCAGAGTCAGTTATCGCGCAACAATTTGCGAACATACCACTTAACGCCGCAATAAGTTCAATAACTTCAAACTTTCTTGTAGATAACATTTTGTAATGACAAAAAAATCAGGTCTGAGGTTACAATTGCTTTGCGCATATTTGATGAGAATTGTGTTTATCTTTGCAGCGTGAAAGGTGCATATCATGACGAAATATCATAGCTTGAGATTTAAATTGTTCATGTTTGATTTATTTGATTGTGTTATATAAAATTGCTGAACAAATTTGTGCGTATATACTGAGTGGTTCATATTCTTTATCGAACTCGCCATAACAAGTGATGCGACGCGACAGCTAGTAGGCCTTCGCGTGGACAAAGTTAATTTTGACTCTTTGATTTAAAACTAGCGTCACATTTTTAATTTAATACATTTTTGGATAGTTTTTTCACCAAATACTCTAAAGAAGATGTTCTTTACGAATATGTGAAAACAATTTGCAGCAGATTTTTCAATTTTGAGATATGAACCTTTTAAATTGGGTAAAGTTGTTTTTGGCCCACACTGTACATTGTATAACATACACAGTAGAGTTGCAGCTGTCCCATCTTAATGTCTTCATAATGTACATGTTGGTTACATGTAAAGGTTGGATAAATTGCATCCAGGTGCTAGTGAATTCTGTGATTTCAGATTAGTTTCTCATGATTTTGCCATATTTTGCTGGTAGGTGTTTGTCGTGAGTGTATGAAGTCTTGTAAATCAATGTGTTTCGGGAGATATAACACTAGTACCAGGTTGATTGGCAGCAATTTATTGATACAATATGGTTCAAATTATGTGTATTTAATCACAAATTTATGAAAAGATTTTGGCAATGCTATGGTGGTTTGTAGCATTTTGTATTTTGATGAAATCTCAATCAACAAATAGAATTCCTAAGTTACTAAATTAAGCACTGTTTGTAGACCCCATTGATGAGTTCATCACTTTGAATAGAATTCAAGTAGCTAAATTGGGCTATCTGCTATGTTATGTCTCTCAAATTGACCCCACAACTTTTCAAGTCAACTCTTAAACATGGAAGAACTCTTGGACAAAATGTGAAATAATGACTATTGTGAGTTTCAAGAAATGGTTAAAGTGTGGAAGGACACTCATCAAGCCAAATCAGTCAGTGAAAGTAGAATAAACTTTCACAACCATTTAATTTAAATCTGAGAGAATAAAAAAGAAATTTGAAACAAACAGGGACCAATGAAATATCAATTTTATGAGTGGGATCATGTGTTATTAAATTTGAATATTGCCAACCCAAGTGACCAAATAAGGTCAACAACCTTGCACATACATGATCAGGAATCAGGATGTTGTTCAACGGTGAATTGCTTAATGTCATCCTGTGCGTAGATGTTGTGTATCCCAACTCATCATCAACACATGCAAGTTTCTAGGAGGGAAGCTCATTAAGTACTACACATTAAAACTTCCAACACCCAACATCACTTTGTGTTGAACTTAGGACTTTATGATGAGGTTATCTATTTTGGATTGATTATGGATCTTTGAATGGCTAACTAGGACTAGGATTTACATGAAGTGTAAATTTTGAGTAGGGCTAGAGTATGAATTTAAGCATTGCGTATGTGATTATGTAGAGACATGTACAGCTAACACTTGTTATGTTTCTTATTTCAGTATAGGTACTTGGAGCCAGTATATTTTGTGTCTACCAATGAAATAGTTAACATTGCCCAGAAACTCGTACATAAGTGCTAGAATATGCTTTGTTGTTGTAGATGTTGCGCAAGCATAATGATCAGGTTTATCAATTTTGTGATTCAGTCAACTGGAAATGAGTTTAATGTCACCAGTATTGATTGCGAGTCATTAGCAAAAAAGAAAAAGAAAAAAGTTCTTAAATTGTTTTCATTTAAATTGTTTTCAGCAATTGCTATATTGCCTATAATATGGTAACCAGAAGTTCAGTTTTCACATGCTTCAAAGTGAAGCGTTTGTGAAGGTTTTGTTTACTTAAAATAAGGTGTGTATCTCGGTGTACTACAGACATAATTGACCTGACACTAGAGTTTTGAATAGAAAGCTTTGATATGTTTTCTTTTTCAGTTGAGTGAATAGTCTAAAATGTGTGGAACTCCCACACACTTTGTAGACTTAATGGAACCAATATTTTGTTACAAATGAAACCAATAGCACCTGATATAATATAATAAAATGGCGACATTGCATTGGATATTTTCTGCAGGGCAATATAAGATTCCTCCCCTATCCTCATGGATTCAAATCCTATGTGCAACTGTGTGGCATAGATTTGTGGAGTTCAATGCAGCCATGTATATTTAGATGAATATGAGGAATAAGGCAATCAATTTAATTTCCCTTAGCTGTACAGAATAGTATTACTTTATCTCTCAATCTTGCTCAGCTTTTCTGTGTACATTATGCATAAGGAATGAAATAGTTCCTGTTTCGATTGAGCTCAAGGAAAACAACATATCCCGTGTATCAAGACCAATGTGCTGTCAATGTCAGTCAATAGAGAGTGTGTGTGTTTGTACACAGAGGCCTACACAGACGTTTTAGTCAACAACATACTAGGGATTCCAAGTAATATAAATATATTGTTATATTTTGAATAGTTTTTTGCATGACGGTCACAATTTTTTAATAAAATAGTTGTTCATATGTACATATAATATGTATCACAGTGCCCTCAAATATCTGCACAGTCTGTAATTTTGAGTACGCTCAAAATACAAACTGTTGCACATGTCTAGTCTACATGTAGGTAGGTACGTGGCTTCTCAGTCTTTACTTCCAACATGATTAGTTGACAACATTGTGTCTCATTCTTCCCTTCCCTCCTTAGACCAGACAATATCACACCCACTCTCACCAGTTTCCTAGGCAATCTATTTATACTAATAATTTACCACCAAAAAATATCCTTAATACTCAATATGGAAACAGTTGTACATTTATAACGAAATCAGATAGAAGTGCAGTAGGAATGTATATATAGCATTTTATAGCATTACAGCAGCTCTAAAACAATTTATGTAGCGTGGATTTGCGCATTAAATATTAGTAGCATTTTTCATGAAATATTAGCATTTTTTATTGTACTGTACCACATTAAAAAAATCAATGGTATTATTAATTAGTTGTGATTTTTTTTACAGCTATCACCATGAGTACATACTCAGAATATTAGCCCATTTTTAATATTGATTTACTTATAGTCATGTATAAAAATGTAGACGTGACGCGAAAGTGTAATGCACTACATAAATACATGACATGACCATGGCACATAGCCATTTGTGATGTGTTCACAGATAATACCTATTAATATACTAGGAATAATCCTTAAATAACTTCCTGACATGGTCTTTTAATCTGTTCCAAAAGAAATCCTAAACGTTACAAATATTGCCAGCATATAGTCAGCTGATTTTCATTCAAAACAATATTCAGACTTTTAAAATAAACATTGATGTCTAGTTCTGTATTCACAACAATTAGTGAAAGTTTTTATTGTAGAGTGAAATACATGAGACATGTCCATAGTGTACTGATCACAATAGCAGAAACTGACTGCATGATAATACCATTGTAAATGTACAGGAATGCTATAAAATCTTAAGTGTTAAAACCTTTCACAGAATGGCAAGATTTGAATTTAAGGTCTGCAACAGCAGCAGTAAGTGGTAAACAAACCATGCTTTTTTTCTACAAACATTTTATG
The DNA here is from genome assembly GCF_039555335.1 of Amphiura filiformis. Classification (NCBI taxonomy): domain Eukaryota; kingdom Metazoa; phylum Echinodermata; class Ophiuroidea; order Amphilepidida; family Amphiuridae; genus Amphiura; species Amphiura filiformis. The sequence goes on along the minus strand of NC_092630.1, from coordinate 79,371,910 downwards.
GAGTGCATAACTATGCATGCAATATCATGAAATAAAATCAACACCTGTTCGGCAAGTAGTAAACAAACCGTTCAAACTTATTGTGGACTGCATATTAAACCATTATATTTAATATCATGAAACAAATTCAATAGGGGATCATACTGGCTGATCATAATGTAACTTTTGTTACAATTTGTGGTAGGCAACATCTGCAGTTTTGGTTTTTATTGTCTCATTGTGATGTGAAGTCAGTTTCGATTGATAATACATATTGCAACCCATGGATGCATGCACATATCAAGTGGGCATGAAAGTAGCTCCGTGATTGATTCCTGCGTTAAAATACCACGCTTTGGTTCTTTGAAAGCTGTTAAATGTGAAGTCTGACACGTTTTGATCGATGGTAAATAGCTAAAGCATAATGGTGGGATGTATTGTCAAATAAGCCTGCATGAAAGTAGCTCGTTATTGATTTCTATTTTCACGTAAGGCAACAGGCTCAGTTTTTGAACTGTTAAAATTATGCTGTTCTCTGAATGGTATGAAGTTATGCATATTGTATATACATATTGTTACAAGTCATAGTTCTGCACTTGGAAGCAGCATTTAAAATATACTGTCAACAAAGGAAATCTAATAAACATGCGACTTATGTGGGCAAGGTGAAGAGCCTGCCTGGGATATTTTTAAGTTGTAGCCATACTTGTATTTGAAGTGTTATATGGAATTAGCCCAGTGAGTCATAATTAGGAAAATGTTACAATTTCTTGTCAGCTTTTTTCTCAGAGTCAACAGAAATCACCTGACCTAAACACCTCAAAAGAAATAAGTCCCCCTCTGAACATGTCGTCATAACATCGTAAGGTTTCATTTTGTACCAACAAAACTAACTTTGAAATAATTATATGACTGTTTACTAAGTGCTGTGTGAAAATGAGAGATTTCCATGACTTCAGGGCTGAATGAGCCTAAATTGAAGGCAAAAACTGTCCCTTTCAAAAGTCACAAATTAGGCCTATGCTTGTCACAAAAGTTGATTCATGGCTTGTTACTAATGGAAAACCCCATGTGTTTGAGTGCAGTTTAAAATCCTCACCAAGTGAACATTTACTGTAATGTGTATCGATTCTTGATCATTCAGCCATGCAAATCCCCTTGGTGCAGAGTTCAGCACAGTGAGTTGTAAGATGGTCAGTTCCATTCCTTGTCCCAATACGCCTTGCAGTTAACAAGCATATAGGCCTACTTTGTGACTTTTGGAAAGGGCACTTTTTGTCTTCAATTCAGGCTCATTCAGCCCTGAAGTCATGGAAATCTCTCATTTTCACACAGCACTTAGTAAACAGTCATATAATTATTTCAAAGTTAGTTTTGTTGGTACAAAACGAAACCTTACGATGTTATGACGACATGTTCAGAGGGGGACTTATTTCTTTTGAGGTGTTTACTATGATTTTTCAATGGACTTGTATTCAATCATTGAAAATAAACACACAAGTCATCAACGATTTTGATTTAAATATAAGATAGTGGTTCTTAATGTTGTTGCTAAAAACCAGACGATGGTGGACTACATTATTCACTGTGGCAACAGCCAATATCGTAAACAAAACAGACAATATGACGGCAACACTGCCTGGACATTGGACGCCCCGTGCTGAGTTGTGTTTTTAGCTCTATTGGCAAAAAAAAAAAAAAAAAATGCACAAAATATATTTCTCAGTGAATGTATAAATTTTCACATAAAAATAAATATTTTTGGATTCAAAATAAATGTGAAAAAAAAAAAAAAAATTATAGCCGGGAGTGAGCGGGAGTCGATCTCGTGACCCTATGCACCGCAGGCGAGACCCGTTACCATTAGACCAAGCGAACCGTGATACACAATGGGGGAAATTTTAGGTATATATCATAAACATACCGTGCGTTATTCATACAAAACATTCAAAAAACAGAACTTACAACGAGGTTCACTGGCTAACATCAACGGATTTAGACTGATAAAATAGTGCTTAATAACATACGTACAGTTTTGGAATAATTTGAGACATTTTTGTGTTTACGTGTAAAACCAATGACAACGTCAAAATTCAGCCAATCTTGGCCGGCCCCCCCTGCTAAAAACATTGTTATTCAACAACACTTCACATATTTGTCTGAATAATTTCAGAGTAAACTTCCATCATCATTATCATCATCAACGGTACGATACTGGTGAATGACTAATTACCTTTACTTCTTCCGGACACTAACAGTGTAACTGTGTTCCTTGTTGTCCAAATTGTAATTTTTGTTGTTGTTGGTTTTGTTTGTTTGTTTGTATGTTTGTTTGTTTTTGTATGTATTATGTAGTATAAAGAAATTTGTGTGTTGAAAAGACATTGATAAAAATGATTGTGGATTTGATTACTATTTTCATACATGTGTGACATGATAAGGTGAATGAGTCTAATATTGTTACTGTTGGTTGAGTTGTGGCAAAACCAGCAAACACATTCTTTTGTTTTATAAAGTTAGCGAATCACTCAACTTTGTAACCAGAAGGCCTATTTTAGTGCGGTAGGACCATACTTTAGACTGAAAATAGTCCACATTAGACTCATTCGCATTGTGAAACATATAATAGACAACAAATAACACATTTACATTAATATTGAGATTGGATGAAACATGATAACATGCATTCCCATTGTTGCCTACAACATGGTACACATGACAGGTTAGAATATAAACATGCATGTTATCATTCATGATATTTATCTGTTGTTCTGTAGGTATAGGTGTACCCATCATGTTGGCTTATGTGTACGGTGTGGTACCAGTATCGTTGTGTCGAAGTGGTGGATGCGGTGTCACTACCAGCAACAGTGGCGGGGTTAGAATTGAGTTTGACGATGACAATGAAATCACAGTAGGCGTGACAGGTCAGCAGTCAGGTAGGTGCACATACTTGGTAATAGTGTAATGTAATGAGTAGCTTGGTAAACTCATATTTTGGCCACATCCATTCCTTCCCCCGTTTATAGCCACCACTTTGTGGTGCACATTATGCAATAATTCCTAAAAAATCATACAATGTTGGACCAATTTCAAGATAAATGAGTAAGCATAATCAAATAAACATACTGTAATCTGTAAGTTGGAACAATATTTAAGCATACAGTTACATCACTAACTAATATTCTGTCAATAGCAGTTGTGTACCAGTGTATAAAACAAATTGACATTAGGTTGGAAGATGTCTTTATATTTATTCACATGTTTAAAACTGAAAAATTCATAGTATAGCTAACGAGCCTGCGTGTGGGACACTTAGTAAGAGTGAAGTGTTTCTGAATGATGAGATTAAATATTGATCAAAATACTCATGCTGATATAGATGTAGTGTGATATTTTAAGGTCACATATTATCTGTACGATCATTGCTATAGTTTTCACCTGTTAATGCTGCCGATGTAATTCCATGTGTTAAGGGGGTACTACACCCCTGCCCAATTTTGTGCCTATTTGTGCATTTTTCTCAAAACTTATAGCGCATTGGTGACAAGTAAGATATGTATATTATAGGGGCAAGGAATATAACTACTGCACTGGAAATTTTATTTCAGTACAGACAACAGCTGTGGAGTTACAGTCAAAAATGAGGGAAAACCAATATTTGATCAATAAATCAATAACTACTTACCTTGAGTTGCTGAATTTTCAGTGCAGTAGTTGTAGTCCTTGCCCCTGTAATATACATATCTTACTTGTCACCAATGCGCTATAATATTTGAGAAAATTGCAAAAATAGGCACAAAATTGGCCAGGGGTGTAGTACCCCCTTAAGAGTGACATTGAATTATGCATTCATGAAATGCAAGTTTTGAATGTTATCAATTGCATTTATTATTTGCAGACATTTATTTTTAAAGTTATTATCATTTTACCCATCTCCTTTACACGTCCTCAATTCTATCTCGAGTTCACAAGTGTAAAAAAGTCACAAGTGAATAGTATTGGGAAAAAATGTAAATGTAGGGCCTGTGTAGTTTGGTGGGCCCATTCTTCATTTAACTTTCATTCTTTCTTAGAACTTTCTTTGTGTTTTTCTTTTGTTGCTTTTTCCAATTGTTTTGAACATGATAACTGGTGCACATTTTCTATACACCCTTATGCTTGATGCAATCACATTGTTTTCTCTTTGATCAGATGCCAACCCTGATGTGAACAGTGCAGTTGTCAATGCAAGCATCGGAGAAGCTAGCATGAACAGAGAAAGCACAAGTCACCTAGAAGTAGCTGGTGTACTCTCTGATGATACCGTTAGTGATAACGCCAGCACACGAGCTATCGCCGGTGCAAGTCTAACAGGCAGTTTGTCTGGCAGTGGAGGAGTAGGACCTATGAATCTAAATCAACACAAGTGAGTTTCCAGTTCTGTGTAGGGGCCCAAACAATATTTGCAGCATGGAATCCAGTGACATAATTTGTCCTTTACTGTTTACTTTAATTTTCTCTATGCCGTTAAGATTTTTGAACTAATTACAGAATACATTTCACACCTTGTGTTTTAGGGTTTAGGTTTAGTTATAGTTTTAAGGTACAGAGGGTATTATATAAAATTATTCCTGGGATTTTTCCCAATGCAATTCACAAATTTCGACAAAATGTTTCGACAAAATCAACTCTTCCTATCCTAGTTTTCTATTGTTTTGATCAGCCATGTTTAGAAAAATGACTCTTGTATGAATTATACATAATTGACGTTTCAGATTTAAAATAAATTTGTCATAATGCTCTTGAACTCCTCAAAATTACACCAAATGTGGCTATAATTGGCCATAGTCCTTTGCTATATATCAGCACATGTCCGCTCAAAGAAATTATAGTTTTCCCTGCAATTCTGTGCGATTTGCTACTTTTACCACAGTTTTCCCCACTGCTGATATGTGACCAATAATTATAAGGAAAACAAATCATATCTGGTCACTGGACATTTTGCATTGGTTTGTAACCACAAGAGCAACATGTGAAAATGAGCACTGAGTGGGTACAACTGGCAATTTGGTTACTTCTAGTGGAAAAAAAGCCCACACAAGGACAGTACAAAAATATATGAGTATTTGCGTAGGTTAATAGCGCACATTTCACTGGTTGTTTACTTTAGTCGAAAAGAGGCCAAACTACTTACACCTACATGTAATTGATGATGTCATGTTATATTGGCCTAGGTGCAGTAATACATATACGCAATTGAGGGTTTTAGTATGAAAAATGTGTTTAATACCATCCTCCATTTTATGAACAAGATTAAAAACTGCCATTATACTCATAATTTAATTAATTAAAGCTGAAATTACATGTGATTCATGGAATCAGTTACATGATTGATTTCAAGGTTTTCCAAATGATTATAAATCCTGTAAGAATCTTCGTATCATTTGCCTAATAGCCAATTACTGATACTATGATCAACTTGTAATAAGGACTCATAACATCATAAACTATGAATTTAATTTGGGACTTTATTGACGGGCGCAGTATTTAAAACCAAGAAATTCTCATGTGTATCCTGCTAGGATCGAAAGCTCAGGCCCCTAAAACTTTGAAATGTTTTAAAATTGTGAAAGATTGTGGTTTTATCACAGCAATACCTAGTTTTTTGTATCATTGTCATACATACAGAGCAGACGAGTTACGTCATGACTTATGACTCTAAGTATGCAACACACACACTTACACCCCCATCAGGTTTAGGTTTATATGTTGTACCACAAGTTGCTTACAAGTTGTGTAAAGTGTAAAAACATTAATAATGCAAAACAGACAAATTCAGATTTAGATTTGTTAAAAGCAATTTGCAGCTATAGCTGAATTACATGGCAAATACAGTTGAAATTTATCAAAAATACACTGAATAAAATAAAATTCAAGAAACACTTTAAAAAAGTGTCATCATAGTCATCAAATAGTAATTTTTATACGTCAATTTTTAATGATCCAACAATTGTGATGTTTGTCTTTATAGAATGGATATTCATGCTGAAATGATGGGAGGTAGCAAACGATGCAGCTTCAGTAGTGAGAGTGCCTCTCTTAGTCTGGGAGACAATATCAGTGCAGCTGCTGCAGTGGGCACTATACAAGAAGATGGAGGTAGGTGCATACATTCCTCTATCCAGTGACCAATTGGAACATTACCCCTGTATTGGATGACCAACCTATGATCAAAGACGGAATTTCACTTATCCATCAATCAAAATCCGGCACGAGTTTTTTGCGAGTGTCGTGATGATTGAGTTTCAGAACTTATTATGGTAAATTTTGCACCTTCAAGTATACAAACAGTCTCAAAAGTTAAGTCTTAGAAAAAGGAAACTTTATTTCTTGAAGGTACCATGTCAACAGTACCTAGAAAAGTTGCTTTTTGACTTATAAAAAGTACTAAAGTACTGTAATTTTTTGCCATTTTCTGGGATTCCTTTTTTCTGATTGGCACCAGAGGAATGATTCTGCCTTCCTTTTACCCGCATACTAGCCTTTTTAATTTTGTCTTTGATTATAATACACTGGTATTTACATGCTGATTAACCCTAACCACAGAATTAGAGAAGGAGAACCGGGACTCCCTATACCGCCACATACAATCGCCCGTCAGCTATGGGGAGAAAATTGGGGTATTCGGGTCCTTGCCGACGGCACGTGGAGACGAACGAAAACAATTCTGCGTCTTGGTACTCGCGTGCAGGTCGCATCAAGTGTGTCTCTCAAATGCGCCCATCATCCATGTCGCGCTTGCATGACAACGAATGCCTCGAGCGCATTCCGAGGGAAACCGTATACCCCCAATTTTTGCTCCATGCCTGTATCAAGATGGCGGTCGAGTCCTGGTTCTCTGGTTTTAATTCTGTGACCCTAACCCAACTAGGTCTCACTAAAGCTCACTATTAAAACCACTCGGCGTGCATGCATTCCACGGGACTTGATGACGCAATCAGACCAAGTCATATATACCCAGGGAATCGTTGGCTGGGCCAAAACGTCACCTGTGTGGCTACATGCTGGGGATCTTCATGCTGCATGCGAGGGGTCCGAGGTTGAATCCGGGGTGCCAAGTGACTTTTCTCTTCATCTTCTCTCCTTTTTCGTTTCTTCTTTCCCTTCCGATAGCAAAAAAACCACGGGTAGGGTTAGGGTTAAGAAAGTTCGCACTAAACATAGGTTTGTGTATATCGTAATGTACTGTGGAGTACTTCGAATGGAGTAACTTCTTCGGCAATTACAGTAAGAAACATCTCTATTTCATTTTGAAAGCAACATGTGTATTTTTTTTTTCTGTTTCTCTTTTCTGTGTGTATGTCTGAGCAATGTCATAGCAATTTACTTCATCGTGTTTCATTATTTGTTTAATTTGTGTAGATACCAGTAGTCTCACATCTCGACGCACCCCACTGGAAGTACATGTAGATATTGAGAAACCAGTGAAATCCAGGCACAACAGTGGGAGTAGCAGTGGTACAGAGCACAGCCAGCAAACTGCAGTGGCCAGCATCAAACAACAGTCCTCCCTGTCACACCCAATCTTGGATCATAATGAAGATATATGGGAATTAAAAAGTAGCTTGGGAGGGGGTGTAGTAAGAAAATGCAAAGGGGGTAAGACGCGCAGACACAGCGGTAAGAAGAACAGTGTTAAAATAAGCGATCGCATATCTGAAGCACCATCCTACCTACAAGATAACATTAGTATCAATGATTCTATTAATGATTCAATTAACTCGGAACTTAGCGCTGCAGCACCAGACGATAGCGAGTGCCCTTCTGAATGTAGCTCAACCTCAAACTACGAGGGCGTTGTTCAGTCACAAACTAATGTAAATGATTCCAAATGGAAAAGCATTGGTGATCCCTCAGATGGTCTAACCTGTACCTCTTCCCAAAGCTGTCAGATTGCGGCGTGTAACACGGCAACATGTCTAACTGAAGTAGAAAACGATCGTCCCTTAAGTCATTTTAGTTCGCGCATCAGCAGAGGGCGTTCTGCCAGTACGAGCAGTATACCAACAGGTCGCGTTATGTCCACAGATCTGTAGATGGTAGCAAACCAAAGATACAAAATAATGCAACTTTTCCAAAGTGAAACATGTGGCTGATTATTTTACACTTTGTAATTTATAATTAAGTTATATGCTCTCAAATGGCCTTGTTGTGTACTCCACACTTACAACCATTCTCCCACTGTATCTTTACATGTGTGTATAATAAAACTGCTTCAGGTTTATTGGTGAACTATTATACTCGGAAATGAATTATACCAATATTATTATAATCTATAATGAAGAGTTTGTAGACCACCATCGCATCATTAGACAGTGATATATTCAAGCTAGCAGATTTCATATTACAGCTTGATCCATAATCCATAATGCTCTTTACGCCTTAATCAACACGCTGATACCTACTGCATCTGTCATGCAAGCTTATTGCCAGTATAGTAGCCAATAGGGAGAACAGTGACATTGATTGGTTACCCCAGGCTAAATAAGAAAAAATAATTTTTCTAATTGAGGGTCCCACTACAATGTTGATGCTAAAATTATTTGTTCACTGTTTATACATGACCTAATGTCACTTTAGATCACTTCCTGGGGGAAGCTATAAACAGAATAACCAATGAGCTTAGTCCTTTCTTGGTAATGGAGAATGTATGGTGAATCTCATTGACCAAAAGTCTGCCACTGGACACTGGTGCAACATAACTAGAAAGCTTGAAGATAGCCAAAACCACTGGCTGTTTGGTCCTACTAGTTATAATCCTCACTAAAATATTATTACAGTTCATGTTTGCAATGTATTTATGACATAATAGTTTGTCTTGTCGTAAGTTGAGAGTAACACCATGTTGAATTTCATAGCAGCAGATTTAAATCACGCAATGCTAAACCTAACTCATTTGAATCTGCCACGGCGAAATCCAACATGGCGTTACTCTCAACTTGTGAAGAGGCAAATCTGGTTACTACCCCATAATTAATGAAATAACATTGAGGAGCAAATGAAATATATTCACCCCCAAAGTGATCACACTGTCACTCTATCGCAATGCACCATAGTAAACTTCCTACAGTGCATGCTTGTATTGCCTAGTGCATGTAGTGGGTTGTGCTGATATACACACTGACCACAACGTGGCCAAACCTTTATAATAATTGATCAACCTTGAAGACCCCAATTATCGTTTGATTTCTGGCTTGTGCCAATAAATGCCAAAGATACACCATGTTGGCTCTCATTGTGAGTGTGAGGGCGCATTTACCTGTTATGTTTAGGTGTAATCATACCCACAAGTTGAATTATTATTGTATTTACACATGTTGGTTCATATATCCTTACAGAGTAGGAACACATACACTTTAATATCTTTATTTGTATTCACCTATTACTGAAGAAACCAAAAAAGTTGACGTGGTTGTAAGTGGTACTATATTCCATATATTTTAACAGGAGCAAGAAAGGTGATTTGGTAATCTTGGCATGGATCATAATTTAGCAGGAGGGTGTTCTGCTTATAGTATCCAAGTGTTGCAACTATCATAAATATGTTTTCTATTGATTCTTAATTTCATATGAAGCAGGTGTTTGTCCTGGGATGTATTTTAGTAACATTTACAACACATAGTAAGTCATAACCCCATCGTAAACCCTTGGTATCTCTTCCATAGGATTTTCAAGTTCTGATGGGTTTGGATGGGCTTGCGATGGATAAAGGACTAATGGCTGTTGTAAATGTTAGTGAAATCAACCCCAATCGTGCTTTCATTGCATAAGGCATACTTTGCACTGTTTTGTACCTCCTGTAATATTGCATTACATAGTATGTGCGCATTTTATTAATCATCGGTAAGTAAACATTTGTATGACAACCAATGTGATGTTTTTTAAATAAGTACAATTTTGTAAGTTAGAGAATCTGTTGCAGTTAAAATGTCAATAATCTGGCGATAGTTGTTTTATGTTGATATTGCAAATGGATTGAATGATGCAACTGGCATGTTGTGTTGCCATTGATGTAAGTAACATATTGGTTTCCACCTGTAGGAGATGCTGTGGGTGAATGAATGTGACCCATTATATTTTGGTTGTGTGATTTGTGTGCTTTACCTTTATTAGTTTTCATAGACAAATTTAAGTATATAAGATGTCACATGCAAATCATGGATTACAAACTTGTCAAAGTGTTTCCAAGAAAATTCCTTAAAGGCGTACATTGGAATAACAGATGTGGAAATTGGAGTATAAACTGACCAGTAGATACAAGTTGTAGTCCTACTGTATATGGCATATTGGATGGCCTAGGGGAAAGTTAACCCATATTTGCAAGACTATCCTTGCCTTCAAGGTGAAACAAACCTACTCATTTTACCCTCTGGCCATGGGCTGGCCTGGTATCAGATCTTACCCAGGGAAAGATGACATTCCAATGTATGCCTTTAAGTGTCTTCATATATGGGTTCTCACTTCACAAAGATTGTAGCATTTTGTAATCATTAGGATAATAATATGACATTAATTACAGAGATATTGTCAAGGGTGTGCAATTAAGATATTGGGGACCTCATGTGTTTGATAGCGATAATGCACCTGTAAAAGCTCAAACAATTTACTCTTGCTATATTTAATTCTCAGACAAAGTTGTATGTGCTTAGCAATAGCATTGTGTCAATGTGTGTAGAAGCTCTGACCTTAGTGACTGGCTGTTTAGTAACAACATTGCATAGCATGATTGGTTAATTATTTTCAAGTTGTGCACAGTTCATATAAAGTCATAAACATGTGGGATGCACACATTGCTTTCAAATGTACATATCGTGTCGGAGAATTAAATATAGGAGCGGTAGATTCAAGTGAAGTTTCTTAAATGTGTTGATATGCTTCTATGAGGTATTATGAAGAGTGAGGGATTGACATATTGGAAGCTACAGGTGCTTGTTTTAAATGTGTTTGATAGTGACAATGCACCTTTAAAATTTCAACAATTTAGATCCCAGTGAAGTCAATTCATAGATCTGTTAATATGCTGCTTGTGTGTTCACTATGACTGACTGGCCCCTAGCCATTGAAGTGAAGTGAAGGTACATGAGGGTTTGTCACTCATGGCCTGAATGCAAACCTCTTCAGGCTACCTTGTATTGTATTTAGATTTACAATGAATTTTACATTTGGTAACTTCCGAGTGAAAACACTAAATCCTATTTTTTGAATGGCAGAATGTAGTCATGTGGTTTTCTGTGTAACAGATGATGCATTTGTCAGTTCTCTGTTGCGATATTCAATTCAATGCTACTGTAGCATAACCGCTACAATTTTTGACTTAAACAATAATTAGCTTATTCTGGGGCTTAGTTCTTTTTGCTTTAGCAGAAAATGCTGCGACAAAATTCACTCACTGACCATGGGTATTTGATGTGGTTTTTTTTTAGTTTGGTAATTTACTCAGAACAGGCAACCCATGTACATAAACTTGCAAAGTCATGTGGTTTTTAATATGCTGGATAGTGCACAAGTCTATTATATGCCCCATGTATTGGCCCAGAGTGAGCACATTTTGGTTAAACTTTGCATATTTTATCTCGGTTATTTTGCTGTATCTGGATTCCAAGAGTTTTGTGTAGATAGCCCCATTAGGATACTGCACAAAACACTCCTGTATGAAGGTAGCAGTTTCAGAAATATGAAATAAAGTGAGTTTATTTATGTTGCCGATTCTTTTAATGACATCTTATGGCAGCCATATGGAAACTAATTATTGTAGAGCAGGGCCCACACCAACATCCAATTATTTTATGATTTCAAGAAATGTTTGATATAACAAATTCTGTACGATCATAGGTGTTATTAATTATTCACATATATAGAAAATTTCATTTAATTTTTTATTTCAGTGTTAGGTCCAAAAAGGTAACTGTTTTGTTCCAACCAATATCATTAGATTGGTGATGCCCCTGTCCTGCAGTAGAACATATTCCATGGTTTCCAATAGATTGAAAAAGAAGCAAGCAACAAAATAAAGATAATTTTATAACTTTTTATTTCACCTTGGATGATCTTAAAATGTGTGCATTTAATATAGAAAGTAGTATAGTAGATAAGATGGAAATGCAATGGGTTATTCTAGTTGTGAAATCCATACACCCCTTATAAAAGGCATGATCTTAATCGACCATACAGATGGTGCAGAATCCAAATGGAGCCACTCGTTCATCAGGTAACCCCATTTGAAATTCACACTCCCTGTCTGGGGATTAAGGTCATCCATAGGGGTGCATAGATATCAACTGGAATAATCCAATTAGTGAAAACCATTGGATAATACATATATTTTGAAATTTACTATCAACTGAGGTTATGAATGAGTTGATGTTTGTTTGGCATGAAATATCAAGTATGTCAGTGATGGATGTTGTGAGCAGTTGAATCTTAATCATGATGTTTTGCATTGAAAAAGTTAAAAATTGGAATTAAATCTTATGGGGTCAAAGGTCAATGTCACTAATTGTAAGTGTGAAGCCTGGATTAATGATTTGATATATTGGGAAGTAAAAGAGTTTGTCCTTAAATTACTTCTGCACAGACAGAAAAGCATGTTTGTGACCTTTGAATTCACAAAATCCAGTGCCCTATTGTGATTAACATTGATATCAACATACCAAGTCGCAGCTGGCTGTGATTTACCGTCCAATTATCATTGTAAAAGTAACATTGAAGCATTCATGAGGTGTCAATTTGAAATAGAGTTTGAGATTGGGCCATTCCAGTTGACATTCATACACTCTATGGAAGATTTATGTCCTGATCTTCCACACACGGAGTGAGAATTTCAATCTGAATGGTTGAGTCCATTTGAAATCTACACCCCCTGTGTGGGAGATTAATGCCATGTCTTCCAAATGGGGTGTATGGACTTCAGCTGGATTAGCTCATTTCGCCTCAACAGTTTGCCATAATCTTATACATAGAGTGGACATATTATGAATGATTTACTCATTTTTGAGTTGTTTATTCATATGAGATGTGATAAAAAAAAATGGCAAAAACAAACCCTTTTGTAATAAAAAATATATATATATTATAAAGTATATTATGTAAATACATCTGTCATGTGTAAATATGTTTATTGGTATGTTTACTGTAAATGTTTGTGTAGTATGTACAAAATAGATATTGATTTATAGCCCTTTTGGCAGGAAAATCATGCATTTTGTCTATCCACGGGTAGCCCAATTTGAAATGTTTTCCTTTTTTCCTTTTGTTTAATGTTTTTTTTCTTTAGTTTGGTTTTTATTATTATATAAATTAGGTAAGTTTCAATTTATTATTATTTGATTTCACATAAGCCAGTTTTTTTATTTGATATATCTAGTTGAAGTCTTTGATATCAGGTTCTTAATAAGCCCATGTACACTACTGCCTTTCTAACATTGCCTTTGATTGGTTAATAACATAGTATGCTCATCTGAGTGGCCAATCAAAATTGAGCTTTTTGATCTCTTACTAGTCTTACCACATCTCTGATTGGCTCAATACATGATTTATTCGCTCTTGGTAACCAATCAAAATAGTTTTTAAAGGCCAGTTAAAATTGGCAGGTAGTGCCCATGGGATTAAGTTCACATGGAAGGGACTTATGTACATTGATATTTTCATATTCTTGTGATACACATTTCATAAGTGTTTAGTTTTACAGAATTGAAACCATAAGACATGCTGTACTGATATAAGACAAATATGTGTAATCAAGGATTGATTGTTAGCTCAAATAAACTATATTTACCGTTTTATTTTAGTTTGGAAAATGATAAAGATGTATTATTATTTTTAATGACAAGTTCAGGAAAATATTGTGATTGAGTTTGCGAGTTTTATAAGAAAGATGCGATCCAGAGTAAGTGTTGTTTATTTGTCATCATTTATTTGTGCCCATAAAAATCAAAGGACTTGATTTCTGAGATTGATGCACTTTTAGATAAGAAAAATTCAATTTTTAATTGTGTAATTATTGATTGATTCCTATTTTTGGTGTTTTTTACAAATGCTTCCTGTCTGGATTTCTATTCTGTTACACAGTTCAATGCACTGTAAAATTGTTTATATATTTTGCCAATTGTGTCTGTATATTTATCGCTTTGTATGGTGATTATTATATCTGTGTGGTTGCCTGGCCTAGAAATAATAAAGCTTTCTTTTCAAAAATTTAACCAGCAATTTGTCTTGTTGTATTTTGTTATGTTTTGAGTATGTGTTAGGAGGTTCCCAGTCATTATCAGATCAGATTTACTGTTAGTTTGTCCCTACAATAAAGGTTTTAAGGGCTCAGTCACCCACCTTTGTAGTGGTTTTTGTGGGATCTGAGATTTCATTATGAATACAAGAAATGTCCTGATATCAGTCAAGTAATTTGGATTTTTGTGAAATTTGTGACATAATACAAATTTTATGGCAAATTATTAAAAACTAGGCGGTTACCCGTATTTGGCGGTTCTCGGCTGTCGCGATTACCTGGCTGATGGTGACTGTACCCACCAAGTTTTATGTCCATAGGACAGTTTTTACTAATTTGACTTCAGATGACCCCTTGTGACTTCGAAATGACCTTCCAAAATTTGGCTCTAAATGTTGACTGTACCCACCACGTTTCATGCCCATACAACAGTTTTTAGTAATTTGACCTTGGATGACCCCAAAATTACCGTCCAAAAATTTGACTCTAAAAGTTGACTGTACCCACCAAGTTTCATGCCCATACGACGTTTTTTACTATTTTGACCTCAGATGACCCCAAAATGACCGTCCAAAAATTTGACTCTAAAAGTTGACTGTACCCACCAAGTTTCATGCCCATATGACAGTTTTTACTAATTTGACCTCAGATGACCCCCGGATGACCTCGGGTGATCATCGCCCACTTACCGAAACAAACTTGTTCCGTCTGAGGTCCAGATGCACCCACCCACCAAGTTTGAAGAACACGCGACCCCTAGTCTCCGAGAAAATAGACGGAAAACAGTTTTTACTATTTGACCTCAGATGACCCCTGGGTGACCTTGACCCACTAAGCAATATAAACTTGTTCCGTCTTGGGTCAAGATGCACCTACCCACCAAGTTGCATGCCCATATGACAGTTTTTACTAATCTGACCCCTAGATGACCTCTGGTGACCTTGACCCACTAACCAATACAAACTTGTTCTGGCCCGGGTCAAGGCGCACCCTCCACCGTCAAGTTTGAGGACCGTACGACCCCAGTCTCTGAGAAAAACAGTTTTTACTAATTTGACCCCTGGATGACCTCGGGTGACCTTGACCCACTAACCAATACAAACTTGTTCTGTCTGGGGTCAAGCTGCACCCACCCACCAAGTTTGAGGCACGTGCGACCCCTAGTCTCCGAGAAAATAGGCGGACAGACACACAGACACACAGACAGATAGACGATGCCTATTATTATATAGACTAGGCGGTTACCCGTATTTGGCGGTTCTCGGCTGTCGCGATTACCTGGCTGATGCTGACTGTAGGCCTACTCACCAAGTTTTATGCCCATAGGACAGTTTTTACTAATTTGACCTTGGATGACCCCAAAATAACCGTCCAACAATTTGACTCTAAAAGTTGACTGTACCCACCAAGTTTCATGCCCATATGACATTTTTTACTAATTTGACCTCAGCTGACCCCTGGGTGACCCCAAAATGACCGTCCAAACATTTGACTCTAAAAGTTGACTGTACCCACCAAGTTTCATGCCCATATGACAGTTTTTACTAATTTGACCTCAGATGACCCCTGGGTGACCTTGACCCACTAACCAATACAAACTTGTTCCGTCTTAGGTCAAGATCCACCTACCCACCAAGTTGCATGCCCATATGACAGTTTTTACTAATTTGACCCTAGATGACCTCTGGTGACCTTGACCCACTAACCAATACAAACTTGTTCTGTCCTGGGTCAAGACGCACCCACCCGTCAAGTTTGAGGAACGTGCGACCCCAGTTTCTGAGAAAACAGTTTTTACTAATTTGACCCTGGATGACCTTGGGTGACCCCTGGGTGACCTTGACCCACTAACCAATACAAACTTGTTCCGTCTTAGGTCAAGATCCACCTACCCACCAAGTTGCATGCCCATATGACGGTTTTTACACGAGGAACGTGCGACCCCAGTTTCTGAGAAAAACAGTTTTTACTAATTTGACCCCTGGATGACCTCGGGTGACCTTGACCCACTAACCAATACAAACTTGATCTGTATGGGGTCAAGCTGCACCCACCCACCAAGTTTGAGGAACGTGCGACCCCTAGTCTCCGAGAAAATAGGCGGACAGACACACAGATAGACAGATAGACAGATAGACAGACGATGCGTATTATTATATAGACTAGGCGGTTACCCGTATTTGGCGGTTCTCGGCTGTCGCGATTACCTGGCTGATGGTGACTGTACTCACCAAGTTTTATGCCCGTAGGACAGTTTTTACTAATTTGACCTCAGATGACCCCTTGTGACCTCAAAATGACCTTCCAAAATTTGGCTCTAAATGTTGACTGTACCCACCACGTTTCATGCCCATATGACAGTTTTTAGTAATTTGACCTTGGATGACCCCAAAATGACCGTCCAAAAATTTGACTCTAAAAGTTTATTGTACCCACCAAGTTTCATGCGCATACGACATTTTTTACTAATTAGACCTCAGATGACCCCTGGGTGACCCCGGATGACCCCAAAATGACCTTCCAAAAATTTGACTATAAAAGTTGACTGTACATTGTACCCACCAACTTTCATGCCCAAGGAAAACAGTTTTTACTAATTTGACCTCAGATGACCCCTGGGTGACCTTGACCCACTAATCAATACAAACTTGTTCTGTCCTAGGTCAAGATGCACCTACCCACCAAGTTTCATGCCCATATGACAGTTTTTACTCATTTGACCCCTAGATGACCTCTGGTGACCTTGACTCACTAACCAATACAAACTTGTTCTGTCCCGGGTCAAGACGCACCCACCCGTCAAGTTTGAGGAACGTGCGACCCCCAGTCTCCGAGAAAAACAGTTTTTACTAATTTGACCCCTGGATGACCTTGGGTGACCTTGACCCACTAACCAATATAAACTCGTTCTTCCTCATACCAAGCTACACCCACCCACCAAGTTTGAGGAACGCGCGACCCCCAGTCTCCGAGAAAAGAGGCGGACAGACAAACAGACACACAAAGACACAAACACACAAACAAACAGATTCTGGTGAATTATAGTAGGACTAGGCGGTTACCCGTATTTGGCGGTTCTCGGCTGTCGCGATTACCTGGCTGATGGTGACTGTACTCACCAAGTTTTATGCCCATAGGACAGTTTTTACTAATTTGACCTCAGATGACCCCTTGTGACTTCAAAATGACCTTCCAAAATTTGGTTCTAAATGGTGACTGTACCCACCACGTTTCATGCCCATATGACAGTTTTTAGTAATTTGACCTTGGATGACCCCAAAATGACCATCCAAAAATTTGACTCTAAAAGTTGACTGTACCCACCAAGTTTCATGCGCATACGACATTTTTTACTAATTTGACCTCAGATGACCCCTGGGTGACCCAGATGACCCCAAAATGACCTTCCAAAAATTTGACTATAAAAGTTGACTGTACCCACCAAGTTTCATGCCCAAACGATAGTTTTTACTAATTTGACCTCAGATGACCCCTGGATGACCTCGGGTGATCTTGGCCCACTAACTGAAACAAACTTGTTCTGTCTGAGGTCCAGATGCACCCACCCACCAAGTTTGAGGAACGTGCGACCCCTAGTCTTCGAGGAAATAGGCGGAAAACAGTTTTTACTAATTTGACCTCAGATGACCCCTGGGTGACCTTGACCCACTAATCAATACAAACTTGTTCTGTCCTAGGTCAAGATGCACCTACCCACCAAGTTTCATGCCCATATGACATTTTTTACTAATTTGACCCCTAGATGACCTCTGGTGACCTTGACCCACTAACCAATACAAACTTGTTCTGTCCCGGGTCAAGACGCACCCACCCGTCAAGTTTGAGGAACGTGCGACCCCCAGTCTCCGAGAAAAACAGTTTTTACTAATTTAACCCCCTGGGTGACCTTGGGTGACCTTGACCCACTAACCAATATAAACTCGTTCTTCCTCATACCAAGCTGCACCCACCCACCAAGTTTGAGGAACGTGCGACCCCCAGTCTCCGAGAAAAGAGGCGGACAGACAAACAGACACACAAACACACAAATCTGGTGAATTATAGTAAGATTAATATATACTAGGCGGTTACCCGTATTTGGCGGTTCTCGGCTGTTGCGATTACCTGGCTGATGGTGACTGTACCCACCAAGTTTTATGCCCATAGGACAGTTTTACTAATTTGACCTCAGATGACCCCTTGTGACCTCGAAATTACCTTTCAAAATTTGGCTCTAAATGTTGACTGTACCCACCACGTTTCATGCCCATACAACAGTTTTTAGTAATTTGACCTTGGATGACCACCAAAATGACCGCCCAAAAATTTGACTCTAAAAGTTGACTGTACCCACCAAGTTAGATGCCCATACGACATTTTTTACTATTTTGACCTCAGATGACCCCTGGGTGACCCCGGATGACCCCAAAATGACCGTCCAAAATTTGACTCTAAAAGTTGACTGTACCCACCAAGTTTCATGCCCATACGACAGTTTTACTAATTTGACCTTATATGACCCCTGGATGACCTCGGGTGATCTTGGCCCACTTACCGAAACAAACTTGTTCTGTCTGAGGTCCAGATGCACCCACCCACCAAGTTTGAGGAACGTGCGACCCCTAGTCTCCGAGAAAATAGGCGGAAAACAGTTTTTACTAATTTGACCTCAGATGACCCCTGGGTGACCTTGACCCACTAACCAATACAAACTTGTTCCGTCTTAGGTCAAGATGCACCTACCCACCAAGTTGCATGCCCATATGACAGTTTTACTAATTTGACCCCTAGATGACCTTTGGTGACCTTGACCCACTAACCAATACAAACTTGTTCTGTCCCGGGTCAAGACGCACCCACCCGTCAAGTTTGAGGAACGTGCGACCCCCAGTCTCCGAGAAAAACAGTTTTACTAATTTGACCCCTAGATGACCTCGGGTGACCTTGACCCACTAACCAATACAAACTTGATCTGTATGGGGTCAAGATGCACCCACCACCAAGTTTGAGGAACGTGCGACCCCTAGTCTCCGAGAAAATAGGTGGACAGACACACAGATAGACAGACAGATAGACAGATAGACAGATAGACAGACGATGCGTATTATTAGATAGATGACATTTAACAGCCCTTAAGGGCTGGGGTATGAACGTTTGGACAGTATTTATTTTGGGACATTAGAGCACATCAGACATATCGAATTGCATTCTGAATACGAAGAATGTCATTCTGATATCAAATAATTTTGGTTTTTGAAATTCGCAATTTAATACACATTTTATGGCAAATCATTAAAATTGATATTTTTTATATTTAACAGTACTCGAAGTAAACTTTATAAATCTGATGATTTATACTTAACGTGTATGTAGGTGGGATAAAATGCCGACGATCAATTGAAAATTTTGACCTTTCGTATTGAAGATATGGATTTTTTTCCCCAAAACACCAAAAACAAGAATTCCTGAAAAAAAATTGGTGTCAGTTCCAATTTACAATGTAATTATTATTTGAATGTAATGTTAAAGATGGAATTGCATGAGAAGTTTTGCACTGCAGCACTGACAGGAACATTTAGTGGTAGTTCATTTATCATTAAATAATTATACACTTACGTGTTTTGGCGCAGCGTCAGCTTTCTATTCTAGCTAAAAACGTTATTAAAAATAAAAAATATGCAAATGAGGTAGCTAATTTTGCATATTTTGCGACAAAAATCACATGGGATCTTAAGACTGCCCCTTACCACCATCCCACCAAGTTAAATCTCCATACGCCTCACCAGTTCAAAAAAATGGCAAAAAGCCTTTTTAAAAATAAACAAATATGCAAATGAGGTAGCTAATTTGAATATTTTGCGACAAAAATCACGTGGGATCTTAAGACTGCCCCTTTACCACCACCCTACCAAGTTACATCTATATAATATAACCCCTACCAGTTCCGAAAAATGGAAAAAAGCGTTTTTAAAAATAGAAAAAAGGAAATGAGGTGGCTGATTTGCATATTTTGTGACAAAAATAGCATCTGATCTTAAGACCGCTCTTAACCATCACCCCACCAAATTACATTTCTATATGCCTCACCAGTTCCGAAAAATGGCCAAAAGCATTTCGACAAATAAAAAAATAGGCAAATGTGGTGACTAATTTGCATATCTTGCGACAAAAATCGCATCGGATATTACGACTGCCGCATACCACAACCTCATCAAGTTACATCCCTATAGGCCTACGCCTCACCAGGTCTTCGAAATGGCAAAAAAACACCCAAAAACAATTTTTAAGTTAAATATGCAAATTAGCTACCTAATTTGCATATTTTGCACCAAAAATTGCATCAAGTCTTAGGGCAGCCACTTACCACCACCCTACCAAGTAACACCCCAATACACCTCACCAGCTCCGAGAAACTAACCTGGAATCCAAAGGCATTTAAAAACAAAGTTCACACAATACAAAGGTATAAGACCCCATTATAGCATTAAGGCAATTTATAAGCCGTTTTAAATGATTTTAAATGTGACGTATAAAATTTGTCTATAACACAGGGAGATATAAAATGTAGGGATTTGGGTACTTTTTGTTCAATTTTCACAGAAATTGAAGGATTTTGACCCATGTTTTTGTTTGTCTGTTTACCCCAGGGTCGCTGAAACAAAGAATTATATTAATTAAATCACCTAATTTATAATTAATAAAGGGCAAAGAAAGATAAAAGCAAAAGTATGCTTCATTTAGTTAAACAATAGTAACGTCCCTTTTGTGTACAAAAAATAACTCTATACGACAATGCAAATCAGGATCAATTCATGGACTAAAGTACACAGGCAGAGGGAAATGTTGATTTCTCAGCGGATGGAACAGCCATTTTTTTCAGAGGGAGTATGTAAATTAAACGGAACAGCTATTTTGGGGCCATTATTTCAGAGGGAGTATGTGCCAATGGGTATGTAATTTAACTAGAACAGCCTTATATTGATATCGATATTAATATTGACGTCACAGATTCGATTTGTCACGTGATCGTCAAACCTGTACTAAAGGTGTCAGTTCTTCAGGAACTGACACAAAAATTAGGTCTTTTGGGAAAAAATCTATATCTTCAATATGAAAGGTCAAAATTTTCAATTGACCGTCGGCTTTTCCTCCCTGCTACATACACTTTAAGAATATATCATTAGATTTATATAATTTACTTCGAGGACTGTTATATATCAAAAATTTGAAAAATATCACATTTTTATAATTTGTCATAAAATTTGTATTATATTGTGATTTCAAAAAATGAAAATTATTTGATATCAGAAAGACATGCTTCGTATTCAGAATGTAATTCGATAGGTCTGAGGTGCTCTCATGTCCCACAAAAAATACTGTCGAAACGCAATAAACGCTCATTTTAGATCCCTTAAGGAGTATTTCACAATCCTAGCATCCACTTTTTATAACATTTGTCAGTAGGCTATTCAGGAGCAAAAGCTTAAATCTCACAACTTCAGTTGATCAGATTGTTTGTTTGATTGTTTGTTTGCAAGAATAAAATAAGCATAGTACGCTTATCAATCAACATCAAAATTGATGAGTACTGGTATCATTTTGATACAGCCTCTATGTGTATTTGCCCCATATGCCACTTGCTGTGTTGTAATTTGGCGAACAAATTTGACGATATGCTTGCCAAACGAATAAATCGGCAAGAATTATTTTATACAGAAACAGTTCTGCCAGAGTTTTCCAGTGGTATAAAAATGATAAAAATCTGATTATTTCTGTACAAAGTGTGGATCACAGAATGCCCCTTTCAAATTGTGTTGAATTGATGTCCAAATTAGTGCACATCATTGAAATTCCATACATGTTTGTAAATTACTTTAGTATAACTTTGGGTTTACTTTTCATTACCATTTGTATATTACATGTACATGTTGTATTTAAAAAAATCCAATATGGGTTGGGGCCTACGTATACACAAAATAGACCTATGTACACCATCGAAACCTGTTTCTTACTTCATGTATGTTGTGTTATACTCTGATCAGCTCATAATAGGCGGGACTCATAACATTGTGGATTGATATACATGTAGAATGGCGTACACACACAGCTGGGCGCAGCACCTACGCGAACTGCGTTTTGCATATTGGGCTATCTTTAAGAATACCCTACCATTTTTTACATTCACAGTGTATGTGTATGGGTCGTTCATAAAAGACCCCCATTGAAAATCTACAGTGGTAGGGTATTCTAAAAGAAATCCGCATATTGCATTTACTCGCGGCGTAATTTGGAACTTTATTGACTTGCGCAGTAACAAAAAACAAATAATTCCCCGCCTATTAAAAGCTTATAAATATAGAATAACATTAAAGCTATGGTACACTAGGACTACATTTTTATAACAAGAAGTTTATTAGTAGGCCTACATGAATTACCACCGACCTACATTACACAACCATGTTTTCCAATCATGCCTGAGCACTTCCTTTTAAAGGGTTTTTTTTATTTGATGAACCATTTAAGACTCCTGGTAGACGCAAGAGCAGGCAGATATGCCACATAAATATGCTCAAAGAGTATGTTGAAAGAAGTGACCATGTCGAAGTAAACTTTAATAATCTAATGATATGTACTTAAAGTGTATGTAGCTAGGAAGAAAAGCCGCGATCAATTGGAAATTTTGACCTCTCGTATTAAGATATGGAATTTTTCCCCAAAACATGGGTATCAATAATATGAAGGTCAAAATTTTTAATTGATTGTCGGCTTTTCATCCCAGCTACATACACTTTCAGTACATATCATTAGATTGAAATAAATCCAAGTAAGGTAAATCATCCACAGTAACGTGCTCAACCAAGAAAGGAGCTGGAATACATTTAAAATAGACTTGGTGATTTCTTAAAGCATTATTTACAATATTGTTTCATGCAGGCCAGCCGAAACCGACCTAGACACTCATGAGAATATTCTGATGAGTGTAGGTCGGCTTCGGCTGGCCTGCATGAAACAATTATTGTAAATAATGCTTTAATAAATCACCAAGTCTATTTTAAATGTATCATTAGATTTATAAAGTTTACTTCGAGGACTGTTAAATATCACAAATTTAAAAAATATCAAATTTTAATTATTTGTCATAAAATTGCATTCTGAATACGAAGAATGTCTTTCTGATATCAAATAATGTTCATTTTTTGAAATTCACGATATAATAGAAACTTTATGACAAATTATTAAAATTTGATATTTTTCACATTTTTGATATTATAACAGTCCTCGAAGTAAATTTTATAAATCTAATGATATATTCTTAAAGTGTATGTAGCTGGGAGGAAAAGCCGATCAATTGGAAATTTTGACCTTTCATATTGAAGATATTGATTTTTTCCCCAAAAGACCTAATTTTTTTGGGTGTTTTGGGAAAAAAATCCATATCTTCAATACGAAAGGTCAAATTTGAAAATTTCATCCCACCTATACATACACTTTAAGGGATCTAGAATGAGCGTTTATTGCGTTTCGACAGTATTTTTTGTGGGGCATGAGAGCACCTCAGACCTATCGAATTGCATTCTGAATACGAAGCATGTCTTTCTGATATCAAATAATTTTCATTTTTTAAAATCACAATATAATACAAATTTTATAACAAATTATAAAAATTTGATATTTTTCAAATTTTGATATATGACAGTCCTCGAAGTAAATTATATAAATCTAATGATATATTCTTAAAGTGTATGTAGGTGGGATGAAAAGCCGACGATCAATTGAAAATTTTGACCTTTCGTATTGAAGATATGGAATTTTTTCCCCAAAAGACCTAATTTTTTTGGGTGTTTTGGGAAAAAAAATCCATATCTTCAGTACGAAAGGTCAAAATGTTCAATTGATCGTCGGCTTTTCATCCCACCTACATACACTTTAAGTATAAATCATCAGATTTATAAAGTTTACTTCAAGTACTGTTAAATATCAAAAATATCAATTTTTAATGATTTGCCATAAAATGTGTATTAAATTGCGAATTTCAAAAATCAAAATTATTTGATATCAGAAGGACATTCTTCGTATTCAGAATGCAATTCGATATGTCTGATGTGCTCTAATGTCCCAAAATAAATACTGTCCAAACGTTCATACCCCAGCCCTTAAGTATAAATCATCAGATTTGTAAAGTTTACTTCGAGTACTGTTAAATACGGTATCAAAAATATCAATTTTTAATCATTTGCTATAAAATGTGCATTTAGGCCTACATTGTGTATTTCAAAAAATCAAAATTATTTCATATCAGAAGGACATTCTATGTATTCAGAATGCAATTCGATATGTCTGATGTGCTCTAATGTCCGTTAAATACTGTCCAAACGTTCATACCCCATACATGTACCCTATTTTTATTTTTTATTTATTTTAAATGTTTAATCAGATATAATATATGTGAATCCGCCTATTGATGGAAACAATGATCTAATCCGATTGATCAACTAATACGATACGGTAAGCAATGTCTGACATTGGTTTTTCAGGGGGGTCAAAATGAAAAAAAAAATGTACTATTGGAGTTTTGCATGGGTAATATCTCAGCTAAAATTATTCTAATTGACTCAATATTGGATAAGAGTAATGTCCTACCAAAGGGTTCCGACTGGCAAAAAAATGGACAAAAAATTATTTTTACTTTTGGAGTTCTGACCCCCCCCCCCCGAAGTTGGTCCTGCGTCCTGGATGGACAAAGTTGCATTTGAGGGCCCTATGTCTTTTAAAGTAAAGGAGTTACAAGTTTTCTGATGCCAGATATGAACTCTACACAATTAAGTACCCCAGGATAGTCCGACGAGTAGGACCTTTTATTTCTAAGTTACCAGACTATACACTTTTCACACTATGATCACTATCTCACATGGCGCAAGAAAGACGAATCGCGAAAGTCCAGTGACCGCGCCCCCCAATTCGGGAGGATAGTGGACTTTTGTGGTTAATCTTTCTTGAGCGATCAGAGTTAGAGTATAGTTGGTAAACTAAGAAAAAAACAGGTCCTACTCGTCGGAGGAGGATAGTGGACTTTTGTGGTTAATCTTTCTTGAGCGATCAGAGTTAGAGTATAGTTGGTAAACTAAGAAAAAAACAGGTCCTACTCGTCGGACTACCCCAGGATACATATTTTTCAAAGTTGTAGGCGGTTCCCTTTATACATTTATGGACCTCCAAACATCGTCTTTCGCGTTGCGACACATTTTTTACGCTGATCCCCCTAAATTTCAAATTGATGCCACGGGAAAACGAAATAACATATGAAGCTCAAATTTTCAGCATTTTACTTTCTCATCAATATCTACCACCACACAGAAAAAGAAAAAAAAATGAAGAGGTGCTGCGGTGCACATCCCAGGAGTTGACATGGAATGACTCTTTTCTCATCTTCTCTGGTCTAAATCTAGAATTTCCGGGTATAATCGATGATGTGATGTTACATCACTTTAGGGTTTCTATAGCAGGTCGAGCTTGTCACTGTGGGATGCGACTCTAGAGATGAGGTTAAGTTCACGCACATGTGAGGGTATCGTGATTTCATCATCACACACTCACACTAACGTAAACAAACTTGGGAGGACATACCGCAGGATAGACTATGCCATAGTCGAATTTTATTAAAAATATGTTATTATTAGTCATGATGAACCCATTTCGTTGAACTCAAAATTATACTGATGTTTATTAAAATTAAAGTATTCAATAGTAAAATGGTCATAAAGAGTTAAAAATATCAGACGATTAGTGACAATAAAAGTAA
The DNA here is from genome assembly GCF_039555335.1 of Amphiura filiformis. Taxonomy (NCBI): domain Eukaryota; kingdom Metazoa; phylum Echinodermata; class Ophiuroidea; order Amphilepidida; family Amphiuridae; genus Amphiura; species Amphiura filiformis. The sequence goes on along the minus strand of NC_092630.1, from coordinate 79,345,868 downwards.
TTGAATGCAACATTATCTTGCATAATTATAACGGCTCACTTTAATACTGAACAATTCTGATTTTGGAATCTACCAGTTTATTGATAGCGAACCCCGAAATTTCGACTATGAACTTTGAATTGTAAGCAGAACTTTACCCCCTGGACTTTGCTCTCTAAAACACACTGTCAAGCATACTTGTTTATCAGTCCATTAACCACAAGTACGCGCTAGATGTTTGATGAGAGATTAACTTTCGCGTCAACACAAAAGCGCCGCAAATACCACAGACAGTTGTTTATGGTGTAGTTAATGGTAATGGCGCGTGCCCAGACGATTTAAACCATAGCGAGGTATGGGCGACCAATCACAAGGCAGATTCATTTAAAGATGCATTACATCATTGCCAATTTTAGTTAGGCCAGAAATTGGCCTAACTCTCCATAGAGTCCCGTGTTAAAAATCTTAACCGCAAGGCAATGTCAGTAGTCCACTTGGGAAGCTAACAAACAGAGGGAGTAGGGTGACTGATCAGATGTGAAAATCTATCAATTGTGCACACATTAATTAAATCAGAGTTTTAAGCTTAAAGGCATACATTGGAATAACAGATGTGGAAATAGGAGTATAAACTGACCAGTAGATACAAGTTGTAGTCCTACTGTATATGGCATATTGGATGGCCTAGGGGAAAGTTAACCCATATTTGCAAGACTATCCTTGCCTTCAAGGTGAAACAAACCTACTCATTTTACCCTCTGGCCATTGGCTGGCCTGGTATCAGATCTTACCCAGGGAAAGATGACATTCCAATGTATGCCTTTAAATACAATATCCAGAGTATGCACAATGGGCAAGTGGACTACGGGGTAGTCTAACCGCAGGATACCATGTACCAGTGTAGTGGTGTAGCAGTCACGAAATGCAAGGTGATTTGTAGGAAACAGGAGGAAAACAGTTATTACCTAGGGGGGGTTTACACCCCCCCCCCACCTAGGTTTTATAATCCTGTGTTGTTCTTCCGCTGGCAACAAATTGAAAATGCATATGTCCTTTTGCTCATCTCTCAGGGCACAGTTCTTGAACCCCAATATATATGTATATTCATTGAATAACCTAGTGACAATTTGGGTACAAAAAACTCATACTCTCTAACTTGAGGTCACAAAGTTATATTGGTATTCCCTGTTCTCAGTTCTGCCTATGGAATGTCACGTTTGAGTTGCTCAAAAGGGGTCAATTGGTCAGGCTATAAAAGGAATATTATAAATCATTATATGTGATGCAATCAAGCAAAATCAGTCCGAAATTGGAAATATTGATTTTGAGATATAGCCAAACAAAGGAAATATTTCCTTTCGTTTCCTTTTGTTTTGTAAGCTCTATAATTGCTCATATCTTTGGAACTGTATGTTGAATTTCAATGGGGCTTTCTGCATGATCCAGCTTTGTAAATGCTTTTTACTGTCCTATAAGAAACTGAAATTTAATATTTCCGAGTTCCGACTGATTTTGCTTGATCGCATCACATATCGTTTGGGTCTCTAGAGACCCCAAACAAAATTTTGTGTATATACACATTTGACTTGCTAGGTAAAATTTCTATTGAGGGTTAAAGTATGAAACCCAAGTTGATGTCATGGAAATTTGTTTTGCCTTTGTTTACTAGAGGCTGTTCCTCTGTGGTAATAGTGTGTGTTAGAACCTGCGAGGGTTAATATTGTGGGCAGTCTCAGTGGGACTTGTGAAGAAACCATAAATAACTGATGGCACCTCTGGGATAGCTGCTATGAGGAAAGTGGAATTTGTTTTTGTAATTCTTTAGCAGCTATTATCATGACGATGCTCAAATTGTTGAGCCAATTCAAGCGATTTAATGCTTGTGGGTGACAGGTTGGAATATGTGCTGTGGTCCAGCTCTCTGAAAATAAGGACAAAATAACTTGTTGCAAGTATTTGTTCTCTCCTGTAGCTACTTCAATAGCTTTTCAGTCAGTGCCCCAAACATTTGTAGATTGGTTTTTGATTTGGTTTCTAAAATTTAATCATGTCTTTTCCAAAATTGCACATATTTGCTAACAAATCGCGGCTTTGCAGGCATACTTGTAGTATGTCTTTTTGAATTTGTACCCATTTTGTGGGACAGGGACACAAATTTTAGCATTGAGGATGGGTTTACTAAATATTGGCTAATCCAGCCAGGGTACAATGACCTTACTATTGACAAGGCTTGTTTCTATGCATGAACGATCTAGACCCAGGGTCTTTGGTGTGAAAATAATGGCATATCCAGTGGAGTAGTTTTCACTTGGAAAATGTATTTATACCCTTGGAAGGGAAAGACTTTCTTAATATTTTTGCATTAATAGTCAGAGTAAGTAGGTGGGTATGTTCTAGTATTTTTGCCACTGAGCTCCTGTTGATGGGCAAATAATGGTGATGCAAAGGGATAAAATCTGATGTGGTGAAATTAGTAGTAAAATGTTGAAAAAAAAAAAAAAACACTGAGAAGAACAAATTGCTGCTAGAATTGTCAGCAGTAATTTGTTTTGAGCAAGGAAAAAAACCAAAAATTTGTTTGAGCGTTTTAATGGTACCGAATCATGTTGGAAGTCACGCTTATAGTAAACGATATAATTAATAAGCCTATCAATGAAAATCCATTATAGGTCTATGTCACTTCCCTGGTCTAAATTATTAAGACAATGACCCGGGAGGGGGCACATCAAAAAAATTTGGTTGCTATATGTTTCCCCGCAATTTTGAGGTGGTGGGTATTTTGGAGCTGTGAACAAGTAAAAATGTGGACTTATGGCATGCGAACAGTCAAAACCAAGGGTCTCTCTTGGCTTTCTGGTTGAAAATCGCATAAAAAAACCCCAGAAATATGAGGAATGAGCAAGTTTGGGGGAATTTTAGAGCTGAAACTATCAAAATCAAGGGTCTTTCGGAGCTCTATTTTGGTCAAATATAGGGGGTCTTTCAGAGCTGCGAAATCCAAAAGGGGGGTCTTTTGGGGGAACATACCCGTATGACAATTTGTGTTAAGTGCCCCCCCCCCCCGAGTCAATGAGGGGTGTGACCTATTATTCGTCAAGCCCTAGTGTCAGGCACTTGTGCCGATCTCGACCAAACTTGAAACTGCCTTTTTTTAAATATGGGACCCCCTCCCATCCGATGAAAATGATAGCATGATGAGGGCAGTCATTATTATTTTTTGTTATTTTTGTGGTCATCTTGTGACTCCCTACATTTTGGTCATCAAAAATTTTATGCCCCCCCCGTATTTTTCTTTCCAAAAATTTATGACCATTTGGGACCCCTCCTCCTCAAACTCAGTGACACCAAACCTCACAACCAGGGGAACATTTTGCAGGGGTCAGGTCATAGATCATGCAGAGGTCAAATCTTAGAAATGGTGCATTTTCTGGCCATATGTAATAATAATAATAATAATAATAATCTTTCTTTATTGAGGGTAATTCCACTTCAGTGTCAAGCACTGCTTTCCAAGCAGGCCCTCATACATTATAAAATACTGTAATACATATTGATACATAGTAAATTTACATCTTACACATGGTAAATCAATAACATAATAAATAGTATTGAACTCATATGGCAAAGATTATACAAAATACAAGCTAAAGCTAAAATGTCCTTATAAAAAGTACAATTTATAAGGGAATAGAAATCCCAAATTATTTAGCAGAAGTATTTGTTCGCGCTTTAAATTGATACAAAGACATATTATTTAATTCTTTGCGGATTTGAGGTGCAATTTAATTCCAAGTATTAACAGCTCTGGCATGGAATGTACGCTTGCCTGAATTTGAATTACATTTTGGTACAACAAGAGTATTTGATGAATGATTCCTGGTAATATGCATATGACTATCATGAACAAATTCAAATTTAGATGATAGATAAGATGGACCCAGGTTTCTTAAACACTTAAAAACTAAAATAAGAAGTTGATTATTCCATCTATCATTTAGTTTTATCCACTGTAGTTCACTCATTAAGTTACTTATTGGTGTTCTAATATCAGCAGATAAAATTGTCCTGGCTAGCTGATTTTGTAACACTTGCAGCCTTGCTTGAGATTCACAAGAAAAATTACTCCATACAGAACTACCATAATCAAATTGAGGCATAACAAGTGCATTTGATAACATAACAATGGTTTGACGAGGCAGGAAGTATTTAACACGCCTAATGACACCAATTTTTTTAGAAACATTTTTACATAAATAATCTACATGAGCTGACCAAGAAAGTTTAGAATCAAGTTTTACTCCAAGATATTTAAACTCGTGAACTCGTTCAATAATAAAAGTATCCTCATATGTTAGATTTATATCATTAAACTTTTCAAGCATTTGGTTGGTACCAAAGACCATAAACTTGGTCTTATCAACATTTAAAGTAAGTTTGTTTGCATGAAAACAATTTGCTACACTGCAAAGACTTGACTCTAATTTAGCTTGCAATTCCAAAACATTCTTTCCTTTACACATTAAACTTGTGTCATCTGCGTACATGATAGTTTTACAGTTAACAGCATTAGGCATACAATTTACAAAAATAATAAATAACAAAGGACCTAGGATTGATCCTTGCGGAATTCCAATATTAACATTTTCAAAGTGTAAGGGGTACGGGGCTCAAACTCAGTGACAATAAACTTGATGACAAGAGTAACATTTAGTTTGGAACATTTTGCAGGGGTCAGGTCAAAGGTCAGTTGGGGTCAAATCTTTGAATTTCAATATCTGGACATCTGTAAGGGGTACGGGGCTCAATCTCGGTGACAACCTCATGACAAGGGGAACATGTTGGAACATTTTGCAGGGGTCAGATCAAAAGGACATCATTCTGGGGCCAAATCTTAGAATTGCGTTATCTGGACATCTGTAAGAGGTAGGCTACAGGGCTCAAACTCGTTGACAACAAACCTCATGACCAGGGGGGGAATTATGGAACATCTTGCAGGGGTCAGGTCAAAGGTCATCTGGGGTCAAATCTTAGAATTGCGTTTTTCTGGACACCTGTAAGGAGTACAGGACTCAAAACTCGGTGACAACAAACTTCATGACTAGGGGAACATTTCTGGAACATTTTGCAGGACTCAGATACCTCCACAACACCAACATGCCCCACCTAGGTTTGTGGTCTATGTCTATGACCACCATTTACCACTAGTTTTAATTGCAATCAGCAGAAAACTGTAAGGCACAGACTAATACTACACGCAGAAATCAGAGTAAGTGAGTAGGCCCTACATGTTTATTTCAGAACAACGTTAGTTTTGTTGATATAAAAGTATAATAAGGCAAAAAAGTAGACGTGTACCGTATTGTTTGTAATAAACGCCCCGGGGGCGTTGCATTTTTTCAAAAGGGGGGCGTTTATTGGAAGTGAATTGTCAGTGATAAAAGCTTAAAAATCGTGTTCAATTTCCTGATGGTGCTCCTATTAAAAGGAGGGATTTACACTATACATGATGGCGGCGCCCACGGAAAATGATATTTTCGTGGGGAATACAACAAAATTACACCTGTAAGTGCATGGAATTAGTGAAATTCTACCATAATTAGGCAATGAAATGGATGGGAGTTGAGTCATAATAGGTTTTGTCCATTCAATTTAGCGATCGTGACTGACATAACTGATGCAAGTTTTAAGCTTACCTACACGATATCTTACGTCGACGCGTCTTACGTCTTACGTCTATCCTTGTCGGTAGGAATCTTCATCAGAAGTAACATCACCAACTTTGATAAGCGTGCTTGGGTGGACGCGCTCCATTACTAATTCTTTAATTTAGTCCCCTTGCTGCCTTGAAGCCTTCTACGGTGGCGGCCTCAACAGTTGATCGTGGAAGATTATTCCACAACGGAATGGTGGAGGGAAAAAATGTGTCCCCATATCTATCTTTGTTATAGCTGATCTGGATGAACTTTTGTTTGTGGCCTCTGGTTCCTTTATCAGACTGGTGCACCAGGTGATTCTCCGGTGATATTTCCACCAACCCATTTTTAATCTTGTACATCATGTCATGGAAATGTTCACATTTTTGTCAATTTTTCACAGAAACATTGCCGGAGGGGGGCGTTTATTAGAGGGGGAGCGTTTATTACAAACAATACGGGTATTTACTACATAATACCTACCATGGTTGTAGTAACTACAAATTTCGAACGTTTCAGGACTTGTTCTGAAGTTGTAGAAGGTGCCATAGGCTATTCTCTTGGTCGGGCTGACGTCACAATGGGGAAATAGCCTTAAAACCAGTGTACGCATGTGCAGCGCATGTGCAGTTCCCCTTTCTAGAGCTGGTTGCTATGCGCGCGCTTGTGCAAAGGGGACGAAGGGGACAATGTTCCCGGATGTCCGACCGAGTGAATGCCGGGGAGGGTGGCTAGAGTGTTAATTATTTTCATTATAAATGTCATAAAATATTAATATTGACAATAATTAATAACCTGTTTCACCTCTCCATATATTCATACATTGCTCACCTGTGTTTTCATATCATATTTTGTGGTGAAAAATGATTACAAATGTGTAATTTGCAATCATTTTTGGAGCAATGATTTCCTCGAACCGACGGCTAAGTGTGTATGTGAATGCACATAAACCAGAGAAGATGTAAGAAAGAGGAGGTTGATCCAGCTATCTACAGGGTGACTGGGTGAGTCAAAAAAACTGCAATAGAGCAAAGAATCGATATTTATGTAAGAACCAAATCGAACTTTCCCAATATTGAAAGAATCTATAAATGCTACACTCAATGGCCACCTTCTGTAAAAATATGAAGTGCATCGCAACTACCATTTAATTTTGATGAGTCCTTTTGTTGCGATACCCAATTTCGTTATTTGTCCACGAGGTACCATGTATTTTGAATGAGAGCACACAGTGCGCGGTAAAGGCATCATATCTGAAACTGACTTTAACTTAAATAAGGTTGATTTTTGCGTTAATTTAATTTCTTTTTTCTTTTCAAACAAACTTTCTAACATTACTTTAAGTCCTCCATACCTCACTCGACTTCAACTCCAGTTTTTTAAATTCAAATATATCCAACTTACTGGATATTTTGTAATTCACTCCATTTTAATTTGCGCGCATTTCATTTTGACATTTGAAAAACCCGCCTGCAAATTTGTATGTTTTTGATAGAGAATAAACATCAAGGTGAAAGGTTTCGTCTCCTTAAACAAGACCAAGGGCAATATCACTTTGGATGCTCCATTTTATTTTAATGCCAATGAGGTAAAGAAAATGGCAGTTGTTCCAAATCTACCTTACACAGAGTGGGTTGACTTTTAATTTTAGATGTCTCTTGGACAAACATTAAAATTGGGTAGCGCTATAAAATGTGTCATAAAAACATAACGGTAAATGCTAATTCCTTAATTTTTTGACACAAGGTCACTGATGGATATACCATATATAAAGTGTTTTCAAACCTAAAAAGTTCAACTCGGTTCTTAAGTAAAAATGGATTCTTTTCTCTATTGCACTTTTTTTGACTCACCCTGTATATAAATAAAAGGAAGTCGCTAAATCTTGTCCAGAAGCAGGCTCCGAGATGATTTGACTTTCACCTCTGATTTATTCGTACATTGATTGGGTACATATTGCCATTAAACCATCTGACGTTCATTTTTGCAAAACTATTCAATCACTATGGAAATAACAAAAAAAAAGGTCAGTTGCTAGGCCGTTGAGGTCAATAACCTTATGGGTCAGGTCATGACAGCAAATGCGTCAAGTGGCGAGTCACGCACCTGCTGGCGACACGGCACCATGGCTTTACCGCGCATGGTATGGGCGCGCACTTAATGTTGGCTTACAGCGTATGCCTATATATGTACGTGACTGACTTCTTCTGTGAGACAGTGGCGGATCCAGAAATTTGGGAAAAGGGGGTGGGGGGGGCACACTCGAAGGTTTTGCCACCACCTTCTTGAATGGCCACGAAGCCCCATTGTGTCGGCGTGCTGTGCGGGGTTGTGTCCCCTCAGAATTGGAAGCGTGGTCAAAGTAAAGGCCTTTGAAGCCATTTTGGGGGAATCATTGGGTGTAAGCTGATGAAAAAGGGGGTCATTGGGTGACAGATTTGCAAAAAAGTCCACTTTTCAGAGGGAATGTTAAAATGTAGCCAACAGGGACCGAATTAGTCGTTAACTGTTCAGTATTAGCTCGAAAAGGTTAAATGTTAGGGGTGGGTGAAAGTCCACAAATACGGAAATGTTTTGCCGCAACTTTTAAACATGTTTCTTACATGTTTTATACTATTAATTATAACCCGGAATTGAAACGTTTTCTAGCAACCTCTTCTAACCTTAATGTTTTACGTTTGTTGGGATAAAGTTAAAATCAATCATTCTGTCACGAGCTGTTTCAAAAGTAATCTGAGGGATTGAGTGAGTAGGCCTAACAACATTATCACAGGTCTGGATAATTATGTTTATCAAGCTAACATGATCATTACTATACTGGATGAATAATCTATACCAAGACACCATGATTATCATCACCGTTTACCATGTTTACTAACCACTCCCGTTTACTAACCGCTCCCGTTTACTCCCGCTAGTCCTCAAATAAAATATGTGTGAGACCGCCCATTCAAAGTAAATAATGAATCACCCTATTTAACCGCTTAACAATAGAATACCACAATGGGGGTTGAACCCTTGACATGTGTGATACACAAGTTACAGATAACTACTTTTAGGGATAGGTCATGCTTGCATTTCATTATGCCATACATACCATACATGAAGGCCCTGTCATTCAGTCAGATTTCAGATAAAATATGACTGAAGTTCCATGGCAAATTACAATTTTTGCTACTTGTTGTCACTTTCAGCTTCTGTTATTTGTTATAGAGAAGATTTTCAATTATCAGAATATCTTTGATAGGTTTACAGGAAATGACAGGAAAATACATAAAAAAAATAAAACAGAAATGATCAACAATCACCACTTCTCTAAACAAAATCCTAAACATTTCTTCTTTTGAAATTTATATATTTACCAAAAAGGGCAGATTTTGAGGGAAAATTTACAACACTTGATTTCTTTCTTGTATTATCCACTTGTGGTATCCCATCCAAGCAGCAGGTCCTTTAACACACACGTTTCATACTTTTCAACAAATTCTCTATAGAAACTTTGGAAATATTAACACATAACATCACAGGATATTTCAAGTGGATGTCTCCCGGGGGATGTCTAACTACTTGAGAATAAAGGACTATGAATAGATGCGACAGGATAACCTATGGGATTATCTCAAGGATATAATTTTGTTCTCTCTCCTTTTCTTACATCTTCTCTGATTAAACACATACAAACACATACACAGCACCTGTTGGAACTCCCGGTCGGAGCCGGGAGTTTCAATCATTGGAACTGACTACATGTATACTAGTATTATAAATGTAACTTTGTAAGACTATCACACAGTGACGTGTGATGTGTCCACACTGGATATAATGTAAGACTTCAGTCTTTATCATAAGGGGCTGTGCAATAATTATGAGCCCCCCCCCTGGGGGGGGGGGGGAAAATTTCCAAACGGCTCGCCAAAAATCGCTTGCCCCCGCCCTCTCGGCTTGCCAAAATCGCTTGCCCCCCCCTCTCGGCCTGCCAAAATTCTTCCCCCCTTGTCCATGCCAAATTTTGGGATCCCAATTTAGAAACCTTAAATGGTTTAGGCCAAGTAACAAAAATAACATGTATATCGTCCCCGCCCTCACCGATTTTTTGAGATTTTCAAATATTTTTGTTATTTTTCCTATTTGCTCCCTTACTTTATTCGCTGGTATAGTGATAGTGTGATGTCATAATACAGCCTGTATGCCTACTTTGGTTCAAGGACATGTTCCCTATCATGCACGGTTCCTATTGACTTTATGTTGATCAAAAGAAGTTTACCCGGGGGCACCCAATTAATAATAATAATAATAATAATTTATTCTTATATAGCGCATTACAAACAAATCTCAATGCGCTTTACAAAGCATACATAAAAGCATAAACACATGGCAACAATATTTAAATATACAGCATTAAGATACGAACTAACATTTTAAAATTAACAAAGAAAATAAGTTGATGTATAATGCACAGTTACGTCAGAGGCGAGCAAAAAAAAAATTTAAAAAACTTAAATTTTAGTAGGGGTGAGCGGGGCGGAGCGCCGAACTTTGGGAACTAAGAACTGATTTTCGAGCAAAATAGGGGCTTGAAGAACTGAAATTAGGGCCAAATTATAGGCTGTTGAGCTAAAAATTTCTAAATTATTTCCAAATTTGAACTTAAAGAGCTACAATTGTCAGAGTTTGAGGCTCAAAGAACTGGAGCAGATCCAAATGTGGGGCTTAAGGAACTGCCGGAGAGCCTGAAAAAGGGACCCTTGACTGCCGCACATACCGTACCACCTTAACATGTGAGAGCCCCCGGAAGTTTACATCCACCTGGCATTATCTCGAAAACTAGACAGTTTTAAGAGCTAAAAACTTGTCCAGTTATAGTAATTAGTAAAATAAATCATAATATCCTGCTTTCATGCCATAAAAATGTGAAGTTTTGTCAGAAATTGTAATATTCTTTTTACCAACTGGTTGGTTTCCAAAAATCCAATTGGTCATGCTGTGTGAACATGGTAAACAGGGGACTGTCCTTGAGAGGTGCTTAAACCAAAACACTTCAAATTGTATGCATGGCTGTCTTTATCCAAGCTGATGATGTAATCACTTTTCCAGCGAATTTCTGAAAATGTTGTGATGAAAAGACATGTGTAAGGCCCGTGAAATTTATGCAGGCTAAAATCTGTATGTCAAATGTTTTGTGGAAAATCAGCCACCCCTCACAAATTTTGGTACAGTCCAGTGAGTTGTGAAGATGCTGAAATTGGGATGTCATCACTCTACTGAATGCCATCACTGATTACATTTCGTCCTTGCATTACAGGTATGTGCAAATTATTTGATTATTTTAATTAAAGTGGTTTAAATGTGATTCTTATCATTAAAATGGATAAGGATATTCTGAAAGATGACTTTGAACTATTGATATGGTAAATTTGGAAACATAGTATGTCAGTACTGATATATCTATTTCAAAGTGTTTAGAAGTTTATGTTTGCTACATTTTAACTTAAGTTGGAAGTTAAATTTAAAATTAAGTTAAAAGAAATAATATATCAGTACATGAGTTAACAAATTTAGGACATGCTTCAAATGATGTTAATATTATTAACTTCTGTAAGTAATTTCATGTTAATCAGGAGACTAGTAGAACATATGAACATGAACATGCAGGCCTTATAACATACTAGACTCTCGATAGAGTATTATTACACAGGCCTAATATTTAAGATACCCAATAACTATGCAAAGTTACTTTTTATAAGATTGGATTTTAACAACCAGTTGATATAGATATTTTGGGCCAATATCAAATTGTGAGTTTCCATTATAGTGAAAGCAAAGTAATATCATGGAAGAAAGAGATAAGAGATCTTTTTCTTCCATGGTAATATGAAACATAAAAAGATGCTATTTATATAGATAGGTGTGGTTACTGCCACATAGGTAAGTAGGAGTAAATTGGGAGTATTAAGCACCCAAAATTAGGTGTATTATCTAAGGAATTGTCCTTAAGTTTAAGCAGTCATGCATAGTGAAGCACCAGTAAAACAGAATAGTGTTGCCACTTAATACACCCAAGGTGCATTGTTCCACCCAGAAAGTATTAGGAGTAGCCCAAGGTCTTTCTATTGTAAGTGATTCAGAAGTTAGAAATCTCCTTTTGTGGCAAGATAATTGTATCAAGACATTGGCTGGCTATTTTGAAAAGAGGTTTTTCCAGGAAGAGGAGGGTTAACGAATTATATACTTGAGATAATCCGGTAGGTAATCCGATTGCACCTATTCATAGTCCTTTATTCTCAAGTAGTTAGACATCCACTTGCAGTAGCCTTTGATGTGATGTGTGAGACCGCTCACGGTCGACCGATTTTCACTCCAGAATTGGAAATATTTCGAATGTTTCTATAGAGAGTTTGTTGAAAAGTATGAAACGTGTGTATTAAGGACCTCCTGCTTGGATGGGATATCACATGTGGATATTACAAGAAAGAAATCGAGTGTTGTCAAATTTCCCCCAAAATCCGCCTTTTTTTGTTAATATTATACATTTCTAAAGAAGAAATTTTTAGGATTTTTTAGAGAAGTGATGATTGTTGATCATTTCTATTTTCAAGTTTTATGTATTTTCCGGTCATTTCCTGTAAACCCAATAAAGATATTCTGATAATTGACAACATTCTCTATCACAAATGACAGAGGCTGAAAGTGACAACAAGCGACGAAAATTGTAATTTGTCATGGAACTTCAGTCATATTTTATCTGAAATCTGACTGGATGACATGGGCCTGCATGTATGGTATGCATGGTAGGATGACATGCAATCACTGACCTATCCCTGAAAGTAGTTGCACGTATCACGCACGTTCCGGGTTCAAACCCCATTGTAGTATTCTATTGTTAAGCGGCTAAATAGGGTGATTTGATCATCATTTGCTTTGAATGAGCGGTCTCACACATATTTTGTTTGAGGATAGCTGGATCAACCTCCTCTTCCTTACATCTTCTCTGGTTTTTCTAGTCAAATAAGAGATTTTCATATTTTCCTACCATGACTAGCATGCATTCTAATACACAGATACATTTTGTGCTCTATAATATTTGGCTATTTTAAGGAAGTAAAGATGAATTTATAACTAAAGAAATATTATTTAGAAAAATAATGAACATGAAGAAACAAAATGTAAACCTGTCCTTCCTAATTTAAAGATGCATAATTAATGTATGTAGGAGATCAGAATGGACGGGTAGAGAAAACATTGTCTAAATAGGGTAATTAATATTAACCAACAATTAATAAGGAAATATCTGGAAAAGAGAGACCTGGGAGATAATCATTCTGTTTACCCCACAAAATATATTATCATAATCAAGCCATTAATCTCAATTATCGCCGGGGAATTATCGGCATCTTCATCCCCTCCTCTATTATTATTCAGGTATCATTTTGATCAAACCATAAAAGGTAATCCAATAATATCACCAATTCTGAGATTTTCTCTCTCCTCCTTATTGTGAAGGGATCAAAATGTATAATCCCAAAATTATGTTAATTGGGATTATGAAACTAACGTTAGTGGCAATTAGGCCCTGGGATCTTTACCCTATCGTGATTGGCCAAAAGTTGATCAGGAGATGGCCTGACACACCCTGGTCTGAAAAATCAGGGGAGATCCCAGTGTCTTTGATTTGTGACCACCATCGGGAGAGGACTTGTCTTCAACCTTACTCTCCACCATCTAATCTAGACCAGACTTATCATTTCGTTTGCCATCAAGAAGCCAGCAGCTTGAACACTTGAAAAATGTGACAATATGCAAAGATAATAATTGTAATTCTATGTGTGGTAATTGCTTAAACAAAATAATCAAATTTGATATTTTTGTAACTTGTAACAAATGTAGTCTTGATTTCCATGTTAATTGTATTGATATTTCTGATGTTGATAAATCTAAAACTTGGTTTTGCAAATGTTGTTTCTCTAAGACCTGTGATGATAAGCTTCCTTTCAGTGATGGCTTTATAATAATAATAATAATAATAATAATTCAAGGAAATCCCGCCTATTTTTCAGGCGCACCACTGCAACGGCAGTGTATTTCGACAATTCACGCGTCACTGCAACGGCAGTGTAATTTTCAATTTGATTTTTACATGTATAATCTATATCACCATTTCACAAACACAACTAATCTATTACTATCACTGTACAGACAACTACTACTGCCCTGGAACCTAGGGGAAGGGGGTACAGATACCAGAACCGTGGGTGATCCCCTACTCTTCCGAATAGCTCTGACACTTTTACGTGCACAGGGATGATCGAGAGCCCTCCTGTACACGGGACCAACGGCTTTACGTGACTTCCGAACCACAGACGAAGCACATACACTACCTATATCTGCACGTGATAAGCAGTGTATGGGGGCGAGAAGAAATTCTTCAATTAAATTCTGAGATTAAATTTCTGAACTGAATTGAAGGATTCCTGACCATATAGGAACTTTTTGGGAGGGAAGAGAATTTTCACCTAAGGCAAGCCCAAGGCTCGAACCCTCGTCGATCGTATCTCCCGGCCGGCAGCGCAATGCCTTAACCACTCGGCCATCTCGCCCTTAAAATTTAAACTGTAAATTGCAAAAGGGATTAAAAATAGCTCATCTAAACATCAGAAGTCTCATCCATAAAGTAGATTATGTCAATCTCCTTTTACATGATAATGGTATTGATGTGCTTTGTTTAACAGAAACTTGGCTTACAAAGGATATTGATGATTCAGAGATTAAGATAAATGGCTATAGTAGTGTATGTAGGCTTGACAGGCAAAATGAAAATGATGAATCTCATGGTGGAGTATTATATTACATAAAAGATAATATTCCATATAAGCAAAATACTGATCTATGATACAGATATTGAAGCTCTTTTCATGGAAATTAACTTGCCAATTATAGGTTTCCAGTGATCAATATAAAAATCTCACCTTTTTTTGAGAAAAGTGGGGATGCTGTGGATCACAAACAAAATGCCCTTTTAAAAAGGTGTAGTAACTACAAATTTCGAACGTTTGACATGTCTGAGGACTTGTTCTCAAGTTGTCAGCCATGAGGAGTCTCCGGTGTTAATTGTTTTCATTTTAAATGTTGCAAAATATTAATATGACCGACTGAAAAACGATCGGTCGATCATCATTGACATTTTTTGCAACGGATGTATCATGTTATTTATTCTGTTAAGGGCTCAGCTTGTGACGTTTTCGCTAGTTCCAATAATTGAAACTCGCGGCTCTGACCAGGCGTTCTAAGAAGTGCTGTGTATGTGCCGCCGCTGTTCTGGGGGGGGGGAACACATGTATAAAAGTTGTAAGCATCCGTGTGAATTGACTTTCAAAATCGACCCTAAAAGCGAGGATGTCAAAGTTTTGCTAAACTAACCTAAATGAGGATTATATTCAAATAAAAACACCCTAAGCGATGAATTGGTTTGAAATATCCCCTAAACAAGGAGATACATTAAAAAACACCCTAAGTGAGGAATTGGCTTGAAATTTGCCCCTATAAACAAGGATAGACATTGCGCATGTCAGTATAAGTGTCATTCAGTGATGATGAGCGGCTATTCAAGGCGCTGTTGAAGTTGGCTCCAAATTTTTAATCTGGTGTGTAAAATCGCTCTTGTGCCGAATAACTTGGTAAATATGTCACCACTAATTGGTAATTTAAAAAAAAAATACCCTAAGTAAAATGTGTGTTTTGAAACCCTATTCGCGGATCGCGCAGATCCTTATTGCGTATTTATATAGGCCTACTGTCTGGTAAGCAGATACTAAATATGGTAGCGAGCAATCCAAATATGGTGACCAGCATGCGCTCAATTTGTTCGAGGCACAACATATTTAAGATGGAACAATTACGCATTTTATGGTAAATTGTGAGATATTTAATATGCATTCCCGTTTTTACAGAACTTGAATTTTAAAATCAACCTTGCATGAATGAAACTGTATTTCAGCAACTCTTCCTATACATGTACCTTTGTACAGCCGTTCAGTAGCCACAGTTCAGTAGCGCAGGCCTATATGCGAACGCAAGGTTACGTGTTACGCATAAGCGCGTAAAAATTTGTCATGCCTGGAACATTATGAACTCTTGGCGGTAGCAGCTAAATATTACCGCTTTATCCTTTAGTTTTATTGCTGATATCAACAGAGAAATACCGCGATCTTTTTGTAATTAGGTTAAGTGGTAATAACAAACGGACATTCCGAATGAAATAATCATGTGAATTAGACATCTTTAATATTAGCTTGTTTCGTTGTTGAAAGGTATTCAATCATGTTTCACCGTTGTTCATCACCGATTAACAACTCGCGTCCGGCGCGTCTGCGTGGTTTACTGCGCTCGGGCAGAAGCGAAATAAACCACTCAGACGACGCTGACGCATCGTTGTTAATCGGTGATGAACAACGGTGAAACATGATTGAATCCCTAAGTATCTCATCTGAGTAGGTACTGAATACCTCGCATTTAGTTCTATAAAGCAAGCAATCAACATTAAAAAACTCGGACACTATCCAAATGTATGCATATTATAAATACTATATACCCAGCTTTTATTATGTGTAATCCTGGTGTAATATAATATTATTCTTTTCAGTCAAAGTAAAGACAATGTGTGGAATTTGGGCAATATTTGGAGGTGATGAGGATGTTGCCAAGCAGTGTGGGTGCGCATTGAGTATAGCTCATCGAGGACCTGATGCTTTCCGTATTGAGAACATCAACCATTTTCGCAACTGCTGTTTTGCGTTCCATCGTTTAGTCATCCTTGATGACATCCATGGTATGCAACCTATGAGAGTCAGGTCTATGCCTCATATATGGATGGAATACAATGGAGAAATCTACAACTACAAAAAGGTAAATCCAGCTGAAATCCATCCACCCACCCCCTAAGACTTGTCCTTAATCTCCCACACAGGGAGTTTGAATTTCAAATGGGACTATCTGAATGGGCGACTCCATTTGAAATTCACACATTTTATAAAAGTGACATCAACCACATCTGTAATTAGGCTGTTTATAATAGAAAAATGATCAGGGATCAAAGCCGCATCAATGGCAACTTCAGCTTGAAAAACCTTGAGTTTTGAACTCTAGAGTAGCTTCAATCTGGTGGGATAGTGGGTGGCATAAAGTTGAGAAATAATGAAAGTAGCTAAAATAACCCTCCAGCATCAAGAAACCGATAAATATTTAACAAAACTGCTTTTTTTTCTCATACAAGATTCCCGAAATGTTCCCTAAAATTGAGCTTCTAAAATGTGATCACTACTGCATTAGGTTCGGATGAATGACAATTCTTAATGCAAACAAACAAGAAAAAAAAACTCTTTAGGGGGTACACATTGCTGTAAATTGCTATAAATGAAGGATATTCGATAAACTTACAAATGTCTGAGCTATCTGACGCAACAAGATTTTTCTCACTGGGAAATTTAATTGCTGCGAAAACCTATTTTTAAACATAGACCACACTAAAATTATAAATGTGGTTCACATCCCTGCCTTTTTTGAAAGTGAGGAGAGACCAAATACAGCGGTTTTCACATGAAATTGACATTGCGAGCAGTTTTCAGCATCTTTCAGGAAAATGATGAGGCCCTTTTTATATAAGATTATAAGGGTTTTACCCCTTAGAGTTCCACAAAAACACTTCATGCTGACTAATAAACTTATTTGTCAGCATTTGAAAATTGAAAAAAAAACCTGGACTGATCCCAGAAAGTGAGGAGGGAGGCAGACTCAAAATGAATTTTTTAGTGTGTGGCTTTATGTCTTTTATATGCTTTTATGTTTCCTTCAGTAACCATAATGTATTGTTTCAATATACAGGTCCAAGAAGAGTATGGCTTTGAATACCAGACAGAATGTGATGGTGAGGCTATTATTCATCTATACAACAGATTTGGCATAGAACAAGCAGCAGCCATGTTGGATGGAGTCTTTGCTTTCTGTCTCTTAGACACTGATGCAAGAAAGGTATGCATAAGGCCTAAAAAAGAAAATTGTTTGATTTGGGTAACCGGACCTACTCAAAAACCAACCCGACCCTCAAAAAAACCAACCCCAACATAAGCATGCAAAAAAAAATAGACAAATAATTTTTTTAAAGTAAATAAAAAAAAAAAAAATTTGAAAAAAAAAACCAGATGAAAAAAGGCCTTTTAACATCAAATGCAATTTACAGCTTTAAAAGTAAAAAAAAAATCCCTCCTTATCTACCTATTTATTTATTTTTTTATGTTATGCCAATCAAACAAATTTTTCTTTTAGGCATTAGGCACAGGCAATACAGGTTATGAGTGGTACAGTGAACATGGGCTGAATGAATATCTATATCTTATAGTATATATTTGTTTATTCATATATTATATATAGTATTTATATTTGGTGAATGTATTTTAATTTTTTTACAACATATTCATTCATACATTCAAGTATTCATTTCATTTCATTTCATATTTTTAAATTCTATTCTATTCTATTCTATTATTTTTTATTTTTTATTTTTACACACATCACAACACAGTGGAAACTCATTAACATAAAATCTGTTAACACAAACTTCCAAAGTCCCAAACATGTCCCTTTGTACATCTAATAACACAAAATCCTGTCAACACAAACTACAAGGCCCTATGTGTTAACAAAGTTCCTCTGTAATAATACAGTATCTTATTTTTTTATTTGACCATGAGCATGTTCATGATTTGATTTGAAAATTGAGTGCAATTAATCAACTAGGGATTTCCAGCCAGGGGCGTAGCCAGCTTTCTTGGTCAGGGGGGGAAAAATATAATTTTGGGGGAAAAGAAGAAAAAAATTGCAGTTGCATCATACAATACATAGAGACTGTATGTCTTGAGCTTCCCGAAAAGGGCCTTATTGGGATGATGTGCATGCGTAGCCTTGAAAAAAAAATGGTATTTTACACTATTTTCGCCCATTATCCCGCTAAAAGGGCTTTATTATTTACAATGTAATGTGGCGTAAGCCTTGAAAATTTGTGTATTTTACACTATTTTGGCCCTGAATTTTGCCCTTTTTCTTTTCCTTTGCCCTCCTGATTTTCTCTTTTCATTTTTTGTCAGAGGGCACTTTTCTTTCATTTTTTGTCAGGGGGCACTCTGCCCCCCTAATTTAAGAGTGAATTAACTTTACCACAATACTTGCCAGCACAATAACAAGGTAGTTCAAGGATGATGGCTTCCTTGCTGTATGCTCATTAAATAACTGATGCCTTTGAAACTTACAATGATTGTTGGATATTTGCAGGTATTCGTAGGAAGAGACACATATGGTGTGAGACCTGCATTCCGTTTGCTCAAGGATGATGGCTTCCTTGCTGTATGCTCAGAAGCAAAAGGTATCCAGATGTTCTTTGTTTGTTTTTTATAAAATTCTTGAATTGAAGGTGATGCCTCAAGGTCAGTCACAATTCTGGGGGTACTGGTTATTGATATATACAAAGATTCTTGTAAAATGGGTAGTTTTAATATGTAGGCCTATGTGTGACAGTAATGTGAATAGGTATTTAAAAGAAGCAAATTGAAGAACAGAGGTCCTCGCTCAATAAATCACACTTATAAACAGTTGTTGAGAAAAAAGTTGTATGAAATGAGGTTAATTTTCTGTCCTTATGTGAGTTTAAGCATTTTTTTTAAGCTTAGGGAGCAAGATAATGCCAATACTTATTTAGGGTATATGAAATGACACTTCCCATATACTTGTTTTAGTAAAACATTTTCAGATCAATGCTTGTACATGTTTAGGGTGCTTTAAAAGTCGACATGTATGTTCATGGATGACACCCACTTATCGATGTCAAATGGCTCCTGGTAGTTGTGACTTTTATATCAATGTTTTCTATTCTTGAAGGTTTGATGGGCTTGGCACATGGCAATGGAGATCATGAGGTTGAGATTGAACCATTTCCACCCGGATATTATGAAGAATATGATGTAGCCATGAGTGGTAAAGTGACACTGGCAGAACAACGTCAATTCCACTCTTTTGAACAAGTGCCAAAGTGGAGCAACATAGTAGACAATGTTCATCCTGAAGGTATTTGGGCTATTGCGGTTAAAATCCATACACCCCTATGAAAGACACAACCTTCATCTCTCACACAAGGGGTGTGGATTTCAAATTTAGTCACTCATAGGGGGTGTATTGATTTCAATTGGAATAGCCAACTGAAAGTCACCTGTCAATCAAATATCATTTTATCCAACAAATGAATGAATGGGTATTATGCATGTTTTGACACAGTATGTGATGTGAGGCTGTTTTCACAAAATGAGTGGAAAGTTGCCAGGTAAGAAAAGGAAATATGGTTCCTGGTACTTGCCAGAAGACAATAGAAAACAAAAGAATTTTTATTTGAAATATTGACTTTTGAACACCAAGTGAGGGATGACAAGTTAAGTTTATGATGCAAAGATTATTAATCTGGCCATAACTAGAAAATAAAGATTTGCAACTGTCATTTAGTGGGAACAGGTCTGCTATGACTGATGGTGGTGAGTCTGTCAGTATTGATGTTTCCTCTGTTGGACCTATTGATGTAGTGTGATCATCAGCATCTCTGCACCTGAAAGAAAAGGCAGGAACTCCCAACATTAAGCAAGCATGACATAACATATCACACACAAATTGTAACATTCAATTAATCAGCATTTAATTTGACCCAAAAAATAAATAGCAAAAACGTATTACTTAAAATTCAATAAATTAACTTGGTCTATTGCCAGTTGGTCTAATACCATTTCGTCTAATTCCTGTTTAGTCTATATTCAATTGGTCTATTACCAGAAAGGCTAATTGCCACTTAGTCTAATAATCATATAGTCTAATGGCCATTTAGTCTAATATTGTTTGGTCTAATAACCAGTATGTCTACTAACCATATAGTCTAATAACCATTTGGTCTAATATTTCTTAAATAACCATTTGGTCTAATAACCGTTTGGTCTAATAACCGTTAGGTCTAATACTCGTATGGTCTAATAACCGGTTAGTCTAATACCATTTCGTCTATTTATTATTAAACTAAATGCTTGTAAGACTAAATGGTTTGTAGACCAAATGGGTATTAGACCAAATGGCTATTAGACCTATTGGTTATAGACCAAATGGGTATTAGACTAAATGGTTGTTAGACTAAATGGTTTTAGACTTATTGATTATTAGACTAAATGGTTATCGGACCAAATGGTTATTAGACCAAATGGTTAAAGGACCAAATGATTAGTGGACGTAGTGGTTATAGACCTAATGGGTTTAGACGAAATGGATGTAGACGAACTGGATATTAGACCAAATGGTATTAGACCAAATGGCAAATCCCCATTAACTTCCAGTAAGAGAACATTAAACCAAAGGTTTGATGGCATCATATAAATGAAAGTGTGACCCCTTCTTTAAAAAAAAATCAACTTTTAGCTGTTTTAGCTGTTTTTACAAAGGTAATCTGACTTGCTGACTCCCCTCCTTCCCTAACAAAGGATGTCATTGAACATTTAGGTTATTCCTTAATACAGACTTAGTGAAGGTCTATGGCTGAAGATGACAAAAATCATCCCCTAGCTATGTGTTAGAAAGCTGAAAGATGTGCACATGTACGCACCATTTTAAATAATGTATACAAAACACATCTTACTGTACAGTCAGTAATCTTGGAAACTCTTTGAATGGTCATGGAATTGTCACATACTCTGACTTGTTGACCCCTCCTCCCCAAATGAAAGGACTTTCCAACTTTTCATGTCCTGTTATTTGGAATTGTCATTAACTACTTGTCATGGTAAATGCGGTAATAATATTCTTTGAATTGACTTGTCTTTTTTTACTACAGGTGAAGATGTGTATGCCAACATCCGGCTTCTTCTTACAGAGGCGGTAAAGAAGCGTTTAATGACACACAGACAAATAGGCTGCATGTTGTCAGGTAGGTTTGCAACATCGGACTTCTCCTAACAAAAACAGTAAAGAAGCATTTGATTATACAGTTTAAGTGTCAACTTAAGGGGGCCAATTTTGTGCCTATTTTTGCATTTTTCTCAAAAATTATAGCGCATTGGTGACAAGTAAGATATATGTATATTATAGGGGCAAGGACTACAACTACTGCATTGAAAATTCAGCAACTCAAGGCAAGCAGTTATTGATTTATTGATCAAATATTGGTTTTCCCTCATTTTTGACTCTTAAGGCTGGTTCAAAGTGAATATTCGAAGCCGAATATTCGGCTTCGAATACGTTTTGGGCATCAAAATATATGCGGCTTGAATATAAAACTATGAACCGGAGAAAGATATATTTCTACAATTTACAGCGTTGCCCGACTGTTAACAAGTATTGCCCGTTGACCAAGGTAAGCAAAATTTAGAGAATTTCTTTAACGAAGTTAATAAAATCATAATAGGTAAACTCCATTGAACTATTGTCATGATTTAATGTCTGTATAAATGGGTCTAAATAGGAGCAGTGGCGTAACCAGTGGGGGCCGGGGATGCAAGCTGCCCCCGGACACAAAAAACCTGGAAGGAGAGTAAAAAATTGGGAAAGGGAAAGGGGAAAGGGAGAAAAAGAGGGAAGAGAAAGGGAAAGAAGAGAAAAGGAAGGAGAAGAGAAAAAGGAAAGAAAGAGGAAAGAAAGGGGAAAGAAGAAAAGAAAAAGAGGGAAGAAAGGGGAAGGAGAAGAGAACAGGGAAGGGACTCAAGGAGAAGACCCCACCGACTCCACCTCTTTTGATCAGAAATTGGGAAATATTTCAATCTTGCCCCCCCCCCCCCCGGAGGTTCAGATCTGGTTACGCCCTGACCTGAATAGGAGTCAAAAAGATTTGCTTTTGGGGCATTTACGACCTGCCTGTAACAGGTACCTTCTTGTAGGTTTCAACTGCAAAGCAAATCAAGAAATGAATGAGTCAATAGATAAATAAGTAAATAAATAAAAAATAAATAAATAAGTCAATAAATAAGTCAATAAATTCATAAATAAATAAATAAATATAAATAAATAAATAAATAAATAAATAAATAAATAAATAAATAAATATCATAAGATATGATTGAAGCGACGACTAATATGACAGCCCTCACAAGTGTTATATATGAGACCACCCACGGTGACCCACCAAAATATATATCTGTCGAGTTCAACAAAATTCAACTCCCACAAATATATTTCCGGTGAATACTTTTTTCATTGGCTGATATCCACTTGAGATCGGTATCATCAAAGTAGTACTGCTCTCATTTCATGATTCATTGAGCAATCAATTATGGCATTTGACCGAAATCTGGCGTCAAAAGATAAAAAGTCTCGTTCGAACTTGTGTAGGCCTACATTGCTAGGGCCTAAGTGTGTTTTAATGCCTGATTCACAAATTATAGAAATAAACAAGAATTTATTTTAAAAGAACACGCAATGATAGGATACCAGCGCTCGTGGTTTTGGTTGTTCTGCATAGTTTATGAAGATATTCATTGCAAAGCGCTATATATCCATTCCTACATATTACTTATTTTGCCCTCTTAATTATTAATTATAATAATGAATTTGACTGATAACAACGCATTAGGCCTACATCTTTATTCCGCTTAAAATAACTTCGTTTATTGGGGCCAAAAGCGTCAAGAATTCGCTAGTGCGGAAAAGATGACAAAAATGGTTGAACCTCCATGGCAAACGCATTTTTATATCAATAACCAATGATTTACCACCCCAGACCCTCACACATCGTCTGCCAGGGGCAGATGCATATGGCCATGATATGGGGACCTAGAGCTGGGGCCAAACATTATTTATGTAAAACCGGGGTGGAGGCATAAATCTGAATTTGGACTTTTTTCTGCATCAGTCGATTTAAAATATGGAAACATTCTTTAGGTTATGTTTGTAAGCCTAAATATCATATTATTTG
Organism: Amphiura filiformis; assembly: GCF_039555335.1. NCBI lineage: Eukaryota > Metazoa > Echinodermata > Ophiuroidea > Amphilepidida > Amphiuridae > Amphiura > Amphiura filiformis. The sequence continues at coordinate 79,322,225 of NC_092630.1, read as the reverse complement.
CATAAAACATTACTTACCATCACTACAGCATTGGAATGCTATTGCCTGCCAGGCATTTTCCTTTACTTTCATATCGTATAAAAATGGAGTGCACGCTTGTACCGCACTAATAAGGGGCACACCACTAAATGAATGCGCCATTTGTGTAACCCTAATGAGTTCGGTAAAATACAGAAACTATTTGAGGTATTTTGGGCTGGGCTGGACTTATTAATCAGAAAGAGTGGCGAATTATAGCTTAAATAAAAGTGGAAAGCCTACATAAATTTGAGTCACCAAAAATGTCGCATTTTTTATAATTATTGAGAAAATAGGTCCGCATTATACTTATAGTGTATGTAGGTGGGATGAAAAGCCGACAATCAATTGACACATTTTGACCTTTCGTATTAAAGATATGGATTTATTAAAAAAAAAAAAAAAAAAAAATTGGGTCTTTTGGGGGAAAAATCCATATCTTCAATATGAAAGGCAAAATTCAATTGATCGTCGACTTTCCTCCAGCTACATACACTTTAAAAAATATCATTAGATTTATAATATTTACTTGAGGACTGTTATATCAATATGTGACTCCTCCCACAACTGAGCCGGATGTCGCCAGTGCCACTATTGAGATATGCTCCATCGAACTTAACAATAAACAATAGGAAAGAAAGGATTTATTGACTGTTTTATTGATTTTCACTACTTAAATGTCAAGTACTATAGACATGATATACATCATTTTAAAGCTAATTTCAAGCAGAATATTTTGGTTGAATATCTCAAAAATGATGATTGGCGACATCCGGGCTCAGTTGTGGCGAGGAGTCACATATGTGAAAAATATCAAATTTTAATAATTTGTCATAAAGTTTGTATTATATCGTGAATTTCAAAAAATGAAAATTATTTGATATCAGAAAGACATTCTTCGTATTCATAATGTAATTCGATATGTTTGATGTGCTCTCATGTCCCACAAAAATACTGTCGAAACGCTCACAACGCTCATTCCAGATTCCTTGATTTTCATTGGGGATTTTTGAAATCATCGTTAAATCGAGCGATATTCAGGTGACCTCGAGCCTTTCATATAAATCAATAGTATCTCGCTATCAGTTCGCGATATTTAATCCGATTCAACTCGGCGTGTATTAGTTGCCGCATATATTTTGGCGTCACAAAAAGTATTGAAGCGAATATTAAGCCTTGAATATACACTATGAACCGACCCTTACTCCACAACTGTTGTCTGTGCTGAAATAAAATTTCCAGTGCAGTAGTTATATATACATATTTACTTGTCACCAATGCGCTATAATTTTAGAGAAAAATGCAAAAATAGGCACAAAATTGGGCAGGGGTGTAGTACCCCCTTAACAACATTTATAACAAGAGTCTGGCAAGTGTTAAACGGTAAAGTTAGCGATCCAGGTTTTTTTTTTCAGATGATGTTATGAATGAGTGGGTTCCAACACATGACTGCTATACTGTTTCCTCTATACTGGTGGTCTTGATTCAAGTCTTGTAGCTGGTCTTGTTGTTAAGCTAGCTATTGTGTTTGCTCTATACAGGTGGACTTGATTCAAGTCTTGTAGCTGGTCTTGTTGTTAAGCTAGCAAGAGAAGCAGGTGTTAAGTATGCTGTGCAGACATATGCTATTGGTATGGAAGGCAGCCCTGACGTAATAGCTGCTAGAAAGGTGAGTGTGTAGCAAAAGTTTTTATTATTTCAATTGACCAGGGCTGTAATGAGTCACTCATACTTTAGGTCAAGTCAAGTTATTTTGCCTTGTGTGGAACTTGAGTCACTGACTGCACAAATTCAATAGAGTCAAATCACTGAATATTGAGTCAGCCCTTCATTTTACTTCAAGTAACAAGTCGTGACTCATTACAACTCTGCAAATGAATGTCACAAATCTGGTCACTTAAAATTTGATATTACATTACTTAAACGTAATAACTGAAAGCAAACTTGTTGAAGTTGATTGTTGACAATGACTTGGTGTTATAAATCTCTGTGCTTCAAGGAATGTATTTAAAACAAACAAGCAAACAAAAATTATGTCTTTGAATAGTACTTGCTTTTAAAAAAGTGCTGTAAAAAGGAAAATAGTAGTGAGAGGTGGTAATAATATTTTCAAAAAGTCTCTATTTTAAAGGCAATGAAAAAACCCAACCCAGATTTTGACTGAATATATTTTTAAAACAATTCGGAACATTTTTGTAATATATTTGCAAAACAAATCAACAAATTTTGCCAGATTTTTCAAGCTTTTGATGATATTAATTTTTAGGGTCATTTTAGCCTCCAGAAAAAATTTACAAAATAAAAATCCTGACCCACGGACATACTTGAAAATTCTGTCAGCCTGTAAATCAGGGTGTGTTTTATTCTGTCGTCTAATGCCTGTTTTCTTTTACATAATACCAGGTTGCCAAGCATATAGGAAGCGAACACCATGAGGTTTCCTTCTCTGCTGAAGAAGGCATTGCTGCTGTTGAAGAAGTCATCAGATATTTAGAAAGCTACGATATAACTACAATAAGAGCATCAGTTGGTAAGCAAACATGTCTGCAATCATCATTGTACAATGCCCTACCAGTTTCTGCATACCCAAACTCTAACCATAATCCTAATTATTTTCCCATAAACTTGTCAGCAGCTGATCGGAATCTTTGGAAATTAGTTCCAAAATATGTTTCATGTGGTAACAAAACCACCACAAAGAATTGTACACTGGCGAAAGCATGTGGTGTGGTATGCTTGTTCCTACCAATCATGCATCGTGTTGTTTTTACTTGATGCAGTGTATTGAACATGGTGTCAACTCCACTGTGTGGTTGAATACACATTCAAAACATTAGATTGATTGCTTGAATATGTTTTGATTGGCGCACATGATAGGTGCTATTCGTTAAGGTCCTGAAAAGGTCTATTGTGATGACAAACTCAATCTCACTCAAACCTCAACCCTTCAAATCTTCTATAAAAGAAGAAAAAAGTCACAGAATCATTTTTTCTTGACATAAGTGTTATGTAGTTGGAAGTGGATGAATTTGATGCTTGGAGGTGAATTGTTTCGATGTTTGAATCATGTGTAAAAGTGAGGCAGGTATGAAACGGCATTAATACCAATATTTGGAAGTTTGAATGCAAGGTAAGGGATGTTTCAATCACAATCATTTAAACAAGGGTTCAGCATAAACAATGATATATTGGAACATCCCTCATCAAAAGCTTCTGAAGTTGTTGTAATGCATCCTCTGAATCTTTTGACCTGTTTACTTCTGGTCTGGTGAGGGCACTGTAACATTTAAAAGATATAATAATTACTAAGTATCTCTTACTGATTGTTGCTTCTTTTGTACCATTCCTCCATTATAGGTATGTACCTTATATCACGCTACATCAGCAAGGAAACTGAC